>NC_077241.1:2519168-3258334 GCF_947179165.1 Solanum dulcamara | reverse complement strand
AGATGAATAAAGTAGGAATGATTTATTAGGATCGAAAGAAATAGGTGTCATGCACAACCTAACAAAGCAAACTTTCAATGATGATAAATAAGACACCAAAGAAAAATATACTAAAAGAGATATAATAAATTAAAGGCATAATACATAAATATGCCCTTTAACTTGACCTCATTTCACATTTATGTCCTTCAACTTTGGGTGTGCAAAAGTAGACACACATGTCCTACGTGGCACAATAAATGTAGGATGCAAAATTTCCATGTAGGATGCCATGTAGGATGAATGTGTCTATTTGTTCAAATTTTGGATAGTTAAAGTGTCTACTTGTGCACTAGAAAAGTGATAGGTCATAGTTGTTAACTGAAGCCAAATTAAGGGTCATATTTATGCATTATGCCTAAATTAAAATAGACATAATACATAAATATGACTTCTTTAACTTGGCTTCAGCTGGCAACTACGACCTCTATCTTTACTAGTGCATAATTAAGTAGCCAATTTAACTATCCAAAATTTGAACAAATCGACCTATATGTCAATTTTGTATCCTATATGACGTTCTAGTGTATATGCAACGTAGGACGTGTGTGTCTATTCGTTCAATTTTATACAAGTTTAAGTGCCTACTTGTACACACCCAAAAATGAAGGATATAAATACCAGCTGAAACCAAGTTAAAGGACATATTTATGTATTATGCCATTAAAATAGTTTGGTCAATTAACCCAAGTACGAGCAATTCAATAATAACAAGCGGGCACAAAAATATCGACACAAAATTCTCCACTTAAACCAAAACTCTCCAACCCTTAAAACTACATTATGGATGGTATCGTGAAGTGATGAGGATTATGGCTCCTCAATTTATAGGGGTCAAGAACCACTTCTTCCATGAAAAGAATTAGTTTTCTTTTAGAAAAAGTAAAAATCAATTTTGTTGAAATGAATATCTTGCCCTTTATTCAAGAAAAAAGAAAATTCAAATAGTATGTAACTTGATGTCTTTAAATATACACATAACCTAAATTCAATAATATGTAACTTGATGAGTACATGTTGTGATACAACTATTATCATATAGCTCGCTTACCAAATTTCCCATTTGAGTAGTCTCCAAGAAATAAGGGGGAGGCAAAACTATCTACGAAACTTTTGAGTATCTGTGTAAGAAACTTAACTTCACCTATTTTTCTAAGATCTCACACTAAATATTCTACTTTTCTAAATTACATTTTATACTATCTTTTTTCTGGCGAAGCATTCTGATAGTTTTATCAAGTTGGAGTCAACTATCTGAATCTTTTATAAATCAGATTTATCATCCATTTAGTTAACATAATACCCTTTGATGACCCCTCCCCTAGTAAGAGACTCATAATTTGGATTGTACTCATGAGCAACCCACTTTTCCTCCTTGGGACTATAGCGATATGTGAAGTTCTCATCAAATCTCCATTCACAAGGCATTGAATGGCTAACACACTCGTAGTTGGATTTAAACGCCACAAATGTTCCCATGTTTGTGGAGCAATTGTACATTGTTGAAGTGGAGAAGAATTTTTTGATTTTGACAGTGATGTTGAAAGTGCCCATGGTATTTAGGTGCTTAACATCACCATCTTCATCAAAGGAGAAGCAACGGACGCTAAGATAATTGGTATGATTGTTGGTTATGACAACAATTTTTTGGTCTGGTAATCCTGCTGCAACATTTGAGACATTTATATTGATCATGAATAAGAACAATATTGTTGTTGAGGTGATAGTTGCTATAATTTTAGCTTCTTCCATGGTGTATATATCTTCCTTTCTCTTTTTTTTCCTCCTAATTTCCTCCTGAAATATCAAATTGTAAAAGAAAGATTAGGAGAAATTATTGAAGAACATTAATACACTTTGTGGCAGGTGTTTAATAATTCTCTTAAATTATAGAGATAATATATATCACTTTTCGTTCCTCAGTTATTGGCATAATTTGATTTTGATCCTTTTAATTTATATATGATTCATTACATTTAACCTTAAATTATCTATAAAATAAAATCATAAGTTTTCGTCTCCTTTACGTAGAAAATGTGTTAGATTTAGATTTTAGAACTATATTATCATTAAATTTATGTAACAACACAATTTTAATATAATATAAGTAACATTAATAAAATAGAGGAGATATACCTTATATATTTCCCGTGAAGGGTTTTGTAAAGAATTTTCAAACTCAACTAAGAATTCTTCTTTGTTTTTCCTCTCTCCTTGCTTTGTTGAATGATTATACTTTTCTATGATTGCTATATATTTATAAAATAAAAAGAAAAAGAAAAACAAGAGGGATAGAGTTCTTGTAGGAGCTTTTAAATTTTTTATACTATTTTAATGCTTTTTACTATTTTTGATTATTTAGCCTTCTAAAGAATAAAAAGAATATATCTCAATTCAGATACACAAACTTGTGACCCCTTTTATTTGTAGCAACACCAAATATAATCATGCCATAATCCTAGGGATTTAAAAGGGTATTAGCCAACCAATTACCATGATCACCCTTTGTTACGAAGAAATATTGAGAATTCTTAGATTATGTTAAAGAGGTCTAAGTCATACAATTAAGTTGAGTAAAAAATATGCCTAAAATATCTCCATATTTAGAGTTTCATATTTAAACCATCAGGTGTGTCAGTTTTTTCCTTGACCTATCACCAAATTGAAACAAACTTCAACTATCAGTTGTTCATTTTTTCTATCTAAATGATAGTGATATTTCAAGTAGGAAACTCACACACCTGATAGTTAAAATGTATTTTGATATGGCAAAATCGCCTAATTCCACTAATGCAGACCCTAAATGCTATTAACGCGCTATGGATCATGTCGAAGCTGCACGTACTGATCTCCCGGGTACATACGTAGGGTCCTATAACGATTTGTGCGAAAAATTCACCGGAAGCCAGTTCACCAAAAATATCCATGAGCTAACACACACGAAAAATAGCGAAATCGCCTAATTCCGCATGTGCGACCCCTAAATGCTATGAACACGCCGCGGATCATGACGAGGCCACACGTACTAATCCCTCGAGTAACTACGAAGGGTCCCATAATGATTTGCGAGAAAAACCCACTAGAAGCCAGTTCACCAAATATATTCAAGGGTTAAGACACACGAAGTATGGCGAAATCACCTAATTTTGCTTGTGCAACCCTAAATTCTATGAACGCGCCATGGATTGGCCGAGGCTGCACACACTGATCCCTCGGTATATAAAGAGGGTCCTATAATGGGTTTTGAGAAATATTAACCAGAAGCCATTTCATCAAAAATATCCATAGGCTAACACACACGAAATATGGAGAAATCATCTAATTTCGATTGTGCTGGCGTTAAATGCTATGAACGCACTGTGGATCATGCCGAGGATACACCACTGATCCTCCGAGTACCTACGGAGGGTCCCATAATGATTTTCGAGAAAAATCCAGCGAAAAATAGTTCACCAAAAATATCCACAGACTAACAAATGAAATATGACAAAATCGCCTAATTCCGCTTGTGCGACCCCTAAATGATATGAATACACTGTGGATCGTGCCAAGGCCACATTTACTGATACCTCGGGTACATACGGAGGTTCCTATAATGGTTTTCGAGAAAAATTCACTGAAAACCAGTTCACAAAAAATATCTATGGGCTAACACATATGAAAAATGGTGAAATCATCTAATTCTGCTTGTGCGATCCCTAAATTTTATGAACGCGTCGTGGATCGTGTTGAAGCTTACAAGTGCTTTCCTCGGGCACATACGGATACCTACGAAGGGTCCTATAATGGTTTTCGAAAAAATAAATTGGAAGCTAGTTCTCCAAATATATCCATAGTCTAATACACACGAATTATGGTGAAATCACCTAATTTCGATTGTGTGGCCCCTAAATGATATAAACGCGCCATGGATCATGCCGAGACCGCATGTAATGATCCCTTGTGTACCACAAAGGGACCAATAATGGTTTTTGGAAAAAATCCACCAGAAGTCAGTTCACCAAAAATAATTATAGGCTAACACATACGAAAAATAGTGAAATCACTTAATTCCGCTTTTGCGGCCCTTAAATTCTATAAAAATGCCGAGGATTTTGCTGCGGCCTATAGTACTGATCCTCCGGGTACATACATTTATATATTTAAAAAATATTAGAATATTAAAAATATTTTTAAAAAAATAGTAGAAATAAAAAATAAATTAAAATAAAAAAATATAAATATAAATAAAAGAAGAATTTTAAAAAATTACACCAATTTCTTATCCTTTCTTGGGAATTGAAGAGTGTAATTACTCCCTTTTAATTACACCAATTCCTCTCTTACCAAGTAATTATTTCCAATGATCTTAACGAAATAACTTGAAAATACTATGAATTTGTATAAGCTCTCCAAATGTCAAAATGAAAAGTTCATTATCTCTAAACGTCAGGTTGAAAAGATAGATGTCACGAAAATTGTTAGTAGTTAGCGAAACATTGCAACTGTGGTCATTGATATCACATACGAGCCTCTATTCGACCTAAGACTGGACAGTTCGTCGGCAGCACTGGAGTCTTTCACTAGAATCGAAAAACTTGATTCCTAAATCAAGTTTTTTTTTGTGAAAAGTGCAAGGCACATATGCCAATTGAGAAGCAATTCATGGTTGATCAGGCCTCTTCCGTTGCAATTCTTCATTTGAATATATTCAATTAATATGATGGGTTTGTTGTTCAGAAGGCTGATAAGCATGTCTCATTTCCGTTGGAATATAAGGAAGCGAGTGGTTGTTAACCTTTTGAACAACAAACTTATCACTTTTGAATCTTCAAACGGAGGGCAGAAACGAAAAGGGCCTAATTGACCATGAGTTGCTTCTCAATTATTGGCACCTATGCCTTGCACTTTTCATAAGAAAACTTTATCTCGGAATCATCAAGTCTCTCAATTTTCATGAAAGACTCCAATGTCCTCAATCTCCAAACTTAGGTCGAATAAAGTCTCTTATGTGTTAGAGCAAATGACTACAGTTGTAACATCGCAGTTTGCTCAAGAGAAATCTAAAATTTGAGCCCCTATGATGGCTACCTAGTCTAGCTTCCCCCATAGGAGAAGATAGGTATTTATATATAGTTTTAGGGAATTAGGGTTAATTGTGCATTCCTTTTTGAAGCCTATTCTGCAAAATATCCCCGTGTAAATGGATAAGATGTAAAATTTCTTAGGAAAGAAGAATGGAATATTCTCTTTCAAAAAAGAATGTGCTTTTGATATGTAGAAACATGATTTTTGACCCTCCTCGAATCTTTATATCTTTTTAGCGTTAACTTTTTTTTTTTTTTGCTCATTCCTTCTTGAAGCCTATTCTCGAAAATATCCCATGCAAATGGATACGATCAAAAATTTCTTAGGAAGGAAGAATGAAATATTTCCTTTCCAAACAGAATGTGCTTTTGATGCGTAAAAACGTGATTTTTAATCCTACCCGAGTTTTTATATCCTTTTTAGCATTAAATTTTTTTTTCATCCTTTCTTGAAGCCTATTCTCCAAAATATCCCGTGCAAATAAATATGATCAAAAATTTCTTAGGAAGGAAGAATGAAATATTCCTTTCCAAACAGATTGTGCTTTTGATATGAATTGTCATGTGGTGAATTATTATTAGTCCGATTCTTTCATTTTTCTTTTGAAATAATAAATTCAAAATAAAATAATAGCTTAATATTCTTAGACTAGAATAAATGTAAGAAAATTTTAATAATTAAGTTAAGGGAAAAAAAACATGAAAAAGTACTAAAATGCAAGATTAAAACCAAACCTATTTTTTCAGCTTTGGACTTTAAAAAAAAAAATTAACGCTAAAAAAGATATAAAAACTCAAGGAGGATCACAAATCACGTTTCTACATAAATGAAAGATGAAAGTAATGCAAGGGGAATTTGAAAATATAGTAAGTGACAATACCATGCAAAAAGTGAAACAAAATAAAAAAGAAAATATGATGTGTATATAACTTTAAATTTAAGCTTCACAAAAATTATTAGTTTCAAAAAACGTCAGTTAGAGTATTAACCATTTCTTTCTGATTATTCATTTCTTTCTTGTTATGTTTTAATACGAGAACTGAGGGGTGATTTTGACGTCAGAGAACCTTTTGAAGCGAAAGATTATCTGCATGTGGTGGTGTTTTTCTATGTGAAGAGACTGGTGATGATGTAGATCATATTTTGTTCCATTGCAAATTAGCCATAAGGTTATGGGAGAATATGTTTACGTGGTTTGGCGTCATTTGGGTAATGCCGAGATCCATGAAGGAGTTGATGTTCAGTTAGAAGAGGAGAGCTAGGAGAACAAGGCACAAGACGTGAGATGTTATTCCTCTATCTCTAAGATGGATCATTTAGAAAAAGAGAAATAGGAAAGCGAGCTTTTGAAGGGGTGGAGATGAGCTTTTCTCAATTGGGGAGTAGTCACCGATCCCTTATTTTCTTTTGGTGCAACTATGTAGTTCTTGTTTGTATAGAAAATATCACCTAGGCCATATTTCAGAAGCAAATAACAGTAAGTGTTTGCTTTATCATGCATGTTAAAGTCAAAAACATGCATGATAAAACAAACCATTTAGTTAAGCAGCAGGAAAAAGGGGTCAAAAACAGTGAAAGAAAGAAACATACTAACAATTAACCAACCTGTCCAGCAACATCAGGAGCAGAACCATGTATAGGTTGTTCAAACAATCCAGGTCCATAGAGACATCAGGCACGTAAACGTAAAAGGAGATTAAAATATAGAATTTGTGGTGAGAAGGGAAAAAATCAATAGTCCAAAGAAAGGAGATTCACTGGCAAATACTGTTTCACTAAGACTAGCAGATGGAAGCATACCGATACTATCAAATATGTTATTTTGTCACAATTGTATACAACTACGCTATGATCTCATCGTGTGAGCTGCTAGCTAGATGAACGAGCAATTAATTACTGTATAACATACCAAATGACAAAACTGCAATAAAAAGATGGTAGTGAACATAAACAAGATATTGTGTGATACAAAAGTTGAAACTTAAAGATCAAAATGATTAGCATAAAGAACGAAACAGCAACAATACCTGCAGTATCAAACTTCAAATCTCTAGAGTCTACTTAACTTCCCTCCACAGATTCTAGGCTTTCGACATAATTTATGACTTTAAATCTACCCACTGAACTTCTCCTTTGAAAGCTCCGGATTCTTTTTGTAAAAGGATTGTATGATAAGAGTTCAAGTGACAACTCATTTGGGTAGCCAAAAAGAAGTTCACCTTTCTTCCATGATCCAACGGGTCGTGCTAGCTTAGAGAACGGTGAAAAATCAAATTGCTTAGTCCAAGACTCAGCTGCACTTTGTTGTTCATTCATCACCCATACCTCGTAGTGGTTCACATTCCCAGAATCAATAATCATAGAAAGACAACCATTTAGTACCACAAGCTTCTGGATAGTAAGGTTAGTGACCATATCGGAATTGGGCAGCAGCTTAATCCTTCTAAAGACTTGGTTATACAAATCAAAACAAGTAATTACATCCAGTCCATTAGGGTCACCATTGCTATACGACATCCAATACAAACAGCCATTAAGAGTAACTGCAGACCGTCCCTTGGGAAGCAGACCACGGAGAACATCAGCTCCGATCTTTGCCCAGGAATCAGAATTCAAGGCGTAAACCCAAACCTTAGGGTTCAGGCTACTATCCTTCCTACTAGATGACGGAACCTTAATAACCTTGTAATCGTTAGTCTGAGGAACGAAACCGAACATTATATACGGGAAGAAAGGATCAGAATAAAATGAGACACAATCAGGGGATTTTAGGAATTTATACTTTCTAGTTGCAGGATTCCACAAAATAATGCTTGAACTTCTATTAAAATGAACACACAACAAGCCATTGCAAGAGCTCACAATTCGTACCTCATCGTCGGGACTCGATGGGAAGGGCAAATCAACAACGATAATCGAAGAAGACGAAGACGAATCGAAATAGGAATCTCTTATTTCGTCAATTTCTTCATCGGCTATGACGGTAGTAGTTTTCTGATCTAGGGAGAAGAAGGATATAGTAGGGGTGTCTCTAGGACCTCTATCGCTTACTCTGAGGAGTTTTTCATGGTGAGGTTGTTGACGGTGCATCTGAATGAAATCGCGGCTCCTGAGGTAACAATACCATGACTTGGAAACCGTTCGGAATCAGAGCAATGACTTCACCGGAAGCCGTAAGAGGATTTCGACAATTACATCTCCGGCCAGAGAGAAGCCGGCGGCAGTTTCATCAGTCATCGGAAACCGCAAGAATTACTTTTGATTTAGTCCAAAAAAAACCTAGAAGCCGTTTGGATTGATAAAATGCTTAAAAATAAATCATTCCAAATAGACTACTAATAAGAATAGTTGAAAGTAGGATGTTTGAATAAAAATTAATTCAAATAAAAAAATTAAATTAATTAAAAAAATGAATTTGATTTGGACTTAATTTGATTTTGTTTAAATAAATTGAAAATATAACTGAATCAAATATGTAAATTTTGGTTTCACTAAGAAAGCATATCTTAGACTTCGACTAATTTGATAGTTGATACAAAGGAATGACAGAATTTTTGGTCTTACGGGCAACATCACTATTCAAAGTCAAGTGTAAAAGCTTTAAGAGATAGGAGGGAAGTGATAGATTAGTTCAAGGGATGGATCGACAAAAGAACTTATGGATGAGGCATTTTCGGAGACTACTAGCCCATTTTTCATAACTCAATAGGTTAGTTCCTCATTACATAATTAAGAGAGTTAAGAATACTTCCGCTCAAGTCTCATTAATCAATCATAACACTATCGTAAAAATGTTGCACAGACCCATATATATAGAAAAAGAAAAGAATCACCATGATACTAAATCAGATCGAGCCGGAGATCTTCTTGAAAACGAGAAGATCTAGAATAGGCCCCCACCATATTTAACCCTGATCGACACTCTAGCACTCTTGTCATCCATATAGTATACCTTCTAAATAGTCTATCTGATTTTTAAACTGACTAACTATAAACTGTATAGGATTTGATTCTTTGGTACACATCCTTGAAGACAAGTCATCACTCTTTTCAATCTTAGTAGAAGCTTTAGTGGATGAGAAATCTCTTTTTTAAAAATAAAATTTTTTCTTTACTTATAAAAAAAATATTCTAATTTATTTATCTGAAAAATCTCAAAAAATCAGTGTCACATGATTCGAAACTCGAGTGTATAATGAGTTCATCCCTTATAATTGATTTAGGAGAAACTATCATGCTTTATCGACTTGTTAACTGCTTCAAAATCTCATGACAATATTTCCACACACATATAGTACCAACCTATTGAATGATATAACAAACTCAATATACTGTAATGTGTATCAATAATATTAATTTCATGCACCCAAGGGTGTTAGTCTAGTGGTTAGTGAAGTCCGTTGAAAACCATGCAATTTCAAATTCAAATCTAAGTAAAATGAAAAATACGAGGTGATTTTTTCTCCTCAAATGTGTCTATACGTAACTTTATTCATGTTTTTTAGTTAATTACTTCTTTTGTATTGGTATCGATCAAAGCTTCCGAGAAACGATATATGTTTAGCCCAGAATGAAAAGACATGAAGTACCAAGTAAAAAAAAGAACAATATCATGAAGATAGAGCAGTTATTTCTGATGGACCCTCCAGATAAATAGGATTCTTTTTAGTGCAGCAACAGACACAAAGGAATTCAATAATACTCTATGGAAAAGCTCCAAATTCGACTCCAAATTTCACGAATTGGACCACACAAGAAGTCTTCATTACTACTACAATTTGATAATAGGCATAGTACATAAATAAACACTCAAATTTGTCATTGGCTGGCAAGTAAACATTCAAACTTTATGAGTACAAGTCTAGACATTTTAATTTGGCCTCAAATAAAAATTAAACACTCCAACTCATGTCCACTATGTCTTGTGGACTTTACCCGATGTTGACTTGATACATAAATTTTGAAGCTTTCGAGATAAAGCATTTTCAAAAGAGTTTCATCGCCAACTATACAACGAGATAAAATGAGGTTGAATCAAAATGTACAACAACAAAAGAAAAATTCTAATGAAAGAAAAGTCAACCAATGGGAAAGCGAGCAAAAGTACTACATAAATTGAAAATAAGTTTACACATCGGAAAGCGAGTAAAGCATGTGTCTATTTGTTTAATTTTATATAAATTTAAATATTTACTTGTACGCATTCAATACTTACCTACAACAGAGAACAACTAAATATCCGAACAATGGGTCAAATAAAGACTATATTCTCAAAAATAATAAATAGTTATATACAAAAGAATTTGAGAATGTCCTCTGATGATGTCGAGGAAATTGCACGTATAAAAATTCAAAAAATGAATCGATTTGATCTAGGTCATATAATATTATGAGATTCCCAAAATGGTCAGCATTTAGTAGACTTTAAGCTAAAGGGTAGTCTAATCATTAAACTTACCGCATTATCAAATCAATGAATTCATCAACACCACATAAAAAAAAAAAGTAATACCCTTTTAAATCCCTAGGATTATGGCATAATTATATTTGGCGTTGCTACAAATAAGAGGAATCACAAGTTTGTATATCTAAATTGAAATATTTTTTTTTATTCTTTAGAAGGTTAAATAATCAAAAATAGTAAAAAGCTTTGAAATAGTATAAAACATTTAAAACCTCCTACAAGAACTCTATCCCACTTGCTTGTCTTTTTATTTTATAAATATATAGCAATCATGGAAAAGTTTAATCATTCCACAAAGCAAGAAGAGAAGGGGGGAAAAAAATCTTAGTTAAGTTTGAAAATCCTTTCCAAAATCCTTCACAGGAAAAATATAAGGTATATTTTCTCTATTTTATTTAAACGCTTCCAACAATATTTTCTATATCTATTTTGAATAAACATTTGTAATTATATACAATTAATGTTACCTATATTATATTAAAATTGTGTTCTTACATCAAATGTAATGGTAATATAGTTCTAAAATCTAAATCTAATAACATATTTTATACGTAAAGGGGACGAAAATAATTATGTTTTTATAGTTAATTTAAGATTAAATGCAATGAATTATATCTTAATTAAAAGGATCAAATTATACCAATAACTGGGGAACAGAAAGTGTTATATATTATCTCTTTAATTAAAGAGAATTATTAAACACCTGCCAAAAAGTGTATTAATTTCTTCAATAATTTCTCCTAATCTTTCTTTTACATTTTGACATTTCAGGAGGAAATTAGGAGGAAAAAAGAAAGAGAAGGAAGATATATCCTCCATGGAAGAAGCTAATATTATAGCAACTATCACCTCAACAACAATATTTTTTTTGTTTATGATCAGTATAAATGTCTCAAATGTTGCAGCAAGATTACCAAACGAAAAAATTGTTGTCATAACCAACAATCATACAAATTATCTTAGCGTTCGTTGCTTCTCCTTCGATCAAGATGGCGATGTTAAGCACCTAAATACCATGGGGACTTTCAACATCACTGTTAAAATCAGAAAATTCTTCTCCACTTCAACAATGTTCAATTGCTCTACAAACATGGGAACATTTGTGGCGTTTAAATCCAACTATGAGTGTGTTAGCCATTCAATGCCTTGTGAATGGAGATTTGATGAGAACTTCACGTATCGCTATAGTCCCAAGGAGAAAAAGTGGGTTGCTCATGAATACAATCCCAATTATGAGTCTCTTACTAGAGGAGGAGTCATCAAAGGGTATTATGTTAATTAAATAGAATGATAAATATTTAACGTTTACTAGAGATTCATATAGTTAACTCAACTTGGTACAACTATCAGAATGCTTTGTCAAAAAATGGTAGTATAAAATGTAATCTAGAAAAGTAGAATATTTGGTGTTAGATCGTAGAAAATGTAACTTGTCAAGTTACATATTATTGAATTTAGGTTATGTGTACATTTAACGGCATTAAGTTACACTATTGAATTTTATGCAAATTATGAATCTCTTACTAGAGAGTTATCAAAAGGTATTATCCTATACTGTTGATAACATAACATACAATTCTCAGTTAGTAGTCCTAATGATATCACTAATCAATATACAAAGGCTAACTATAGGGACAATCAAGAAATGTCATGGAAAAGAACAAAGAAACTTAGTTAGTAGGTAGTGAAATCTTGTTTGTCGTAGTATTAGTCTTATTCTTGTAAGTATTGCTTTTGATTTTTATCATCATCTATTGTTAAGTGTGTTTTAGTTATTGCACTATTTTGTTGTTATTGTTATTTTCTTTAATTAGTTTCTATATTTCCTTTTCATACCTTTTTTGATTTGTTATACTCGAGCCGAAGGTCCTTCCAAAACAGAGATAAGCTTTGCATACACTCTACCATTCTCAAACTCCACCTATTGAATTTCACTGGCTAGGTTATTATTGTTTAGTTTACATACATAACCAAATTACTAGGTACTTAAAAGCTTCATTGATTTGGACCAGATCTTTTGAGAAGCTTTTGGACCTAGCGAAAAGACTCTAACCCTTAACAAACTCTTACATCATATCAATATATACACACAAAGCATTTATCTTTTCTATTCTTATAGTATTTTACAAGATATGGAATATATAAAGAAGAAATATTCTTGACAATGTAATTATGCAACCGTGTATAACATGTCAAAAAATGCTCCATGGTTATAAATATGGCATGTCTTAGGCATAAGAGAGTGTCATCAAGTGTAAATAGAAGGTAAGAAATAAATAGTTTCCAAAAAATAAAAGGTATCAATCTTTTTTTGAATCGAATAAAAAGAAAAAAAATATCATGTTAAATGAAATAGAGGGAGCATATTTTACTGATTTTGAAATCTTAGCACAAAAAAAAGAGTATCATTCTTTCGGACAATATTAAACTAAATTTAGAGATTATAAGTTAAGAAATAGTCAACCCATAAAAGTCAAAATCTCATAGCAATGACAAACTTTTCTAGAATGGTTGCATGTTTAAGCAAAAATTTTGACCAATGTCATTCATACTTTGGTGATACGACTTTTAATATGATACATACGAGCCTCTAATCGACCCAAGCTTGGAGATTGAGGACGTTGATAGTTTGTCTTTTCACGAGAAAAGAAAAACTTGATTCCTAAATTAGATATTTTTGTGAAAAGTGCAAGGCACATGTGCCAATTGAAAAGCAATCCATGATTGACCAGGACTCTTCCGTTGCAACCCTTCATTTGAAGATATTCAATTAATATAATGGATCTGTTGTTCAGAAGATTGACAAGCATGTCTCATTTTCGTTGGAATTGGACTTGCTTCCTTATATTGATACCAAGTACAAGGAAGCAAGTTTAATACCAGCGAAAATGAAGCGTGGTTTTCAACCTTCTGAACAACAAACTTATCATTTTTGAATCTTCAAATGGAGGACAGAATCCAATGGGGTCTGATTGACCATGAGTTGCTTCTCAATTATTGAGACCTATGCCTTGCACTTGTCATTAGAAAACTTGATCTAGGAATCATCAAGTCTCTCAATTCTCGTGAAAGACTCCAATGTCCTCAATCTCCAAACTTAGATCGAATAGAGTCTCTGATGTGTTAGAGCAATGACTACAATTGCAACATTGCAGTTTGCTCAAGAGACGGCTGCCTAGTCTAGGTTCCCCCATAGGAGAAGATAGGTATCTATATATAGCTTTTAGGGAATTAGGTTTAGTTGTGCATCCCTTCTTGAAGCATATTGTCATGAATTTAGACTTCAATTAAGATCTTCGTACGACACCTGAGAGTACTCACCACTCCTTCACGATCGCTAAGGGAACGCTAGATTAGAAGAAAGACAAGACAACTTTTAGGAAAAAAGCTTTGTATATTGCTTTGAAGATAGTTTGTTGCTTGATGGGTTTACAAATGAATCCCCCTTTATTTATATTACTTCCTAGGGGCTTAAGCGTAAATAAAAATTACTATGCAGGTCCAATATTTATTAAAAAGTCAATATTCTAGAATTTTCTACACACCTAGAGGATTCTAAGACTTTAAAGACTTCTCTACAAGGTTCTAGAGTCTTTCATTAACCTCCCAAAGACTCTAGATCATTCTCCCTTTTTTGATGATCAAGTGGCGGGTCATAACACTATTCTCCAAAATACCCCGTGCAAATGGATAAGATCAAATATTTCTTAGGAAGAAAGAATGGAATATTCTCTTTCCAAAGAGAATATGTTTTTGATATGTAGAAACATAATTTTTGACCCTCCTCGAGTTTTTGTATCTTTTTTAGCATTAAATATTTTTCTTTTTGTGCATCCTTCTTGAAACCTATTCTCCAAAATTCCCCGTGTCAATGGATAAGATCAAAAAATTCTTAGGAAGGAAAAATAGAATATTTTCTTTCAACTTTGGGTGTGCACAAGTACAATAACAACAACTCAGTGAAATCACACAACGTGGGGTCTGGGGAGGGTAAAGTGTACACAGACCTTACTCCTACCAAGGTAGGACGGCTGTTTTCGGGAGACCCTCGGCTCAAAAGAAGCATAAAAAGAGGTCAAGCAAGGCTAAGAAGTTCAAAGCGATATGAGAAAGCAAATAACGAATAACTGGGTGTGAACAAGTAAGCACTTAAATTTATATAAAATTGAACAAATGACACATGCGTCTTATATGACGTCCTACATGACAATTTTTTATCCTACATAGATGCCTACGTGTATTATGCCACTTATACAAGTTTAAGTGCTTAGTTAAAATTATATTTATTTATTATGCCTATAAAAAATGAGTATAATAGAAATTTATGGGCTAAAGATGAGTTGAGAAAAAACCTGAGAGGAATTGTTCCCTCCTCAACTGTACTTAATTGGAAATGCAGAGGAAAATCATGGCGGACAAGATCGACTCAATGATTGCCTGATTCGATTTTAGGTCACATCCTCTCTAAGTTAACTGACAGTAAAGAAGTTGTGTGAAACAGTGTATTATCTACAAGATGGCACTCTCTTTGGAAATCCGCTCTAGTATCACTAGAAATCAAATTATCCAGTCGAAGAGACAATCCTTATTTAGCTTACACTGGTAGAGACCTTTAGTACTAGAGGTATTCCATAAAATCTCAACATTCAGTGTCATTTTATTTGGGTACAGAAAGAATCTTCTTAAAGATGTTGATTTATGCGTACATTTCGCAACTAATGATGCTAATGTTGAAGGTTTTACTCTTCTATTTTACAATTATATAGACTCAGAAGAATATACGTTTCCTCAGTTTGCATATAAGAATACGTCGTTGAGGAATTTGGTTTTAAGTAAATGTTAATTGAACCCATTTGGTAATGTTAATTGGAGTGATTTGATTTCTCTTTCACTTGAGTATTTGGAATTGACAGATGGTTGTATGAAAAGGATATTATCTGGTTGCCCTAATTTGGACTGTTTGGAATTTTATGGTATCAATTGTTTGGAAATTAACAATGTGAAGCTGAGGGAAGTGACTATACGAGAGTACCAAGGTAAGAAAAATGCACTTGGTTAGAAATATTTGCTCCACATTTGCAACTTTTGGGGTATTGTGGTGAGATACGTGTCTAGCAAAAAAATGTGGCTTCACTTGTCACTTTTGTCGTCATACGTCTACATGTTGATTATGAGGATGAGGGTATAACATTGACGATGACGATGACAATGAAGAACAGAACTTGGATTGACAGAAATGCCGGTCGGAATTCAGAGTGTATCTATTTGAAGGAACTTCTTCATGGTGTTGCCCATGTCGAGAATTTTGAATTGGGTACCTGGTGCATTCAGGTTTATTTATACTCTTCACCATCTAATTTTTTTTATTATTTTCATTTTGGGACTTTTATTTATTGTTGAATGATTTATTAAGAATCTAAGCTTAGTGGTGCCACTACTTAGGATAAATAAGTTGATAAATACTACTAAAGAATTTACATTCTCATAGCCAATTTAATTGGACAATAACAAGTGATTGAAATGAGACCTTTTGAACAAAATTTTGGAAGATGAATTGTGAGATAAGTGTTTGCAATGGACAAAACAAACAGGTGCAAACAACAAGTGAAGTACACATGTTGTTTTGCAAACACTTTCACTCTCACAGTTCATCTTCCAAAATTTTGTTCAAAAGGTTTCATTTCAATCACCTGCCATTGTCCAATTGAATTGGCTAAGGTAAATGTAAATTCTTTAGTAGTACTTATCAACTTATTTATCCTAAGTAGTGGCACCACTAAGCTTAGATTCTTAATAAATCATTCAACAACAAATAAAAAGTCCCCCCAAAAAAAAAATTAGATGGTGAAGAGTATAAATAAATCTGAATGAACCAGATATACAATTCAAGATTCTCGACATTGGCAACACCATGAAGAAGTTCCTTCAAATAGCTACACTCTTCCAATTCCCATTCTTCATTGTCAAAATACTCCAAGTTGTGTTCCTCATCCTCATAATCAAAATATAGACGGATGACTGCAGTGACGACAACAATGACAGGTGAAGCCACCTTTCTTTGTTGGACGCATATCTCACCACAATACCTCAAAAATTGCAACTTTTGAATATGTGGAGCAAATATTTCTAACCAAGGTGTATTTTTCTTACCTTGGTACTCTTCTATAGTCACTTCCCTCAGCTTCACATTGTTAATTTTCAAACAATGGATACCATAAAATTCCTTTAATTTCAAGCACTCTAAATTAGGCAACCAGATAATATCTTTTTCATAGAACCATCTGTTAATTTCAAACCCTCAAGTGAAAGAGAAATATTACTCCAATTAACATTACCAAAAGGGTTCAATTGACATCTGCTTAAAACCGAATTCCTTAACAATGTATTCTTATATGCAAACTGAGGAAACGTATATTCTTTTGAGTCTTCATAATTGTAAAATAGAAGACTAAAACCTTCAACATTAGCATCATTAGTTGCGAAATGTACACATAAATCAACATCATTAAGAAGATTCTTCCTGTACCCAAATAAAATGACATTGAATGTTGAGATTTTATCGAAATACCTCCAGTAATGAAGGTCTCTATCGGTGGAAGCTAAATAAGAATTGCCCCTTTAGTGGATAACTCGATTTTTAGTGATACTGGAACGGATTTCCAAAGAGAGTGCCATTTTGTAGATAATACGCTGCTTCACACATTTTCTTTGTTGTCCGGTAACTTAGAAAGTATGTGACTTAGAATCGAATCAAGCAAATCACTGAGTCGATCTTCTCCTATCGCCATGATTTTCCTCTGCATTTCCATGGAGTATAGTTGAGGTGGGAACAGCTCCTCTTGGGGCTTTTCTCAAGAGTATTTAGGTCATCTTTGGGCAATAAATTTTCATGAAATTAGTTAGGGCAAAAATTAATTCAAGTAACAAAAATTAAAGATCAAAAACTCGACATTTAATAGTCAAAATGTATTTTTTCTTTAAAAAAAATCCTTTTCTTTTTTGGTGTGAAATGCACCAGCTAGTTCATAGGGGCGGCTCAACGTAACGGGAGAACTAAAACAAAATTTTAATTAGGGACCTAAAATCTAAATAATTGAACTTCATATATTTATTTAAAATATTTTTTCTAATTTTATCAATTCAACGTTGAAAAACATCATTTTACCGAGGCAATTTCTTAACATAATTCTATAAATAATAAGTTAACAAATTTTAAATAAGATAAGTGTTAGAACCATAAAATATGATTCAAGAAGTTGATAACTTGGTATACCCCACTTTAACGTGTTGTAATGCTTGAAAATTTACAAAGAAATAAAATAGATAATTTATAATTTACTTTGTTCAACACTTTTTGACTATTGATTTATATTTTTAGCAGATTATTACTCTAACTTATCAAATATTTGAAGAAAGAAAATATAAAAGGAGTTAAAAAAATGTAAGAAAGCAAAAAAACGTTTTCTTAATTTCTTCTATTTGAATGAAGTTAAGGAAAATAAATTTATATATATATATATATATATATCATAAATAATTATTTTTTATCAATAAAAATATACACATCATTTATTAAAAAATTGAGGCCCCAGGGGCATATGCCTTACTTTTGTATGCATTGAGCCGGCCCTGTATATATTATATACATTATCATCAGTACACTATTCAAAGATGTGATGGTTGCGTTGCTTATAGCTTCCTTGTTCGTAGATGAAGTGGATTCAGAATTGTCTTTCATTTCAAGACATAACTTGTATCCATGTTCACTCCCAGAAACATATCCATCCTTTTCCCCTCACATCAATCACATGAGCGTTTTATCTATTCTCATTGAACAACATCAGGGGGCAAATCCAACGAGAAAAACTAAAATTTGGCTTAGGAATAATTAGGCTCAAATCCACCACGTCAAAGTGACATTCTACCGCTGATTATAGGACCCACAGTGTCGCTTCCACGAAGAAAATGCCAGAGCAGCAGCCTAAAACATAAATCTCGATCAAATCAAGAAAAGAAAACGAAAAACATGAGAGAAAGGGATGGGAAGAGAGAGTGAATAATAAGTAAATAAAACTATCCCGACTTAGAAACTTACTCAACAGAGACACAAATATAAACAGTGGCCTCAAGGGTATTCAAACTAACAGTCAAGTTCAAGCCATTTCTACAAATATCAAGATATACAACAATAACAACCCAGTAAAATCCCACAACGTGGGGTCTGGGGAGGGTAAAGTGTACGCAGACCTTACTCCTACCAAGGTAAGACGGCTGTTTTCGAGAGACCCTCGACTCAATAGAAGCATAAAAAGAAGTCAGATAAAGATAAGAAATTCAAAATGCTATGGGAAATCAAATAACGATAGCGACACAAATAAAATAGGGTAATCAAAGTACAAAAAGTAACAGATAATAACATAAATTCGAGCACAAGAAAATTATAGTGCGCTAATGCGCCTACTAGTACGGAAGAATAACGAGACTATGTACTAGCCTTCTACCCTAATATGGATCCTCCACACCCCCTATCTAAGGTCATGTCCTCGGTAAGCTGTAACTGCGTCATGTCCTGTCTAATCACCTCTCTCCAATATTTCTTCGGTCTACCCCTACCTCTCCTGAAACCATTCATGGTCAACCTCTCACACCTCCGCACTAGGGCATATGTGTCTCTCCTCTTCACATGCACAAACCATTTCAGTCATATTTCCCGCATCTTGTCTTCCATCGAGGCCACTCCTACCTTGTCCCGAAAAGCCTCATTTCTAATCTTGTCGCTCCTGGTATGCTCACACATCCATCTCAACATTCTCATCT
Organism: Solanum dulcamara; assembly: GCF_947179165.1. NCBI lineage: Eukaryota > Viridiplantae > Streptophyta > Magnoliopsida > Solanales > Solanaceae > Solanum > Solanum dulcamara. Next base: position 3,238,947 of record NC_077241.1, on the reverse strand, counting down.
CGGCAACTTTCATCTTTTGAACGTTAGAGACCTTAACTGGCCAACACTCCGCCCCATATAACATAGCCGGTCTGACCACCACTTTGTAGAACTTGCCCTTAAGTTGTGGTGGCACCTTCTTGTCGCATAGCACACCGGAAGCAAGCCTCCATTTCATCCACCCTACTCCAATACGACGTATGACATCATCGTCAATCTCCCCGTTGTCTTGCATGACAGACCCAAGGTACTTGAAACTACTTTTTTTTTGGATGGCCTGGTCACCAAGCCTAACTTCCGTGCCAATCTCATGAGGTGTCTCACTGAACTTGCACTCTAAGTACTCTATCTTGGTCCTACTCAGCTTAAACCCTTTAGACTCCAAGGTATGTCTCCAATCCTCCAGTTTAGCGTTAACTCCGCTACGAGTCTCATCGATCAAGACTATATCATTCGCGAAAAGCATAAACCATGGCACCTCACCTAGATTTGTCGCGTCAATCCATCCATCACCAAAGCAAATAAAAACGGACTAAGAGCTGATCCTAGATGCAACCCCATCACAACCAGGAAGTGCTCTGAGTCCCCTCCTACTGTTCTTACCCTAGTTTTGGCACCCTCATACATGTCCTTGATCACCCTAATATACGCCACATGTACATCTTTAGCCTCCAAACATCTCCATAGTATCTCTCGTGGAAATTTATCGTAAGCCTTTTCTAGATCGATGAATACCATATGCAAGTCCCTCTTCCTCTCCCTATACTGCTCCACCAGTCTCCTCATAAGATGGATGGCTTCTGTAGTTGAGCGTCCCGGCATAAATCCGAACTGGTTCTCTGAAATAGACACGCCTCTCCTCACCCTCATCTCCACCACTCTTTCCCACACTTTTATAGTATGGCTTAGAAGCTTGATACCTCTATAGTTGTTGCAGTTCTAGATATCACCCTTGTTTTTGTAAAGAGGAATCATTACGCTCGACCTTCATTCTTCAGGCATCGTTGCCGTCTTAAAGATGACATTAAATAACCTAGTCAGCCACTCCAAACCTATCGAGCTCCCACTCTTCCAAAATTCCCCAGGAATCTCATCAGGTCCGGTCGCTCTTCCACAGCGCATCCTGCGCACATCACCCTTAACCTCTTCGACTGTAATACTCCTGCAACACCCAAAATCGTGACGCCTCCTTATATGTTCCAAATCTCCCAACATAATCTCTCTGCCCCCTTCTTCATTCAAGAGTTTATGGAAGTATGACTGTCATCTCTGTTTAATAAGATGGCAGTCAGATAAACGGAGAATGGTCCTCCGCTCCACCATAGTAGGTCTCTTACTTTTCCTCGCCCCACTTCCCGACCTAATTTACATACTTTAAAGCCTCATCAACTGTCATTCAGTATCTAGCCCAAGCCTGCCACACGAATAGCTTTCTACTTTTGAGAGAAGCATAGAGGTCTTTAAACTTCACAGAGACATAATAATATGATTGATTTGCTAGTGGCTGCTTACTATGGCAAGTCTGCACTAGACTGGAATCGCTGAACTACTCGCAAGACTCTAATGGCACACGAGCGAGCTTCCACCCAAACAAATGGGGTCTCTTTGAAACAGGGACGTCTGACCATTGTTTCAAAGAGTTCTTTGATATGTGTCATCTTGTTCTTAAGTAGTGTACCAAAACCGCAGTCCTTCAAGGCAAGCCACATCAGATCATAGTCAGTCGGGGGGCACACAAAATACTACAAGACGAACATCTTCAAACATCTCAACCAATTTGCATTCATCATTCATTCCACTGGCATTAGCTAGTACCTGTCAGGAAGGACACGCAAACATATACCTAAATGATGGCAAGTAAAGAAAATGATAACTTATTGCACATAAGATTTTCAAGAGGATGGCTTCATCAATGTAGTCACCATTGTCAGCCCTAAACCATTAAAATGAGATTAGTCTGTTTCACCTTAGACGTGTACATAGGTAATGTATGTTTTGCATTCAGTGAGTACACAGGTAACGTAGTAACAATGACTGGTCCTGACCATTACTAGTCTATGTCATCTAGTCCAGAAATTTTTCCATCTGGGATCGTTCTATTATCATATTTCTACCAATAGATGTTACATCAACTATTTATCTTTACAGGGAAGGACCTCTTCCATGGATCAATGGTCCCTTTCTGGATCGTTTAAGAACCTAACTAGCATAATGTTTTCGGCTTTTTGACAAGCAAAACAAGATTTTAGTAATACAACTGCACCTGCTCAGTATTGGTTGTGGAATAGAAGAAAATGCGTAAATTAATAATGGAAAGCAAGGTAGTTCAGACAAGCACTAAATTGACTAAGGAAATTCAATATTAACTAATGCATTTCACTATCATGTTACTTGACAATAATCTTCTCCCCTTTTTCTCTATTTTAGCACTTGCGGAAATGAACAGGGGAGGAAATCCACACAAGTTAGAAGTTATTGTTGTATAGCTCATCAAACATTCTTTTTGGTGACACATTAGAGGCTTATCTCTTACACTTTTGTCAAAGATTAACCCTTCTCTATCTTATCCTTACTAAAGGATTGAACTGGTTCAATTTTACCTTTTATTGAAGAGGTAACCAGTCAAGTCCCCCTCTTTGTAACTTTTTGTCATATTCTATGAAGTATACCAAAATGATTGTTTACATTTAAAAAAAATGATAATTTTCCTGCAATACTTAAGATCAGAAATTTGTTGATATAAAGGAAACTTACTCTTGGTTTCTGGTCAATCACCAATGTTATAAGATCTGATGAACTCCATAGCTGTCAATTCCAAGGAAGTCCAACAGTACTATGGCTGTATTAAGAATTAAAATTTCCGTCTAGATGGTGGAGACCGCCACCACCCTTTCAACTCTAGTACGGACAGGGACTTATAAACCAAATATGTCAAAACAAGGAAATGCAACATACTTAAAAATAACATCAAAATTGTGAATACTTCGTAAAAATAACTTGGACTATAAAACCGTATTTTGCCACATAAAAGTGCTCAAGATTAGTTTGAAAATTCAAAGATGACGTATTCTTTTAATGAGGAAAAAGTAGAACTTCATTCAACAACATTCAGAGGATGCAAAATGCAGTACATAAACAGAAAGCTCCTGTCCAACAATGGACTTTAAGAACTCAGGAAAATTCACATGATCATAAATCAATACAAATTTTAAATGTTGTTCTGTCCATTGGCAACTCTTTATTCTCATAGTTCATTCTTGAAAATTCTGTTCAAAAGGTCTTGTTTCAATCTTCTGTTCAACGAGATTACTCCATTTAACACTACCACAAGGGTTCAGTTGACAGTGTCATAAAACCAGATTCCACAACGATAAATTTTTATATGCAACATTAGCAAGTTTAGTAGCAAATATACCCATAAATCAACATTTTTAGGATCAACTACTCATACCTGAAATTCTGGATTATCTAGTAATCAAGAGCATCATTTTGATTTTCACTACTGGGGAAGGTGAAATTAGTTATAGTGGAACAGACATCCAAAGAGACCGCCATCGCCTAGACATTTACGGGTATATTTTGCAACTAAACTAGCTAATGTTGAAGGGATATGTAACTAGACCAATTGAAAGAGAAACTAGACTACTCCATAATTTGAAGAGTAAAATCTTCAACTCTAGCAAGTTTAGGTGCAAAATGCACCCATAAATCAACATCTCAACCCAATTGCATCCATCATCAATTCCATTGGCATTTCTACTGATTAGCTAGCACCTGTCAGGAAGGACATAAAAACATATGTCTAAATGATGGCAAGTGAAGAAAATGATAACTTATTGCACATATGTTTTTCAAGAGGCTGGCTCCATCAATGCAGTTAGCTGTTTCACCTTAGACGTGTATATAGGTAACGTATGTTTTGTATTTAAAGAGTGCACAGTTAAAGTAGTTACAGTTACTGGTCCTAAACATTAAAATAAGATTAGTCTATGTCATCTAGTCCAGAAATGTTTACACCTGTGATTGTTCTATTATCATATTTCTTCCAACAGACGCCACATCAAACATCAACTATATTTATCTTTACAGGGAAGGGCCACTTTCCATGGATAAATGGCCCCTTTCTGGATCGTTTATGCACCTAACTAGCATGATTTCATCTTCTTGTTGATAAGTAAAACAAGATTTTAGTAATACAACTGGCCAAGCACAAAAGACAGTGTTTGTCCCCATACAAAAATTTCACCTGCTCAGCATGGTTGGAGAATACAAGAAAATGTGTAAATTAATAATGGAAAGCAAGGAAGTTCAGTCGAGCACTTAAATGACTAAGGAAACTCAACATTAACTAATGCATTTCATTTCACCAGCAAATACGCAATATGCAACAAGGTAGAGGAGGAAACATAGACAGAGTCGGGAAGGAGAAGAGGAAATACTCATTTGGATCTTCAGCTTTCTTGCCATGAGGCCAATAACCAAATACTCATTTCGTCTCAAAGTCCATTCATTCATTGCGTATCACCTTAACTTGAGCTCAGAGAGTCCACTCCATTCAAGAAACTAAGAGAAAAAATCAATTAACATTTGAGTAGTTGTTATAGAGGATTGTATCATAATTTTACGACGGGTCCACTAAGCTCAACGAGTCCCCTAAAGCAGTCGACAAAACAACTGTAGAACCAAGGGAAGACAGCTACAAATTGAGAGATATCAAGCAGGCTATCAATGAAGCAAATATTGCAAAAACGGCTGCCGACTTAGCTAGATAGGAAAATTCTCAACTCAAACACCGCCTGGACTTAAAAAAGAATGAATCACTGCCATCTCATAAAATGGAGAAACAACCATCACAGAACCTTTTTTTTGACGAATTTATATCCACTAGACACTCCATCTAGTGGCCTTTTTTTGTTAAACCTTGCCTGTACAATCAAAAACAGAGCAGTGCTCATCTGAAAATTCCCAGCAGTTGATGTAAAAAGTAGCTAATGAGTAAAACATAAGCAGCAGCAGATCTCGTCGCAATTACATCCCAAACATTTTGCTCCAAAATTTACTTGTCCAGTTCCTTAATGCGAGCAGCAGCTGCGCAAATTGATCCTTGAAATTTCGAGACAGCAGCTGTGTATATCGAGAGCAAAACGTACGGAATCCAACTAGAAGATAGCATGTTACAAACTATTTGAAAATTCAGATAGCATCGTTTCGAAGAATTGGTAACCTCATATGGAGTATAGTTTTCATCGGAAGGGACTATTCTGTATGCTTTTGTATATAGATACAACTTGAGATGGTACAGTTATTTTCATCTTCGACGTTTCTGCACTATATATGATACACAAATGATGATTTATCCAAAGATTACAACTTCGATCGCCAGAGAACTCTGAAAGACCTCTCTATATTCGCAGTTACATATACACTTTCTATAAACAAAATTATGGAACATCTTAATCAGTTTCTGGCATTAAGTAACTTTGCATAACTTAGGTGGAGCTTAATATCAGAAATAAAGCAGCATTAGCTACGCTAAATTGTATACTGAAAATAAGAGGTTGTTCAAAACTCCACACTGTTTTTACTCCTGCCAGATAAATGGAGAAGAGCACACATCAATTGTACTGTAATATGAAAAAACTCTGCTCCACCATAATAGGTCTCTTCCTTTTCCTCATCCCACTTCACAACCTCCCATATATACTTAGAACGCCTCATAGACTGTCACTCGGTCACTTGCCACACAAATAGCAATCTATCTGTTGGAGAAGCATAAAGATCTTTGAATTTCACCGCGATATAATAATATACTTGAATAACTCGCAAGAATCCAATGGTGCACGAGTGACCTTGTCATCGAACAGATCATACTTGTTCAAGATTAAAACAAATGATTATTCTCCCTCATAAATTATAAAAGCATTAGTCCAGAAACTTTCCCACCTTCGATCATTCTACTATCATATTTCTTCCAACAGATTCCACATTGAACATCAACTATAGATATTTATCTTTACAGTGGAGACTAGAGAAGGTAAACAAACTAGCATATTACTTTTGATAAGTAAAGAAAGAATTTAATTATATAATTATAATTGGCCGAGCACCAAGACCATACTGGTGAGCCCCAAAAGAAAATCATTGCCAAAAAAGGGTAAGAATTGAACCGATTCATTCCTCAATGAGATAAGCCTCTAATGTGTAAGTAAGAAGAGTGTTTCTGTATAGGAGGAATCCTAATAGCAATATGAAACATAACTAGCTAAAAAAGAATAACTAGCTTCTAAGTACTTGTATAGACTTGCTCACTAGCTATATACAAAGCACCTAATATAATCATTTCTTTCTTTGCTGTCAAATCTTATTTCCTACAGGGCTATCACCTGCTTCTTCTTCTTTTCCGTTCTTTTCTTTTTTGGAACAAGTATGGTATCCCCTATTCTGGACAAAAGATTAAAGTGAGATTTGACGAGAGTATTATTATTGTGGTTGAATCCGCCTGAATAGTCTATGGGATTTCAATTAGTTGGTTGAATCAAAATAAACCTCACCTTCACATACATTAAACACTTTAGCGTACTAAAATCGAGTTTGAAGGTTCTGGCAATGGACATTGATTTGGTCGACCAATGCAAAGAGGCTCCGTCGGGCATTCAACTAGCTTGAACTGACCAATGTAGCTCTAGCTATAGTATTTTATATAATAGTATTCAACACGAAATTGAATATAAAGAAGAAATATTTTTGACAATGCAATTATGCAAATATGTATATAACATGTCAAAAAATGCTCCTAACATCTTGCGGTTATAAACATGACTATGTCATGTGCATACGAGAGTTTCATCAACTGAAAAATAGAATGTAAGAACTAAATGATTTCCAATATAAAAGAGTGCAATTAAATAGTTCCCAAAATAGCAAAGGTGTCGATCTTTTTTAATCGACCAAAAATAATTAAAGTATCAAATAAAATGAAACAGAGGGAGCATATTTTACTGATTTCGAAACAAAGTTAATGTAATTCCTTACCTTGAAATAACGTCATATATGTCTTTTAGTTTTTGTTTTTTTTAAAAGAGGGGCAGATTGTTGGTGTGTTTTAGTGACCAAAATGGAAAAAAAGAAAAGAATAATTGGGCTACAAGCCCAAAGCAGCAAGGGCTGCAAACTGCAGCAAATAAACAAAAGAAAATAAAGGTATTAGGGGCAGGGGGTTTCTGCATACAGCAACTAAATAGGAAAAAATACAAATTTGAATAGATAGGAATAGAGAAGAAAGAGCAGAAGGATGAATTCGTGAGGGGAGCAGAAGGAGAAAGAGATTTATCAGAAGTTTTGTTATCGGACTCGAGGTAAATCTTTGTTTTTTTTCTTATTGTACAGCTTCTCCAAGATTATTAGCCTAGATAATTTACTTTAGGTGTTAAAATCTGATTACTAGAGACAAATAATTGGGCAGCAAGGGTAGTTTTGGTTACAAATTGGATGAATAAATTATATATTTTATCAATCTATTTTATGAGTAACAAGATATATGATTTATCAATGGATTTGGGTATGAGAATACTAATGGATAGAAGCATTTTCTTTCTACTACTACTGCCAGGCATACTCCTAGTAGAACTAGTTGGAATTACATTGTGATGTTAAGGTTTAGGTAACTGTTAACAGTAGAAATAGCCAAGACAATTGCTTAAGCAACCGCAAAATATGAGTACTTACAACTTTTAACTCATTGCTGCTTAAATTGAAGGACTATTAAGCTAAGAAATAAGATAGTTTGCCGTATTAAGATTCAAACCCTGAATTCGAGGGTTGGGTATTTAAAACAGTTATTGAATTAGCTTAAACATAGAAACTAACTCGAGATCAATATAATGTTATTATAGATTGATCGAAGGAAGTCATACGGATTGCTCGAGTGACAAGTTTGGTATTTCGACACGAGTACTATGAGTAGTAATCTTACCACAATTTGTGTTTTATAACTTTCATGATTTATACATGGTTTAAAAAGTGAATGTGTTACTGAATGTGTCGAATTTGCATGTGGCACAAGTCTTTTACTTGATATGATACCAAAAATGGCTATTTGAGATGATCTCCCCTTTATAAGACAAGTTTATTGATAATTGAAATATGATTACCGTTATTGAAAGGGTTGACACTTGTGAAATAGCATTTTGACATGTGTTTTCCTTAAAGTTTGACATATATGATTTGATAAGATTTAAATGGTTTGTTTGATTTTAAAAATGCTTTCTTACAAGTATCTATTGTTCATAAGGAAATAGTATAAGTGGGAGTAAACATTGATGGATCCCATAGCTAACGGCGGGTTCGTTAGACCTGGTGCACCTTGTATTTACGGATTAACGATATAGCCCTTGCTAGTAGGAAGTTAGAACTAGCATACCGTTGTCGATATCCCTCTAGTAGGGATCTACTGATATGAATAACTGTCTCCTTTATGAGGGGTCCATTGTTATTGGTTACTTCTAAAAGAAGAAAGTCACACAAATTACATAATTCATTCTTGGAAACCTCCCAAATATAAGATTTGATATGAAAGTGTCTTTCAAAATTTATTTCAAAATGTTTACATTGTTTGCTTACATGAGACAAATAAGTTTGAACATTGTTATTGTTTTCTAAAAAGGACATTTATTTCATGATTTTGATCATCATACCAATATGTTTTGACTTGTCCCTCATTAAAACGTTTGTGGTAAGTGTTATTACTCACTGAGCTAGCATCTCACTCCTCGCTAAATGTTTTTATATAGAACTCAACTGGCATTGGCGAGGATTTTATTAACTAGAGAGCGTGATTTGGTAGTGTCTGGTGAGCCCCGCATTGCTTCGCGTGGCGAGAAATTTATCAAACTGCTTTGGTTCCTTTTCTTTTAAAACTCTTAGAGTCTCTCCATTTGTCCTTTTCTCTATTAGAGTCATTATTAGAGTCATGATTATTCTGTCGCATTGTAGTCATACGACTAGTTTTAAACTGCTTTTCGTATTTGGGAATGAATTGGCATTATTGCGTGGTGATTGGATGAAAGATGGAGTTTATGTCTGATTTAGAGTTACCTTAGTTGTGTTGTGGATTTCTGAGATAGGAAAAATTCAGGATAGGCCTAAAAACAGAGGAAACACTGCCCGATTTATGGTAAGGATTGCTTTGGGATTCTCCGCCTTAGCGTCGGTGACGATCCTAAATTGGGTTGTGACTATTAAAAATTCCAACACATAATAATATCACAGCTTCGGATCATATCACACTAACTTTAGAGGCTACATGCCAATATTTTTTTATTTTTTTAAACTGTCTACATGCCAAGAATTAGTCAACCCCAAAAGTCAAATATCTCAAAATCCAAAGGAAATTATGAAAAAAGCCCAAAAGCCCCAAAAGAAAATGACGGCAAAATAAAAGAAGACTAGTCAAGTAGACAGAGAACAATCTAGAAGTAAAAAACTCATTCCATAATCAAATTAATGTGCAGAAATTCTGCCCTTTCTTTTGTTTGTGTTAATAACATAGGCCTACTAAAGCAAGCCATTGGACATGTAATGATTCTTAAAATACTGTTTTTGAGGATTTCAAACCTTAAACCTTGATAATATGGTCTCTCGGAAACACTCTCACAAACTCCACGAGTTAGTGGTAAGGTTTGTGTGCATCCTACCTTCCCCAGACCCCACACTTAGTGGGATTTCACTGGGTATGTCGTTGTTGTTGTTGTAAACCTTGATACTATGGAAACATGATCAGGACAGCAATATGAACATAAATCACACAACATAAGCAATCCTTCTTAAATAGTGGGATTTCAATAGGTGTGTTGTTGTTGTTGTAAACCTTGATACTATGGAAACATAATCAGGACAGTAATATGAAGATAAATAAGCAATCCTTCTTAAATAATGATCAGAGAAATACAATATTGCTCAGAAATGAAGAACTACTAACAACCCAAACAAGGAAAATAAATTGAGAGAACAAAAGTTTCCTTTAAAAGTCTTGCATAAACGGAATAACAAGCACAAGTTGCTGCAGATTTTGAAAAGAGAAACATCAACTTCAAGACTAAAAAGTAAATTCTGAAATCCTTGCAAGGCAACTTTCAAATGCCATTTCCAGCATTTGAACTACGTATTCCTTGGAGCAATTTCTTGTGAACATATAGGGAATTCTTACATCGATGGACAACACTCCTGTAAAATGATGCAAACCTAATCTAGGATGAGTAAAACTAGATGTGGATGGCAGTTGCAAACAAGGACAACGTGGACCAGTAAGGAACAAATAATATCGTATTGATGAAAGCTTCAACGCTCGCGCTCTACAAGGAACTTTTTTTGACTATTTTCCTTCATCAAAGCCAGAAGCAAAGGGCGAAAACTCCACAACTAGTAACGCGCTCTACAAGGAACTTTTTTTGACTATTTTCCTTCACCAAAGCCAGAAGCAAAGGGCGAAAACTCCACAACTAGTAACTAAAGGGTTGAAGGGAATACAAAAAGTTCCAACAAACAAAGTAATAGTCCTTATACAAATATGAGTGATAGCATAGTATGGTTCGATACATAAGGACAGTTGTATGAGGCTGGTCATTAGATGCCACCGCTTCAAACAGATGTACGATATATGAGATAGAATGCCAGCCTTTGTAAGAAACATAATTCGGGTGGAACCCGACTCTTTATTTAATGTGAATGTTGTGAAGCGAGTCGCAAAACATTCTAGGCACTATGAACCTATTATTGAAGAAATTAAAGAGTTGATTCATAAGTCGAGATGCCACACTGTTATAGAGAAGCCAATGGTGTGGCTAATTCTTTCGCTGGATACAGTCACCTATTGCACGAAGAGAAGGGTTGGCAAGTGGAAGCTCCCTCCCTTCGAATTTAAAAGACAGCCCGAAGCTTACCTCCAATAATGCAACAAGATGAACTTCCTGATTAGATCTTTTTGTGAGCTCACATGTTACATGAGAATATTCCTCACTTTTTTCTCTTTTCAGTTCTTATGGAAACAATACACAGGGGAGTAAGTCTCCACAAGTTGGAAACTAGTGTATAGCATAAAGTACTTAGAAATCTTCTCTATAATTGAGGCATTGGAAGGATAAGAGGTAATGCAGTCAAATCCCCTCTTTGTAACCTTTTAGAATAATATATGTAATATACCATTAAGGTGATTATTAATTAAGTTTTATGATTTCTTTCTTAGTGTACTTGAGATCAGAAATATGTTGATATATCATCTTCTTCATCAACTAATAGTTGTTTGATATTGATAACATAAAGTGACAAAATAAAGGTATACAAGAAACTTACTATTGGTCTATGATAGCACCGGTTAATGACCAATGTCTCAAGATCCGGTGAACTTGGGCAAATCGCTTACTCAATCTTCGGTCTGCATTTTCCCTTTTGGTAAAGCTAAGCTCTGTTGTATATAAAATGAATTAATTTTAATTTTATGATCGGTTATAAATCTATAACTAAGAATAATGAAAAATTGATGCATCAATAGAGAAATCAACTTTTGTTATAGTTTTCTACTTTGTCTTGCTCTATATTTATTTTTTATTTTTATCAAGAATGTTAAATTATATAGAATTAATTGGTTATAACTCACAAAGAACAATTCAAATCAACAACCTGGAACAGCTACACTTTCACTTGTCTTTCACAAAATCAGTATCTTGTTATACAATTCAAATAAGGAAAGGATCTATAGAAGATGATTAATATTAGGACTTTCTGATAGTTCAGATAAAGAAATGATTTGATGCAAAAAATGTACATACCTGAAACAGATGAACATTCGTCTGTTTTTTTATATTCTCAAAAAAAAAAAATGTTCATCCTATTTAGCTAGCTTAATAAATGAAGAAACCCTAAAGGTCATATGTGGGATAAAATGAAATAGTGAAGTTTTATATAAAGTTTTATAATTAATTGTAATTACAATTTTCGGTAACATTCTTTTTGAGCGGCTAAAATTGAATGCACGCATGATCAGAAGGTAAAAGAAAATGTATAAAATATTATGTGTTGAAGTTTCATGCTTTTATATAGGAGCAATAGGATTAGGAATGAAGATATCCGAGACAAAGTGGAGTGGCTTCCGTGGTGGACAAGATGAGGGAAGGGAGAATGAGATGGTTTGGACATGTAAAGAGCATATGTGCGGATGCCCCAGTAAGGATGTGCGAGGGTTTTGGATATAGTGGGGCCGATGAGAGGTAGAGGTAGGCCGAACTAGTATTGGAAAGAGGTGATTAGACAGAACATGGCGTATCTTCAGCTTACCGAGGATATGACCTTAGATAGGAGAGCATGGAGGTCGTGTACTAGGGTAGAAGGTTAGTAGGTAGTGGAGGGTTGTTCTTTTCGCTTTTCAAGGGTTTAGGTTTGTTAGTGTTTGTCGTTGTACCAGCCGTATTATTCTTGCTTAGGATATTTATCATCGTTTGTCGTTTAATGTGTTTCAACTATCACACTATGTTGTTCTTCTTCTTCTTGTTCCTTTCTTATATGCTTTGCACTTCTTTCTTTTAGTTGTTATGTTTTCTACATTGTTTTTTTCTACTTTGTACTTGGATTTACTGCTCTTGAGGGTCTTTCGGAAATAACCTTTCTACCAGTGTAGTCAAAGTCACGCTTTAAGCGCGCTTAAGCCCTGAAAGTGAGGCTCAAAACGTGTTGAGCGCTTCGCCTTGCTTTATGTGCTCCTCAATGTCGTCGTCAAGGTTCTAAGGCAAAATTTTCCTTGCCAATGAGCCTCTTCTTAAGAAGTGACACTAAACAACTGATATTTCACTTTATCATAATTTGTTTTCAATTTCTTTCGTCATATATTTGTCATTCATGTTTATAATTATTAGTCTTGGACTAAACATATATATTTGTATTTTTTTCTCCCTTTGCGCCTTTTTTCATTAAAGCTCATGATTTATTTGCGCTTTGTGCTTAAAGCCCCAACGAACCTTAGAGCTTTTTTGCACTTTTCGCCTTTGATAACACTGCTTTCTACCTCCACAAAGTAGTGGTAAGATCTACGTACACTCTACCCTCCCCATACCCCACTTGTGGGATTTCACTGGGTATGTTGTCGTAGACAGATAGATTGTGAATTTAGAAATTGCAGTTCTTTTTCTTTTCCATTTTTCAGTAATTTGGTTTTTCTTGTCGTATTTCTTATTTCACTTTCATTCGGCATGATTTGTAATTTTGTATTATGGTAAAAGCTATAAATTAGATCAATTTTGAGTGCACGAAGCACATGCTACAGCTTGTGGATTTAGCTCAGTGAGAAACTTGCAATTAAATAGCTGAAGAAACTCATAAAGAAAGAAGGTATTTCTAAGCTATTTCAAATAATACGAGGGGTAGTTAGTAGCAGAGAGAAGGATTCAATGTGAATATATAGGGGTAGTTTCTATACGAGGGGTAGTTAGCTGCAGTGCACGATCTCATATGTTTGTGCTAATAACATAGGCTAACAGAAACAAAACATTGGACACATAATGAATCTAGAAATACTATTTTTGCAAAATGACCAGGATTCAATGTGAATATATATCACAAAGCATTTGGAACAAGAGTTCACACATGAACATGAAGATCAGATAATAAACACACTGTTAAGTACTTAGACATGAAGAAATACTAAAAACTCCTTGGATTCTGATTACTGACAAGTAGAATCCTAACCATGTCTTTCGCTACAAACCAATTTCAAACATAAAGTAACAACTGTTAAGCATGTTGTGATTGATGTGGTGGTTGTTGTGGTGGTTGTTGTTGTTGTTGTTGTTGTGACTGATGCAAAATGAGAGGGGGCAAAGATCGTTGATAAGAAAAGATAATTGAAGCGCGCGAAGAGGATCTTGGAAAGCTCAATAGCTCCTGTTCAATTTTAATCTGATCGAGAGGCACATCAATCTCTTTGCATCTGGCAGCTATGTCGAACTTTTCTAGCACAATTGCATTCTCAAGCAAATATTTAACCAATGGAAGAACAAACTTATTTACACTTAATGGTCCAACCAAGTTAATGAACTTGATAGTCTTCAGATGTAGCAATGGGCAGTTAAATTTATGTGTCTCAAACCTCTTGATTTGCCTTTCCTTATCCTTAACATAATATGGATATATGTACTGCACGAAAGAATTCACAAACATTAACCAGTTATTCTTCTCGGATGGACGTAAAAGCCAATGAATTGATAGTTAGACAAAATAAAAAGGTGATGAATTATTATTTAGATTCAAGGAACAAGTCAAGTACTTAGCAAATGTTACAAAGTGGTATAAGCAAACAATAAAAAGAAAAATGTTTCAACGCTTTATTGGAGCTGGTTCTTTATCTCTTTGCGTGAAGGTGAGTACTATTCCTTGTTAAACTTCTTTTTCAAAAAAAAAAAAAGGTCATTATAGAAGCAGCTTACTCATAGAATCAACTTTGACAGTGACAAATCTCTGTCGAAGAAACTCAGGCTGAACTATTTTCATGAGGAATATAAATTGAGAGAACACAAAAGTTCCTCTAAGCGTCTTACACAAAAGCGAGTTACTGCAACAAATTTATCAAAGAGAACCATCTACTTTAGAGATTAAAAAGCAGATTCAAAAATCCTTGCAAACCAGCATTAACTGATATTTCAAGAATTTGAGCTAAGCATTCCTGGAACAATTTCTGTGAACAGTGAACACATTCAAAAATTCTAACCCCAACAGACAAGCACTATTGTAAAATTTTGCAAACCTGATGTAGCATGCTTATAACTAAACTTGAATGTCAGTCGCAGACAAGGACAATGTGGAGCAGGTGGCATAATGAGGAACTGTTTAGGTGATATTATTATGGCATATGCACTCACTAGGCCATGGAATAAACAATACAACTGAAGCATTAGCACTTCCCTATGGGCTTAGATGTTGTCTTGAACATGATAGTAGAAACAGCATGACGCAGAGAAGAAACTTTTCAGCTTTAACTCACTACCAAAAGAACTTCCCATAGTGAGAACTACAATAATGCAACAAGATCAACATTGCAATCAGATCTTTCTGTCAGCTCACATGTTACTTGAAAATACTTCTCAGTTTTTCTCTTTTTTTAGTTCTTATGGGAACAATGAACTGGGAGCAAGTATCCACAAGTTCGAAGCTATTGTTGTAAAGTTCAAGTAATTTGGCTAGTTATGTTTCACAGTGTATATAGGAGCCACCTCCTATACAAAAACCCGCTTTTTACTTACGCATTAGAGGCTTATCTCCCACACTTTTCTCAAAGATTGACCCTTCTCAATCTTCTTTTTACTTGAGGATTGAAATGCTTCAGTTGTTACCCTCTCTTAAAGAGGTAAGGCAGAGAAATTTACAAGCAAGGTGGTTTAAATTTAAAGAAAACATATGATCTTTTTCTTCACTTAAGATCAAAAATATGTTGATATATATCGTCTTCTTCTCCCATTAATAGTTGTTTGATATTCCATTTCAAGAAAAATAAAATAGTTGTTTGATAATCATAACATGAAGTAACAGAATTGAAGGTGTAAAGGAAACTTACTCCTCGATCTTGATGGTGCCAGTCAATGACCAATGTCTCAACATGTGATGAACTCTGTAGAAAGCTGCAAATTCCTGGGAGGTCCAACTCTTCATAGTTTGTGTTAAGTTTTAAGAATCTCGAGCTCGATGGTTGATGCTGGAAGCCTTCCAACGCCAGTGTGGAAATGCGCTTGTAAACCAAATAGATAACCGGATTATGTCAAAAGAAAGAAATGTGTCATACTTAACAAATGGCATGCATATTGTTAAATAATGTTCAAGGTTGGTTTGGAGATCCAAAATGGATTTTAAACACTTTGAAAAAGCCCATTCACATGACTAAAAGATTATGATCAATGTAAATGAATCCAAATTTTACATGATGTTATATCCACTGCAAACTATGTATTCCAAGTGTTCTTCATCCAATTTTTTGTCCAAAAGGTCGTCTCAATCACTGCCCAACCAGATTGGCATAAGAATGTAATTATTTACTACTTACATACCAAATTGATTATGTTAATAAGCTAATGAATTTAATAGCAAATAAGAAGTCCCAAATCGAGAAAAAATATATTTTGAATTCTGGATAATGAAGAGTATGAATAAACCTTGATGCACCACGGACTCAATACGAGATTCGTGACATGGGCAACGCTGTGAAGAAGTTCCTTCAAACAACTCGTCTCCTTCTTCTCCGATCTGTCTGCCTCATCAAAATCAAACTGAAAATCTAAGCGAAAGACTGCAGTGACAAGTGAAGACACATCTTTCAAGCGTATCCCACTGGAATACCCCACAAGTTGCAAATTTTGAATATATGGGGCTAATATTTCAAGCCAAACGTCAGGTTCACTAGTTTCAAAGCTGTTTAAGGTCAATTTTTCCAACTTCACATTGCTGATTTCAAGACGATCAAAGCCCCAAACAAAGTCTAATTTCAAGCACTCTAAGTTAGGACAACCAGATAATACATTTCTCATGACACCCTCCGTCATTTTAACGTGTCCAACTGAAAGAGAAACGAGATTACTCCAGATCACATCAACGGAAGGGCTCAACTTCACTTTACAGTACTGTAAACGCAAATTCCTCATCGAAGTATTCTGAAATGCAAACTGAGGTAACTTGTATCCAGATAAACACTCAAGAGTAAAATCTTCAACTTTAGCTATTTTTGTTGCAAAATATACCCAGAAATCAACATCTTTATTGAATCTTTCCGGGGTAGAAAAATTGACAACCACATTGAATTTTCTGATTTTCTGGCAAGCCCTCCAATAATGAAGCTCTCTATTGGTGGAATTCACGAAATCGAGAATCTCCTCTTCACCACTCTCAGGTAGGCCGAAATAGGTATCCTCAGGGAAGCTGAAATCGAGTGATACCGGTACAGACATCCAAAGAGACCGCCATCGCTTAGATAATACACTGCTTCTAACGACTTCTTTACCGTCCGGCAACATAGAAAGAATATGAATTAGAATTGGCTCAGGCAAATTGCTGAGTCGATCTCCAATCGCCATGATTCTCTTCTCCATTGGAGAAATGAACTAATTTGGGGGTTAGGGATTTGGTTTATGGTGGATTGAGAAAAATGAAGAACTTAAGTTGGCTTTTATAGGGCAGTATGTAGGTAGGTGTGTCGGGTCGGGTCGGGTTGGGTTATGATAGTAGAGAGGGTTGAATTAAATTCTGGGATAGATTACATAACGTAGATTATTTAAATTGACAATAAGTGTATTTTTGTATTTATTGAAGTTGTTACAGAAGAAATTGAAAATACATTTATTTTTTGAATTATTCAAGTTGTTAGTGAAGAGATTGATAATATGTGTATTATCAGATTATTTAAATTGTTGGTAAAGAAATTAATATTTCGTGTATTTTTGATTATTTGAGTTGTTAGTGAAGAGATTAATAATTCGTGTTTTTTTGTGACTATTTGAGTTGTTAGTGAAAAGATTGAGTACACGTGCATTCTTTTAATATTCGAATTGTTAGTGAAGAGATTGATAATAAATTTATTTTTCTGATTAAGTTTTGGTGAAGAGATTGATAACAAATTTATTTTTCTGATTAAGTTTTGGTGAAGAGATTGATAACTCGTGCGGAAAAGATTGATATCACGTGTATTATTATTATGATGATGATTATTTGTTGTTACATTCCGTATTTTTGCATTTTGGATTATTCGTAAGCTAATGATTATAAATTCAAGGACTTTTAATTTTGAATTTTAAAATGACATGATTCGTTGTAGATGCCAAGTTATATGAATAATTTATGTGTAGTAAAATACATCTCAAGAAGGACCCTTAAGCCAAATCAAAATAGAAGCCATCAAATATGTTTTTCTTAAAGTCACGTTTCGGGTAAGCTGACTTCGGGAGGCCATAACCTCTTTATAATTTGAGAATTTGGGAAAACTCTCAACATGAAAGTTGTAGATAATTAAAATATCTTTCCAACCATAGGTCGTGGGACGAAATGTGATATCGGAGTAATAAGATATAGACGTTTTAAGTCTGACAGGCCAAACTAAATAGTGAATTCGGCCCAACCCAATTCTAATTCGGGTCAGGCCCAATACCTACGAAATTAGATCTGATTTTTTGTAACTATTCCTTCAAACTTTAGACCAACATAATTCTGGAAATTTCCAGAGAGAGAGAGAAAGGGAGTTCTTGAGAGAAATCCCAAATCCGACCAAAATTCAAGTCCCGAAATCCGAAGCTCATGAAGAGAAAATTGTTGTACGTCGCGTTGGCTTCAATTTGAGCTAGAAATCAGCCAATAAGGAGAAGATTTTATGTGGTGCTGCAAATTTAAGGTAATATTAAAGTCTCCTTTTCATTGTTAACAAGTTTAGTTAGAGTTTTAACGGATTAGAACGGAGAAAATAGTGTTATAAACTAGTTTGGTGATTTGTTGAGAGTTATGGGTTAAAGGGTTGTTTTAGGTAGATTAAATAGATGGAATTATCTTAGTGATGATGTATAATAATGGTTGATATTGTTTTGATGTTGTTGATGAGTTGTTGTTCTTGAATTTGGAGGAAAAAGGTGTATGAAGATTGTGAATGTTCAAACCCGTTTTTGGAATTGAGTAGCTGGTAGTAATTCTGGAATATCTCATTGTGTAGACCTTCGATTTTAGATATTAAACATGTTTTGGAAAGCTAATACACGTACCTACAACTCTTATGTTTATGTCTTAGTCTATATCTGCTGTTATTATGTCGAAAACTGAGCATGAATCATAAGACAAATTCTGTCCAGATTCTGGATTGAAAATTCCTTCATGTATAGCTGTTCGTATTTTGATGATATCTCTTTGTAGAAAATGAATTTTGAGTTGATTTCTTTTGCATTGGAAACTTAAGACAGAGATATAAATGTTTCATGAAGGTTATAAAGTCCAGTTTTGCCGTTTTCATTTTCAAAATTTAGATACAACGTGAGGTACTTGACTTTCCGAATTTACTGCTTTGGTAACATGAATAATAAATCTTATTTTGTGTCAATATTTTGGATTGTTGATGTTGGTTGATGATTATATGGCTGGTTTGAAAGTGGGAAAAGTGAGCGGTATAGGGGAGGTGCTGTCCAATTTTTTTTAGAAATAACCTACTAACGATAGACTACATTTTATTCTTGTCCATAGCTTAATCATAGTGCTTAACGTTTTAATATAGGTTGAGACAATATTGGACAACATATACGTATAAACGCTAAAGGTATGTAAAGTTAACATCTTCTTCTTTTGGCATGATCCATATGAAACGAACGAATGACGTATGCTTAAATTCCAAAGAAACTCGTATTCGTAGATATACTCGGATGGCTACCGTTCTTGATTTTCAAAATTTATATTGTTATGTCTTGACTCATGTGTATGATTCCAGCCATCCTAGTTGGTATAACTCATATTGTGGTATAATTCATATTTTAGTATAATCCATAATTGATGTGATTCATAATGACTATTGTCTTGGTTTTCAAATGATGGACTATTTTGCTTATTCTATTAAGTCTCCGATAATGATCAAATTTCGCAAGGTTGCTAATGATACCTTATTCGTGCATATTGTTATGGTATTATTCACCGAGTCCTACGATAGGCCGGGTATGTTATCATGTATGGATTCCACTACATTATTCACCGAGTCCCTTCCTAGAGGGCCGGGTACGTGATATGATAATATGATATTATGATGATATGACGATATGATTATGGCACCGAGTCCCATAATGGGCCGGGTACGGTATCAGTGTACACTACTCTATTCACCGAGTCCCTTGCTAGAGGGCCGGGTATGGTATATATATACATATGACGATATATTGATATAATTGTGACACCGAGTCCCATAACGGGCTAGGTACGATATATGATGATATGCATGTCTTCATTTTATAAGACACAGGTACAGTGATTTATTGATTATGATACTTGACTCCTGAATCTTTATTTCAGATGTGATCTCCTTTACGGTATTTTATGCTTTATATACTCAGTACATAGTTCGTACTGACCCCCTTTTGTTCGGGGGGCTGCATTTCATGCCTGCAGGTACAAATACTCATTTTGGAGAGCCGCCAACTTAGGATTCTACTCAACGAGTTTGAAGTGCTCCATTGTCTCGGAGCCCAAACTTTGGGTACTAATCCTTATAATGTATATATTTGTGTATTTAGGGGTACGACGGGGCCCTGTCCCGTCATATGCTATTGTTAATTCTCTTAGAGGTCTGTAGACATATGAGTGGGTTGTATATAGATGTTGTCCGGTGTACTAGTATGACTTATGTTTTTGGACGTTTACATTCAGAATGGAAGCCTTGTCGGCTTACATATTATGTTATCTTATTTTTGACAATTAAGACTCCCCAAGAAATAGGTGATTTTAGTATATATATAAGTAACAGTTTGAGACAACGTGCTACCCATATAAATCCTTTATCATGCTTAATTGCCGATTGACTATAGATAATATGTGTGTATACGAGGGTCCAATTTGGACACTAGTCACGGGGCTAGGTCGTGACAAAAGTGGTATCAGAGCAGTTCATCCTCGGAGTGTCTACAGACCGTGTCTAGTAGAGTCTTGTTTATCGGTGTGTTGTGCACCACATCTATAAACAGGAGGCTACAGGACATTTAGGACGTTGCCTTTCTTTCATATCTAAGATCGTGCGATAGAGCCCAGCCGTAGGACATGAAATTCTTTTTTTCTATCTTTTGATTTCAGCTGAAGAACGACATCGATAGAAGAAAACGATTGATGATATTGGAAGCTACACAATATACGGGTAAGTAATGATGCGAAAGAGGTATGGTGGATAAGGTAAGCATATTGAAGTATGATTGAAATGTAAAGTTGAAAATTGAAAGAAAAAGTAGACATGAAAGTGTAACAGGTGCAGTTCGAGTCGGACATAAGACGTAAGTCCATCATTTTCATACTGTTGTTGATATTGGGTGCCCTGTGTGGCTGCGATATGATATGAATATATATATGTTGAACCTGTGAGGCATTGTTGGTATTTTCTGCATGCAGATTTTGAGATAGTAAGAAATACAGAGGAAACTCTGCCCATTTTTTTTTCAGAAAAAAAAAAAGAAGAGAAAGTGGGACATAAGTTCATAATATATTTTGAAGGTTGATAACCATGAGGTAAATTTATTGTGTTGTAGTAAAGAGTTAAGAAATACCCCAATGTCATCATTAAGGGACACCATTTTTATTTGGGAAATTTTATTTCGGAAAAAGCCTATTTAGAATTGATTTAAACGAACCAAGATAACTTCCAATCGCATGTTTTCCTTAAAAGAAGCTTTTGTTGAAGGAAAAAAAAATACGTCTCATAATTAAGTTTTACTTCCATTGAGAAGTACAAGGCACTCAACAATTAGTTTGTGAATTAAATAATTCATTCAAAATTTAAGAATAACCTTGGAGGTAAACCAGGTGCATCAAGCACTAAGAGGTCCGGTAGTGCTCGTTGGATTCTAGCTTACTTTTGGTGGTGGTTGAAGAATGTCTTATGATAACATTTTATTAGTCCTTAACCAATTAATTGGAGATGGAACTGGTGAATGGAAAACATAAACTTGTGGAATATTCAGGATCATGTATTTCATGTGTTGTTCATGAAATGCTAGGATGATTCGAAAGGGGTTTTGATACTAAGGGATAATTTACAAAAAGGTTAAGTACGCTTACTCCACCGAGTATAATTGACCCTTAGTAAGAATCGTGAATAAGGTTAAAAAGTGTTACACTATGGGATTGAGTAAGAACAGAATATAATGTGAGTATGATGAGAATCGTTATGAAAATAAGTAAAGTCTAGCGGAAAAGTGGCTAATGGATATGATTTTGAGTAAGATTAAAAGTTAGTATTGGGTACACGACAAGGGTGAAAGCGTATAAGGCATAAAGGAGTATTGTGTATATGTGACTTCACCTCGAAAAATAGTGAAATCCTTAAATGATAGGAAATGTAGATTTGCAAAAATAACGGATGTATTGTGAGTTTACTAGAGGAACATGTGATATCTATTGAGATAAAGATAGCGTTATAAGAAAGCTTGGAACACTGATCACTAGAATATAAGTGCTACCGAATAGAGAATTTAAAATGATTATAAACACTAGCTAATTACTGATTAGAATAAATGGAATGTGGCTTTGAATGAATTGCTACATTAATTATATCATTTGAGTACCATTTATCAGACGAGATTTTGTACTATATATCGGGAATTCTCATCACCTTGTGATTGTGTTAATGTTTCGTACATGGGTAATCTAAGTTATTGATGATATAAAGAAAGACAGAGATAATGTATTGGAAAAGAATCGCATGAATTTGAAAATTTGAAATGGGGACATAGAGTAGAATATAAATAGATAATGATATGAGTACACCCTAAAGGGGGGAAGTGGATGAGAAAAATATAACTGTAAGATGAAATTAACTGACACTGCAACACGTTAAGGTGAACACCTAAACTTCATATGAGATCCCATGCTGGAACAAGTTAGAAAAATTTGAAAGTCAGCAATAAATGGAAAAATAAAACCAAGATGATATTTGAGACGGTGCTCAGAATTATTGGTAAAGATCTTGGATAGTGTGACATCAAAAGATGGATGCTTATAAAAAGGACGAATACAACATGAGAATAGTAACAAGTAGCTCGAAGATATTATAAATGATAGCAAGGTTATACTGGATTAGAGGTTGAGATGTTGGCAACGTAATTATCGGCTAATAAGATTGGGATATACAAGTAGCAAAGGAGAGAAATCTCTCATATGGTAGAATATGAGAAAACTTAATAGTAAGTAAAGGAAGGGATGCAAGTATGACAAAATAGACAGCAAGTGAGTGTTAGTACAATAAGAAATTTATAGCAGAATAAGCCAAGAGAAGGAAAGACTATGATTAGAATTGAATACACGTTGTACAAATTCTACAAGATTGGTTATGCAGCCTATGAATATTGGTATGCTAAGGGTGATATCAAGTGATTACTTGATAAGCAGAATAAGAATTTAGTAACCACAATGCGATTGCAATATTCCGGATACATCAAAGAAAAGTATAAGATGGTTTGAGGAAAAACTATAGAGATATAATTAGTATTGGGGGCAAAAGCCATAGGTGAGTCCTGATATCAACTGAAAGAGGTAAGAGAAAATATAGGGACTGCATAAAGACTAACGTGGAGACATTTAGGTATTTTCTGGGCTGATTTAAGCACCTACACATATTCGTATAAAGATTGCAATAGTATGTGTGGTAAGAGAAGTAAGAGAAAATTAGAGTAAAGGGGCAATAGAAAAGTTTGAGTCAAAAATAGAGAAATGACTCAAGATATTATGCCTAAAATATTGCCAGTTAGGGTAAAGGAAATTATGAAATGACTTAACCGAGACAATCAGAATAGGCGGTTTACTGGTTACTGGATGACGGTAAGGTTATAAGATGAAGGAACCTTAACACTAATTGATAACCAACCCAAAAGATCAAGATCAATAGGTAAAAACAAATGATAGTTAAAGACCTTCAAGTCAAAGTCAGAAAGTTACACATGATGCCGAGGATTCCAGAATACGGATTGTCATAGTAGGGTAAAGAAAGAATATTGGAGTACCAAAATATTACCCTAGTGAAATTTCGATTTACTAGTAGAACTTGGAGTGCGTTATAATGAACTAAAGCGAGTCGACAAACGGAGGAGGTCTATGAACGACATAATTAACTAAGAGAACACTTGAGAAAATATTGGGAAGCAATTAATGTGATTTTTTTTACAGGCTTACCTAGCACTCCACAGAAGTATGATTCCATATGGGTGATTGTAGATAGGCTGACAAAATCAACCCACTTTCTTTCAGTTAGAACTACATATTCAATAGAGGACTATGCGAGGTTATTTATCAAAGAGATAGTAAGACTTCATGGGATTCCCATATCTATTATCTTAGACAGAGGGGCTTAATTTATAGCTAGCTTCTGGAGATCATTTCAGAAGGGATTGGGAACACAAATAAATCTTAGTACAACATTTCACCCTCAGACTAATGGGCAAGCTGAACGCACTATTCAGACGCTAGAAAATATGTTACGGGCCTGTATTATTGACTTTAGAGGTACTTGGGATGACCATTTGCCACTTATTGAGTTTGCCTATAATAACAGCTACCATTCTAGCATTCAGATGGCACCGTATGAGGCTTTATATGGCAGAAAGTGCAGGTCACCTATTGGTTGGTTTGATGTTGGTAAGGTTAAGTTAATCGGACCTGATATGATTCAACAAGCTGTTGATAAGGTCAAGCTTATTCGGGAAAGGTTATTAGCAGCCCAGAGTCGACAGAAATCATATGCAGATAATCGACGTCGACCCTTAGAGTTTCAGGTTAGTGATTGGGTGTTTTTGAAGG
Source organism: Solanum dulcamara (assembly GCF_947179165.1). NCBI lineage: Eukaryota > Viridiplantae > Streptophyta > Magnoliopsida > Solanales > Solanaceae > Solanum > Solanum dulcamara. The sequence goes on along the minus strand of NC_077241.1, from coordinate 3,214,434 downwards.
TGTCACCCATGAAGGGGGTAATGAGATTCGGTAAGAAAGGAAAGCTTAGCCCGCGCTACATTGGCCCTTATCAGGTTACTCGTAGAATAGGCAAGGTTGCATATGAGTTGGACCTACCATCTGATTTGGAAGCAGTGCACCCTTTTTTTCATGTGTCGATGCTTCGCAAATGCATTGGTGATCCTTCTAAAGTATTCCCCATGGATGATATCCAGGTGACGGAGGAGCTTTCTTATGAGGAAAACCCTATAGCTATACTTGATCGCCAAGTCAGAAGGTTACGTACTAAGGATGTGGCTTCCGTCAAAGTATTATGGCAAAATAACAATAGAGAAGAGATGACCTGGGAAGCCGAGGAAGAGATGAAGGATAAGTATCCTCACTTGTTTTCTACGCCTACAGGTAATCTAAACCTCTCGATTAATTATATTGATTGACATATGAAACTATTTGTTGTTGCAAAAAAAAAAAGAAAAAAAAAAGACTATTCCCCCAAATCTCTTATAAGACTTTATGAGGCGGGTTTAACATTCGAGGACGAATGTTCTAAAGGGGGGAAGAATGTTACATTCCGTATTTTTGCATTTTGGATTATTCGTAAGCTAATGATTATAAATTCAAGGACTTTTAATTTTGAATTTTAAAATGACATGATTCGTTGTAGATGCCAAGTTATATGAATAATTTATGTGTAGTAAAATACATCTCAAGAAGGACCCTTAAGCCAAATCAAAATAGAAGCCATCAAATATGTTTTTCTTAAAGTCACGTTTCGGGTAAGCTGACTTCGGGAGGCCATAACCTCTTTATAATTTGAGAATTTGGGAAAACTCTCAACATGAAAGTTGTAGATAATTAAAATATCTTTCCAACCATAGGTCGTGGGACGAAATGTGATATCGGAGTAATAAGATATAGACGTTTTAAGTCTGACAGGCCAAACTAAATAGTGAATTCGGCCCAACCCAATTCTAATTCGGGTCAGGCCCAATACCTACGAAATTAGATCTGATTTTTTGTAACTATTCCTTCAAACTTTAGACCAACATAATTCTGGAAATTTCCAGAGAGAGAGAGAAAGGGAGTTCTTGAGAGAAATCCCAAATCCGACCAAAATTCAAGTCCCGAAATCCGAAGCTCATGAAGAGAAAATTGTTGTACGTCGCGTTGGCTTCAATTTGAGCTAGAAATCAGCCAATAAGGAGAAGATTTTATGTGGTGCTGCAAATTTAAGGTAATATTAAAGTCTCCTTTTCATTGTTAACAAGTTTAGTTAGAGTTTTAACGGATTAGAACGGAGAAAATAGTGTTATAAACTAGTTTGGTGATTTGTTGAGAGTTATGGGTTAAAGGGTTGTTTTAGGTAGATTAAATAGATGGAATTATCTTAGTGATGATGTATAATAATGGTTGATATTGTTTTGATGTTGTTGATGAGTTGTTGTTCTTGAATTTGGAGGAAAAAGGTGTATGAAGATTGTGAATGTTCAAACCCGTTTTTGGAATTGAGTAGCTGGTAGTAATTCTGGAATATCTCATTGTGTAGACCTTCGATTTTAGATATTAAACATGTTTTGGAAAGCTAATACACGTACCTACAACTCTTATGTTTATGTCTTAGTCTATATCTGCTGTTATTATGTCGAAAACTGAGCATGAATCATAAGACAAATTCTGTCCAGATTCTGGATTGAAAATTCCTTCATGTATAGCTGTTCGTATTTTGATGATATCTCTTTGTAGAAAATGAATTTTGAGTTGATTTCTTTTGCATTGGAAACTTAAGACAGAGATATAAATGTTTCATGAAGGTTATAAAGTCCAGTTTTGCCGTTTTCATTTTCAAAATTTAGATACAACGTGAGGTACTTGACTTTCCGAATTTACTGCTTTGGTAACATGAATAATAAATCTTATTTTGTGTCAATATTTTGGATTGTTGATGTTGGTTGATGATTATATGGCTGGTTTGAAAGTGGGAAAAGTGAGCGGTATAGGGGAGGTGCTGTCCAATTTTTTTTAGAAATAACCTACTAACGATAGACTACATTTTATTCTTGTCCATAGCTTAATCATAGTGCTTAACGTTTTAATATAGGTTGAGACAATATTGGACAACATATACGTATAAACGCTAAAGGTATGTAAAGTTAACATCTTCTTCTTTTGGCATGATCCATATGAAACGAACGAATGACGTATGCTTAAATTCCAAAGAAACTCGTATTCGTAGATATACTCGGATGGCTACCGTTCTTGATTTTCAAAATTTATATTGTTATGTCTTGACTCATGTGTATGATTCCAGCCATCCTAGTTGGTATAACTCATATTGTGGTATAATTCATATTTTAGTATAATCCATAATTGATGTGATTCATAATGACTATTGTCTTGGTTTTCAAATGATGGACTATTTTGCTTATTCTATTAAGTCTCCGATAATGATCAAATTTCGCAAGGTTGCTAATGATACCTTATTCGTGCATATTGTTATGGTATTATTCACCGAGTCCTACGATAGGCCGGGTATGTTATCATGTATGGATTCCACTACATTATTCACCGAGTCCCTTCCTAGAGGGCCGGGTACGTGATATGATAATATGATATTATGATGATATGACGATATGATTATGGCACCGAGTCCCATAATGGGCCGGGTACGGTATCAGTGTACACTACTCTATTCACCGAGTCCCTTGCTAGAGGGCCGGGTATGGTATATATATACATATGACGATATATTGATATAATTGTGACACCGAGTCCCATAACGGGCTAGGTACGATATATGATGATATGCATGTCTTCATTTTATAAGACACAGGTACAGTGATTTATTGATTATGATACTTGACTCCTGAATCTTTATTTCAGATGTGATCTCCTTTACGGTATTTTATGCTTTATATACTCAGTACATAGTTCGTACTGACCCCCTTTTGTTCGGGGGGGGCTGCATTTCATGCCTGCAGGTACAAATACTCATTTTGGAGAGCCGCCAACTTAGGATTCTACTCAACGAGTTTGAAGTGCTCCATTGTCTCGGAGCCCAAACTTTGGGTACTAATCCTTATAATGTATATATTTGTGTATTTAGGGGTACGACGGGGCCCTGTCCCGTCATATGCTATTGTTAATTCTCTTAGAGGTCTGTAGACATATGAGTGGGTTGTATATAGATGTTGTCCGGTGTACTAGTATGACTTATGTTTTTGGACGTTTACATTCAGAATGGAAGCCTTGTCGGCTTACATATTATGTTATCTTATTTTTGACAATTAAGACTCCCCAAGAAATAGGTGATTTTAGTATATATATAAGTAACAGTTTGAGACAACGTGCTACCCATATAAATCCTTTATCATGCTTAATTGCCGATTGACTATAGATAATATGTGTGTATACGAGGGTCCAATTTGGACACTAGTCACGGGGCTAGGTCGTGACATTTGTGTTGTTAGTGAAGATATTGATAACACGTGTTTTTCTGATTATTTGAGTTGTTAGTGAAGATATTGATAACACGTGATTTTTATATTATTGAATTTGTTACTAAAGATATTGAAAATACGTGTATTTTTTGAATTATTCGAGTTGTTTGTGAAGAGATAGATAATACATGTATTGTCAGATTATTTAAATTATTGATGAATTGATTGATAATCCGTGTATTTTTTGATTGTTTGAGTTATTAGTGAAGAGATTCTTTTTTTCGTGACTATTTGAGTTGTTAGTGAAAATATTGATTAAACGTGTATTTTTTTATGTATTATCGGATTATTTAAATTATTGGTGAAGAGATTGATAATTCGTGTATTTTTTTTATTATTTAAGTTATTAGTAAAGAGATCCGTGTTTTTTTTTGTGACTATTTGAGTTGTTAGTGAAAAGATTAATTACACATGCATTTTTTTATTATTCAAATTGTTAGTGAAGAGATTGATAACAAGTTTATTTTTTTGATTAGTTAAGTTATAGTGATGAGATTGATAACACGTGCAGAAGGGATTGATAACACGTGCAATTTTTTATTAGTGAAGTTGTTATTCAAAAGATTGATAACACATATTTTTTTTTGATTATTTGTATAACATGTATTTTTATTATTATTTGAGTTGTTAGTGAAGATATCGATAACATGTGTATTTTTTCATTATTGAATTTGTTATTGAAGAGACTGAAATCTGATTAGTTCAGTTTTGGTGAAGAGATTGATAACACGTGCAATTTTTTATTAGGGAAGTTGTTATTGAAAAGATTTATAACACATGTATTATTATTTTTGATTATTTGTGTTGCTAGTGAAGAGATCGATAACATGTGTTTTCTGATTATTTGAGTTGTTAGTGAAGATATTAATAGTACGTGTATTTTTGTATTATTAAATTTGCTACTAAAGAGATTGATAATATGTGTATTTTTTAAATTATTTGAGTTGTTGGTGAAGAGATAGATAATACGTGTATTATTGAATTATTTGAGTTGTTAGTAAAGAGATTGATAATTCGTGTATTTTTTTATTATTAATTTGAATTGTTAATGAAGAAATTGATAACACATGTTTTTTTGTGATTATTTGAATTGTTAGTGAAAAGATTGATTACACATGCATTTTTTAATTATATGAATTGTTAGTGAAGAGATTGACAACAAATTTATTTTTCAAATTAGTTATGTTTTAGTGAAGAGATTGATAACACGTGCAATTTTTTATTAGTGAAGTTGTTACTGAAAAGATTGATAATACGTGTATTATTTGTTTTGATTATTTGTGTTGTTAGTGAAGAGATTGATAACACATGTTTTTATTATTATTTGAGTTGTTAGTGAAGATATTGATAACACGTGTATTTTTGTATTATTGAATTTGTTATTGAAGATATTGAAATCTGATTAGTTCAGTTTTAATGAAGAGATTCATAACACGTGCATTTTTTTTATTAGTGAAGTAGTTATTGAAAAAATTGATAATATGTGTATTTATTTATTTATTTTGATTATTTGTGTTGTTAGTGAAGATTGATAACACGTGTACTTTTGTATTATTGAATTTGTTATTGAATAGATTGAAAATACGTGTATTTTTTTGAATTATTCGAGTTGTTAGTGAAGAGATAGATGATACGTTATTGTTGAATTATTTGAGTTGTTAGTGAGAGATTGATAATTCGTATAATTTTAGACTGTTTGAGTTATTATTGAAGAGATTGATGATCGGTGCATTTTTGTGACTATTTGAGATGTTAGTGAAGAGATTGATTACACGTGCATTTTTTTATTATTTCAATTGTTAGTGAAGAGATTAATAACATATGTATTTTTATTTATTATTTGAGTTGTTAATGAAGAGATTAATAACATGTGTATTGTCTGATTATTTGAGTTGTTAATGAAGAGATTAATAACATGTGTATTGTCTGATTATTTGAGTTGTTAATGAAGAGATTAATAACATGTGTATTTTTTGACTACTTGAAGTGAAAGCAAGACCCGACATAATTTAATTATTATGAACAAATTTAAAATTTTTATAGATAGAGTCAACATTAATTCTCAATTGTGGGGTGAATGAAATCCGATACATAAATCAGTTAACAAAAATATGCTTTGACTAAAGAAGATCGATTCCCAAAGTAATTAAAGTGCCATGGTTGTTGGTGAAGAATTAATAACACATGTATGTTTTAATTATTTGAGAAAAGTGGAGAGATAGATAATGCGTGTATTTTTTTAATTAGTTGAGTTGTTAGTGAAGAGATTGATTACATGTGCATTTTTTTATTATTTCAATTGTTAGTGAAAAGATTGATAACATGTGTATTTTTTTTTATTATTTGAGTTGTTAATGAAGAGATTAATAACATGTGTATTGTCTGATTGTTTAAGCTGTTAGTAAGAGATTAATAACATATCTATTTTTCGACTACTTGAAGTGAAAGCAAGATCAGACATAATTTGGTCATTATAAACAAATCTAAAATCTTTATAAATAGAGTCAACATTAATTCTCAACCGTGGGTGAATGAAATCCGATACATAAATCAGTTAACAAAAAATGCTTTGACTAAAGAAGACCGATTCTCAAAGCAATTGAAGTGCTATGGTTGTTGGTGAAGAATTAATAACACATGTATGTTTTAATTATTTGAGAAAAGTGGAGAGATAGATAATGCGTGTATTTTTTTAATTAGTTGAGTTGTTAGTGAAGAGATTGATTATGCGTGCATTTTTTTATTATTTCAATTGTTAGTAAAACGATTGATAATATGTGTATTTTTTTTATTGTTTGAGTTGTTAATGAAGAAATTAATAACATGTGTATTGTCTGATTGTTTGTGCTGTAAGTAAAGAGATTAAAAACATGTCTATTTTTTTATTGTCTGATTGTTTGAGTTGTTAGTAAAGAGATTACTAACGTGTCTATTTTTTGACTACTTGAAGTGAAAGCAAGATCAGACATAATTTAATCATTATGAACAAATCCAAAATCTTTATAGATAGAGCCAACATTAATTCTCAATCGTGGGTGAATGAAATACGATACATGAATCAGTTAACAAAAAATATTTTGATTAAAGAAGACCGATTTCCAAAACAATTAAAGTGCTATGGTTGTTGGTGAAGAATTAATAACACATGTATGTTTTAATTATTTGAGAAAAGTGGAGAGATAGATAATGCGTGTATTTTTCTAATTAGTTGAGTTATTAGTGAAGAGATTAATTACACGTGCATTTTTTTATTATTTCAATTGTAGTGAAGAGATTGATAACATGTGTATTTTTATTATTATTTAAGTTGTCAGTGAAGAGATTGATAACACTTGTATTTTTTAATTGCTTGAGTCGTAAGTGAGGAGATTGATAAAAACATATTTTTATTATTATTTGAATTGTTGGTGAAGAGATTGATAAGACAATTATTTGTATTGCTAATGAAAATGATGATGACATGTGTATTTTGAGAATAAAATCCATATGTCGTTTACGAATCTCTTGCACCTGTAAAGCTAAGTGAAAGAATGCGTTGTTTAATATAAAAAATATTAATATTATTCTTAATATTATTATTAAATAAATATTTAGTAATAATTACTAATCACTCTATTTGGTACCTACGAATTTAAGCTTAATTTATATTATACTAAAAACATGAAGATTCTTTAGAAATGTTGTTTGAATTTTTTGCCACATTAAAAAATTATATTTTAGAAAAAAATCATCTTTTATCCTATTTTTTAAAATTGATTAAAATTATAATTCAGACTTAAAAATCAACTAAAATTGATAAAGACTTATATATCATATACAATTAGATCTCTAAAATTACCTTAGGTGGGTTGTCTTCTTCTTAGTCAACCAATACATATAGTCCATATAAGTCAACCAACACATATAGTCCATATAGGATTATGTTGGAGTATTTTTTTTTTCATAACATAGCTTTATTTTACTTTTTTTTCTTCTTTTCATTACATAACTTTGTTTTTGTTTTTTGAACAGATATACGTATTTTGCATGTGTGTATCATGTTAATTATTATTAGTTGTACATAAGAACAAATTATCATGTGCACGCTATATTATTATGTACAAAACTTTTTAAAAAATAAAGTACAATTTTAAGCTAAAAAGTCTATTTAAAGAGGAACACGATAGCTACACTAAACAATTAAGGAGCAAAATCAATTAGAGTGAATAAAATTTTGCATACCTATATGGAATTCTTATCATTGAGATTGATATAACATTTATTGTCAATTGCTATTTTTAATAATTTTGTTCTTCTTATATATTTTCCGACAAACTTCTTCTCCCTCGCCTCCTTCTTGTGTTTGCCGGAAGATCTGTCTCTTTGGTTTTCGGTAAGTTTTTTTTTTTTGGGCGAAACTTCTCTTTTTCTCTTTTTCATTATTTTCCGGCGAAGTTTCCTTCTTGTGTTTTCCGGTGAAATAGGTTTGTCCAGATCGTTCAAGATCTAAACTTGAGCTTTCACTGCCCGACAGCTTCAAACAGTTTACGGCAGCGTTCAAACGTTTACGGCGACGCTTCTTTGTCACATTTTTCTTCGGGCTGGGTTTTATCTCTCCTTTATTTAATGATTATTTGTGCTCCGATTTATATTTAGTATCACTTTCTTATCATTTTGCTTACGGTTCTAGTTTCTTAGTTCCTACCATTACTGTTTTATATTGTTCTTCATTTTATTTCATCGCTTAGTGATTAGTTCACACTGTTTTGCCTATTAGTTAGTGTGTATAGTCTCTAGTATACATCCTATACTGTCAATTATTATCTCGTTGCCTGTTTGTATTCTCTGGATTTATTTGTTCTCAGTTTATCACTTTTGTAGTTCATATCTTTTTAATGGCTTCGGTAATTAATGGTGGACTAGGGTCATGACCTCGATTGGGGCTGACGGCGAGGGGAAGTAGTGGTAAGAGGGGGACAAATTCTCTGAAGTTGAGAATAGGATCGTAGAACATAGGGTCGCTTACAGGGAAGTCCATAGAACTAGTGAAGAGTCTTAAGAGGAGAAAGACTAATATAGATTGTGTTCAGGAGACTAGATGGGTAGGCACCAAAGCTCGAAATGTGGACGGGTTTAAATTATGGTACTCAGGAAGCTCTAGAGATAGGAATAAAGTAAGTATTCTAGTTGACGCGGATCTTAGGAAATGTGTAGTAGAGGTAAAGAGTATCAATGATAAGATGATGTTTATTAAGCTAGTTATAGGCAGGCTTATTGTGAACGTTGTTAGTGCATATGCACCCATCATTGGTGGAGATTTCAATGATCATATCGGTACAAATTCTAGTGGCTTTGATGATGTCCACAGAGGCTTTGGTTTTGGGGAAAGGAATGATGATGGGGCATCTCTACTGGACTTTACTAAAGCTTTTGAGTTGGCTATTGCTAACTCGTATTTTCTGAAGAGGGAAAATCAATTGATCACCTTTACCAGCTCGGTAGCTAGGCTCAGATTGATTACTTACTCCTCCGAAAGGGTGATAGAGGCATTTGTAAGGATTGCAAGGTCATTCCAAGTGAAAATATTATGGTGATGGACTTGAAGATTAACAAATATAGGAGAAAGAAGACCCTTTATGACCGACCAAGGATTAGATGGGGGCCCCTAACTCCCTCCCTTTCTCAAGAGATGGGGTAGAATTTGATTGATTTGGGGGCCTAGAGTAATAGCAAGGAGGTGAACAACATATGGGACATGACTGCTGGTAATATTAGAAAAATAGTTATCGAGGTTCTAGGGTTTCGAGAGGAATTTTTAGTGGTCGTCAAGGAGATTGGTGGTGGAATGGAGAAGTTCAAGACAAAGTAAAAGTTAGGAAGGTTATGTATACTGAGTGGTTGGAGTTTTGGAGTGCGTAGATGAGGATGAGAAGTGTAGGCTTAAAGATATCTATAAGAGGGCCAAGACGAAAGCGAAATCGGCAGTCACCAGTGGAAAGACAGTAGCTTTTGAACGCCTATATAACGAGTTAGGAGATAATAGATTGTATAGGCTCGCCAAAGCGAGAGAGAGAAAATCCCGCGATTTGGATCTAGTAAAATGCATCAAGGACAAGGAAGGCGAAGTGCTAGTAGATGAGACATCTATCAAGCAAAGGTGACAAACTTACTTCCATGGACTCTTAAATGAAAAAGGAGACAAAGACATTGTATTAGGTGATTTGGCATACTCTCATAGTCTTCAGGACTTTGGGTATTACAGGTGTTTTAGGGTTGAGGAGGTTAGACGTGTCATTAGCAGAATAAAGAGGAGGAGAGCGATCGAGCCAGATGAGATTCTGATAGACTTTTGGAAGAGCACTGACAAGGCAGGTTTGGAGTGGTTGACTAGATTGTTTAATATGATTTTGAATAAGGCTAAGATTCCCGATGAATGGAGGTGGATATAACATCCCCTAAAAATATTGTATATGATGTTCCAATTCTCGATGAAAATGATACAACTTCTGTATTTTGGGCATAACTTTTCGTAGAATGGTCCAAATTAGGTGATTCAAATTTTTAAATAACCTAACATCATTACCTACAACTTTTGTGAAGACCATATGTTAAGTTTTGGAGGTTAAGTAGAGCAAATAAATTAATTGTAAGACAGGGTGTTGTGATGAAATGAAGTATTTGTAAAAGAAAAATTATATCTCATTGTAGGATTCTCCAAATCAGTTAATTCTTGAACAACATGAAAGTAGACTTCTAGAGCAACAATTCATGTGAAGACACCAAATCCTAATGAGAAAGTTATCTTATCCAAATGCTGCTCCAAAAAAGGGTATTTCGTTAAAAGAAAATTTATCTCACCAACCATGAAAAGATCTAGATACATTTGACATCATTCACGACATCAATAATCCTCCATTTGACATCACCCATGACATCACAATCTTCCATTAAATTTTTATATTTTTCTTTATAATTATTTCAATTATTGTTAGGTCCGTCTTTTACACCTATAAATACCACCTGAATTCATCATTTGTTCATCAAGCTTTCTCAAGCAACTCTTCTCTCTATACACTTCTTTACTCATTCTCAAAATATAGTTTTAGTTCTTAGTAGTGTAGAAATACTATTTTGGTGATTGATATATTTCGGATAGTACACAAAATACTCTGGCAAGGAGAAAAGGCTAGGATTCAAGTGTATTCATTAAATCCTTCGATTCTAAGTAACGCTTCGGATTCAAGGTATGTAAGGTTTCAATGAGAGTATTCCTTCCACTCTCATGCCTAAATTATTTTGATTATATGATAATTATGTTTATTTTCTTTAAGCTTTACTCTAAGTTATATGCGTGTTTATCAATGGGTTCTTCGACCCATGTAGTCCAAAAACTCTTTCAATTAAGTCTCTTGATTTCAAGTAATATTTTTTATGGATAATTCTTATTTTTAATTAATAGCATGAATCATGGTTAAACTAATGATTATTGGTCTATTTTGATGCAACATAATTTCAAATATATGAATTGATGGTTTGCAAGTAATTTCTCTATTTATGTCTTTAAACGTTCTTGAAATTCATGGTGGGTTATTTAAAGCATAATTTTTAATTAATGGATTTTAAAGTATTTATGTATATTTATTTACATACATGTTTGCAAGTTGAAGTGATTTGAACCCACCTAGTTTTACTATGTTTTCAATGAAGTTTGACTTGAAACCTTTGAATCCAAATAAATGTTTATGAAAGCAATGTCTATGATCAAAAGGGACTCTTATGAAATAAAAAAATGATGAAATGCTATTGATGATAGATTCTTTATGCTATAAGGAAAATTCTTGCATATTTGAATCACCAAAAGGTTTTAATGAGCTATTCCACCGAATGTGATGTTTTGAATTTTAAAGCTATATGCTATGACTATTTTGAAGTATTAAACTATTCTGAGGGATTAAATTAGCATCGAATGGGTAATTGAGGTGGGATTCAGTAAGAGAATCCTAGTAGCAACCCCTTGTCTCATTAACTATGTGCCAACATAGGAGCCCTTGTAGGCTTAGGCTAATGGATCCATGAAAGCCCTTAAAGTTAAAGTTAAAAAAATGAATAAAGTTGACGGAGTTCTACCTGGCAAGTAGTCTCCCCGGCCAATGTAGGGGGTTATGTTGGATTTTATGTAATAGCTCGCATGGTCTTAAATGTCGGTTATGGTCATTTTTCCACAAAATAAATATTTTAAAGGATATCTATATGATTGATTATGCATGCATTACATTTTGTTCCATATTACATAAATATTTTAATGTTTTCTCAATGTTCATGCATCCTTACATACTTAGTACATTTAAAGTACTAACGCATACTCTTTTGTCTACATGATATCACCATGTAGGGATCGGTGCTCCTCCTCGTTCTTCTCCACGTGGCTAGTTGAGATTTCATTTGAAGACTACTTTTAGTGAGTTCCCATGTTCCGGGAATAATACTCTTTTATATTTCTGGCTTATGATATATTGAGATTTTTTACTATGACATTTCTTCTATTATGATTGAGGGTGAGCTAGAGACTTTTCTTAGCCCCGTTAAATCTAAAAGTTAGAGGTATTGTTGGACATATGTTAGTTGAATATTTACTATTATGATTTTCGCTTGTTCATTTATCGTCATTACCTATGAAAGGCTAAAAGAATTCTAAGAGGCTTGTTTGAGGTACTTTTGGGTTTCTCATTCGCTATGTCACATCTAGACCCTAGGCTCGAGTGATGACAGTGGAGTACTATGGTTCTATTGTATAATAACAAGGGTGATATCTAAAATTATAATAATTACAGGGGCATCAGATTGTTAAGCCACACGATGAAGATATGAGAGAGAGTGGTGGAGATGAGGGTGAGAAGATGAGTGTCAATCTCGGAGAATCAGTTTGGTTCAGGCCGAGGAGTCAACTAATGAAGCAATTCATCTTATGCGGAGCCTGATGGAGAAATTTAGAGAAAGAAAAAGGATCTTCAATGGTATTCATTGATCTTGAAAAGACCTATGAAAAAGTTTCAAGGGATGTTCTCTAGAGGTGTCTGGAGGCTAAAGGTGTCCCGATGGTGTATATTAGGGCGATAAAGGACATGTATGCTGGAGTCAAGACTCGGGTTAGGATGGTGGGAGGTGACTCAGAGCACTTTCCTGTTGAGATGGGACTACATTAGGGATCTGTGCTGAGTTCGTTTCTTTTTGCCTTGGTGTTGGATGAGCTGATCTATTCAAGATAAGGTTTCATGGTGTATGCTATTTGCAGATGATATAGTATTGGGAGATTTGGAACATACGGGTAGGCTTCACGATTTTGGGTATTGCAGGAGTATTACGGTCAAAGAGGTTAAGGGTGTTGTGTGTATGATGCGCTAGAAAAGAGCGACTGGACCTGATGAGATTCTTGGGGAATTTTAGAAGAGTGCGAGCTCGGTAGGTTTGGAGTGGCTGAATAGGTTATTTAATGTCATCTTTAAGACAGCAACGATGCCCGAAGAATGGAGGTCGAGTGTTAATGATCCCTCTATACAAAAATAAGAGGGATATCCACAACAGCAACAACTATAGAGGTATCAAGCTTCTAAGCCATATTATGAAAGTATGGGAAAGAGTAGTGGAGATGAGGGTTAGGAGAGACATGTTTATTTCAGAGAACCAGTTCAAATTTATGTTGGGACGCTCAACTACAGAAGCCATCCATCTTATGAGAAGACTGGTGGAGCAGTATAGGGAGAGGAAGAGGGACTTGCATATGATATTCATCGATCTAGAAAAGGCTTATGATAAAGTTCCATGAGAGATACTATGAAGATGTTTGGAGGCTAAATATGTACATGTGGCGTACATTAGGGTGATCAAGGACATATATGAGGGTGCCAAAACTAGGGTAAGGACAATAGGAGGGGACTCAGAGCACTTCACAGTTGTGATGGAGTTGTATCAAGGATCAACCCTTAGTCCATTTTTATTTGCCTTGGTGATGGATGGATTGACGCGACAAATTCAAGGTGAGGTGCCATGGTATATGCTTTTCACGGATGACATAGTACTGATCGATGAGACTCGTAACAGATTTAACGCTAAGCTGGAGGATTTGAGACATACCTTGGAGTCTAAAGGGTTTAAGTTGAGTAGAACCAAGACAGAGTACTTAGAGTGCAAGTTCAGTGAGACACCTCAGGAGGTTGGCGCGGAAGTTAGGCTTGGTGACCAGGCCATCCAAAAGAAAAGTAGTTTTAAGTACCTTGGGTCTATCATGCAAGGTAGTTGAGAGATTGATGAGGATGTCACACATCATATTAGGGCAGGGTGGATGAAATAGAGGCTCGCTTCCGGTGTGCTATGTGACAAGAATGTGCCACCACAACTTAAGGGTAAGTTCTATAAAGTGGTGGTTAGACTGGCTATGTTATATGGGGCGGAGTGTTGGCCAGTTAAAGTATCTCACATTCAAAAGATGAAAGTAGTCGAGATGAGAATGTTGAGATAGATGTGTGGACATATCAGGAGTGACAGGATTAGAAATGAGGCTATTCAGGATAAGGTAGGAGTGGCCTCAGTGGAAGATAAGATGCTGGAAATGCGACTGAGATGGTTTGGGCATATGAAGAGGAGAGACACAGATGCCCTAGTGCGGAGGTGTGAGAGGTTGTCCATGGATGGTTTCAGAAGAGGTAGGGGTAGACTAAAAAAATATTGGGAAGAGGTGATTTGACAGGAAATGATACAGTTACATCTTAACGAGGACATGACGTTAGATAAGAGGGTGTGGAGGACTCATATTAGGGTAGAATGCTAGTACATAGTCTCATTATTCTTCCGTATTCTCTCGTTATTCTTCCGTATTAGTAGGCGCATCAACGCATTATAATTTTTTGTGTTCTGACTTCTGTTAGTATCTCTCTATTACTTTCTGTACTTTGATTACTCTATTTTATCTGTGTCGCTTTCGTTATTTGCATTGTTAGTTATTTGCATTCCCATATCGCTTTGAACTTCTTAGCCCTATCTAACCTCTTTTTATGCTTATTTTGAGCCGAGGGTCTCTCGGAAACAATCGTCCTACCTTGGTAGGAGTAAGGTCTGCGTACACTTTACCCTCCCTAGACCTCACATTGTGGGATTTCACTGGGTTATTGTTGTTGTATAGTGTTGATTGAAGACACTTGGGACAGAGTTAATGATAGGTTGGAGGTTTAGAGACAAGCTATGAAGTCCAAAAGATTCAAATTGAGCAGGACCAAAATAGAATATTTGGAGTGCAAATTCAGTGTTGCGATGAATGAAGAGGGCATGAAAGTGAGGTTTGCCAATCAACCTATCCCTAAGAGAGAAAACTTTAAATATCTGAGATCCATCATCCAGAGTAGTGGAGACATCGATGATAATGTCAAGCATCATATTGGGGCAGCATGGATGAAATGGAGACTTGCCTCTCGAGTCCTGTGTGATAATAAGGTACCACCTAAACTTAAAGATAAGTTCTACAGAATAGTAGTTAGACCGACATTGCTATATGGAGTGGAATGCTGACCAATCAAGAAATTACATGTTCAGAAGGTGCATGTATGGTTACACTAGGAGTGATGGGATTAGGAATGAGGTTATTCGGGAGATGGTGAGAGTGGCCCCTGTAGTAGACAAGATGAGAGAATCGAGGCTGAGATGGTTTGCGTATGTGCGAAAGAAGGGTGCCGATACCCCAGTTAGGAGGTCTAAGGGATTGGATTTGGAGGTTATGCAGAGGGGAGGGGTAGGTCGAAAAAGTATTGGGGAGAGGTGATTATATAAGATATAGCGCTACTTTATTTCACCGAGTACATGACCTTAAATAGAAAAGAGTGAAGGTTGTGGATTAGAGTAAAAGGTTAGTAGGAGTAAAAGGCTAGTGGGGATAGACTAATGTCTCGCATTGTGACAGTTTAGAATTGGTCATAGGTCTAGGCGTGTCATTGTAGCTGTGTTGTTATTGCCTTTTGAGTATCTGTCACATCCCGAAAGAGTACCCTAGGTGTGGCCAGCACTCGGAGACCATTGCTGGCCCCAAGAGAACCACTTAGTCTGATCACTTATTCAATCACTCAACAAAAGACTTAGATATCAAAATGAGACACTCAAGTGGGCTAATAGCTCAACAACTCAATAAGTGAATAGTTTTTAAGTAAAAAATTTTAAAAGTCAACTCAATCTCATAAATAATAGTATTTGCAAAAACAGACTCAAAAGGGACATCAACTCCAATCTACTCAATCTATGTCTATGAAGCCTTTATAAATTATCATTAAGGTGTCGAGACAAGCTCACGACTACCTCAAAAGAAACAACTCATGAGCAATGAATGAAATAATTATGATTCCTCTGAAAGTAAGGAGGTCTCACCACTATCAGGAAGGAAATGGATCTTCAACGGTACTTCTGTCGAGGATCTCTAATACCTGTGTTTGTATCATAAAATGATGCAGGCCAAATAGAGTCAATACATAAAATGTAGGGTATGTAAAATAGCTTAAAGGAAATTTACTCAAAGATACTCAACTCAGCTCAACTCAATAAAACTTGCAATATGTGTAAAAGAATATTTTATAAATCATAAGTAAGTGAATGCAACTCAATATATAAAAATATAATGCTTTACTTCTTGGAATTTCTCTAACCGACAACCATCACTTATGAGCTAGTGATGATACAATGAACTGCTGTCATTGCCACAACCGCCTATTACTTTGCCAGGTAAGGGACACAAACTCAATGGATTCAAAATTTACTCAAAGTCTATCATTTTGGAACTTAGAAGGCATAGCCTTCATCCTACGCTGGCTATGTAGTTTATGAGATCACCCCATATCGGTGCTCAATATTACTCCCAAAATATTGTATTGTGCTCATATACATCAAGTCAGAAAATACTCAAAATACATCATTTAGTCAAAATTTACTCAAAGTCTATCATTTTGGAACTTAGAAGGCATAGCCTTCATCCTACGCTGGCTATGTAGTTTATGAATTTAAAATAAAAATATAATTTAACTTCTCAACTCAATCTCAAAATAGATGTTTAATGTAATAATGCTCAACTCATTTATACTTAAAAATACTCGTGCTCAAGATAATAATTAAGGGATTCCTCAAACTCATGCTAAAAATAATAATTAAGAGACTTCTCATGGTTAAACTTTTTCTCAATCAAAGATGAAAATAGTGATTCTTTAAACTCAAAATAGTGCATAAAATAATTAATGCAAAGCGTTCCCAAATCATTCTAAAAAGAAACTCTATTAATGCATAAAATATAAATGAAATCTCAATTAGAGTTCATGTGAATGCAAACACGAATCCATACTCTCAACAAGACTCAACTCAAGAAACTCACCAAGAAATATTATAGTATATACAAGAACACAATGTAATTTATATGCAAAACTCAATGGGGATTATAATTGATTCAAGAACTCAAGAAACTAGGGCTAGAACTCAACTCAACTATTTAACGATAGAATTTAGATGTAGGGTGCGTGGACGAACTCAATCCAACATTATGATTAGCCTTACGTACCTTAAAAGCTCCACAAATCTTGATGAAAAATCTTAACTTGAAGAAGAACAATCAAGAGACCCTTTCTTGAAATTCTTGGATTTGTATTCTTGGAAACCCTATGATTAGGATTTAAGATTTCTCTTAGCGATTCATGAATAGATGAAGAAGTTTGGTTTGAACAGCTTGAAATCTATGAAGAAGGACTTACCTTGTTGAAAAATCTTGAAAAAGAACCCTAACTTGATGTTTTCTTGAAAATTCTTTAATTAACGTACACGCACCCTAAACTAGTGTTATTATAAATATAAATACTATATTTATGTAGTAGAAATTGATAATTTAGTTCTCTACCTATTTTTAACAGGAGCATTGAACATTGCATATTCTATTTACACAAAATAATACATAAATTCTATCATAATTTATACACATACTAATTTTATATATTACTTGTATAAGATTTAATATATGCATAGCTCACATTCAAATCAGTTATTAAACGACCCCTAAGTATATATAATAGATACGGTCCATATGGCATCAGTCACCTATGGTTGTTAACCGAGGCTACTAAGCAAGGGCGTATGCAAGGGGGTCACCGGATTCACGTGAATCCATGCTTCTCTCCCGAGATCATATATAGAAGTGCTATATTTTTTTTAAAATATTAAAACATAGATGTGTGAACCCACGCTCGGAGTATCATATAATGCGATGAAAATTGGGCGCACCTCTCTAAGTGAGGTTAGAAATTTGAAATCTTATATCTATCTTGTTTTATTTTTCTTTCTAAAATTAGGTAACACCACTCTAATTGGTAGCTTTTTTGGCATTTTAATATATATATATATATAAAAATTAATTTTGGACCTATAATTTTAAAATTTTAATGATTTTCAGTGATAAGAATCTAAATATCAAACCGATCAAATTTATATTTTAAATCCGCCTTTTTGTAATAGTGCACCCATCATCTACAAATCCTGGATACGCCTCAGTTGCTACTGAGCATACCTACATCACTAGTATTAATTTTATTTTTCAGCTAAACTAATCAAGATCAGAGTTATGTAATGCTCATTTAAAGAAAAATATTTTTTTTAATATGATTTCTTTTTTTTATTTAGGTCCTGAACTCCAAATCTTTGATGACGAATGGTGTAACGATTACTCCGCTGTCTCCGACATGGATCCGGTGAAATTGATGAGAGAATTTTATTTATCTCACCATAATTGTTATTAGTATATAATTGTATATTCGGTCTGAATATACAATTACAATTACATTTTTATCAAATGCTAAAGTTTTGAAATTCTAGACGATAAGAACACACCTTAAATTCTGCTAATTTTATTGGAAGGATAAATTCATTAAAATACATTCTTATCTAACCTTAAAAATACTAAAGGGTGAATTATTTATTCATCTTAAAATTTGTGAAAGTGATAATTTATATGATATTTTATAATTATTTAAACACTTGAACCATGTCATGTTTCAATTAAACACCACAACGCTTAGAAAAGTGTTCCAATTAGACATTTTCTGGTCAATTTCAACAAAACTTTTGTGCATATTTTCATTTGTCTATAAGATAATTAAGTTAACCACATAAAATATGTTATCTCCTTTAATTATACACATCAACCTCAAGTATTAAATGTCTGAGTTTTATGACTTATTGAGGCAAATACATATAATTTAAGGATACTTTATATTTTATGATTAGCTTAACTACCTAATAGACGAATGATAACACACAAAAAAAATTCAAATTTGAACCGAAAGTATCTAGTTAAAATACTTTATTAAAAATTGAAGTGTTATATTGAAATTCGAATGTCTAAATAAAATATCGTACAAATTTAGTGGCCATGTATTAAGCCTTACAAGATAAAGGATGAGATATATAGTTGGAAAAATGAGAACACATGAATAAAGCAATAAGAAACAGAAATTAAACCAATTTCAATTGACCAGCAATGCACAACAACTAGTTTGAACCTGAACTTGGATTAGACACAATCTTGGGGCATGACCTTGTACTCAATAAAATCAAGCTCACGATAAATTACATGTTCTCTATCAAGATTCGTCAATCCAAGCTGAAAATACATGCATAGATAGTGGTTTAATGCCAAGGCCGACGACGGTATCTAGAAATTCCCACTGACAAAAACTCACTTATTTCCAGCAAATTTGCCCATCATTTTTGCAATAATAGGAGCAACCTTAGGATTTGCTTGATGCTTGGCCAAATTAGCCGGGTTCTTCATCACTGCAAAATACAAGTCACATTCAGTAAGAGAAAACAATGAAACTAGTACATCTGAAAACACTCATAGTATGTGCAACATTGAAGTCAATTTTTCTTTGTTTGTCTGTAATTGATATGCATACTTAACCCTCTGCTGTTGCTAATTAATTAGATTTTCGTATAGGAGATACAGAACATTCAAGCAGCCTGTGGATGTTTTCCTTTTGTTTTCTCTACCTTTTGATATGGACCTTACAGATACTATCAAGTGGCATAGATGTATTAAGGTAACACAGTGAAGAATAAATTTATCGGAGGTGCTTAATTTTTTAGCTAGAAAAAAAAAAAGGCGATGTTTTGAATAGACTTCCACTGATTGAACTGGTAGTTAATAAGCTGCTGGTGAGAGCACCAATTTCCCTTACCATGTTTATACCGTGTTGATACATCACACGTGGTATTTAACCATCAGACACCAACGGACATAATAAGGAGATGTTCCAAAATAGTCAAATCTTCCAAAATATAAAGCATATATATTTGTTATTCAACTCAAAATGAAATTGATATATGTTGCAATTTGCAAAGCTATTTGAAGTTTAGAGCATATAGTAAATATGTGATAATTGATAATCATCTTCAAGTAAAACAGCTGGATGACTTATCAAGAAATGAAATGCCTTACTTATCAAAGCAAAACCATGTGAGAGACAACTCGAATAGACAGGCTAAAAGGTTAGGACAAAAAGGAAAGTACCATCTTGCAGTGCAGCCATGACATCTGGATCCTTGAATGCCGCCATTAATTCAGGGTCCTGCTCCAGCCAAAAATATAAAGGATATTTTAGTTTCCCTGCTATCGACAAACAGTGACTTAAAAGATTCATTTTCTATAAAGCAATACAAGATTTTTCTTTTTTATTTGAAATTGATCTTCACCTAAGATAATACCTTTGTTCAAACATTTGTACTAAGACCATAATTTGCTGCAAAAGCAAACATACAAAAGTAGATTTACTTACATTCAGTATTTTGCTGTAGTCCATGTTACCGGGCATACCCCCAGGAAAGCCTCCGGGCATTCCTCCGGGTGCGGACCCAGGCATACCCCCTGAAAAGCCTCCGGGCATGCCCCCAGGGAAGCCTCCGGGCATGCCCCCAGGGAAGCCTCCGGGCATGCCCCCAGGGAAGCCTCCGGGCATGCCCCCAGGGAAGCCTCCGGGCATGCCCCCAGGGAAGCCTCCGGGCATGCCACCAGGGAAGCCTCCGGGCATGCCACCAGCTCTCCTACTTGATGAGGATTCTTCTTGCTTCTTGGCCTTTTCATAAGCAGCCTGAGATATAAGGCATAACCAAATATTAACATGCAGAAAAGGTGCCACACGAGCATAAAACCAAAAAAGTAATTAAGGGTTACCTGGGCTTCAGCCTTTCTTTGTTGTCTCTCACGTTCAATCTTTCTATCTTCTCGTTCTTTGCGCAGCCTATCATACTTCCTGTGGTGTTCTTCAATTCTATGTGCATTTGGCTCAACCTGTGAGAGACAACACATAATCACTTGCAAGTAATGACCATTGCCCCTTAAACAAGATAACAGGGGGCCTGCTAGTATCATACAAAGAAAAGGCCACCTAGCACTACAACTTATCACTGTTATGAGGTTATATCACAGCAAGCAACCTTCTTAAGCACAACACTTATTTCCTCATCATAGTCCAGCTTCGAAGCCACATGAAGATCCTTAGCAGCTGCCTCCCATTGTCCCAGCATGGCTCTGGCAATACCACGTGATTTGTAACCTTTAGCAGAATCTGGGTTTATCTGCAAGAACAGCCAAGTTTCCATGATATATTGAACATGAAATTGATTTGATTTTTCTTTCCATTGTGATGCAGGACAAAGAAAACTGCTTTCTCAAAAATCATGTTATCTACTTTTTGAAATTGTTAACGATATTAATACATTGTTTGACAAAAGTATTTAACCGGGGGTTAAAACATGAATAATTTGTGTAGTCACCACATTACGACATTCAAAACAGGAAAATGAAAAACAATTTGGGAAGACTAATGTATTCAACCAGATGATAGAAAAATGGATTAACTAGGAAACATGCAAATTTGATGCCTACATGACTCCATATCTGCCTCAAGAATGGAAGAGCACGTAAAGAGGATATGTCTGCTAAATTATTCAGGGTAATTTCCATATAAATCCCGCAAGAAATATTACTCAGTCAATGGAATTTATTTTTTTGGATAAATCCATCCACTGCAATTATAGAGTGACCTTATCAAAAATTAATTGTATTATTAGAAACGTATATAGAACAGAGAGAAATTCAGGTAAGCAAATCTAATAGCAAGACCAACCTCCAATGCTGCAGTTGCATCTCTTATGGCAGCATTTGGCTTCTTCATCTTGATATAAACACTTGCTGTGTAAGACAAAAGCAAACAAACAGTAATTCGTTGAATGCAAATGAATACTCGAATTACAAAAAATCAACATCAGTAAATCCACTTTGAAAGCAGATGGTAAATGTACCTCTAGTAGCATACATAATTGCTGATTTAGGATTGAGGAGAACTGCCTTTGTAAGATGCTCAATTGCATCTTCTAGCTTACCTGATGAACACAAACAACAAAAGTGAGAGACATGATGCCACTGATTTTGTGAAAACACAGACAGGCATACCAACAGGCAACATATAGACATTGAACAGCATCACCTTCAGAAATTGCTTCCATGGCCTGAGATTTGGACTCCTGAGAAGCATCACGGCTTTCTTCAGTCACCTCAACGGAAGGATCTCCCATCTAGAAAAACAGATTTGTAATGTTAAAAATAAACATTAACCTTTGAACCCAAAACAGGAAAAAATTGTTAATCAATCGGACAGCATACCTTCTGTGGCTCATCATTGTCAGGTTCCACAGCGTCACTCTCATCAAGCTCAACATCAGATTCAATTATCTCAGGCTCCTCCTCCTCTTCAACTGTCTCTTTCGTATTAGCATCATTCTCAACATCATCTATCTCTTCATCACTCTCATCCACCACATGAGACTTATGCATAGAAAATGTTAGATCAATAGGACCATATGGAATCCAAGGAAGGCGTATAACTTTCCCATTAACCCATATTTAATGAGAAGCCATAGACCATACCAATACAGTAATTAATGAAACTGTATAAAGTGGAAACTTGCAGATATGTAAAGAAAACCATAATCAAATCAGTTAATCAATCAACTTCACCTCAATCCCATGCTAGTTGTGTTCCGCATCTATAGATATTCAGTCTATTCTATAACCCATTTCACTACAATAATAGTCAGTAATTTACCTTCCAAGGCATATCAGAAGTTTTATAAACCTCACACTTGTCTAGCTGGAGCTAAGTCAGTCTAAAACTCAGCCTTACTCCCAACTGGTTGGAAATTGGAATCCCTTGCTTCCATTATATCATTCTCAATTCCTAGAGTTTTTTTTAGACAACTTCCTTTCATATGATTTTAGGACTAAATTGTTCGGAAAATAATTGGACATAGTTTATCTATGTTCAGAAGTATCCACTCACACAAATCTAAGAGCCAAAGATTTTACTCTCTCTATTTGTGCTTGTACAGGTCACTTTACTCAACATTAACAATAATCTTAAGATTTTACAGAAAAATAATATCTTTATATTTCTTTTATAACCTCGACTAATTTCACGAGATACCTGCCACCTCCTACCAGCAACAAGTACCAAGTAAACTCTGTTCACTAAAACTAGGACAGATTAGAAGAAATCACCCAGTGTTAAGATTTGAACCTCATGGTTCTAACAACTCAGCCTTACTCCCAACTGGTTGGAAATTGGAATCCCTTGCTTTCATTATATCATTCCTAATTCCTAGAGTTTCTTTTAGACAACTTCCTTTCATGTGATTTTAGAACTAAATTGTTCGGAAAATAATTGGACATAGGTTATCTGTGTTCAGTAGTATCCACTCGCAGAAATTTAAAGGCCAAAGATTTTACTCTCTCTATTTGTGATTGTACAGGTCACTTTACTCAACATTAACAATAATCTTAAGATTTTACAGAAAAATAATATCTTTATATTTCTTTTATAACCTCGACTAATTCCACGAGATACCTGTCACCTCCTACCAGCAACAAGTACCAAGTAAACTCTGTTCACTAAAACTAGGATAGATTAGAAGAAATCACCCAGTGTTAAGATTTGAACCTCATGGTTCTAACAACTCAGCCTTACTCCCAACTGGTTGGAAATTGGAATCCCTTGCTTTCATTATATCATTCCTAATTCCTAGAGTTTCTTTTAGACAACTTCCTTTCATGTGATTTTAGAACTAAATTGTTCGGAAAATAATTGGACATAGGTTATCTGTGTTCAGTAGTATCCACTCGCAGAAATTTAAAGGCCAAAGATTTTACTCTTTCCCTATTTGTGTTTGTACAGATCACTATACTCATCAGTAACAATAATATTAAAACTTTACAGGAAAATAATATTTTTATATTTCTTTTATAACCTCGACTAATTCCACGAGATACCTGTCACCTCCTACCAGCAACAAGTACCAAGTAAACTCTGTTCACTAAAACTAGGATAGATTAGAAGAAATCACCCAGTGTTAAGATTTGAACCTCATGGTTCTAACAACTCAGCCTTACTCCCAACTGGTTGGAAATTGGAATCCCTTGCTTTCATTATATCATTCCTAATTCCTAGAGTTTCTTTTAGACAACTTCCTTTCATATGATTTTAGAACTAAATTGTTCAGAAAATAATTGGACATAGGTTATCTATGTTCAGTAATATCCACTCGCAGAAATTTAAAGGCCAAAGATTTTACTCTTTCCCTATTTGTGTTTGTACAGATCACTATACTCATCAGTAACAATAATATTAAAACTTTACAGGAAAATAATATTTTTATATCTTTGTGATAATCTCTAAGTCCACGGAATACCTGTTGCCATTTAACTCTGTCCACTAAAACTGGGACAAATTAGAAGAAATCAGCTAGCATTTTTGTCTGTATTGAGATTTGAGCCTCATGGTTCTCATCCCACATCATTGACCATTACGCAATTCTAAACAACTAAAAAGGTTTTAAAAAAATTAATCCTACCGCTTTGTAATCGCCGGTATCGTAAGCAGACGGAGGAAGTTTAGCACCGAGACTGCAAAAAAATCAAACAAATAAGTCAGCTCATCCAACAACAATACAGTAACTGAAAGCAAAGCAGCTATACATCTCCATAATAATTTAATCATTGAAAAAATTACTATTTTCAAAATGGAATTAAGAAACATACCTTTCAATGTAGTCACGGAAAAAGGAAAGAGAAGAATCGGAGAGAATAGAAGGATTGGATTTGCACTGTTCGACGAATTGCTTCAGTTGATTCAACTTCGTTGGGTCCATAGCTTTTTCCGATTACCTTCAAAAATGCGATTTCTACAGATCCAAAATTGCAGAAAACTGTAAACCCTTGCTTTCCGTGGTAAGGTTCTTCTACTAGAAGAAATTGGAGAGAAAAAGTTATAAATAATGAAATAGGTCTAAAATGGTCCATTAATTATATACTAATCGATTTTAGTCCTTTTAATTAGGGTTATTTAAAATCGAATCGAAATTGAAAAACTTAATAAAAGAAAGTTATTGATTTATCGATAATGGGTTATTGATTTAGCGGTTTCGGTAATGATTTTATTTTATTTTTTATTATCATGTTATCGATTTTTAATGATTTATGCTTTTTTCTTAGCGAGTTAACTGATAAATCGATAGTAACTGAATAATTTATATTTATTACCATTCGGTATATAAATTCCTTCACTTAAGATTTAGCTTTCATACTTTTATTTCTTGGTGTCAAACTCTTGGTTTTTATACAATGTTTTTATTTGGTTTGTCACCTTGTTTCCAAGTGATTTTTATTTATTTTTTAATCAAATCTTAACGGTTAAATCGATGATCGAACCGATAAATGATTAATAACTGATAAATTGATAATCGATAAGCCAGTATCTTAATGATTCTACAACGGTTTGGCATGTCTATAAACCAATAATCGATAAGTCAAACCGATAAATTTCAAAACCGGATCAAACCGATCGATACGTAGCCCTACTTTAAATATTCAAAAGACATGATACATAAATATATCATTTAATTGGACCGCAACTAATATCTATGTTCTTCAACTTTAAATATGCACATAGACACACGTATTCTACATGACGTAATAAACACAAAATGCCACGTAGGATGCAATTTGATCATACAGAACGCTACATAGGATGCATATGTGTACTTGTTCAACATTACACAAATTTTAGAAGTCGTTTGATGTGAGGTATAAGGTAATAATAATTTGGGAATAAAATATATGATTATTTTACCTTGTGTTTGGTTGGAGGTATTAGGTAGTTAATTAATAGATTATTTATCCCGTCATTTATATCATATTGATAGGATAACTAATTTTGCGATAACTTGTTCCCAACCAGACGACCCCTAAGTGTTTACTTATGCACACCAAAAATTGGAGGACATAGATATAAACTGAAGTTAAGTTAAATAACATATTTATGTATTATGCCTATTCAAAAACTTATCATGTTTGGTTCATTAACTATACATTTATTTTGGTTTGGTTTCTTAACTATACACGTACCAGTTTAATCCTTTAAGTATTCAAAAATTTATCAGGTTTGATCTTTGTCCATTTTCTATACAAATAGCTTAAGTTTATATTAACTAAACTCATGTCTCCGTTAAATTAAATCTTTAATCCATCTTTTGAGTTGTTTCTCTCTCTCCGCTACTTTTTCTTCAAATTACTATTATGAAAAGAACTCAAATCTCAACTAATTAAAGTAAAATTCACAAGAAAAGAAGATATAAGTCATAATATTATTCAATGGAGAATGAAGTCAAAGCATATTATTGTTTTTAATGACTTGAATATGCTATGTTCCCTTCTCTAGTGGTTCATAATCATCGTGAATTTTTTTAAATTTATTTTTTATACAAAAGAAAAATAAGAGTTTGATCCCATTACTCAAATTTTTCTATATAAAATAAAACAAACAGAAAAATAAAGTAAATCTATTTCATAATTAAAAAAATCTAAAAAAAGCTGCAAATGTATTACAAATTTAAACAAATTCCCTTTAATAAAGTCGTTTGAATACAAAATTTGAAATCAAAACATGAGTAAATAAGTTTAATTTTATGTTCATGACATAACACTCATTTCTATTAAATATAAATAAATGTCTCCTCACATCATTCATTAATTTATTTATTTTATAAAAAGAAACAACCAAATTTCTAAAACATTCGAATTTTTAAGAAAATCAGCCAAATTTCAAATAGCCAATCCCATTTTGTAGAGCACCAACATTTCGATAAATATAGATATAATATTAGAGTGGAGACTAGAGAAGATAAATAAACTAGACTATATTTTTCGATAAGTAAAGAGAATTTATTTGTTTATGAATATAACTGGTCGAGCACCAAGACCATGCTTGTGAGTAAGACTGTACAGGGCAAACCGATAAACCGCACCAAACCGACAAATCGAACCAAATCGGAAAAAAAACCCGACTAGTGGTTTGATTTGACTTGATTTGGTGTTTGAAAAAAAAACCCGACCATTATAAGATTGATTTGGTTTTAACTAAAAAAAATCAAACCGAACCCAAACCAACCCGATTATAGATATACTACTTTTAAATTATGTTATACATAAAAATATTTATTAAAATGTAATTTATAAATATTTTTTAAATTTTTTTCATAATTTTTGTTTTTTTTCTTACATTTAGATTTGGATTTGAGAAGCTCATCTAAATAATATGCAAAAAAAGCTCATCTTATAAATTATATTATAAAGTTAAAACTTCAAACAATGTTCTGCCTCCATCTTATATGTTGATATTTTGTACTAGAACTCTTTTTAAGAAGTACTGCTCTGTGTTTTTTATTAGATACTATGAAAAACCCAAGAAACCCCAAAAAATCCGAAAAAACCCGAGAAAAATTGATATCGAAAAACCCGACTTTTATTGGTTTGGTTTGGTTTATAGATTTAATAACCCGACACAAATGGTTTGGTTTGATTTGTAAAAAATCCGAACCAACCCGGTCCATGTACACCCCTACTTGTGAGTACAAAAATTATATCACAATTCACAACAATACACTTCTTAGTTTGCTTAAAAATGTGATATCTGGGCCGAACTCAATCCTAAAAACTAACTCATGAAGAAATGATTGTCCAAGTCCATATAAGGAGACCACCAATCCATTTCCCAATCAATGTGAGACATTTTACCCACTCTAACACCCCTTCACGCCCAGGCCCAACTGGAGTGTGAACAGAGAGCCCAAACGGAATGGACCTGGCTACAAAACGCTTTACCTTCAAAGCACCAACTATTTCTTTCCTTCTGTAATAACCCCAGCATACACGATGGGCCAAGGTTCCACTGCTTAGCTTCCTTCACAAAATTAGTTTGATATGTTGCAACTGGTTCAAACGATAGGGGCCAAAGGTTATCAATAAGAAAAGACAACTGAAATGTGCGGAGATGATCTTGGAAAGCTTAGGAACTCCTGTGTCATTTTAGCATGATCCGGAAACAAATCACTCCCTACGAATGATGTACCAATGACAAACTTTTCTAGTACGATCGCATGCTTGAGCAAATATTTCACCAATGGCAGCACAAATTTATTTTCACTTAGTAGTCCCCAAAGGTTATCGATCTTGATGGTTTTCAGATGTGGAAATGAGCCGTTAAAATTATGTGTCTCGAACCTCCTCGTCTGTTTATCCTCATTTGTGTAACTTGATAGGAAGTCCTGTAGGAAAGAATCCGATATGTTAACCAGTTACTCTCCTTAGATGGAAAGAGGAAGCCAAAGAGTTGATTGTCGATAATTAAAAAAGGTCAGGAATTTTAAAATTCAAGGAACATCTCAAGTGCTCAACAAATGTTACAATGTGGTACATGCAAACTACAACAAAAATGTTTCAAAGCTTCGTCAAATCTGATCATTTTACCCCCTAGCATGCAGGTGAGAACAATCCCTTGTTAAGCTTCTTTTTCCAACAACTACCAAAAGTTTACTCAGAAATCAATTTTGATAGCGACAACGTGAAGTTTCAGTCAAGGCAACTCAAGCTGAACCATTTTCTTGACAAAAATAAATTGTGAGCACGAGAGAGTTCCTCTAAACATCTTACACAAAAACAGAATAATAAGCAAAGCAGAGTTAGCAAAGAGACATCATCCACTTTCCAGACTAAAAGGCAGATTCTGAAATTCAAAGAAAGCAACATTGAAATGAAACTTTCAGAAATTGAACTAGGCCTTCCCTGGAGCAATATCTGTGAATACATTGAAAAATACACACCTCGATGGACAAGCACTGTAAAATGGTGTAAACCTCATCTAGGATGGGCAAAACTGATTAAACACAGATGGCAGTTGCGAACAAGGACGATGTCGACCAAGTGATATTATTATGGCACTTTACATAATAAGACTGCAGCATTTACTTTCCTATGGGCTTAAATGGTGTCTTGAACATTGTATTAGAAACATTTGGGTGGAAGACCACCCTAATTTATTGTGAATGTTGTCAAGTGAGTTACAAAAACTTTTTGGCACTATTAACCTATTATTGAAGATATTAAAGAGTGGATTCAAAGTGACACAATATTACAGAGAAGTATATGTGTGGCTGATTCTTTAGCTGGGATGCAATCACCTATTGAAGGTAAGGAAGAAAATTTTCGGCTTTAACTCACTACCAAGAGAAGCTAGAGGGAACTTAATAATTGACAAGTGGAACCTCCCTTATTTCAGAATTCGAAAGAAAACCCAAAGCTTATCTCCAATAATGCAACAAGATGAATTTCCTAGTTTGATCCTTCTGTCAGCTCACATGTTACTTGTCTCACTTTTTTCTCTTTTTTAGTTCTTGTGAAAACAACATACACGGGAGCAATCTCCACAAGTCAGAAGATATTGTTGTGAAACTCTTTTTTTTTTGATGAAGTAATTGGTTTAATCATAGAAGGCATCAAGAAGATGCAGAGATATACAAATAGAGAGTAAGGCTACATTGTAGCCGCAAAAAGCAAAAGTGAGCGCCTGTTAGCAACATTACTTGTGAAGCTCATTAAGCACTTAAACTAGTTATGTTTCAAATTGCAAATGGGAGTCTCCCTCCTACACAGAAACCTCTTTTTGCTTACACATTAGAGGCTTATCTTTTTTGTAAAAATAAGGAAGTCACGTCCCCCCTCTTCGTAACAAAAACAAATAAAGGTCTAAAAGAAACTTACTCTTGGTGCATCCTCAAACCAGTCAATGACCAATGTCTCAAGATCCAATGAGCTCTGTAGAAAGCTGCAAATTCCAGGGAAGTCCAATTGGTCGCCGGCTACGTTAAGTTCTAACAATTTCCGACTTGATGGTGGAGACTGCCACCCTTTTAACTCCAGAATGGACAAGCACTTATAAACCAAAAAGATAAACCAGAATATATCAAAACAAGGAAATCTGACAATTGATAAATGAGATGCAAATTGTTGAATAATTCATAAAAAATAGCTTGGACTATATGAGTGTGATTTTCCACATCAAAGTGTTCATGGTTGGTTTGAAAATCCAAAGATGGACCTCCAAGCACTTAAAAACTCATCAACGTGACTTAAAAGTAAGATCAATGTAAATCAAACTAAATTTACAAGTTGTTTTATCAATTGCAAACTCTTTACTCTTTAGTACGTAGCAACCTAGTTATCAAATTATCCTAAGTAGTGGCACTATTAGTGTTACTAAAGTGATGATTCAATAGCAAATAAAAAAAGATTCTGAATTTTGAATAGTGAAGAGTATGAATAAACCTCAATGCACCAGCTACCCAATTCAAGATTCTCGACATGGGCAACACTTTGAAGAAGTTCCTTCAAGCACCTAAACTCCTTCTCCAAGTTGCTTTCCTCATCCTCAAAATCAAAATTTAAACGAATGATTGCATAAACAAGCGAAGCCACATTTCCCTGCTCGATGCGTATCTCACTGCTCAATCCCAAAATTTCCAAATGCTTAATATGCGGGGCTATTATTTCGAGCCAAATATCTTGATTCTTATCATAGTACTCTTCTAATGTCAATTCTCTCAACTTCACAGATTTAGTTTCTAAACGATGTATGCCCGAAACTTTTTGTAGTTCCAAGCGTTCTAAGTTAGGGCAACCAGATAATACCTTTTCCATAGCATCATCAGTCAATTCCACGTACCCAATTGAAAGAGAAACGAGATTACTCCAATTAACACTACTACCACAAGGATTCAATTGGCAATGCTGTAAATCCAATTCCCTTAACGAAGAATTTTTATAACCAAACTGAGGAAACTCATATTTTTGTTGATTTACAGAAATAATTGAAAGTGTAAATACTTCAACATTAGCAACTTTCATAGCAAAATGTATCCATAAATCAACGTCTTTAGCATAAATCTCGTCGTACCTAAGGCGCCACACACGGAATCTCTTGATTTTCTCGCAAGACTTCCAATAATAAAGTTCTCCCGTTGATGCAAGCCAGGTAAGCAAGAGTGAAATTTTGATTTTCACTATCGGGGAAGGTGAAACAGAGTGATAATGGAACGGACATCCAAAGAAATCGCCATCGTGTAGAGAGTATGCTGGTTCGCACAACTTGTTTTTCGTCCCACAACTTAGAGAGGATGTGGTGTAGAATCGGCTCCGGCAGATCACTCAGCCGGTCTCCTCCTCCGGCCGCCGCCATGATTTTCTTCTGCTTTTCCATGGAGACTTGGAGTATAAACCTTCAATTGCAGATTTGGTAAAGTTGGCGGGAAATGTAAAACCAAAGAAAACAACGTAGACACGAAAGGAAATATCTCTCTAATCAATATTTTGGTCCAAAAATATAAATTTCGTTAATATTTTGGTTCAAAAATTCATCCACCTCGATCCAAGCAAATTAAGAAGGGGTTGCAACCATAAATTTAACTCAGTTTGATATTCTTAGGCCTTATTTATTCTGAATACATTAACATTGTTTGTTTTTCAACATAATATACATAATCATTTTATATGTACATAATAAATATACAAGTTAAATAAAAATTAATTAAATATTAAAAAGAATTAACTGAAAAAAATCATTGATTTAAAAAAATGAAACACTTATATCTGCTAGTGATGGTGCAAATAGTTTATAGTGGTGATGGTGATGGTAATAGTTGTTGTTAGTGGCCAGAAATGATGGTGGTGATAGTTGTGACGGTGAAGGTGGTTGGTGTTATGCTGACTATTATAATAGTGACGATTGATAATAGTGTTGATGGTTGTAATAATGAAGTTGGTTGATGTTAGTAGTTGGTGTTTACGGTGATGGTTGAGGAATGTGTGGTGATTGGTAATATGTTTGTGGTAGTTGGTGGTGGTGCTAGTTATAAACTTATAATGATGAAGGTGGTTGGTAGTAGAGATTGACCACATTGATAGTAGTGAGTGATAGTAATGGTGACGATGGCAGTGGTGGAGGTGGCGGTAGTGGTGGTGGTGATCGAAAAATGTAAGGTGATAGTTGGCGACGGTGCTAAATGTGATGGCGGAGTTTGTTGGTTGTAGAAATTGATTATGGTGGTGATAGAGGTTGATAGTGGTGGTGGAGGTGGTGGCGACTACAAACACGGTAGTGGTGGCGGCAATGGATATAATCATAACAATAGAGAAGGTAAGTATGGTAACAACTGATAGTATTAGTTAGCAATGGTGGTAGTTGTAATGTCATAAGTGGTTGGTGGTAGACGACGATAATGATGACTTATAATGGTAGTAGTTGTGGTTGTGATGACAGAGGTGGTTGACAATTGTGGATAGAGTGATAGTGAATATTATCCATACAAGAGTACCTCTTAATGATATTAAGACTATGTTCTAAATCTTAATGATTAAGACCTATTCTGACTCATAACTCCATTAAGTGCAAACAAATAAGACCGTAGTTAGAAACTGTATTTAGGTGGTCATTGATTAAAATGAAATATAATTTTTGCCAATTGTATATTCAAGTAGACTACTCATTCAATTCATATACATAATATAAACTTTTCAGTTTATTATATAGATTGTTGTACACTATACAAGACAATTTTGTGTAGGAATTTTGCATAGGTCATGAATGCATGTTGTCTCAAAAGGATAATTGAGTTGAACAATTTGGTTCCTTTCCATTCAAGTTTCATAAGAAAAATTACGTGAAAAATTAGGATACATACCAAGAAAGTCAAAACTTCCATCGAAGAGAAACAAATGAAAGGTTTTCAATGAAATTCAGGGACAAACAATTCTTTTCAACGATCAACTTCTCCAACAATGATATCTATGCTTCCCTTTTTCTTTGCCATATCTACAAATATCAAGATGTCTAAAACTAATTTACTCCTGACGGATAATAAATGGAGAAGAGCTAACATCAGTTGTACAGTCTCTTGCCCGAGCTTACCACACAAATAGCTTTCTACCGGTGAGAGAAGCATAGAGGTCTTTAAACTTCATCGCGACATAATAATATGATTGGTTTGCTAGTGACTGCTTACTATGGTGAGTCTGCACTGGACTGGAATCGCTGAACCACTCACAAGAGTCCAGTGGTACAAGAGCGACCTTCTCCTCAAACAGAACAAGATATGCTTGGTTTGCTAGTGACTGCTTACTATGGTGAGTCTGCACTGGACTGGAATCGCTGAACCACTCACAAGAGTCCAGTGGTACAAGAGCAACCTTCTCCTCAAACAGAACAAGATATGCTTGGTTTGCTAGTGACTGCTTACTATGGTGAGTCTGCACTGGACTGGAATTGCTGAACCACTCACAAGAGTCCAGTGGTACAAGAGCGACCTTCTCCACAAACAGACATACTTGTTCGAGATTAAAACAAATGGGGTCTCTTTGAAACATGGATGTCTGACCATTTTTTAGAGAGTTCTTTGACATGAATCAGGGCCACACAAAATACTACAACACGAACATCTTCAAAAATCTCATCCATTGCCATGCTTCATTCCATTGGCATTTACTCTAATTAGCTGGTGCCTGTCAGGAAATGATATTAGTCAATGTCACACAGACTCGAGTAAATTATTTGGATGAGTACATAATGTATTTTCAAT
Organism: Solanum dulcamara; assembly: GCF_947179165.1. Taxonomy (NCBI): domain Eukaryota; kingdom Viridiplantae; phylum Streptophyta; class Magnoliopsida; order Solanales; family Solanaceae; genus Solanum; species Solanum dulcamara. The sequence goes on along the minus strand of NC_077241.1, from coordinate 3,180,877 downwards.
TTTTAGCAAGTGTTTGAATATACACAAGGTTCTAATTCTTATGTAGGTAGCTTCCTGTATAATGGAAACAACCTCTACCACAAGTAACGAAGTTGTCAATCAAGTTTAGCAACTCTTACAAGTTGGTACATGGTTGGAGTTTCTCTATTCTTTCGGTTGGAGAGAAAGCAGCTATAAATCCTATCGAAAAAGAAGACATTGTGGAGTTTTAAAATACACTTTCAGTTTCCCCCTTTTAACTACAGAAAGTGGACCATCTAAACCTTGTGCTGAATTGTACCTTTCAAGAAGGAGAGTAAGAGGCTTCAGGTAGGAAGACATCCGGCTCTTGTTGCACACTGGATAACAGATTTTACTTTTCGGTCTGAGTATTAGTTCTTTCTCAACAATGATGTTCGACTAGACACAAAGAATGGAAGAAAATAACGAAATAATAGTTGAGAAGTTCATTCAACAGAGAAACATCATATCAAAGTTCAAATTTCGAATAGTCAAAAGAAGTGAAGTCTAGAAAGTTTTATAGATAACATTATCATCATAAGAATAGTGAACATATCTTGGGAGTTGGGATATATTCCAAGATGCAAGAGTCATATAAATAAGGTGAAGGGATAAAAGCTCCATGATTATTTCACCTGTCAATCGCTTAAATTAAAAGTAGCCAGAATATGATAGATATGATTTAATGTCTTATACTTCTCATGTTTTTGGTTAGAAGGAATATTGAGCAGATGCAAAAACAGCCAGCTTCAATATGATGTAAAAAAATGTGTCCATCAAAGCAGTTTCTATTCACTTAAACAAATAACAAGAGTTAACAGACAAATGATCTTCTTTGTGTGAGGAGTCAGAGAGCAATAATCATCTTTTTTTGCATTGTGTGAGAAGGAATCAACATCCAGCTATGGAATTTTCTCTTAAAAAATGAAAAACATTAAGCATCAAACGGGACATGCTAAGGTCTGTTGTGGAGCTATTAGTTTGCTAAGGGAACCTGTCGGGCAGAAAAGCATCAAATGGGACATGCAACAGGCATTTCCAAATGTTTGTGGATATATAGAAACACCCAATAAGTTTCCAGGAAAATTTCTTAGGGTGCCATAAATAGAAGCTTTGACTTCAGCTATAAAATTGTTAATGAAGAACAAACAAATTAACAAATGTTCTATCAGGTGACATGCAATAAATAAGTCGGACAGATCACAGATTCAAAAAGGCAATACCTGATGCTTGTTCCGGAGCTTTCAAGTCCAAGTAAAAGTAGCTTTTGAACCATTTTTTTTTTCTGAATGATTTGGAACAGTAGTATAATTGTTAGGTTCATCCCTCTGTCCATGGGGCTGACCATGAGGTATGGGCAACGATAGCAGAGAGCAGATAAACTGTCACAAGGACATTGCACATTTTGCAAGCTGAAATAAAAGATAAGAATGATCTGCTGAAGGAACAGCTGATGAAGACAAGTAGGAAGTTCCATCTTTACAAGAGCCATTTAGCTAAGAGCCTTCGCTGAATGTAACATAGACACATGCACACTTTGTCAAGTAAACCATCTCATATCAGTATTACAGTTGATGGTAATTTTTGCCTAATCTTCATATAAGTTCTCGTGCAAACCGGAGCTTTTTCTTAATGGATTTCTCATGAACATATCCGATACAATGTAGTAATCAACAGTTAGCCCATGTCTTAATTCAATAAGATCTTGCCAATGCAGGATCTCTTCAAGTGGCAGGTCCTCAATTTTTCACCAATAAAAAAACAACACATGCCGAAAGAAAAAAGCCCATTGAGTCGTAATGAATCTAGAAATACTATTTCTGCAAAATGACATTCAACCTTAGAGCAAGCTTTCTTACATGATTATCAAAGAAAAAATACATTGTTCTTTAGCCATGAAGAACTACAAACAACTACTTCGATACTGATTAGAAGAATCCAAACCTTGTCAATCAACTACAAACCAATTTCAAACCGAAAGTAAAAGGTTGTTATGTATGTTGCGATCACTACAAAAGAGAGTGGCGTAAGATTATCAACAAGGAAAGAAAACTGAAGCATGCGGAGAGGATCTTGGAAAGCTTAGGAGCTCCTGATGACATGATTCAGAGACACATCACTTCCCTCTGGTTTTGCAATCAATGACAAACTTTTTTAGTGCTGTTGCATTCTTTTGCAAGTATTTCAACAATGGGAATACAAATTTATTTTCACTTGGTTTTACATAAAAGTTAATGAACTTGATGGTCTATAGATGTGGCAATGAGCAGTTAAAACAATGTGTCTCGAATCTCCTCCGACGTTCATCCTCATTTGTGTACTTTGACAGCAGTTTCTGTAGGAAAAAATCCAATATATTAACCAGTTATTCTCCTTTAGGTAGAAAGCAAAGGAGTGTTACCTAACTGTATTGAAAAAATATTAAACAGTAACAATAACTTCTGAAAGTAATAAAAGACAGAATCTGACTGGAAATAATAACAATATATGAAAAATTATTATAAGAACAAAATCGAGCCCACTGAATACACAGTGTGTCCTTAAGGAAATTATTTCCCTCAACGTATCCGAGATTTTGGAATCTTTCCTCCCAGGATAGAATGAGTTACTCACCAAAATAGAGGTACTCCAAATTCTGGTGACTGCGAACCACTCGAAGGTTGTATATCACACGATTTTTAGGAAGTGCAGAAAGAAGAAGAAGGAGATGTTATTTCAGAAATTTCGTATTGAATATTCTGAGGATTAACATATATATATATATCCGGTTTCCAGACAAATTGAAAAGGTGATAAATTTTGCAAAAGATAAGCCATCCTCCTACCCAGAAACACCATTTCTACTTACACATTGTCTATGAAATTTTGCAAAAGATTGAGTCGCCGTCGTAGTCAATAGTGATAACACCACTAGAGAGTAGTTGTCTAACATTATTGTGTCGCCGTCGAATGTGACGCGATTTCCCGTTATACATAACGCTTCCTGCCCTCCGTATTGCCGCTTGGCTATCACAATGTATGCATATGGGTGCCAAAGGTTTGGGCCAAAATGGAATATCTTCCAAAAAATTTCGGAGCCATTCAGCTTCTTCACCGGCCTTGTCTAAAGCTATAAATTCAGACTCCATTGTAGAGCGGCAATGCATGTCTGTTTTGATGATTTCCGAGACACTGCTCCTCCACCAATGGTGAAAACATATCCACTTGTGGATTTAACTTCAGATGATCCGATGATCCAGTTTGCATCACTATATCCCTCAATTACTACGGGATATTTATTATAATGCAAAGCATAGTTTTGGGTGTGTTTCAAATACCCTAGGACTCTTTTCATTGTCATCCAATGAGTTTGATTTGGATTATTCGTGAATCGACTCAACTTGCTAATAGCACATGCTATATATGGTCGTGTACAATTCATAATATACATCAAACTTTCCAAAACTCGTGCATAGTCCAATTGAGAGTCACTTTCACCTTCATTCTTTTAAAGTGCAAAACTTACATCAATTGGAGTTTTTGCAACATTAAAATTTAAATACTTGAACTTATCAAGTATGTTTTCAATATAATGTGATTGTGACAATGCTAAACCTTGTGGAGTTTTATGGATCCTAATTCCTAAGATCAAGTTAGCAACCCCTAAGTCTTTCATGTCAAATTTGCTAGCAAGCATACGCTTCGTAGCATTTACATCGTCAATGTCTTTACTTATTATCAACATGTCATCAACATATAAAAAAACAACGACTTCATGATTTGGAGTATTTTTAATGTAAACACATTTGTCACACTTATTAATCTTAAATCCATTTGCCAACATAGTTTGGTCAAATTTTGCATGCCATTGTTTAGGTGCTTGTTTAAGTCCATAAAGTGACTTAACAAGTTTGCACACTTTCCCTTCTTTACCTGGAACTACAAACCCTCAGGTTGTTCCATGTAAATTTCTTCCTCCAATTCTCCATTTAAGAAAGCTGTCTTAACATCCATTTGATGGATTTCAAGACCATATACAGCTGCCAGTGCCATTAACAACCGAATAAATGTTATCCTTATAACTGGCGAGTATGTGTCAAAGGAATCAAGACCTTCTTTTTGTCTATAACCTTTGACCACAAGTCTTGCCTTATATTTATCAATAGTGCCATCAACTTTTATTTTCCTTTTAAAAATCCATTTTGATTCTAAAGGTTTATTTCCAGGAGAAAGATCAACCAATTCCCATGTATGGTTATTCAAAATTGATTGAATCTCACTATTGATTGCCTCTTTCCAAAATGCTGAATCAGAAGAAAACATTACAACTTTAAATGTTTGAGGCTCATTTTCAAGCAAGAATGTCACAAAATCTGGTCCAAAGGAAGTAGATATCCTTTAGCGTTTGCTATGCCTTGGATCTTCTTCGGTTGGTTTACTTTCATTTGGTTCTTCTCGTGGTCGTTTAGATCTTTCGCTTGAGGACTCACATTCAGTTTTATACGGATAAATATTTTCAAAGAATTCAACATTATTTGATTCAATTACCGTAGTAACATGAATTTCAGGATTGTCCGATTTGTGAATCAAAAATCGACAAGCTTTGCTGTTTGTAGCATAGCCAATAAAAACACAATCCACGGTCTTTGGTCCGATTTTTACCCTTTTGGGCAAAGGAACTTGGACCTTTGCTAAACAACCCCACACTTTGAAATATTTCAACTTGGGTTTTCTTCCTTTCCATAGTTCATATGGAATAGATTGTGTTTTGCTGTGGGGCACCCTGTTGAGTATTCGATTAACTGTAAGGATAGCTTCCCTCTACAAGTTCTGCGGTAAACCAAAACTTATTAATAAAGCATTCATCATTTCTTTTAATGTTCGGTTTTTCCTTTCCGCAATTCCATTTGATTGTGGTGTGTAAGGGACAGTAGTTTGATGAATAATTTCATATTCTAAACATATCTCTTCAAAAGGAGATTCGTATTCTCCACCCCTATCACTTCTAATCATTTTTATATTTTTGTTCAATTGATTTTCCACTTCGTTCTTGTATTGCTTAAATGCATCAATTGCTTCATCCTTACTATTAAGCAAATACACATAACAATATCGAGTGCAATCGTCAATAAAAGTTATAAAATATTTTTTTCCACCACGAGTTGGTGTAAACTTCATATCACAAATGTCTGTGTGAATCAATTCTAAGGGACTAGAATTCCTTTCAATAGATTTATAAGGATGCTTAGCATACTTAGATTGAACACATACTTGACATTTTGATTTATTTCAATCAAAGTTAGGTAATATATTTAAGTTAATCAGTTTTTGCAAGGTTTTATGATTGACATGTCCTAAACGTGAATGCCATAAATTATTTGACTCAAGTAAATAAGAAGAAGTTTGAACTTTATTATCATCAACAACCATTACATTTAGTTTGAAAAGACCCTCAGTGAGGTAGCCTTTTCCTAGATACATTTCATTCTTACTGACAACTACTTTGTCTGAAACTAGAACACACTTGAATTCATTCTTGATAAGAAGACCAGCAGACACCAAGTTCTTTTGCATTTCTGGAACATGATAAACTTTGTTCAGCGTCACCACCTTGTTGGATGTCATTTTCAGAAATACTCTACCATATCCTTCAATCTTAGCCGTTGCAGAATTTTTCATGTAGATAGTCGCATTAGGTGCTGCAGGGGAATAAGTAGAGAAGGCTTCGCGTACTGCACAAATATGTGACGTAGCTCCCGAATCAAGCCACCATTCTTTGAGATTTCCTACCAGGTTGCATTCTGATAGCATTGCACACAGATCATCCATACCTTCTTTATTTTCCACCATATTGGCTTGTCCCTTTCCTTTGTCCTTTTTCGGAAGACGACAATTTGGAGCTTTGTGGCCAACTTTCCCACAATTATAACAATTGCCCTTGAACTTTTTCTTGTTCTGCTCCTCATTCTTTCCAAAAGGTTTCTTCCTTTTCTTATTCTTTGGAGCAGTATCTTCAACGATGTTCACTCCCAGGATCGTTGAATTTCCGCGCAACTTCTTTTTTGTTATTTTGTTATCTTCCTCAATCTTGAGACGAATCACAAGATCTTCCAACTTCATTTCCTTGCGCTTGTGCTTTAGATAATTTTTGAAATCTCTCCACGAAGGAGACAACTTTTCTATCATTGCAGCCACTTGAAATGCAATGCTTCATTAACTACCATACCTTCAGCAATAAGGTCATGATAAATAAGTTGTAGTTCTTGAACTTGGGTTCCAACAGTTCTACTATCTATCATTTTATAGTCTAGAAACTTAGCAACCACAAAATTTTTCAAGCATGCATCTTCAGTCTTATACTTCTTCTCAAGTGCATCCCACAATTCTTTAGAAATTTTTACAGCACTGTAGATATTGTACAAGTCATCATCCAAAGCACTTAGGATGTAGCCCTTGCATAGAAAATCTGCCTCTGTCCATGCCTCAGTAATTATAAATTTTTCATTGGCCGGCATATCAGCAGCAGGCATAGGAGGGTCTTCGTTGGTGAACTTCTGCATACCAATAGTGGTAAGTCAAAAGAACACCCTTTGCTGCCATCCTTTGAAGTTGGCTCTAGAAAATTTTTCGTCGGTGCCACAAAAGTGCAGCTTATTGCAGCAACAGTCGCAGAAGTAGTAGCAGTATAACTTGTCATTTTTTTTCACTGTCAAAATAGACAAACTGTCTTAATATTTCAGAATATCAGACATTTTACAACAACAACGATGAAGTTTTTATACTCTTCAAATCGTTATACAAGTATGAACTTTAATATTTCAACGAAGTTTTTATACTCTTCAAGTCAGAATATTTATTTCATACGGAGTAGAAAACCACACAGGTTTTAGTCTCCAAAACAGAATACAGTTTAAAAATAAATAAATAAAAAACAGTAATTTCCTTAAGATTGTTACCTAATTGTATTGAAAAATATTAAACAGTAACAATAACTTCTGAAAGTAATAAAAGACAGAATCTGACTGGAAATAATAACAGTATATGAAAAATTATTATAAGAACAAAATCGAGCCCACTGAATACACAGTGTGTCTTTAAGGAAATTATTTCCCTCAACGTATCCGAGATTTTGGAATCTTTCCTCCCAGGATAGAACGAGTTACTCACCAAAATAGAGGTACTCCAAATTCTGGTGACTGCGAACCATTCGAAGGCTGTATATCACACGATTTTTAGGAAGTGCAGAAAGAAGAAGAAGAAGATATTATTTCAGAAATTCCGTATTGAATATTCTGAGGATTAACAGATATATATAGCCTGTTTGCGGACAAATTAAAAAGGTGATAAATTTTGCAAAAGATAAGCCATCCTCCTACCCAGAAACACCATTTCTGCTTACACATTGTCTATGAAATTTTGCAAAAGATTGAGCCTTCCCAATCTTCTCTTTACTTGAGGATTCAGTTCTTGCCCCTTTTTTGAAGAGGTAAGGCTGTCAACTCCCCTCTTAGTAACCTTTGATCATTCTCTATGAGACATACCAGCGAGATGGTTCAATTTAAAAGAAAAACAAAAATAAAGTTTAATGATTTTTTCCTCGAGCACTTAAGATCAGAAATATATTGACATATATCATCTTTCACTATAGTTTTTTTTATATTAATTACATTAAGTAACAAAAATAAAGATCTAAAAGAAACTTACTCTTGGTTTGCGATTGCACCAGTCAATGATCAATGTCTCAAGATTTGATAAACTCGATAGAAAGCTGCAAATTCCAGGGTAGTCCAACTGTTCTAAGGTTGCGTTAAGTTTTAAGAATTTCCAGTTTGATGGTGGAACAGGCCACCCTTTCTACTCCAATATGGACAGGCACTTATGAACCAAATAGATAAACCAAAATACGTCAAAATAAGGAAATGCAACATACTTAACCAATGACATGAAAATTGTTCAATAATCTGTAAAAACAGCTTCAACAGTATGAGTGTATTTTGCCACCAGCCACATCGAAATGTTGAAGATTGGCTTGGAAATCTACAGATTGATTTTTAAACACTTGTAGAAAACCACAACGATAGGGGTAAGATTTGCCTACACCACACCCCCTCCCTAGACCACAAGTTGTGGGATTACACTAAATATGTTATTGTTTGGAAAGAATATTCACACGACTTTTTTTTATGGTAACTGTTAGAGGTTAAGCAAGCTAGGGACTGTTTGGTCATTTGACCAAGGTCTGTTAAAATGCTAATTAGGCAGTTAGTTAGTTGAGTTGGTTATAACTAATTGGTGGATTGTTGTTTTGAGTGTTGGTCAAGTGTATAAGTATATGGATATATACACTCATAAAAAGTGTGTGTAAAATATACACAGTATCAGAAAATGTAAGAAAGATATTTTTCTTTCCTTCTTCTTCTCTCTCTTCTCTCTCTTCTCTCTCTTCTCGCTTCTGCTTCTTCTTCTTCAATCTTCTGTGTGTGCCTTCATGTTTTCTCTGATTTGTACTTCCACAAGAAGGTTCTAAGCTCACTGAAGCTCAGAACCAATTTGTACATGGTATCAGAGCAAGTATCACAGTTGTTCATTGTGGTAGCTGTTAAATTTTTCGGAGTCAAAGAATCAGTCAGATTCATAGATTCGTCAAAAATCTTTGGTCGATCTACAGATCGAAGTTAAGATCGTTCATACAACTACAACAAACAGGAAGAAAGGTTGAAAATGACGGGTGAAGAAAACCTAGGTCAACGAGTCCAGCTGAATCAGTCCATGTCTGGGCAAGGTATCGATTACAACCATCCACTGTTCTTAAGCCCTACAGATGTAAGTGGAATTAGTATTATTTCGTTTCAATTGATTGGTGTGGAGAACTACACTTTATGGAATCGGTCGGTCAAACTAGCTCTATTAGGAAGGAACAAATTAGGGCTAGTTGATGGCACATGTAGAAAGGAGATGTATGGCGAGGAATTATGGAGTCAATGGGAGAGGGTAAATGCTATAGTTTTGTCATGGCTGATGAACTCAGTGTCAAAAAGTCTACTGAGTGGAATTGCGTTTGCTTCAAGCGCAATGGATGTATGGAGTGACCTACAAGAGAGATTTGATAGAGTAGATGGTTCAAGGACTTACAGTCTACACAAAGAAATCACAACTCTGCAGCAGGGGACAACTTCAGTTTCTGCATATTATACAAAGCTAAAAGCTCTATGGGATGAATTTGAGGTGCTAGTACCTTCTCCTTGTTGTAACTGTGAAAAATCCAGAGGCTTTGTTGTTCACATGAACAGACAAAAGTTATATCAATTCTTAATGGGGCTAAATGATTCGTATCATCAGGCTAGGAGTCAGATACTCATGATAGATCCATTACCAACTGTTAATCAGGCCTATGCCATGGTAGTAGGAGATGAGAGTCAAAAGTCTGTTATTACAGGCATCAATACCTTGGGCCTAAATGCATCCACCTTAGAGTCAGCAGCAATGTATTCTAGAGGTGTGATTAACTCAGGTGCAAATCACAAGTTCAAGAAAAATACACTGCTCGTATGTGATTTTTGCAAGTGTAGAGGTCACACTAAGGAATACTGTTACAGAGTTGTTGGCTATCCACCAGACTTTAAGTCAAAGAAGAAGATGCAAAGTGCCTCCAGTTCGAGTCATGCTAATTTCTCTTATGGTTTGAACACCAATGTGCATGAAAAATCAGTTGAGGGCAGCACATCTGTCATCACTACTAGTCAAGCTGAAAAAGATGTCAAACAATTACTTCAAGGCTGCACATTCACAAAAGAGCAGTATGATCAAATTTTAAAAATGCTGAGTCAACAGTCACAAGCAAGAGTTACTACATCTGATGACAATAAGGCAAATACTGCAGGTAAAGCTCTGTTTGTCACTGAAAATAGTGATGTCTGGATTATAGACACAGGTGCAACAAACCATATGGTATCAAATTTGAATATGCTGGAAAAGAAGTCTCTGCTAAAGCTAGATATTCCTAAGGAAGTGTCCTTACCAAATGGTAGCACTACACAAGTAACACACATTGGTTCATGTAGTCTATCAACTAGAAGTCTTATCACTAATGTGTTTCACATTCCAGAGTTCAAATATAATCTGATGTCAGTCAGCAAACTAACAAAGGAATTAGGATGCTCAGTGTCCTTCTTCCCTGACTTTTGTGTTTTCCAGGAGCTTTACACTGGGAAGGTGAAGGAGGTTGGTAGAGAAGAAGGAGGCTTATATCTGTTGTGGAGACAATTATCTCAAAGCACTAGTAGAGAGTCTGCTCTTGTTGTTGATTCAAATCATCTCACAGACAAGGATTCAACTGCAGAAGTGGAGTTATGGCATCAAAGGCTTGGACATGTCTCTTCAACATTACTTGCTAAAATGTTTACTATGACTAAACACACTATGTGTCAAATTTCTCAATGTCTTGTTTGTCCAATGGCTAAGCAAACCAGGTCTATATTTCCTTCTAGTAGTATCAAAAGTAGTGGCTGTTTTGCCTTGTTACATATTGACCTTTGGGGTCCTTACAAAACAGCTACCTTTGATGGCAACAAATATTTTCTTACAGTAGTTGATGATTTCTCAAGGATGACTTGGTTATTCTTGCTTAAACAGAAATCAAATGTTTGTGTGTCTCTTCCATTGTTTCTGAAGTATGTTAAGAATCAGTTTGGGAAAACTGTCAAAGCTATAAGGACTGATAATGGTACAGAGTTTGTTAACTCAGTTTGTGTTGATCTGTTTAAAGAATTAGGTATCATACACCAGAAATCCTGTCCTTACACCCCTCAACAAAATGGTGTTGCTGAAAGGAAACATAGACATTTACTTGAAGTAACAAGAGCACTAAGATTTCAAGGTAAAATTCCCATTAAGTTCTGGGGTCACTGTGTACTGGCTGCCACTTATCTTATTAACAGGCTTCCTAGCAGTGTTCTTGGTTTCAAATCCCCTTATGAAAGACTCTATGGTGCCAAACCAGGATTGTCTCACTTAAGGACAATTGGCTGCTTGGTTTTTGCAAAAAATCTTACTGAACATGACAAACTTATGTCTAGATCAAGGTCTGCTGTCCACATGGGATACTCTGAAGTGCATAAAGGATACATCTTATTTGATTTGTCTAACAGATCATTCTTTGTGAGTAGGGATGTTCTCTTCAGAGAAGATATTTTTCCATTTGCCACAGATAACAGGTCATCTTATCAGCAGCTGTTTCTGGACACCCTGCAAGGATCAGTGCTCTCTACACTTGATCATGTGATCTCACCAGGTTCTGACCAGGCTGCACTATCACCTGATGATGACCAGACTTCTATATCTGCAGATGTTGAGCATATTGAGGCCACTCAGCCCTTCCCTGAAGTGCAGCTACAGGATGATCTGATTATTCCTGAGGGGCCTCCTGTTGCAGTGATTCCTAGACAGTCAACAAGACCTAAACATCCTCCTGCTTGGCTGAAGGATTTTGTCTCCTTCAATACACTTAAAGATGTTCCTTATCCTATCTCTAATTATGTCACCTATTCTCATCTGTCCCCCTCTTATCAGTGCTACATTGCAGCTACATCCACTGTGTCTGAACCTTCCACATATGCTGAAGCCATAAAAGATTCAAGATGGATTGAGGCCATGCAAGCAGAGATTCAGGCTCTGGAGAGTAATCATACCTGGGAGGTTACACCTCTACCTGCTGGCAAAAAGGCTATTGGCTGCAGGTGGGTATATAAAGTCAAGTATAAATCTACAGGGGAGATAGACAGATTCAAAGCCAGACTTGTTGCAATGGGGTATAGCCAGCAAGAAGGCATTGATTACACAGAAACTTTTTCTCCAGTGGTTAAAATGGTAACTGTGAGAACTATTCTGTCTATTGCTGCAGCCAAACACTGGCACATCCATCAGATGGATGTCTTTAATGCCTTCTTGCATGGAGATTTGACAGATGAAATATATATGCAGCTTCCTCCAAGTTTTGTCAGTCAAGGGGAGAATGTGTGCAGACTGACAAAGTCTTTGTATGGCCTCAAACAAGCCCCAAGACAGTGGAATCAAAAACTCACTGAAGCCCTTCTGAAAATGAAGTTTACACAGAGCCAATATGACTACTCCTTGTTTATTAACAAGTCATCAGAAGGAATTGCAATAGTACTTGTGTATGTAGATGACATGTTGATCACTGGCAGCAGCTTGAAGCTAATAGAAGAAACCAAGGAAGCTCTACAAAAGGCTTTCAAAATGAAAGACTTAGGGGAGCTCAAGTATTTTCTTGGAATTGAATTTACAAGATCTGCAGAAGGAATACTTATGCATCAGAGGAAGTATACACTTGAACTCATTTCAGGAATGGGAATGACAGCAGCCAAACCAGCAAGCACTCCAATGGATGTAAATGTCAAGTTGACATCCAAACAGTATGATGATGTGAACAAAAGTCAAGAAGAATCAGATGATCCCCTGATAAATCAATCAGCATATCAAAGGCTTATAGGTAAGCTACTATATCTCAACATGACAAGGCCAGACATAGCCTTTAGCACTCAGACATTGAGTCAATTCATGAATCAACCAAAAAAGTCCCACATGGATGCTGCACTAAGAGTAGTCAGGTATCTAAAGAGACAACCTGGACAGGGCATACTACTCTCAAGCCACTCAGACAACCAAGTTAGTGCTTATTGTGATGCAGATTGGGCTGCTTGCCCCCTAACCAGAAAATCAGTCACTGGATACATGATAAAAGTTGGAGAGTCACTGATATCATGGAAGGCCAAGAAGCAGTCCACAGTGTCAAGAAGCTCAGCTGAATCTGAATACAGAAGCATGGCCTCAACTGTGTCAGAGTTAGTCTGGTTGCTAGGTTTGTTGAAGGAAGTAGAAGCTGAAGTAGAGTTGCCAGTGCAGGTGTATAGTGATAGCAAAGCTGCAATCCAGATTGCTGCAAATCCAGTGTATCATGAAAGAACAAAGCATATAGAAATAGACTGTCACTTCATTAGAGAGAAGCTGCAACAAGGTCTACTTGAAGTACACTATCTTTCAACTAAAGAGCAACCAGCAGATATACTAACAAAAGGGTTGTCTAAAGCTCAGCATGAATATCTTCTTTCCAAACTAGGGGTGCTGAACATTTTTACCCCACCTAGCTTGAAGGGGAGTGTCAGAGGTTAAGCAAGCTAGGGACTGTTTGGTCATTTGACCAAGGTCTGTTAAAATGCTAATTAGGCAGTTAGTTAGTTGAGTTGGTTATAACTAATTGGTGGATTGTTGTTTTGAGTGTTGGTCAAGTGTATAAGTATATGGATATATACACTCATAAAAAGTGTGTGTAGAATATACACAGTATCAGAAAATGTAAGAAAGATATTTTTCTTTCCTTCTTCTTCTCTCTCTTCTCTCTCTTCTCTCTCTTCTCGCTTCTGCTTCTTCTTCTTCAATCTTCTGTGTGTGCCTTCATGTTTTCTCTGATTTGTACTTCCACAAGAAGGTTCTAAGCTCACTGAAGCTCAGAACCAATTTGTACAGTAACTATGCTGTCTAGACCAGCTTGCACGCACCTCAACTAATTTCACGGAGCTTCTGTGCACCTCAACTAATTCCACGGGATACTTGCACCTCCCACCAACAACAAGTACTAGGCAACTTTGTCAACCAAGGCTAGAACAAATGGAAAAAAATCACCTAATATTTTTGTTTCTCTTGGAAATTGATACTCATGGTGCTCAACTCACTTCATTGATCACTAGGCCAACACTCATTCACATGACTTCAAGAGTATGATCACTGTAAACCGATCCAAATTTTAAACGTTATATATCCTATTGTGTAAACTCTTTATTCTCACAATTTCTTTCCATTATAATTTTTTTTGTTCAATAGTCCTTGGTTCACTCACCTGTCACTGTCCAACAAAAATTGGCCATGAGAATGTTATTCTTTAGTACTTACAAACATAGTTATAATATTATCCTAAGTAGTGATATTGTTAATGCTACTAAACTGATGAATTCAATATATAATAAGTCGCAAAATGAAAAAACAAAATCTGAATTTGATAGCCAAGAGTAACAATAAACCTCGATGCATGGGCGACCCAATTCAAGATTCTCGACATGGGCAACGTGGTGAAGAAGTTCCTGCAAATATCTACACCCCTTCTTCGAATTCTCTTACGGTCAGAAAAATCAATATGTAAGGAAAGGACTGCAGTGACAAGTGAAGCCACATTTCTCAGCTGAAAGTGTACTTCATCGCAGCAGGATCCCCAGAGTTCCAAATGTTGAATATACGGGGCATGAATTTCGAGGCAATAGTATTCATCAGCATGACAATCTGGTTCATAAATCGTTACAATCAGTTTTCTCAGCTTCACAGAGCTGATTTCCAGACGACGAATACCAACAACTTCTTCTAATTCCAAGCACTCCAAATTAGGACAACCTGACAATACTTTTTCCATAAATGCTCTATTAATGCATTACATAGTTCAAAATAAGCTTCTTTTTTGGTGGATCTAGAAATAATCTGATGTTTGTTCAATGTTTATTATTTTTGATAATTCTAAAGTACTTTGTATTATTTATTCACCGATTTATATTTTGCATATTTAATTTTTGTCAGGATTAATTATACTTATATCCAATTCAAATTTATAGTATAATTAACATAAATTTAATTTCAAAAAAATTCAAGTAAAGGAAAATAATTTATAAAAAAAATAAAATTTTTAATTTAAAATTAATATTATAAAAATATTACATAAAACTAATAAAATATTTTAATTAAAACATACCAAATTTATATAATATTTAATTAAAAGTATGATATAATAAAATAATAATAAATGACAATTGGTAATTTGGTGCTACACTATTCACACACCAAATTTGGTGCAAAATTTGGCATGAGTTGGAGCAACTTTGTACCAAATTTTGCTTCAAATATAGCATTTGGTACAAAATTTGACATGAATTGGAGATGGCCTTGGGATTTAAAAAGGCATAATATACAATTATGTGATTTAACTTGACTTGTGACATTTATTTTCTCCACCTTTGAGTTAAATATATATAAAAATTGAATAAGTACATATATGCATCCCACGTGACATAATATACTTAGAACTTCGGACACCACATAGGATGTATGTGTCTATTTGTTCAATTTTATTCAAGTTATAAAATATCTACTTATGCACGTCCAAAATTGAAGGATATAGATGTCAGCTGAGATTAGGGGTGTTCATGGTTCGGTTTGGGTCGGTTATTGATTAAAACCATAATCAAACCAATTTAATCGGTTATTAAATGTCTAAAATCATAACCAAACCAAGTAAAATAATAACCACGGGTTTGGTTATTGTCGGTTTGGTTCGATTCGGTTATTCAGTTTATGACTAGCCGAGACAATTCAAATATTCTCTCTCTACATTCTTCAAATTCTTATGAAGCTCTTTTTTCCTCACGACCCACAGAGGTTCAAAACAGAAAATGAAACAACTTAAACATTCGGAAAAAAAAGAAAACAACTTAAAATCAATTTAAAATTTGAAAAACTCCTTACAAACCTTCTCAAAATTTGACAATCTTATACTTGGGGTTGAGGAGTTGAGGTTGCTCTTGAGCCTTCACTGTTAGTCTATGACTGTGAGTCTGTGACTTTGTGAGAAACCAACGTGAGAGGAACAAAAATGTAAAAGGAAAACAGATACTAGGGTTTTAAAGTTTTAACTTTTACTTTATGTTGGTGCCTACTGCTCAAGTGCTTAGTGCTTATTAGAAATTTAGGATTTAGAATTTAGGATTTAGAATTGGGCTTGAGAGTTGGGCTAATGAGGTTGGATTGTTGGACTTGGACCGCTGTTTAGTGTTTATTAGAATTTATAATTGGGCTTGAGAGTTGAGTTTGGATTGTTGGGCCTTAAAAATAAGTATATTAATATTAAATTAATAATTAAAACGTATAAAATATCTTTAATTATTTATGAAAAACTAATATTATACATATAAATAATTATAAATTTTAAGTATATAATTATCGGTTTGGTTCGGTTATTTATTCGGTTATTTTTTTCTATAACCATAACCAAACCAAATATTATCGGTTCTTCAAATTTAAAACCAAACCAAACCAAACCAAACTGAATGTCGGTTTTTTTATTCGGTTTGGTTAAATTTTCGGTTTGATTTTGGTTTTAACCAAAACTGTGAACAGCCCTAGCTGAGATAATATTAAAAAGCACATTTATATATTATGCCTTTAAAATGTATAAAATTAAAAAAAATGACTTAAATAAGAAGCAAAACCTCAAACATATTTCAATTGAAATCGATAGGGATAATAAAGGGAAAATGCACAAATATAACTCTCAATTTTGTGGTTTAGAGCATAAGTCCTATTACAAAAGTGGTTCATATATATAATCAGCGTCCAACAAATTATGCATATATAACAATGGCGTCTAATAAATAATATAGCTCTTGACAAGTAAGGTTTTTGGAAATTTTCGACTCGTATCTAATTTTTATTCATATATTGCTAAATTTTACCAAAAAAATAATATTATATTGTCATCTAACTTTTGTAATAACTTACAAAGTTTTAGTTCATGATCTAATTTTCGCTTGGTCAAAAAGAGTTTTTAGATCTTAGATATGTAATGAATCTTGAAATAGAATTTTCAGTCATAATTTTTCACAATATAAGAATAAAAAGGGGCAGCCCGGTGCACTTAAGCTCCCGCTATGCGCAGGGTCCGGGGAAGGGCCCGACCACAAGGGTCTATTGTACGCAGCCTTACCTTGCATTTCTGCCAGAGGCTGTTTCCAAGGCTTGAACCCGTGACCTCCTGGTCACATGGCAGCAACTTTACCAGTTACTCCAAGGCTCCCCTTCTTTCACAATATAAGAATACGATGACAATTTACAATTAAATAATACAAATAGAAATCATAAAATATTTTTTTATTCTTTTATCTTTTTTTTTTGGTTAAAAATTCTGAAAGCATTATATTGAGTCACTTTAAGAGTAGAATCAACAGCTCACCTCACGTTTGAGGAACCAAATGAGGATTCATACAAATTTCATTATATATCTTACAACTAATATCTATCCTCTTCTTTTTTTTAAAAAAGTTCCTCCACCATTCACCAACACGAACCCTAGTTAAATTTAGACATGCAACACTTTTTACTTATCGGGAGAACCCAAGTATTCTCTTTCGGATTCAACAAACAACTCTCTAAGTACAACATTAGTTGGAAATGAAAAACTATTAACAACTCCTTCGACACTGACAAGTACAATCAATAGAAATGAAATACTATTTCCGCAAAATGACATTCAACCTTAGAGCAAGCTTTTTTACATGATTATCAGAGGAAAAAAATACATTGTGCTTAGACATGAAGAACTACAAACAACTACTTGGATACTGATAAGTAGAATCCAAACCTCATCTATCAACTACAAACCAGTTTCAAACCAAAAGTAAAAGGTTATTATGTATGTCACTATCACTACAAAAGAGAGTCGCGTAAGATTATCAACAAGGAAAGACAACTGAAGTGTGCGGCCATCTTGGAAAGCTTAAGAACTCCTGACGACATAATTCTGAGACACAACATCACTTCACTCTGAATTTGCAAGCAATGACAAACTTCTCTAGCGCTGTTGCATTCTTGCGCAAACATTTAAGCAATGGCAGTACAAACTTATTTTCACTTACTTTTCCATAGAAGTTAACGAACTTGATGGTCTTTAGATGTGGCAATGAGCAGTTAAAGCTATGTGTCACGAATCTCCTCCATCGTTCATCAACATTTGTGTACTTTGACAACAGGTTCTGCAGGAAAAAATCCGATATATTAACCAGTTATTCTCCTTTAGGTAGAAAGCAAATGAGTTGATTGCAGACAAATTAAAAAGGTGATAAATTCTGCCAAAGATAAGTCCTCCTATCCAGAAACACCATTTTTGCTTACACATTAGAGGCTTATCTCCTAAAATTTTGCAAAAGATTGAACCTCCTCAATCTTCTCTTTACTTGAGGGTTCAAGTCATGCCCCTTTTCTGAAGAGGTAAGGCTGTCAAATCCCCTCTTTGTAACCTTTTATAATTGTCTACAAACCAGTAAGGTGGTTTCAATTTAGAAGAAAAACAAAAAGAAAGTTCAATGATTTTTTTCCTAAAGCACTTAAGATCAGAAATATATTGACATATATCGTCTTTCACTGATAGTTTCTTATATTACTTCACTGATAGTTTCTTATATTACTTACACTAAGCAACAAAAACAAGGATCTAAAAGAAACTTACCCTTGGTTTGCGATTGCACCAGTCAATGATCAATGTCTCAAGATTTGATGAACTCGATAGAAAGCTGCAAATTCCAGGGTAGTCCAACTGTTCTAAGGCTGCATTAAGTTTTAAGAATTTCCAGCGTGATGGTGGAACAGGCCACCCTTTCAACTCCAGTATGGACAAGCACTTATGAACCAAATAGAGAAACCAAAATAATACGTCAAAAACAAGGAAATGCAACATACTTCATAAATGACATGAAAATTGTTCAATAATTCGTAAAAACAGCTTCAACTATAGGACTGTTTTGCCACAAGCCACATCAAGTGTTCAAGGTTGGCTTGGAAATCTACGGATTGGTTTTTAAACACTTGGAAAACCCCCACAAAGGTAAGGGTAAGGTTTGCCTACACCCACCCCATATCCAGAATACAAGTAGTGGGACTACACTTACACTAAGCATGCTGTGGTTTGGAAAAACACATTCACATGACCTTTTTTTATATAACCGTGGTGTCCGGACCAGCTTGCGCGCACCTTTGACTAATTCCACGGAAACTTGCCACCTCCCACAAGCAATAGGTACTAGGTAACTTTGTCAACCAAGGCTAGAACAGGTGGAAAGAAATCATCTAATGTTTTTGTCTTGAACTGCTCAACCCACTTCATTGATCACTAGGCCAACACCCATTCACATGACTTCAAGAGTATGATCACTGTAAACCAATCCAAATTTTAAATGTTTTCTATCCTATTGTAAACTCTTTATCCTCACAATTTTCATCATATTTATTTTTTGTTCAATAGGCCTTGTTTCACTCACATGCCACTGTCCAACAAAAATTGGCCAAGAGAATGTTATTCTTTAGTACTTACAAACATAGTTATAATATTATAGTAAGCAGTGATATTGTTAATGTAACTAAACTGATGAATTCAATAACAAATAATAAGTTGCAAAATGAAAAATCAAAATCTTAATTGGATAGTCAAGGGTATGAACAAACCTCGATGCACCAGGGACCCAATTCAAGATTCTCGACATGGGCAACTTTGTGAAGAAGTTCCTGCAAATATCTACACTCCTCCAATTTATCACTTTTACGGTCAGAAAAATCAATATGTAAGGAAAGGACTGCAGTGACAAGTGAAGCCACATTTCTCAGCTGAAAGTGTATATCATCGCAGCACAATCCCCAGAGTTCCAAATGTCGAATATACGGGGCATGAATTTCGAGGCAATAGTATTCATCATCAGCATTTTCTGTTTCATAAATCGTTACAATCAATTTTCTCAGCTTCACAGAGCTGATTTCCAGACGACGAATACCAATAACTTTATCCAATTCCAAGCATTCCAAATTAGGGCAACCTGATAATACTTTTTCCATTACAGCCTCGTTCATACCCGCATCCCCAATCGAAAGAGAAACCAAATTACTCCACTTCACATTACCAGAAGGTCTCAACTGGCAACTCCCTAACACCAATTTCCTCAAAACCGTATTCCTATAAGCAAATTCAGGAAACTCATACCCAAAATCTGGAAAAGTCATAATACGAAATTTCAACGTAAACTCTTCAACCTTACCAATATTAGTAGCAAAGTGCACCCACAAATCAACATCATGATCAATAAACACCACGTATTTTTGAGGAAAAACCCTAAATGATTTAATTTTCTCGCAAGAACTCCAATAATGAAGCTCTCTATTAACAGAAGCTATGTAAGCGAAAAGAATTTTCGTTTTGTTTATTTTTCTATCATCAAAGGGGAATCCTGGGAAGTTGAAATTGAGTGATGCTGGAACAGATTTCCAAAGAAATCGCCATTGCGATGATACTACGCTGGTTTGAACAACTTGTTTACGGTTAGGTAACATAGAGAGGATGTGTAGTAGAATCGGCTCCGGCAGATCACTCAGCCGGTCTCCTCCTCCGGCCGCCGCCATGATTATCTCCTGCCTGAGTGTATTTAACCTTCAATTGCAGTTTAGAGCATATATCAGTTTAAAAACTACTTTATATATATTTCTGTAGTTATTGAAATGATATATATATATATATATATATATATATACCTTTTTCACCATTACAAATTATTTTTTATTAAATTAGAATTATTTTTTTTACTAATCTATATATAAGTTTTTTCACAAATGAATTATTTTTGAAATATATATATATATATACATACATATAACCTTTTCTTCTAATGAAAGTGAAAAAATTATTTTTAAAATTATTTTTTAAAGTTTTTTATTAAAAAAAATAATACATATAAGGATATATTTGATCTTTTTCACACATAATTTATTTTTTTGATTCAACGGCTAATTTAAATTTATTATTTAGATGGTCAAGTTTATTTTTCTCACTACTTTTAATGTAAAATTTATTATACATGCCCTCATTTTTTTATAGATACAAAAACTAAATTACAATTTAACATCAAAAAAATTAGTTTTAAATTACAATATAGCTGCAGAATAGTTTTAAATATTTATTTATTTTTTTCTCTTTTTTTCATTCACACTTTTTTTATTTCTCTTATATTTACACCAAAGAATGAAAAAATGAAAGTAAAAAAAGAATTAGAAACTCAAATAATAATAATTAAAGAAGTCAAAAAAAAAATTGTGTGAAAAAGATTATATATACCCCTAAACTTTGTTAAAAAAATTTCTTACATGTATGGGTATATAAAATTTAATTTTTTATTTTTTTACTTTCTCAAAAAAGATATATACCCATACATGAATTTTTTAAAAATTAAAAATCAAAAAATTATTTTTTTTCACTTCCTTAAGATGAAAGGGGTATATGTGAGGTATTTTTAATTTGTAACGGTGGGGTATATATGTGTCATTTCAATAACGGCAAGAGTATATATAAACTAATTTTTAAACGGAGAATATATCAACTCCATATCATAAAATTCAGGGTAAATCAGACCCTTTGCCCTAATAATAATGCATATATACCATAGATGTCTCACAAACTATGTATATATAAAAATGGCGTCTAATGAATAATATAGCCGTCGAAAAGTTAGTTTTTGGATAATTTTAGACTTGGGTCTAATTTTTGTTCACATATTGCTAAATTTGAAAAAAATAATATTATATTATCATCTAACATTTGCAATAACTTAAAAAGTTTTAGTTCGTAATCTAATCTAATGTTTTCCCCTAAATTTTCAGTTTGGCGAAAAAGAGTTTTTAGATCTTAGACATGTAATGAATCTTGAAATACTTTTGCTCGCAAGAGGATTTTCAGCCTTAATTTTTCATAATACAAGAATACGATGACAATTCACAATTAAACAATATGAATAAAAATAAAAAAAAACATTTTTTAAAATTCTTTATCTTATTTCTGATTAAAAATTTTGAAAACATTATGTTGAATCACTTCAAGAGTAGCATCAGCAACTCACCTCACGTTTTAGGAACCAAATGAGTTTCACACAAGTTTCATTAAATATCTTACAACTAAAATCCCTTTTTCTTCTAATACATTTCCTCCACCTTTTACCAACGCGAAGCCTAGTTAGATTCAGACATGCTACAGTTTTTACTTATCGGGAAAACCCAAGTACTCTCTTTCGGACTCAAGAAACAACTCTCAAGTACAATATTAGTTAGACATGAAAAACTATTAATAACTCCTTCAACACTGACAAGTACAATCAATTGTAACCTTGTTTATCAGCAACAATAGTTTTCATCAAAAATAGGAAGTTGTTAGGTCTGTTGCAAATCAATTGAAACAACAGGGACCAAAGTTTATGAAGAAGAAAATACAACGGAAGCGTTCGGAGAAGATCTTGGAAACCTCATGAACTCCTGTTTCATTTTAACATAATCCTGAGACGTATCGCTCCCTTCTAATATGGCTGCAATGGCGAATTTTTCTAGCATTGTTGCATTCTCGAGCAAACATTTTACCAATGACAGTATGGACTTATTTTCACTTAGTGCACCATAAAAGTTCATAAAGTTGATGGTCTTGAGATGTTGCAATGAGCAATTAAAATGTGTCTCAAACCTCCTGTTATGTGCATCTTCATCTGCATAACTCGACAACACCTTCTGCAGGAAAGGATCCGCTAATATGTATCCTTTATTCTCCTTAAATGGAAGTAAAATGTCAAGGAGTTGATTGTGGATAAACATAATAATAAGCAAGCTGATTCAACAAAGAGAAATCATCAACTTTCAAGATTAAAGCAGATTCTGAAATCCTTACAAAGCAGCAGCATTCAAACAAATTTCCAGAATTCAAACTATGCATTCCTGGGAGAAATTTCTGTGAACACATTAAAAAATACTCATCTTAACAGACAAGCATTATTGTAAAATGGTCCAAACCTAATCTAGGATTGGTAAAACTAAACATGGAGGACAGTTTCAAACTAGAACAATGTGGACCAGGTGGCATAGTGAGGAACTTTTCTCTGATATCATTATGGCATATGCAGTCCCGCTAGGCCATGGAACAAACATTACGGCTGATGCATTTGCACTTTCCTATAGGCTTAAATGGTGTCTTGAAACGGTATTAGAAATATTTGGGTGGAAGCTGACTATTTACTTAGTGAATGTTGTCAAGGGAGTTGCCAAACCTTCTCTTTACTTGATGATTGAACCGGTTCAAGATTTTTTTTTGAAGATGTAAGGCAGTCAAGTCCCAACTATTTGTAACCTTTTATCATTATCTTTGAAATATAGCACTAAGGTTGTTTGGCAGAAAAAAGTTTTATGATCTTTTTCTTAATTAACGTAAGATTACATATGTTGATATATATTGTCTTCTTCTTTCACTGATAGTTGTTTGATAGGGAGAACATGAAGTATAACAAAAAGAAAAGGGTATAAAGCAAACTTACTCTTGGTTCGTAATTGTACCAGTCAATCACTAGTGTCTCAAGATCCACTGAACTCTGTAAAAAGCTGTAAATTCCGGGGAAGTCCAGCGATTCTAAGCCAGCGTTAAGTTTTAACAATTTTCGGCTTGATGGTGGAGACTGCCAGCCTTCCAACTCCAGCATTGACATGCACTTGTAAACAAAATAGATAAATCAAAATACGTCGAAACAAGGAAATGTGACATACTTAAAATATGACATGAAAATTGTTGAATAATTCGTAAAACAACTTGGACTATAGGATGGGGTTTTGTCACATCAAAGTGATTAAAGTTGGTTTGGAAATCCAAAGATGGACTATTAAAGACTTAGAAAAACCCATTCCCGTAACTTAAAGAGTATGATCAATGTAAATCAATCCAAATTTTACATGCTGCTCTGTCCAAAATTTAATTCAAAAAGGTTTCTCTCACCTGCCACTGACCAACCAAATTGGCCAAGAGAATGTAATTCTTTAGTACTACTTGGTTATCAGATTATTCTAAGTAGTCAAACTATTAAGGTTAGTAAGCTAATGAAAATAGCAACAAGAAAAAAAAACTGAATTTTGGATAGAATATGAGTAAACCTGGATGCACCACGGACACAATTCAAGTTTCTCCACATGACCAACACCGTGAAGAAGTTCCTTAAAATAGCTACATTCCTCCTCCAAGTTGCGTTCTTCATCTAGCGAATCCTCATATTCTAAACATATGCTTGTACTGACAAGTGAGGCCACATTTCTCGGCTGCAAGCATATCTCATTGCAACACCCCAAAAGTTCAAAATATTTCAGATGAGGGGCTAATATTTCGAGGCGAATGTCATCATTCCCATTTTGGTAATCTTTTATGCTCAAATATGTCAGCTTCACAGAGCTAACTTCCAGACGACTAATCCCCAAAACATTTTCCAGTTCCAAATGCTCCAAATTAGGACAACCAGATAATACCTTTTCCAATACACCATCCGTCAAATTTAAAGACGCGATTGAAAGAAAATTAAGACGACTCCAGTTAATACTACCAAAAGGGTTCAATTCACATTTCGTTAAAATCAAACTCTTCAAATACTTATTCTTATATGCAAACTGAGGAAACTCATATCTCGGAATACTTCCCCAACCAAATCCAAGTGTAAAACATTCAACCTTAGCAACTTTAGTAGCAAAATGTACCCATAAATCAACATCTTTAACATAACTCTTGTCGTACCTAAAGAGAAATCCAAGAGTTAACTCGTCAACATTAGCAACTTTACACTCTGTTTGGATGGTTGTTACGTACTGTATTGTTTTAATTAATATAATGTTTGGATAGATTGTATCTTTCTTTGCCGTCACATAATACCTAAGTAGGCTAAAGGATAAAATATGATTATCATAAAAATGAGAAGAAAATATTAAGCCAATTACACAAAATCGATTTGGTACCAACCATCCAAACAAGGTGTAATTAGTAGCAAAATGTAGCCATAAATCAACTTATTTAACGTAACTTTTGTCATACCTAGGGAGAACGACTATGAACTTTACGATTTTCTCGGACGATCTCCAATAATAAAGGTCTCTATTAACGGAAGCTATGAAATCGGAAACTTCCGTTTCGGTGTTATGATTGAGGGAATGAGGGAGACTGTAGAATAGTGACAGTGGAACGGACATCCAAAGAAATCGCCATCGCGTAGACAATACGCTGGTTCTCACAACTGATTTATTTTCGTCCCAGACCTTAGAGAGAATGTGGAGAAGGATCGAGTCCGGCAAATCGCTGAGTCGATCTTCCGACGCCATGATTTTCTTCTGCATTTCCATGGAAGTACAAGTTTCACTCGCAATTTGGTGAAGTTGAAGGAGCTCAGGCTTTTGAAGAGCTCATGAAAACATCCTACCATATATACTAATTTTTATCCATGGAATGTTGTTATTAATTCAAAATTTTCTACCATATATTATATTGAAAAATATATACTTAAATATATGTATTTTTATATACTAAAAATAGAAAAAGAGGCGAGAGAGATGGAGAAGAAGGCGACCGATATAGTCATATATTCTAAATACATGTGAATCACATTGGATACACACTAAATACATGTATTTGTATGTATCTAGTGTGATTCACATATGTAGTGGTGAAATTTATCTATGTAGTCTTGAGGGTGTAAATCTGTCGGTTTGGTTTTAAATATTATTGGTTTTATTTTTTATTTTTAAATATACTAAATCGATAACTAAATCAATATGATATTTATTTCAAATTTTTTTTGATGTATAGGCTTTTGATCTTTAACGGTTCGATTTTCGATTTAACCAATAAGAAAATATTTTCAAAAATAATATACGAAGTTCTCCAACAATTTGACGCGATATAGGCATATAACGAAACAAACAAATCAGACGTTATTATTGTGAATACTCACAATTCACAACCCTAGCCATTTCCTAACTCTTGCCGTTGTCATTACAAAGCGTAGTCGTTGTTGTTCTTAATTCTTAATATTTTAACGTTGTGAACCTAAAGTAATATTAAAGCCTAAAGGGTAAATACAGTATGAACGTTGAAGTAATATGAATTGTGAATTGCGTAAGGTATTAATAGTCTGATATAGTAATTATATTAATATCTTTTATTTGATACTTTAATATTTATGTATGAGTAAAAATTAAAATAGTAAATTATTATACTTTTAATGAATTATTGACTTTGTAAATTTTGAGATATATGTATTAAATGCACCAAAATCTAATAAGATTCATAATATTGCAAACTAGAATGTCCTAACACGATTCCAAATAGAAAAACTCCAATCATTTTTATTTATTTGAAAGGAGAAAAAAAAGTATCTACGTAATTAACTTTTAAACTAATGAAATTTTTATAAATTTCCCGAAATTATCCGAACTAGTCATCTAGGTCCTCATGCGCTGTAACCTGTCTCTCCATATGCTCTAAATGTTCAAGTTCTTTGAATTTAAAAGGGTAACTGTTCCAAGTGTTCTTAATTCATTGATTAAGAATCATAAATGATCTTCAAATTTATTAATGTAACATTTTTTGTAGTATGTGGAAAGTTTTATGTTACAGTTTTGGAAAATATTACTACTAATTATTAAATTAATTTAGTTTATAAAGGTTATAATTTATTTATTGATTGATAATATTTAATTAATTATGTGTTTGATTTAATGTAGAGATAGCTTTTCACTTTTAATAATATATATATATGATATATGATATATGATATGATTTTGACTTGACAGTCGAATTGATGGAATGGGTCGGTATTTCAGAAATATGTGAAAAAAATATAGTTAATACCAATGGCCTGGGTCAATATTTCAGAAATATAGATAAAAAATATTCTACTACTCGTTCTTTGATGAATATTTCCAGCATTTTTATTTATTTATACTTTTCAATTATAATTTTGCACTCCATATACCGCTGGAGTCCCTCGATTTTCGTAAAATATAATCAAAAATTGAGGGACTGCTTTCCTTTTAAAAAATACAATATTTATAGTATTCGCGCATTTTTGCGTGAAAACAAATCGACAACGTCCATTGATTTTCTTTTAAAACAAACTTAGAAAGAGAACAAAAACTAACATAGTGGATCAATTTTATCTTTGGACCGACTGAATCATGAATTTTCAACCCTTGATTTTTGCATTATTTTTAATAGTGTAAGTTGAATATTCCGATTCCCTCCCTTTCAAGTTTCATTAGAAAAATTAGGTCAAAAATTAGGATACATACAAATAAAATTTTCTACTTTTATTGTATCAAATTGTTGTTCCGACTATCAACTTCTCCCATAATGATATCTTTGCTACCTTAAGTATGACTCGACGATCAAAACATATGTCGCTAGAACTAGAGTTAATAGATTATATGGATATTGTCTAATATTTTCATGTCGAAACAGATTCTTTATTTGTACATTGAGCCTGTTTGGATTGGCTTTAAGTTGGTCAAAACCAACTTAAAGCTCCTTTTCAGCTTTTGGACGTGTTTGCCTAATGCTAACTTTAAGCCAGAAAGTTCTTAAAGTCAGTCAAAAATGAAAAGTTAGGATTCCTAACTTTTTTTTTCTAAGTGCTTAAAGTCATTTTCTTTGACCATGGAAATTACTTTTATATCCCTTATATTTTAACTAAATTCCCAAACTACCATTTTTATTCTTTTAACCCTAAAATTCACATAATTTTCCTCATTTAAGCACTTTTATCCAAACACTCAACTGCTTATTTATAAAAATAACTTTCAGCACTTTAAAGTTCTAAAAGCACTTCGTACATAAAAGTTACTTTTTTTAAGCCCATCCAAACGAGCTCATTGACTCCTCTTGCAAATTTGACTTGACTTAAGTTTTAAGGGGTCATTTCATACCAACAATAAGAATAATAATCCCAAAATAAATTTTGAAATTAACTTTATTCCATACTTGATTTAAGGTATTAGCTAATCTCAAATCTATTTATACTGAAATGGTGGGATTATCATCCCATATAAAACGTGGAAACTCATAAAATATCACAACAAAAAATATCCTTGTTTATCACATCCCGCGTACTAAACGAACCCTAACTCTCTTTCTTATATGCATGGTAATCTTGAGAATACATTTTTGAGGCTATAAATTGGAAAATTTCAGCAAAGGAATAAAAAGCAAACAAGGTAACCACTAAGTTGCTACTTACAAGTTACAACAAAGATCATACAACAGGATGATACAAGTATTGAATTCCCCAAAACTTCCAATGCCATCAAAGAAACTTTCACTATTAATTTACACCATAGTGAAAATAGATTGATTAGAACTTATTTGACCTCACTTCCTTTTTTCGTTGTCAAATCTACAAACGTTAAGATATGTCTAAGCTAATTCATTCCCTGTTGGATAAATGGTGAAGAACTAACATCAGTTGTGCTGTAAAATGAGTCCTCAGCTCCACCATAGTAGGTGTCTTCCTTTTCCTCGTCCCACTTCACGACCTCTCTTATATACTTGAATGCCTCATCAACTGTAACTCGGTCTCTTGCCCGAGCTTGCCACACAAATAGTTTTCTACCAGTGATAGAAGTATAAAGGTCTTTAAACTTCATTGCGACATAATAATATGCTTGGTTTGCTAGTGATAGGTTATTATGGAGAGCCCACATTGGACTGAAATCGCTGAACCACTCGCAAGAGTCCAATGGTACACGAAGGATCTTCTCCTCGAACAGATCATACTTGTTCAAGATTAAAACGAATGGGATTTCTTTGAAACAGGGATGTCTGACCATTGTTTCAAAGAGTTCTTTGATATGCACCATCTTGTTCTGAACAAGTGTACCGCTACCACAGTCCTCCTGAGAAAGCCACATCTGATCATAGTCACTCAGGGCCACACAAAATACTACAACGCGAACATCTTCAAACATCTCCAACCATTTGCAACCTTCATTCATTCCGTTGGCATTTACTCTAATTAGTTGGTACCTGGCAGGAAAAGCGATTAGTCTATGTCACCTAGACTCAGATTATTTGGATGAGTACATGATATATGTTTAACATTTAGCAAGTTTTCAGCATGTTTGAACAATCCATACAAAATGCTCATGTCTCCAAACAAGTAGATTACTTGGATGAGTACTTAACAATAGTTTAATTTTTACTAAGTCTGTATAATGTGCATAGCATAGCATATCTTTAGGGATCAATAGAATTCTTTTTGATCATTTCGTTAATTAGCATAGCAATGTAAATGTATATGTACTCACAAGTTATGGAATAGAATACAAAGAAATTCCTCCATTGTCTTGTTTATTTACACTTCTCTTCGTTAAGGAAAGATTTCACTAATATAACTGGCCGAGCACCAAGACTGCTGGTGAGTACAAAATCTTTGTACAACTACTGAACCAGAAGGTAAACTATATCACACCAATAGCTTTGTCAACATCTATCATTTCACACCAAAAAGCATTTCTCAGATACGTTTTAATTATCATGAGGTGTCATGCATGCAATAAGGAAAATTATACGCTGCCCATCAGAAATATGCATCAAGCTAGAGTACATCTAGTGAATTCTCAACATCTAAAACTAAAAAGATAATTATCTCTTAACGCCACAAAATGTAATTGTCCTAGTAGGAGGAGAATAGTTACCTAGTCAGAGGCGGTGCAGGAGCATCCAGATTGTCTCCATAGGTTTCAGACATTGGACTACGATCATCCAAGGAGAACTCCATAAAAGCCAAACCATTGCCTTGGGTAACTCCTTCAGCATACAGTATATCTCGCTCTGAAGGTTCATACTCATTGCTTGATACCTCAACAGCCTACAAGACCAGGAAAAAAACAATTTAGTACCCGTTATCCATCTTCTGTGGTTGGCATTAATCAAATTAAAAATCTGTTCATTAGTAGGTATACTCCAGAAAACAAAGTAAAATGGGTCTTACGTCCACCTGTAATAACCTGTCTAAAGAAAGGATCTAGATTCTATATTACTCAATTAAATAAATAACAGTCTATAGCTGAACCATGAGGGCACTACAGATCTTTAGAGAGATATGTTACCAGGAGAGCATAGCCAAATGCATATACACGACATATGGTCGACAACTCAGATCTACTAGATAAGCGAAACAACTCATTACCACCCATGTACATTTAAGATAGTGCAAAAATGAGTTATGTAACTACATTGCTCGAGAGACTTTTGACAAATTGATTCAATAAGACTACTCCTATGCTCCAAAAAGTACCTTGCTCAAGAAGTAATCTGCTACATCTGGAAGGAAATGAAGTTCATTTCTTCTCTTGTATGTTTCCTGTAAAGCAGGATCCTTCCACACCTCTTCAACCAGAGGAGCATATTCACGTGTTGCTGCAGGGAAAAATGCATCTAAATCTCCGGTGGCAATGATGTCCAGTAGCCAATCTGAGAAATGCTTCAACCTTGGGTTCAGGGAATAGATGCACTGGTTAGTTTCGGCGGATCCCATGACACCACCTATAAAGTTGAACTTAGTTACTAAATTGCAGCCATTAGTTCCTTTGACCACGACAATGTGGATCATCATTGAAATTTGAAACTATATAATCGATACAATTCCAAATAATGAAGGTTATTAATGTACCAACTAGGATATCTCTGACCTTAGTAAAGTTGTAGTATCTTTTTAGTAAGTGGCGCGCAGCATTTAAACTCCATATAATAAGACTCTATGAGACTTCACGTCTTTGAAATCGGTCAAAGGTGAAACAAGTAAATAACTGAAAATTGACAACGAAATAACTCCATTGAAGATTTCTCTCTGTGACTTCATTTTACCACACTACATTGAAACTTTACTCTTTACTAACATCAAGAATTAAAAAGAACTGCTCTGTCTTTATATATTTTCATAGCAAAGAGACATCCTAAAGAGAAATCCGTGACAAAAGCTATCAATTCTAGACAAAATTGCCATAATGACATTGCTACTTTATGGAAACCAGTGTAACTCAATTTCACTTCTCGCAAATCTAATAGAAGAAAAATCCAATAAATTTGTTTAGAGACTTTACTATTTGAGTATGGGTGAAACTTTAAAGCAGTAAAAAAGGGCAGCCCGGTGCACTTAAGCTCCCGCTATGCGCAGGGTCCGGGGAAGGGCCCGACCACAAGGGGTCTATTGTACGCAGCCTTACCTTGCATTTCTGCCAGAGGCTGTTTCCAAGGCTTGAACCCGTGACCTCCTGGTCACATGGCAGCAACTTTATCAGTTACTCCAAGGCTCCCCTGAAACTTTAAAGCAGTAAAGTATAATATTTCTGCAGTACTTTCATTTCTTCTTCCTCCGCATTTTGTTAAGTAGGACAGGGATTTCACTACAGACAAACTATCACTAGTGGAATAAAGCAATCGTCGCAGAGGCAAAGGGGTCCAAAGCTCCAAGTCCAACGGTATGACCACTAATCTACCCGACTGGTGCAAATACTTTGTAAATTTACAGAGCACTTCTTATCACTAATTTTAGAGATTGATTTGAAAGAACCTTCAGCCTCTATTCTTGACAAAGCCTCCTCTTCAAACCACTCCCTTCCATCAAGAAGAATGCTCAGATATTTGTACATGTTGCTTTGAATCATCAGCTTGATATCTTGAACTTCTTCAGCAGTGAACTTGTTCCCATACAAAAATTTTGCCTGCTCAGAAGGTTGTAGAAAATGAGTATAACAACAGAAAGCAAGGAAGTACAACTAATCACTTAAAGACTAAGAAAAGTCAATTTCCTTTGTTGATAACTGAGGAATCCCCTAGAGTAATTGACGCACAATTCGAAACTCGGTGGATAATGGATTTGCACAGACAGAGTTAGGAAGGAGAAGAGAACTGAAATCCATACAAACAAGTACATAGCCAATTGCCATGAACTCATTTTGTCTCAAGCTTGGATCTTCAGCTTTCTTCTTTGTTCTATCCCAAAACTATACACCATAAGATTCCTGGATTTCAATTCATTTTGGGTTGCCTGTGGAAGCACTTCTTTCAAGCTTCCCAACGATAAGTTTCCATAAAACTGTTATCTCTATTAAAGCCGAAAGAAGCATAGTATTGAGAAAGAAGTGAGGAAGCTGTCAATCATGATTAGATGGACCAAACCGGCCAACACTGCTCATCACACTTTCAGACCAATCTTTCTATATGGCCGATAAAATTGCATCAATTAATGAAACAAAGGGCATACAACAACAACCCCTGATTAGTTTGATTAGAGATAGTTTAGGTAGGTAAATAGAATAATGGATAGTTGAGGTATGAAACTTGTGAAAAAGTGATAGTTTAGTTGTGTTTCTTTACCATTAACTCTTACATAAATGAAAAGAACAGACAAATGAGCAAGCTGTATACAAAAAAAATTAGAACATTTATACAAATGCAGAGACACCTGGAAGATTCCATGTATAGAAGCTCGACTTCAGATTATTTTTTTTAAAAAAAAAAACACTAACTTAAGAAAAAGCATTTCCCCTAACAAGCGGTATGCAGCATATAACTTGGACAAATCCAATACGGCAATACCTGTTTGAAAATAGTGCTTGTTCCGGAACTTTCAAGACCAAGTAAAAGTAGCTTCTGAACCCTTTTTTGCTCTATATAATTTGTCACAGTAGTATAATTGCTAGGTTCATCTCTCTGTCCATGGGGCTGACCGGAAGGTACTGGCAGCGACAACAGGGAGCAGATAAACCGCGTAAACGCCTGTATAACAAACAAATATTAGATATTTAAGAACCAACAAGTCCTACTAACAGAGTCAAAGATGCTTTGTAAATCAACTTCTTTTTGCTACCTTTTCCCATATGTTACCCCGAATATTGTTTTGACCTTCTTCCTCATAGCGACCATCATCATATACCCAAAAATGAGTGTCACGGGGACATTGCACATTTGCAAGCTGAAATAAGAGATAAGAATGATTCACTGCAGAAAAGCTGTTTAGGACATAATAACAGTTCCATTTTAATAAGATTCATTTTCCCAAGAGCCTTAATGTGACATAGACAAGTGCACAATTTGTCAAATAAACATCTCATAACAGTATCACTGGACTCTGCTTTTCCAAATATACATTTTTTACAGTTCTATTTCCCTATTGATTTTCTGTTTTCTGGTAAATTAGTTAAAATCACAAACATTATAAATCCTTAAAGAATTTCAGAACAGCAAAGACTTGGGTAATAAGAGACTTTCCGCGTCAATTAGTGCAATCTACTGTTCATGAAAAGAATAACTGCAGCCTACTAAAACGTGTATCAGATTCCTGACCAATATGCAGCCAGTGGTCTCAAAGTAAGGATAGCAAACTTACAACCAATTACGAGTGGGGACCCACTTTATAGTTTGACAATTGTAGAAGACAACAACAGATATAAACATAAGGCACACTCATTACCAAATCTCTCTTAGAACAGTAATCTCAGAGCTATAAGTGATTACTTGGATGTAAATTTTATTTAACTTCACAGTATATCAGTAAAATGATTGCAGTGGTAATAGGGTCAGAAAAAATCAATGCTGGAGGCAACATTTGGTGAAAGAAATCCCTAAAGGAAACAGCATATCAATAAGTGACAGAATTGACCAAAAAAGAGGAGATATCATTCACTACCTACAAACAGGAAAACTTCAAGTGAAAAGACATAAACTGTGGCTGGTAAATAGAAAGTAACCATTAGCTTGGCATTTTAGTGCACAGTAATTATTCTACGATAAGTTATTGCCCCCACAATATGAATAGGAACTTTGTCGTACAAACAACATACCTTCAGCACCTTGAGTTCCAGTTTAGTTATCTCTCGGCCATTAATATAGACCTGTGTGGTTCCATTGCTTGCATGTGGACTAAGTTTCCCAGTAAAATTCAGGTTTGAACTCACAATTCTGTCAGGCTTTTCTCCTTCCTGTTAAATTAAGAAGCCAAATCTGCATTAATCTTCTCACTTCCCAATAGGGATTACAATGAATGATTAGTTAAACTTCAATAAACAAAATTACCTTTCCCCAAAGTCCAGATTCCTTGTCATACCAATAACTTCCAGGCTTCAACTTCTGAGGCGGTAAAGAGCACCCAAAGAGTTCTGCCATCTCATCAGGCTTCAAAGGAAATCCATTAATAATCAACTGCTCCGGTCGGAGCTGATTAGCAGCACATTCTTTTTCTGCTTTCATTATTTGCTTGACTTCCAAGGGACTAAGCAAACGTGATAATACTCTTGAATGTTTGCCAAGCTTGAACCTCTTTGACTCATCAATTGGTTCACTGATGCAGCTTACACATTTACGCCCCTCAGGCATTGAACCCATTGCTCTGAGCACACAATTGATGCAATACTTTGCATCACAAACCAAGCATGACTCTTTGTTTTCCCACTTCCCTTTCCCACACCTACAGCAGAATCTTGATTTCTTTTTCTTCTTTCTTTCCTTGGAAACTCCAACATATTCCGGAAAGACTCGGTTCTCAATGTCCACCACTTTTCTTTCAGCTCTATTAATAGTATTGAAAGTGACCATATGGGTTCTTCTCCCTTCATTGTGCTTTGCAGCATTCTCAGAGGGATTATGCTCGGACCCAGGGGATGCCGAGGGAGAACCTGAAGAAGAATCAGGGCTCTGCAGAACAGACACCTGGGACTCTGAACTACCTGAAATCCTTGGACCTTGACTTGGTTGCTGAGACACGTGCAATGGAATTGGCTCTATAACAGGTGCAACATCCTGGCCTACGGATCTTCTTGATTCTGAAAGAAGTTCAGCTGTAGATGCTGTGGGAGTTGAACCTGATTTCACATCAACGGGTTCTACTCTAGGAAGCTCATATGATATTGGAGGACCAGTATACTCTGATGCTATTGAGTAATTCATCGCATCCTCCTCAGGGAGGGGAACTCCTGGAGGAAGCATCCTCCTCACCATCTCCCTCCAATTCTCTCCACTATTCTTTTCCATCTTTATTTAAACGCAAAAATCACCAATCCGTAAGTGTTGTTTCCCAATTGCAGACTCAATTTCTCACACATCTATCACTTCTTAATGCCGCTGATTCCACCATCATCTAGTAAACAGGACATCTAAGTCAAACACGACAAATAACAATGTTATAATTACTCTCTAAGGAACTATTGCTAAGCATTCAACTCAGGCTGATTTTACATAGTCACAATTACCCCAAAACACATTCATCTGGAGAAGTCCAATCACACCTTTTGATCAAAAGTTCAACACTTTGAAATCTTACAACCAAACAATCCAAGCACAAAGCTTGACTAGCCAAACAACTAGACAAGACCCACAAACACATTTTATTTGAACAAAAACAAAAATCAAAGCTTTTCAACTCGCAAGGATGTGGCCTAGTGGTGAATGAAGTGAGTAGAAAACCATGAGGTCTCAAGACAAAACACTATGTGATTATTTCTCATCTATCTTAACATTGGTGAACAAAGTTAGCGCTAGTGGGAAGTGGCAGGTATGTCGTGGAACTAATGGAGGTGGGCGAAAGCTGGCCTACACAACATGGTTAAAAAAAAATAAAAAAAATCAAAGCTTTTCATGAAAATTAAAACCAAAGTTCATATCTTCAAGTGGGAAACCAACAACTTTGAACATTGAAGTAATGAAAGTTTCAGAATCAAACTTAACCAGAGCTAATATACAGTTTCCAACCCTAAACTACTTTGCAACAATTTCAACCCAAAGCATACAGAAATACATACACACAAACTAATAAAAAAAGGGTATGCAAAAATGTCAAGAAAAGAGGTGAAATGAATAAAGTTTTTACCTTTAAAGTTAAAAAGAAGAAGAAAAATGAAAAGGGATTGAGTAACTTTACCTGTGAAAGTGACTAGCAAGCTGAAAATATGAATCTTGATTAGAGATGATTAAAAATTGCTTTCACTTTTTAATTGAGCTCCAAAAGGACTGAAAAAATCATAAGGGGTTAATTCTTAAAGCCTAATTTTTGGGGGAATCAACCCTTTTGAACAAGAAGAAAGAAACTTGCAAAAAGAAAGATATAGAAAGAGTGAAAAAGACTGGTGAATATGCTGAATACAACCAAGATAGAGAGTTGGGGTGGGTGGGATGGAAGGGGGTGTTGGGTTGAGTAGTGGGGTCCATATGGAGAGTGCACGGTTTGGACTGTGTTAAAGAAGGTGATGATGATGAAGATGGACAAAGGGGCAGGTGAGATAGTGTCAGTGCAGGGAGCGTGAATACACGCTCTTCTAGTAGAGAGTGGGATTTCGTTCTTTTCGTTTGTTGCACTTGTTTTATGTACTTGATTTTTGTATTATTTTACTCGATTCGAGAGTCTATTAAAAATTGTCACTCTACTTTTATAAAATTATGTAAATATTATATTTTATAGATTTTGCTTATGAAGTTATAATAAATATATTGTTATTATTGTATTATGTGATTTTGCTTATAAAGTTATACTGAATATGTTGTTATTATTGTATTATGCGATTTATAAATATTATTATCAACTTTCAAAAATATTTTTTATCACCTTAAACTCTCGTTACATATATAAACTAGCAATGAAAGAGATTTTATACTCATGTAGTTAAATTTTTTTTATAACCATATCGTATCTGATTATCAAACTACATCAAATTCACATTACGAAAATTATATTAAAGAAGATTTGTTTCTTATCAAAAAATTATTTATTCAACGAATTCAACTCTATAAATAGAGAAATTATTAATGTCTAATTACAATATTTATATTCAAAAAATAAATAATTTATTATTTTTTAAAAAGAATAAACAAAAAAAAAACTAATTCAGTTCATCAAAACAACTAATATTTGTGACTATTAAATATTAGGGGTACTAATAAAGAAATCATTTATGTTTTTGTCTAAACTTAAATATTGTATTAATTTCCAAATTGATCTCATAACTAATATAGACAAAATATCAATGGATTAACAATCTTTTCCCCATTAGATCGGACAAAGCCTACTATTTGGGCAGTTACAAGATCTCGATGATCATTTATAATACATGTGCTCTGTGTACTTTATTATTGTGTGGGTTAAAAAGAAATACTTTCTCCATTTTAAAATTTTTGAATTTTTAAATCTAATTTAGATTTAACTAAAATTTAAATATACAAAAGGTACTATAAATTATAATATTTTTTATATCAATACGATAAAAAAAATATATCTTAAAAAAGTGGTATCAAAGTTCATATGATTTGACTCTAAAAAAAAAGTAACAAGTATTTTATTACCATTGTTATTTTCTTATTTGGATTATTTTCAATATTTTGATCGTAACTTTTATTATTGTATTTATTTCAAATTATTTTATGAGAAACAAATTTCTCATAAATCAAGAATCTTTCGAAAACAATCTCTCCATCCTATAATGATATAGGTAAGATCTACGTACACTCCAGCCCACTTCACTCTGCCCCTACTTGCTACTATGTTGCAATTGTTTCATTGTCATGGAATTTCAAATTCCATATATGAAATTTCACCAGTAAAATTTGAAATTTTATGAAATCATGACCGTGATTAACTTTCATTTACTAAAGGCTGAAAAATTAGCTATTAATATAATTTTCACATATGACGATTTACAATTTTTGAATGGAAAGAAGGATAATCCTAGTATCTTATAACACATCTTATGAGTTATTATTATTTTTTATCTCTCTTGTGGAAAGTCATATAGCTAAAATAAATATTTGTAACGGATTACAAAATCAAATCTAACAGAGAAAGTAAAGGGGTGGACTCATTATTCACCGAGTTTCAAACTCTGAGTCACTGACCCTCGGGAATTTCTCAGTTAAGAAAAAACTCATTCAGAAGGTTCTTTCATGACTGCTTACTTCCAGTTTTCTCAACCAGAGCTCAATATGAAAAAGGTGGAGAATTTGCAGCCCATGAAGATCCAACTGACAAATTGAGCATTCAACATATACTTAACGGGATCAACAGAACTCGATACCTTAAAGATACAAACATAGCAATATATGTGTGTTAACTTGTAACATTTCAACAAACATTCATTTTTGAACACATAATTTCAAATGTACAATGCGTTATGTGCTAAGAACCAGAAATGTTGAACTGGTCAAGTCTAAACCTTGAATCCGCCTCTGGTTGTGTAACATTTCCATCTAAGGAAGAGAAACTCTACCTTGCTTTTGCAACATAGGATACTAGTATTATATTCAGTCCTATTCTGCTAAGAGAATACCAAAATCTGCAGACATGTACAATTGCAAGTACTTAAATGTCACAAATGCTCCTATATAAGAATCAACTTTTAACAATCAAAAAAATAAAGATGCAACTGTATAGCAGGTTATATGCTCTTTGATGTTATCTTATGTTAAATTGTTACTCTAATGTTATATTAAGTGCTGTTTGTCTATTCTTAGCAAATTATTAGTGTTTTGATGATAATTATTAGTTCAACCTGTAGTAATTGGAGAATAGTTTCCAATGTAGAATGTACATAACATCAGTATGGCTGGTAAGACGCCTTCTTGTTGAATTCAACTTCTCAATATCTATCGCTGATTGCCTCGGAGGAGGTCTCTGCAAATACCCAGTAAAACATAAATCATATGTGTTGGGTTTTCCCCAGAACATAGATCATCTCTAAATAAAGAAAACTTCACTCCCATCAGACTGTCTGGTGGGTAACATATAATTTATATGTTGTAGTGCACCTCACCAGCAATAACTAAATTGTATTTCTATATGAGGCAAGTTGCCGAAGCTAATAATTAGCACATCCAGACACAACTAAAAATCGCCTATGCACAAAGACCAAGTTAGTTATATTCCGATCACACAAGTGGATGATCGAGGAATAGATACTGCAGCAATTACAAATCAAACACCATATTTAATATGGAAAAAGATGCATGTGAGCATGAATGATGCAACAGTAGTCAACTATAGACAAATTGGACCTGCTACCATTATTATTTGGTAAGTAGTTGAGCTAAACTTCACCAACTTAAATTTAGTCAAATATTGAAAGAGCTTCAAGGTTAGAGAACATGCGCTATACTACCATAGGAGCGGAAAGTACTCATTCATCTCATTATTAATCAACATACTATAACTAGCAGTAAATTAGCAAAATCTAGCAAGAGACAATGTCGTGTTGCTGGTAACTGGTAAAGTTGCTGTCATGTGACCAGGAGGTCACGGATTCAAGCCTTGAAAACAGCCTCTGACAGAAATGCAAGGTAAGGCTGCGTACAACAGACTCTTGTGGTCGGGCCCTTCCTCGGACCCTGCGCATAGCGGGAGCTTAAGTGCACCGAGCTGCCCTTTTTAGCAAGAGACAATGTCGTATTAAACCATGCAAGTATACAAGAGTTAAGCATTATACACTAGGAGGAGGAGCAGACTGCAGCGGTCTAGTAGGGATTACATTTCATTGGGGAACTGGTTTAGGTTTGTACTCTGATTCTGAATAATTCCTGTCTGAGCTAGAACTCCCATCTAAAAGGAAAAGGATTCATCAAAGACGATCAAATGCATACCAAAGTAAGTATTACGCAAAAGGACCAAATTGACAAATTAGAATCAGATTCCAGTCTGATACTCACTTTGAGGATTTGGTGAGTATGCGAAGTCAGGAACCTATAAAATTCAAAAAGAAAAAAAAAAAAGTTAATACAGAATGTCAAACTTAACATCCACAACAAATGGTCCTCCGACCATACACTCTTTCTTTCAATCTGCCCTCCGCACGCTTTCCTTGTACACCCAAGAAAACAGACCAGACACTAGTGAATTCCTTAGATTTACCTGATGATTACCATTCTCTTGATTCTTTGGTACATTCTGTTGGGGTGAGTCTGCATCTTACCTGATGCTGCATCTTACGCTTCCCAGACTACCTTGACACACTTAACTCGGACATCTTTGCCAACTACAATTAACATCAACAGGGAGTTAAACATGAAGGTGGAGAGTGTCTTGAATATCAAGAAAACTCATTATTTTTTTACAAGGAATACACTAAAATGTTCTACTGAAAATAGAACCTTCCTTGTATAATTTCATGTGCTTGGTTTGGAGAGAAAGAGAGATGTGTGGCCCCCTTCCCCGAAAGAAAATATAATTATGATTGTTCAGGGATAACAACCTCGAGCTAATTATCTTCTGGGGGTTGATAGCCTCATTGTGTTTCAGACATCTATCCATAGTGCTCTAAACAAAAGAGCTACTCAAAGAAGGAAACGACTCCAATTCAATTATTAAGCATAGAGTAATAATCTATAACTAGAAAAGGCGTGAAATCAAGAACAATGATAATCATATAAAGCAATAGAGCTCCATATCTTCCTCAATAGTTTAATGATATCAATGTTGCTATTAAATCTCTTCTTTTTTTTATGAATTAAGTGAGATTTCATTAAAGCATCCAGTAGATGCAAAGATACAAAAGGGGGGGATCTGTCAGCTCAGTAAGAACAAAAAACTTATAGAGCTAACGAGCTGACAAAATCCAGGTAGTGGTCTATGTTATTTACAGGGGAATATTACTACTAAATCTCTTTCTTTCTTCTCCTTTTTTGGGGGTGGGGGTTAACTAAGAGGAATTGTATCAACTGCTAGGTAAGGTGGTGCAACTGTGGAAGTGTAATAAAGACCAAAAAAGGCCATGTTGATCTGATGTTTTGGCCATCATTGGTTATTCTAATACAAGGAAGCAAAGAAACCAGATTCAATTTGACAAGTGGGCAAAGTACTTTCTAATAACAGATTAATTTAAACAAGCATCATGCTCAATGCAAACCATAGTTACCTAAATGAGTAATCAATAGGTAATAGCTCAGTGCAAGAAGTCCATTTCCATCTGATTCACATACTCTTTAACTCCCCCTGTTAATAGCTAGCAACTCACGAGGCAATGAAGTGTGATCCAGTTCCCAACAGTTCTTGGAGATGTTTGAGGCTTCTTCATCAGATAGCTTTCTTGCAGGAATCCGATG
This sequence comes from Solanum dulcamara, assembly GCF_947179165.1. Classification (NCBI taxonomy): domain Eukaryota; kingdom Viridiplantae; phylum Streptophyta; class Magnoliopsida; order Solanales; family Solanaceae; genus Solanum; species Solanum dulcamara. The sequence goes on along the minus strand of NC_077241.1, from coordinate 3,140,128 downwards.
TGAAAACAACCTAAGCTCATCCTTTCCTAACAACTTAACAGCATGAGCCCCTACCTGTTTCCTCTTGAAAATAGTCATGAACCCATCAACTTTTTCAAGATATGCGATACTCACACCATGTAAATCGGTGTAACTACTCAAAGATATAACAATATCATAACATGGCTTATCCTCCATTAGAGAACTGCTGCCAGCAACTAAAGCATGCTCTTTATATAATGCCCATATCGAACCTTTTGAGGGGTAAATTCTATACAACTCTCTTGCTGCTCTTTCACTATCAACAACATGTGAAAACTTCTTCAATGATTTAAGCAAAGCCTGCCTAGAAACCTTAAACTTCCCACAAGAAATATGAAAACCTCTTTCCCCCCAATGCAGTAGTGCTTCATTACTATTACTTTGAAGTTCCAACCAATTCAATCTCACCTCAAAGGGATGCGCAGAAATAATATCATCAATCAAAGCATAATCCCTTGGCATTCCATCATCATCATAAACAGCCCATACTTGTCCTTTCTTGAAACTTCTCTCTACTCTATCCTTGTCAAAATTATAAAGATCAAAACTTTCCACTGCCTTCTCCAAATCATCTTGCCTAGGCCCTTTACCCTTCTTGCTACTTTTTGACAAAGTAACCTTCTTGACCCTTAAACCCCTTCTTCTTTCTCCATCCTCTAAACCATCTGCATTTAGCGCCTCGCGCCTTATCTTCTTCTCTCTCACCCTCGCGATCGGTGACTCCATCTCCACTTCGTCTTCCTCTTCTATCAAACGCAAATTTGTCTCCTTTCTTTCCTCACTTTCTTTTTCCATTAAATTTAACCTCATTGTATTCTCATTCTCCTCCATCATCTCCGAATCATCCTGCCTTGACCCTTTACCACACCTCTTGCTACTTAAATCCCTTCTTCTTCCTCCATCATGCAAACCACCTAACGCCTCACGCCTCATCCTTTTCTCTCTCACCCTTGCAATCAGTGTCTCCATCTCCACTTCATCTTCATCTTCATCTTCTGTCAAACTCGAATTCATTTCCTTTCTTTTTTCTCTATTCTTTTCCGTTAAATTAAGCGTTGTCGTCTTCTCATCTTCCTTCCCATTCTCCACCATTCTCTCTGAATCATCCTGTCTTAACCCTTTACCACCCCTGTTGCTACTTAAATCCCTTCTTCTTCCTCCATTCTCCGAACTATCCCCCTTTAATGCCTCACGCCTCATCCTTTTGTCTCTCACCCTTGCAATCAGTGTCTCCATCTCCACTTCATCTTCCTCTTCAATCAAACTCAAACTCAAACTCGTTTCCTTTCTTTTTTCACTTTCCTTTTCCATTAAATTAAACGCCATCACCTTCTCATTCTCCTCCTTCCCATTCTCTGCCATTATTTCGGAATCATCCTGCCTTAGCTCCTTACCACCCCTGTTGCTACTTGAATCCCTTCTTCTTCCTCCATCCTCTAAAACATCCCTCTTTAGCACCTCTCGCCTCATCCTTTTCTCCCTCACCTTTGCAATAAGCGTCTCCATCTCCACATCATCTTCCTTTTCTATCAAACTCAAATCCATCTCCTTTCTTTTCTCACTTTCTTCCCCCTTATCTTTTACCGGAATCTTTTCCTTATTAACCTTCTTCTTCGCTAACAACTGCATCTCAGCTAATGTCATTGTATCTTCCACTTCACCTACATTTCTCACCTTACCATTAGTCTTTGATTTCAACCCCTTAATCAAACCATCATCGCTCTCAACATCTCCTTCCATATCCACCCTCTTTGCCCTTACAACCTCAGTTCCAACACCAATTGCATCAACACTTCTTGTCATTTCTCCACTTGGCCTCTTCAAAACCTCCCCAACACTCGCCACTTTCCTCTTCCCCCCTAACTCCCTATTTCTTGAAGAACCAAAGCTCACACTTTTCCTAGCCTTAATCCTAGCACTCACCCTTTTCTCCACCAAACCTTCAGAAACCCCTTCATTGTCACCATTTTCTGAAACTTCAACAGCCTCAAAAGTTTTCTTACAACTTGGACACATCAAATTATGCCCTAAATACTTCTTTTCAAACTGATGCAACAATCGGCAAGTCGAACACGCCGTCCAAAACGTCGTCGTTTCACTCTCCTCAGCCATAACAGCTGACTGCATAGCAACTCTAAGCTTCACATCATACTCCTTCCTCCTAATCTTGTCCGACAAAACCCTAAACGCTTCGCCGACAAGCTTAAAAGCCTCTTCGGATGCCGCAAAAGGATTCTTATCAGGGTGAAGGGTTAACGCCAGTTTCCTGTACTGCTTTTTGATAGTGTTGATGTGTGAAAATCGTTCTATTTGTAGGATATTGTAGTAATCGGGCAGAATTGAAGTCGTGGTAGTAGCTCCATCGCCGCTAACGGCAGTGGCTGGGGTTACCGCCGGAACGGTACCCGTATGGAGGATTTGAAAAGAAGTGAGCATTTCAGAAACTCCGTCGACGTCTGGGTGGAGATTATGGGCTTGCTTGGCGTACTTAAGAGCTGATTTGAGGTTGCCGGAGTTGTATTTCTGCTCGGCTAGGGCTTTGAGTCGTAAAGCTTCCGGTTGGTCTCCGGCTTCGTCTTGTAGATTTTCTTCATCGCCGGCCATTTTTTCGTCGTCGGAGCAATTGTGTGGTGATCGGAGACGGGAGAGGCAAGAAAATGAGAAGAGGAAAGAAAGATTAACTATTATATTTACACCCCCCAAAATATGATTAAATGAAATTTACTCCCAAAAGTTTTGAAATATACCTATTAAATACCGTCAAAAAATTTCATGTCATTTTTCTGTGCATGTTTTTTCTCCTATAGTCCAAGCTCAATTAAATAAGCTACTCGTTAGACTTGGTAATAGGCCGGTCGATTTGCTCTAGGTGTGTATTAGTCATCTCGTTTTTTCTGCCTCGCACTTAAATAAAAGTTTATTGCTTCTCGTTGTATAATAGACTAGCTAAGAGGGTAGAATTTCATTGAATTTTTAATACAACATAAATTTTTCTAATCTCTTAATATTTTTTTTAAATAGAAGTTTATCGTTTCTCGTCATACAATAGACTCACTAAGAGGTTAAAATTTCATTGAATTTTTAATACTACGAGCATGATTTTTTATAATTTCTTGACAATTTTATAAATAAAGATTCATTCGAGGAAATATGTACATTTTCCCTATTGAAACCTTACATTGGGAGCTATACAAAGAAAGCAATATAATTTCTTGTTCTGAACAGTAACTACTCGTATTTATACCACACCATATAACTTTTGTCATGATTATGTGATAAATTAAGATAAAGAATACATGATAATAACCTTGGTTAAGTGACTAAACTGTATGAAGAAGACATGTCAAGTTTTTATTGGTCCAAAACTTATTTACACCATGTTTATACCAAATCATACTTTTACTATGTGATAAACTAAGATAAGAATACATGATAATTAACCTTGGTTAAGTGACTAAACTGTACATAGAAGACAAATGTCAAAAGTATTCATTGGTTTGATGTGAACATCGGAAGTATTGCATGAAGCAAAAGACTGATTACATCAATGACTTGAAAGTTAGAAACCTAACAAATGGGAAATGAAAAGTAAAACGATATCAACTACCTTTCCAATCTTTTGTTTTTTGGTTCTCACAGGCCTGCAAAATAGCATGGAAGATACGAAGTTTGCACAGACACTGAACAGTAGTGAGGCACTATTAGTAGCCATTTCACAGATACTGTGAGCACAGAAGCAGTCATCCTAACAATGCACGACAACTGTGTGAAATTGAGTCATCGTGCTACTATACCTTGATAAACACGCGAGCTATATGCCACTACAGGTACTTCACCATGCCACGACCCTCCACGCTGAGTTTGGTAGCTTGGAGTCCCTTCTTTTTTGGAGCTTTTAGTTGCTGCAGTTTCTTATTCATCTATCAACAATGGATCAGTAGGTCATTGTTAGATCAGAAGCAATACTATGTAGCAAAGGAAATAATTTCCTAAAAAGTCGAGTTGAAAACTTATCCAGATCCCAGAGATAAAAATAATTACACTAAGAAGGAGATAACTTTGAACTGAGGATCTATCGGAAACAGCATCCTCCACCTCCCAAGACCCCATATTGTGGGACTACGTTGGGTATGTTGTTGTCGTAATGAGATAACTATCAGCTAATATTATGTGATAAAAAGAGATTCCTAAACTAAGAGTGTGCAGTACAAACTTGAAATCTAACCACACAGAAATTCCAGCACTACGTCGGTTCTGTAAGCCAAAGGGTCCTACAAGATTTTATAGAAACTAGTTTTCCTAAATGAACACAATCTAATTTTTATACCACCAGAGAGACTCCACCATTACATCCTTTCTGTGAAATCAAACGGTCATGTAGGAATTTACTGATTAAAAGGAATAGCTTTTCAAAGATGTTCACACTAATTCAACATCAAAATTCAGCAACTTCACTACCCCGACAACTTAATTTGTTAAAAGAAGGTACTGACAGATGATTTTCTTATTTCTCATTTCTTGTGCTCAATGGAGTTAATAATAAATGTAATTTGAATAAGAAGAGGGACAACACCTTCTGTCGGTGCTGGTCCAGAACCATTGCGTTAGCCCTTGCCCTAACTTCATCAGGATCAATCTTGGATTGTGGCCGCACCACAAAATCCATTGACATTGCTTCAGGCCTTGTTGTAACCTGCCTGGAAGATGACTGACCAGACTTTTGGCTCCTGCAGATTTTATACAAGTTAAATTCTGAGAAAATTCAGAATCTAGTGAGGACTTTGCTAATCAAATAAAACATAGCATCTTACTGTGAAAATCTAGCCAAGTCAAGGTCATCATCTCCAGACTCCATTCTTGAAGCTTTGTTGATTGGCCTATAACAAGATAGCAAGAGAATATATTTAAATGGTAAAAGCCAAAACTGAATATGTAGAAGAATCGAAGAACTGAAGATATTAGATACCTTTTCATGGATGGCCGTCTGTAATGGGCAGCTGTTTCATCTTTATAGTTTCTCCTGTCCTCATACCTTGTACTCTTGTTGAATATTGGTCGACTCTGGATCAAAACACAACCAAGTGTCAATATTTATACACGCAGATAAGTGCCTCTTCTATACATACTTAAAATGGACTCTAGATACGAGACATCATCCGAACCAAAATAAACTTATAAGAGAAGACAATGAGATGCTAATGCCATGATAATATGAAAGGTGATGACTAAAAGAGCTAAAGATTTCTTCAAAAGCATAACATAACCAGCAATATTATGTCATTTAAATCTGAAAAAACAGCAATATATGTGCAGATCAAAAGAAAAGCGGCAGTATATTGTTTTGTTCTTAGGAGGAAAGGAACCAACTATATCAGTGTAATTCCTGTATAATATCTCCCGAAAAAGTCAACAAAGAAGGAATATCCTATCTACTCATCATAACCTATCCAAGAAAAACAAAAGAAAAAGATTTCACTTAACAGCTTTTGAATCATGGAATTAGGTCGGACTACCAAAGCTATTACTTTCTACAGGACAGAAGTCGCAACCTTTCTTCACCCGCTAAAAAAAAAGACGTGAAAGTTGAAGAGAATCACTGCTTTACAGAAGCCGGAAATTGGAATATGTTGCATGTCTACATCATATTATTCAGACACAGATAATTCAAAAACAAATCCAGCAATTTAGCAGCCAACTAGGCCATTTGCGTTCCAAAACACACAGAATAGGTAAAATCCCGACACACAATTCATTTCATATTTCCATTACATAAGAGGAGAAAAAGAAAGTATGACATAGTTAACTCCAAATTACCCATTTGTCAACCAAATCCTTAGCAAGTTTCCGGTTTGCTGTAGTCTCCTCATCCGACTTCGACAGAAACATAATGACCTGGAGTAAAAGCAGTAGTTGATAAATCTCCCCCCTTGTGGCATAAGGATAATAGTCACATTATCATTTCTATGTCCAATGGAACTTGCCTTTCCAAGACCACTCTTTTTCAGCAGCTCTCTTCTATCATACTGTTCTAGACCAATTGGATACTGCAGGATCAATAGCAAGTGTTGTCAAAATAATCCCACTAATGCAAGCTGAAATAGCCGACATGAACCTGGTAACCATGTTCATACATCAGTAAGGATCTTTAGGACTGCAGCACGGATATTTATATTGGGTAAGCTTCCATCTGGAAGGGGTTCAAGCCAAATCTTTAAAAGAGTCAACACTCCATGATCTAAAAATTCTTGCTGAAGCTGTTTCCTGCAATTGGAAAAATAAAAGGAGTGTACAAATGGCTCACAGTTCAGACTTCAGGGACACCAATAAGGTAAATTAAGTGATTGCCACAGAAAACAAAATGAAAAAGTTGCTCACTTTGACAAAACTTCTATAAGTTGAGGAAGCTTTTTAAGTTTATTTATAGCAGGTTTTGACTGACTACTCAGTACTACATCTTCTTCCGCAGCAACTTCAAGCTCAGCCATAACATTCTCTACTAGCAATGCAATTTCTGCTGCGCTTTTTTCATTCTTCTTTGTCTTCTTGCCACCCCTAAAGAGATGCTTGATTTCCTCATCATCTTCTCCTTCTTCAGCCTAATAAGTGGGAAAACATCAAATTAGAACATTAGGCTTCAAAACGTTCCAACTAAAAGCAAGAGTGGTCTGAAAGCAGCAGAGATGATGAAAAAATTTTGCAAGCCTCAAATACAATAACACTAATATGGGAAGTGGAAATTAAAAATAAAGCATTAGTTTAACCAACTATAAGGATAGCACTTTCACCTGTGGAGCACTGCTTGGTGATCGTGGTTCATTGTCGCTTACATACCTGTCAGCTGGATCTAAACCACTATCATCAATGAAGTTATCATCATCCACTGTCTTTCCACTTTCACGGTCATCCTACAGAATTTCAGAAGTAACACACATAAATAAAATGTCAATAGTCTTCACATTCAACTATGTAAGTTCGTTAAACAGAACAACAATCTGATATATATCTGTGTTTATGTTAAAATCTACAAACCCAAAATATAATTTTTTTTTTCCTTTTAATAAGTTAAGAGTTGCAAATCTATTGAGAAAATGATACAACTGAGTTAAGGGACAAATAACCTCAGAGTCATCACCAGCAACGGTGTCCCACATCTCCTTCATCTCCTGCACGCCATCCTGATCTTTCAACCTGCTTCCCCCAGAGTAACCCCCATTCTTCCTTAACATAAACTTCATTTCACCTTTCTCTTTTCTCTTCTCTCCACTTATCTCCTTCCCAAACATCTTTCTCTTTCCACCGTTTTTGGGCGATAGTGAAGGACCACCACCATCTGACTCATCCCTCATAATCCTGGCCATGTCATCATCAGTGGAACCACCAGAAGCATCATTGTCCACAATCTCAAAGCCGGGTGTACTCTCTCTCGCTGACGACTTCTTGATCAACCCCTTCCTCGGCTTCGATTTGTGATAAGATTCGTTATAAACAGGAGTTGGTGAGCGTTCTTGCTGCCTCTGATTCCACACATCATTGTCATCGAGATTGTCAAGGAAGTTGTCATGTTGCTCTTGATCGGATTGGACATCCTCATTGAAGTCCACCAGTGGCTCCCCTTCCTCGTCTCTGTACCTAAGGATGAAACCCAATCGATTCATCATCACAGATTCTAATTCTTCCCACCCCCAGAAAGGGCGACATAATTCATTATGACAAAATCCGAATTCAACTCATCAACAAGACAGCAACTCAATTCAGCAAACACAAACCTAATCCAACACATCACCAAAATGGGTCACCAATTCATCAAAAAAAAAATCTCTAATTCAAATCATCACCACAAAGGGTCACAAACCCCAAATCAGTTAATCATCAAAAGGGTAACACAATTCATCAGCACGTATCAACTCATCACGAAAATGGCTCATTAAACACACACCATAATTCAACTCTCCTCCAAAAATGTTCAGATAATTCATTGTCACAGACCCTACTCATTTCCAAAAAAGGTCAATTTGTCATCATGAATCCTAATTCAACTTGTCGTCAGAAAGACATAACAAATTTTTCTATGAAGCAAGTTGTTCATTGCTGGCATCAAGAAGATGCAAAGTTACAAAACAATCAGATGTTAGCTCCATTACTTTGTTGCAAAGTTCAGGCCCGGGAGATAACCATGAAAATATAAAATAAAATAAACAAGAAGTTGAGGGATTAAGCTAGAGTGAGCGTCTAGGAGGGAAATAGCAGTATTTACAGGGAAGATAGTGTTCCAGCTAAAGAGATACAAAAGGCATTCAAATTTCAGAATGTGGTTTGGAGTTGAAATGTCATCAAGAAGAGGTCACAATATCTGTCTAACAAAAACCTAATTCAACTCAACACCAAAAAATGGTTACACAATCCACAAAGGGTTAATGCAATTCTTCACAAACTCTGGATCAATTAATCATCAAAAGGGCCCCACAAAAGGGCCCCAGCATGTAGGGTGTAAAATCTGAAAGGATTACAATCGTGAAATGTGATATCGGGCATTGTTTAAAGTTACATATGGCTGAAGTTCAAACATTTTTGCTTGAACTTCTGGCACATAAGGCTGAAGTTCAACACACAATTCATCAAAACATAAACCCTAATCCAACTCATCACCAAAATGGCCACACAGCTCATCAAACACAAGCCACAATTCAATTCCCCACCAAAAATGTTCAAATAATTCATCATCACAGACCTAATTCAACTCATAACCCAAAAGAAAGGATCAAATTGTCATGATAAACCCAAATTCAACTCGCCGTCACCAGAAAAGAGGTCAAATATTCGTCTAACACAAACTAAATCAACACAACACCAAAACGGTCACATTATTCATCTAACAAAAAATCATAATTCAACTCATTACCAAAAAACGGATCAATTTGTCCTAATGAACCCAAGTCATCTTGTTGTAGCTAGAAAGAGGTCATCATATTCGTCTAGCACAAACATAATTCAACTCAACACCAAAGAGGGTCACACTATTCATCAAACACAAATCATAATTCAACTCAACATCAAAATGGTCACACAGCTCATCAAACACCAAAGAGGGTCACACTATTCATCAAACACAAATCATAATTCAACTCAACATCAAAATGGTCACACAGCTCATCAAACACAAGCCATAATTCAACTCCCCACCAAAAATGTTCAGATAACTCGTCATCACAATTCACAGACTCTATTCCAACTCGTTACCGAAAAAAAGGATCAAATTGTCATGATGAACCCTAATTCAACTCATTGTCAGGAAGAGCTCATAAAAAGGGTTACACTATTCATCAAACACAAATCATAATTCAACTCATCAATCTAAGAGGGTCATGCGAATGCAGTAAACACACACACAAGAAGGAAACATATGAACCCACAAGAAGAAAAAAAGGTAAACATTGAAACCTAATCCATCAAAGAAGAGAAACTTACATATCTCTATCATAACTCATTGTGAACACTGCTTGCACCTAAACAATGAATGTAGAAGGAGAAGATATGTGGATTGGTAAGTGCAAAAGGGGTCACACTATGTATCAAACACAAATCATAATTCAACTCATTACCCCCGAAAAACAAAGGATCAATTTGTCATAATGAACCCTAATTCAACCTCTCGTCGCCAAAAAGAGGACACAATATTGGTCTAACACAAACCTAATTCAACTCAACACCAAAAGGGGTCACACTATTCATCAAACACAACTCATAATTCAACTCAACACCAAAAGGGGTCACACTATTCGTCAGACACAGATCCTAATTCAACTAAACACCAAAAGGGATCACACTATTCATCAGACACAGATCCTAATTCAGCTAAACACCAAAAGTGTCGCACTATTCATCAGGCACAACTCAACACCAGAAAGAGGCACATTATTCATCAGATACAGATCCTAATTCAACTGTCATAAGACACAAATCATAATTCAACTCAACACTGAAAGGGGTCATACTATTCATTAGACACAAATCCTAATTCTACTTAACACCAAAAGGGGGTCACACTATTCAGCAGACACAAATGCTAATTCAACTAAACAGCAAAAGGGGTCAGACTATTCATCAAACACAAATCATTATTCAATTCATCACCTAAAAGGGTCACACGATGCATCAGACACAAATCCTAATTCAACTAAACACCAAACAAGGTCACACTATTTATCATACATGAGTCCTAATTCAGATCAACACCAAAAACAATCACACTATTCATTAGACACAAATCATAATTCAACTCAACACCAAAAGGGGTCACACAATTCATCAAACACAATTCATAATTCAACTCATCACCTAAAAGGGTCACACTGTTCATCAAACACAATTCATAATTCAACTCATTACCCAAAAAAATAGTTCAATTTGTCATAATGAGCCCCAACTACCCGTTGCCAGATAGAAAGAGGACACAATATTAGTCTAACAAAAACCTATCTCAACTCAACACCAAAAAGGGTCACACTATTCATCATACACAAATCATAATTAAACTTATCACCTAAAAGGGTCATACAAATTCGCACAAAAAAAAAGGGGGGACACACATAAACCCAAAAGAAAAAAGACCGAAACCTAACCCATAAAATAGAGAAACTTACATATCGTTATCGTAACTCGTTGTGACCGATACTTCTTCTTAATGGAAGCAAATGGAGAAGATATGCAGATATTTTTTTCCAATGAAGATTGGCGCTGCGAGATGAAAAACGCAGCAAAACAAGTGATAATTGTGCGGGAAATAATGGTCGATTTGAAATCCTCCAAAATTGTCTTTTATTAATGGTTAAAAAAAGGTCTAAATTATCACATTTTCGTGATTTTCATACTTTAAATTATCTAACTTAGGATAGTAAAATCAAGTCCAATTCGTTTAATTAGTTTAAGTTTGAACAAATTATTAGCTTTACTCATTTTAGTCCAAATCATTTCAATTCATTAAAAATCAGATTGATATGTAACCGAATAGACTCATGCAAAATCTTATTAAAAAATAAAATAAATTTTAATATGTTATTTATAGTCATAATAAATAAATAAAAATTATTAGGTACTAAAATATCTTAAAAGAACAACTAAAACTTAGTAACCAACATGGGTTGTAGTGCAGTAGTGGACTGCTTCACCCTTAACTAGAGGTCTCGAATTCGAGTTGTGGGTGTAGAAAAAATCTTGTTGGGAGCATCCCCCGAATGGATCCTACAGTGCGCGATATATATATATATATATATATATATATATATATATATATATATATATATATATATATATATATATATATATATATATATATATTCAGAACTCCGGACACCGAATAAAAAAAAAAAAAAAAACTTAGTAAAAAATTTGGGTTAAATCTTAATCCCGTTTGTTGTCTTAATCCATTGTGATCCGGCTAAATCTATTTTGCATACAAGATAGCTAGCCACAATATGAACCTATGCTTAGGTTGAGCAAATCTAGTCCAAATTAAGTCAGACACTCTAAGTCTAGCATGTTGCCCCAATAGTATATTGTAACTCAGTGTGAGTGATTACTTGAATTCAATGGTGTAGTATGTATCCATATGTTATCATTAGTTTTCATATATACTCCAAAAGTTATGTATTGAGAAAAGGAGAACATTAATTATTTTAAGTCTCTTTGCATAGAATAATTATTTTCAATAAATACGAGTGATTTTGATCACTATCTTATCTATTAATTATTGACACTCCGTCTTACTTTAATTCTTTAGAAGACAACGGTAAGGCTGAATATCTTATAAAAGGAGTACCTTAAGATAAACCTTGTCTTCATCACCGATTGATCCTTGGTCTAGTCATCTACTCCTTGAACGACTTGAACTTCTCTATGTTTGGCTTGCAAATCCGTGACATCACTAAAATGTGTTAGTGCCTCCATTACTTAAGAAACATAATTGATGTTGCCTTTATAAAAGATCATAAGATCATTCACAAAGATCAGGTGTATGAGTTTGAACTTCTTGCACTTTGCTTATACTAAAAATGTACTTTAATATTAAGTTGACCAAATATTCATTCACAGTCTACAACATTCAAATAACATAATTTGAAAGAGTACTAATGGTTTTTAAAAAAAAAAAATCATAATTGGTAGCAATATCAGATAGTTTTGTCAAAAAAGTGCATCAATATTTAAATTTATTAATGATTGTATGATGTCTGTGTTTGAATAAATATAACTATTACTTAATCTCAATTAATATATATATATATATATATTTATTTATTTTAATTAAATTACTTGATCATAATAAATTAAATTAACTAGACATAAACCGTCGATATAAATAAATTCACTTAATACTAAAATCACCTTATAAACATATAATTTGATGTTTAGATTAATTCATGATAACTAATTTTTTTTCTCTTTTGGGGGGTCCTAATATGCTTACATGCTCACAACAAACACTGTGTAAAATTATTAAATTCCATAACATTATATATTCTGATTGAGACATGTTCACAAATGATTTGTAATAAAAAAGTGTTTTAATATTTTTTAAAAATAAATTATTAAAAGATCTATATTCCTGCAAAAATTGGAAAATATAATTATTTAGCCTAAAAATTATTTATTGAATCAATCAATCAAATTATTAAGAATGAATCGCAAGCACATAATTAATCAAAAATTTGTTAATCTTTAATGATGTAAAAGTAATTCGAAATAACACAATGAAAATAACTAAATGCCAATAATTAAAATAGCTTCAGTAGAAGGCAAATATAAAAACACATGTACTCATATATATATTTAGATGATTATGATATTGGAGAAGTATGACATTTATAAGATTGACTAATTGTAAGCGGAGAGAAGTGAGTAGAAAGTGTCATTTAAGTTTTTAATTAAAATTAATGATATTGACTTGATCAAATGGGATTTTAAAAAAGTGAATTTGATTAGAATAATTAAAAAAATTGTGTTGTATATTAATATTTCGAAACTTTTTAAAAAAATTTCTCTCTTTTTTTATTTTTTCAATTTTTCTTTCTCTTTTCATATTTCTTTCTCCCTCTTCTTCTTTCTTTCTCTCTTTCTCCATTTTCTTCTTCTTTTTTATTGTATTTGTTGTTGTTATTGTTGCAGCCGACGCTCATCATTTTTTAGCACACTCATTTTTTTTTCTCTTTTTGATCCTTTTTTCTATAAACTATTTTGCATTGATTTTAAAAAATTTGAAGATCTTTTTTAAGTCATTAAAAAAAATTGTTGAAAATCAAGCAATTGTTGGAATTGTTGCAGCAACTATCAAAGTTGTTCCAACAATAACTGAAATTGCTCCATCACCTGCTGAAATTGCTAGAGCAATTGTGATAATTGTTGCAGCAAATGAGGTGGAGGAGGGGAAGGTTATGGTGGCAAAGGAGGTGCTGGTGATAAAAACGAAGACAAAAATGGTTGTTGTAATCTTCATTGGTTTAAGTTGTTACATGATTGAGATTATGAAGCATTAAATGAGATCAAATAGTATTTGTTTAGATGATATATAAATGTTTTTATGATAATATATTGTTGCTTACATACGAATCACAATAAAATAACTAAGAAATTCACTTTTTTTTAAAAAAAAAAATCAAAAATATTTTTCTCCATATTGAACACACCATATGTACAACAATAATAGAATACCTAGTGAAATTCCACAAAGTAAATTTTTAAGGAGGGTAGAGTGCAGTTAGACTTTACCTCTATCTCTTGAAGTAAATATGGTGTTTTCGAAACACACTCAACTCAAGTGAAGCACATCACAATAGTAATTAAAAAAACACAATAAAAAAAAGATAACCAATAGAAAATTAGAATGGAACAAATATGCTAGTAACCCTATGTATCAACGAAAAATAATAGGCATAATACATAAATATGCTCTTTAACTTGACCTCAGCTGGCATTATTGACCTCAACTGGCATTTATTAGCTCAAACTTTGAGCGTGCATATTTAATACATCTAAAAGTTAACTAAGTAGACATACATGTCCAATTGGCATAATACATGTAGTATGCCATGTAAGATGAAGAATTGTCAGGACGTCACATAAAACATGGGTGTTTACTTATTCATCTTTTGAATAATTTAAATGACTATTTGTGCACGTATGCATGTATTTAATTATTTATTAATAGCCATCCCAACAAGCTGCTAAATTGTGTTGTTAAAAAATTAGTCCACCTGTTCTTTTAATATAACACAAATCTGAACCGTTGAAATTAGTCTACTAAACAATCAGCAAAAACACAATCATCAAACCAATCGAACAAGACAACCAAATCGAAACTTCAAAAATTTTCTTCTCTTTCTGCAAATCATCGGAACAGCGAGAATTTCATAAACAAATCCCTATTTTTCTTTAGTTTTTACCATTTTTGGGGGGATTTTTGCCCTTTCTATCCCTAATTTATCTTGAAAATTTCACTCTTTGATTGTTTTTTTGCTAATTTTGAGGTATACCCAGATAGTTGGGTAATCAATTTTAAACTGGGGTTGACTGTAATTGGAGTTTCATAGAAGTTGAAGCTGACCCACTTCTTCAGATTCACCAGTTTTTGTATATTTTTTCATGGTAAGCCAAATTTCGTTATTCTTTTAATTTCTGTTGAGTTTAGCTTATTTTTGTTGTTTAATTTGTTAATGGGTGTTTTGGGTTGATTCTTTTTATTCTGTTTGGGGATTCATTTTCAAAAGGACTATATTTACACTGACTTTTGTATATTTTCATGGTAGCTAAATTCATCATTTTTTTTTCTAGTTGAATTATCGCCAACTATTTATCAAAACACATTTTTCGTACCTGAAATATCACCATAGTTCAGGTAGGAAATGAGAACAATTGATAGTTGAAGTTTGTTTTGATAAATAGTTGGTGATAATTCAGGTAGTAAACTAGCTGATAGTTCACATATGAAACTCGAAAAACCAGGATATTATAGGTATGTTTTTGACCCTACACTCATTATTTTAGATTCTGTGCGTTTTGGCTTATTTTTTCATGTTGCATTTGTTAAGGGGTGTTTTGGGTTGCTTTTCATTCTTGTTCACGTAATTCTGTATGTGGATTCATTATCAGGAGGACTATATTTACACTGGTTTTGTATATTTTCATGGTAATTAAATTCACCAATTATTTTAGCTTCTGTGCGTTTTAGCTTATTTTTGTTGTTAAATTTGTTGCTGGGTGCTTTGGGTTGCTTTGTCTTGTTCATATTAACTCTGTATGTGGATTCATCAGAAGCATTATATTTACATCAGTTGTGGACTCACTGCAACCTTCTTGCTCTGCCTATGTGAAATCAAATTAACATTGATGGAGCACCTTTCGGTATTCGAAATGGATACCAATGGGGCAGAGGATTGGGATTGAGGTGTCATCGTGATTAATTGATCGTAAATTCTGTATGTGGGATGTGGAATTGAACTTATGCTTTTTTTGAGTCAGTTTTCATATGAAAGTTAGGAGCTAGTAGTTAGTTAATAGGCAATTTGTTTGCATGGACTATTTGTGGTTGGTGAACACTGCTGATTAATTCCAATTATCTGGCGATGTTTGACAACTTTATAGAGCCGTTGATATTTGGTTACTTTTGGCAATTTCATATGTAGATATTTTGTGAGTTGAAAAGTGATTAAAACTGATTCTTGATTCATATGGGTGTATGTGCATGACAGAATGGTTTGAGGAACTTTTGAGGTAGTACTGTTGAGCCATGGGTAGCAGTGAGATGGATAAATCCTCAAAAGAGGCGAAGGAAGCAAAAGAGTCAAAGCCTCCCAATTCACAGGTAACGGTTGTTGGTGCTAAGAGAGAATATTGTTGTTGAATAGTTAGCTCGTAAATTTGATAGATGCCTGTGGATGACTCGGGTTGAGACATATAAACAATTGCCACATACTTTTGGCATTGGCTTGGTGTTCAGTAATGGAGACTTTGTATCAAAAACAAAACCGGTTCTCCCCTGAACAAGTATTTTTGTGTGAGTAGATTGAGTCATACCACCAACTAATGTTTTTTGCTTCTTGATACTATCTAGGAGCAGACTTCTACTACTACCGCTGGCCCAGTTAATCCAGATTGGTCTGGCTTTCAGGTTTGGTTTCTCTGTAGCATAGTTTCTCAGCCTTTTGTCTCGTTTATTGAAATTTCCTTGTTGGTAATCAAAGGACGTTGATGATCATTATGCAGGCATATTCTCCTATGCCTCCTCACGGGTTTATGGCATCAAATCCTCAAGCACACCCTTATATGTGGGGAGTTCAGGTTTGCAAGTTTCACTATGATGTGGCTCTGATTCATGTGATGTTTTGTATTTCCATCAATAATCAGATCTGTTAGCTTAATGTAAGGCTAATTTGATCATGGCTTCTTATTGAAAAAGTGTGTAACTAAAGATATCAGTCACTTACTTGGTGCACATAGAGCTATGTAAGATCTAATTTTTGATACTTATGAGCTTGAGCTATAGCGAGTTCAATATGTTTGTCTTTTAACAAGTTTCATACTTGAGCATCTCTATTTATTGGCTCAAGCACTTAGGTCTATTTGATAACCCTGCTTTTCTACTACTGAAATTCATACCTTGCGGTGAAGTTGTAAGGTAGGTTCTTTTGATAAGGTGCTTCTTGATTCAATTATATACCCCCTGATCCACCAGAGTTAAATAAGAAAGAGATGATTTAAGTTCATTATATTTCGGTCTTTCAGTGATTAGTTTATAATGACTGTGGCTCTATGATGATATGGTAATTTATTCTTGGGGTTTCATCTTGCCTGTTAGTGATACAACAACAACAACATACCCAGTGAAATCCCACAAGTGGGTATAGATTAATTTGATTTTAGTACGGTTCTTATTTATGGGCCTGGATACCATTCTTTTGTAGTAGCATGCTTTAAATGAACTTTTTCCTGTTCAAGGTTCTCCTTGACCCTCAAATGGTTCTTTGTGTAGTCTCCACTGTTTCTGAAATGTTAATATGGTTAACTAACAGAAGAACGCAAACTTGTTCCAGACTACAATATTGCGTATTGCATTGCTAAGAACAAAAGCAATTGAGGCTTTCATTTCAAGTCCTCGTTGAAGTTTTTCAATTTTACTTCTGAAATCTAGATGAATAAGTTTATCATATCTGTACAATGATTATGCTGATTTATTTTTAACTTCATCTCCATGGTTTGTTAAAGTGTATAGATAGTTCTGATGAATCTTCAAACATATGGATAATAGTACCAAAATATAGTATTTCTGTTTTAGGAATTATTTTCTAATCAGCAATTTTTTTGTGGTTTATATTTCCTTGGTTTAGTTTTTGGTTCTATTTTACTTGCGATTATTCGGCTCTGACAAGTTGCTGTCATCTTTCCTTAACGATTTCTGCTGGCTGTTTTTTCAGCAATTTATGCCACCCTATGGTACTCCACCACATCCATACGTTGCAATGTATCCCCATGGTGGTATATATGCTCATCCATCTATCCCTCCGGTATAATCTTGTTGCCTGAATCCTCTGTCTTACTCTATGCATCTCATTTTTAGTTTTGCTAACTGGAAATGGATATTTTCCTAATTGATCAGGGATCTTACCCCTTCAGTCCTTTTGCAATGCCTTCTCCAAATGGCGTCGCTGAAGCTTCAGTGAGTACCTATACTGAATGTGCTAAACAACGTTGTCCATGTAATCTATGCTTTAAGTTTCCTGTTCTTATACTGCTTCTTTCATTTTTTCTTGTGCAGGTTAGCAACCCTGGTAATGTCGAAGTGGATGGTAAGTCATCTGAGGGAAAGGAAAAATTGCCGATTAAGAGATCCAGGGGAAGCTTGGGTAGTTTGAATATGATCACCAGGAAGAATAACGGACCTGGTAAGACATCTGGAGCATCTGCAAATGGAGTCTATTCTAAAAGGTATGATGCTATCTCAATCTCAACTGAATGTTTCACGTGATCATAAAGAAAGACGTGGGTGTGACTGGTTTGTAGTTAGAGGATCCAAAACGTGAAGCTAAGTTGCTTGGACTCGGGTGCGGGTCACCGATATGGGTGCGGATCTAGAGGTTGGATCCTTCATGATCTAAATTTTAAGATTTGGGGATTCGATCCAGGCATTGAGAGTGCGGGGATTCAGCTAAAAATAATTCAAATATCTACAAATAGAGTTTTAAAACCTAAATTATATGATATTATGTGGAAAACTTGAGGAGCAAATATTGATAGGAGGAGAATCCCGAAAGGAGATTAAGGGTCTATTTGGAAAGCCACTTGGTAATTGGAATTGTTGTAATTACCAGGTAGTAATTACACAACCTGGTAATTACACTATCCAATAATTACAATGACCTGTTTGTTTGTCAGTTAAATTTTTAAAAAATAATATTATTACTTAAATTAATTAATGAATACAAACTTTTCTCCTGGCCAAATGACAAACAAAATAAATGAAACTTATTGTGCCAAGAATATTATTGAAATTAAAGAAAATTTTTAATTCTCATATTTATTTTAATCTCAGGAACTAACACGAGAAAATACAAAGATCAAATACATAAATAATTTACCAAGACATCAAAATATGAAAATAAAAAAAATGAATCAAGAAAGAAATCTTACTTGAAAGAAGAAGTATAGGTTTTGTTGTTGTGTCGTTGTTAGAAGTGAAAATGTCCAGACAAAAAAAAAGAATGTCTTTTGGTATTCCAAATAAAAATATATTAAAAAATGTCATGTAATTACATGGTGTAATTACACCAACTCCTTACCCTTCCCAAGGAATTGAGGAGTGTAATTACTCTCCCTCAATTACATCCATTTCCTCTCATGCCAAGTAATTACTTGGCCAACCAAACATGTCAAAAGAGTGTAATTACACCAATTACACCAAATTCCAACTCCATTGTGGCTTTCCAAACAAGCCCAAAAGGAAAAGGAGTGACGGTAATTTCTATATACAAGGTATTCAGTTGTTTTTCACCTTAGCTTTTGTTTTAATTACAAAATCATTGAATCTGTCTAGAATTTCTCTGTCGATTTTGGTCAAAGTACCCAGATTCGGTTGACCAGATCGGGTACGGATCCCATACCCACAACCATGTCGTGTCAACACGGGTGCAACATCAAAAGTGAAGAGTCCGAAGCAACTTAGCCATGAAGATAGGCAGAATGATATGCTTCATGGAACAGAAGATAATCACCATTCTTCTCGCCTTCAGTGACACTCCAAAAGTGTCTTGAACTTTCTAGACATGGTAGTCCTGCATAGTTGTGGGAAGAAAGAGGATAGAATTAGAAGGACCATTATCTAGGATCTCCATTACCCTTGCTCAATAACTGACCAGTGGCTTTGATGTTAACCAACAACAGTGCATAATATGGAAGTCTCGGAATATTGAAATATAAGTATAAGCAAAAGATTGGTTATTAAATGGGCACTTACAACCCCAATTGCCTTATTATTTTTTCTGCTTGATCAACATCAGCTCATCTTCTTGCTGTGACAATGAGACTTCTTCGTGTTGTGTGGCCAGCTCAGTATGCATTTCCCATTGAGTGTATTCTAGTCCTTCTATGACTGCTACTTTGCAAGTCATGCTCCTTTTTTCCTAGTTTAGCTTACTGTTGGCGCTTCGTGAGTGCCTTAAGATTTGTCTGGGATAATCAGTGTTGTAAACAAGTTTTTAGTTAAGAGTATGGTTCTGATTGGGTTGGAGAGATCTTCTCCTCATGCACTGTTTTCTGATACATACTACATACCGTTTTGATACAACGACAACATACCCAGTGTAGTCTCACAAAGTGAGGTCTAGGGAAGGTAAAGTGTACGCAAGCCTTACCCCCACCTTAGAGGTAAAGAGGTTGTTTCCTAATTCCTACGGACCCTCGGCTCAAGGAAAGCAGTCCAAAGCAGTCTAGAAAAAGAAGTAACGGAAGTACAAGAACAACAGATAATAACAAGAACTACAAAACAGTACAAAACAATACGATTTGAGGTACAAGGAACAACAGAGACTAACAGATATTGAAGGACAAGAAACTACCGAAGCAATACTATGACCACTAGTATGAACGGACCTCAAGACAATACACTGCTACCTAATAACCTTCTACCTTAATCCATGTCCTTCCACGCCCTCCTAATAATGGTCAAGACAACAAATACTGTTTTGATAAGTCCTTTATTCTTGGAGATGATTTTATATGTCAGTGCACAAATGGCTGTGCAAAAACCATTTATACAGAAAAGGAAAATGACAAAATGCTGTCCTATACAACATACAAAGATTCTAAAATCTCTAGGATAGATTCAGTATTCAATGGGAATTCTTCTTTACACCAAGAATGAAATAACAAAAGTGGAGTTCATCTTAATATTCTCAATTGGACTACAACTCTCCTTGTCTTCAAAGCATGTCACTCTTTTCCTTCCGAATGGTTCACCAATATGTTTTAAGCTTTTTCTGGGCAAGATACTTGCTGTCCAGGAATATATACTTATTGGTTGGGTTTAGTACAAAAATATTTCACGATATTAGATAGGTTATTTATGTTTGTTGCTAATAATTATTATTTTCTATTCACATGAGAATGCGTTTCTGCTTAAATTGTTTAAAGTTGTCAAGCTTAAATACCATCTGTATCAGTTCATGAGGCTTAAGACCTTTGCTAATGTTGGACTTGCAGTGCCGAGAGTGGAAGTGAAGGGTCAAGTGAAGGAAGTGATGCTCATTCTCAAAATGTGGGTATTGTATGATGTAATTTGGTTTATTTCAATAATTATATGATAGAAGGTAGTTCTTATTTCCTGTTTATGGAAAGTATAGTATTTATAAATATATTTCCATCTTAAAGAATTGGCTTCAGGCTTGTATGTGCTTTATACAATTTTCAACGAAGTCATAATTATGTACATGTGTGTATAGGTATATATATAGTCTCTATGTCACGTCCCTCGCATGTGTAGCCATAGAATTATTATAAATTTAGATCTAAATAGAATAAGCTTTTAACATAATGCATAATTTAAAAATATTTATTTATTTAACTTACAAATAACTATCAAAATCACACCCAAGGGTGTGGCCTAGTGGTAAAATGATGTGGTTAAGAATCATGAGGTCTCAGGTTCAAATCCCAGCAGAGACAGAAAAAGACTAAGTGATTTCTTTCATTTGTCCTAGCCTTGATGGACAGAGTTACTTGATACCTGTTGCTGGTGGGAGGTGACAGGTATCTTGTGGAATTAGTCGAGTTGCACGCAAGCTGGCATGGACACCACAGTTATAAAAATAAAATCAAAATCACAGAAAGCACAAAATTCGATAGTTGTATTTGTTTTGGTTAGATATATTTTCAAGTTACTATATTAAAATTGGTAATAACTTGATAACAATATACTTTGCCTTAGCACTTACGAAGTAGACTAACCAGTAGTATCCAATTTTCTAAATATATTCCTCTTACCAGAGCCAAAACACAATTCCAAAGCATTAAGTTATTGTTCAGCTAGAGGAGAAAAAAGATTAAAATAAACGCATCACCACGTTTTATAGGATAATTGTGGAAGGAATCTAATTTCATTAGGAAATTGAAATTTAATGAAATACATAATAGATGCCGAATGGAAAAAAAAGATGCAAATAAACACACATGTCATATGACGGATGTAAATAATGACCTGTTTTGGTTGAAAAACAACAAAGGCTTCCCCATGCATAGATAGCTAAATTGGAGCTAAGATCCTATACAAGAAGTATTAGAAGACGAACAGACTGATAGAGATATCATTAAGTTTATGATAAGATATGGTATAAGCACGGCTCAAATAAATGTCCAAGTGGATAATTCTAATCGATATCAACACAAAAAAATAGAAAATAATATAATGTTCTCAATGTTTCAACTGCTCCTATTAATTAAAATGCACTAAATATTCAAGGACCAAGGTAAGAAGTCCAAAACCTTTGTAATGGTGCAAATTCATTTTCCCTCTTGATTTTCCAGGTGAAGGGCATAGTCGGTTGAGATAATATATCTAAAGTTGAATATTTTACACTATGGAAGGGAGTGAAAAATAAGTAAGGGAAATAACTTAGAATGTTAAGTTAATTGAAACTCAAAGTTGATTGAGACATATAATTGAACTCATCAAAATATGTGAGCACGAGAAGGATGCAATCTGATAATAAGCACCAAAATCTTCACGGAAAGAAATGGAAGAAGCTAAATTTTAAGCTATAAACTAATTAACTATGCCTACATTCTCGAAGATGGAACCATAATAGATTTAGCAAAACGAAGATCGAAGTACCAGCCTAATTATTAGAGCGACAAATATCTCTTAAATAGGTAGTAATTATGTTGATTTTTTCTAATAGAATTAAAACTTTTGAGAGAGGAAAAATTCTAATGTCACTGTAATTTATTATGATATGAATCTTTCTTTGATTATATTTGTATTTTAGTTCTTATATCAGCCTGTTATTTGTTTTGTTAGAAAATTTTGAAAAATAAAAAAGAACTAAAATGAACTTTAAACACTCCAGAAGACCCCAACTCACAGCCAACCCCTATCACTTTCCCCCAAATCCCAACCACAGTCCGAGAATGCCTAAGCTTAGTTGTAGTAGTAGTTGTACTTTAGTTTCAGAGGGTATAAAATACGATATGAGTGGACAAGGAAGAGAATGTAGGAGAGAGGAATTTAATTAATGCTGTAATCTGTGCCTGATTGCAATTAATTTCAATGAAGATAAAATACCAGGGTATTAGCCGAGCTATTCTATTTTTCAGGGAGAGAATGTATCTGCAGTCAATTTAATTAGCGTTGTGGTTAATGACTGATTGTAGTTCCAACGGAAAGAAAATAGGAGTGGACGATATAATTTAAAATGTAAATGATCTTGTATTTATTATGAAGTACGCTTACAGTTTGAATACTCTTTTTTTCTTAAAAAAAATAAAATAATAATAATAATAATAAAAAAAATATATATACACACACACACATACTCATTGTTACTTTTCAGTATGTCCATTGGTCGGTCAAGCCATTATTTGTGTGAACAATACCTTTTTATTTGATTCTACATCTGATCATTTGTCGTCTTGATTTTGTTAGGAGTCACCAATGAATTCAGGTGGCAGGCAAGATTCAGGTCTGGTGATATGAATTTGCTTTGAGTATCTGGTTACTATTTTGGTGATGAATATAGTTGACGGAAAAGTAATATGATGTCTTTGCTACAGCTGACACATCTCAAAATGGCAATGCTGCACATGGTTCCCAGAATGGAGGGACTGGTGCTCCTCATTCGATGATTAACCAAACTATGGCTATTGTGCCAACTGCTGGGGCTGGAGGTATTCCTGGCCCCACAACCAACTTGAATATTGGTATGGATTACTGGGGTGTTGCCACTTCATCATCTATTCCTGCAATGCATGGAAAGGTACCTGTTTCAGTTGCTGGAGGGTTGGTTACTGCTGGATCACGAGATAGCGTCCAATCACAGATGTGGATTCAGGTATCCTTTTTGTGTCTCCATTAGTTAAGAAATTTTTGTTCATTATTGTGATTTAGCACTTGGTGAATCAGATCATGTATATTGAATTGTAAAAACAGTATTTTGTAGCTGAATTGACGCATGGAAATATTCCGTGATGTACATCCAAATAAAACACACGTAAAGAGCATGCGTTCTGGTTACATGAGAGAAGTATGGACTTAATGTTCAATATAAGCATCAAAACATACTTCTGCGATCATTTTATTTGCACTGTATATACTTTGTTATCATTAATGGCTTAATGTTAATGCATATATATATTTTCCTGGGATTGTTTGACCTGAGTTAGGATGAATTCTATTATGTATTTTTCTTCCGTCATTATATGTTGAACAAAAGCAAAAGTCCTAGTACTAAATTATTACCTGTTTCTACCAAAAATCCCAGCATCAAAATTCCTTTTTTTTTCTTTTCTAAATTGTGGAGTAAATAGGCTTCTAATGAGGTGTAACCCTTTCTGTTCACACGGTGCTGAGCACCTACCAGTCTTGTATGTTTTGAAAGGGACTGCACATATTAGCAGATCATCTCATTTTGTTGAAGTCATTTCTGTCAAACTAATGTTCAGCTTTTCTCTCTTTTCAAATGAGGATGAATCTCTTTTAACCTAGTGTTTCTTCTCTTTCTGGATGTTTTAATGCATTGTCATTGATGATCTTTTCTTTTCAATTGAGTTCAGGATGAAAGGGAGCTTAAGAGGCAGAAAAGAAAGCAGTCGAATAGGGAATCTGCTCGTCGATCTAGGTTAAGAAAGCAGGTATAAATCCTTCAGTGGATTCCTTTGTTAATGTTGATCAACCCTGATTCTACTTTGTCTTTGGGAACCAGGCAGAATGTGATGAACTTGCACAGCGTGCTGAAGTTTTGAAGGAAGAAAATGCCTCTCTTAGAGCTGAAGTGAATCGTATCAGGAGTGAGTACGAGCATCTTCTTGCTCAGAATACATCTCTTAAGGTATTTCTCTCTTCCCATAAAAAGGATAATTTTAGAGACCTCCCTCCAGGTTTGACTGCATAACACTAACCATTTTTTTGTAATTTATAATATTATGTTTACCTCACAATTCTTTTATCCTACTTATCATTAACGTAAAAAACAATTGTGAGTCGACTAACCCTTTTCAATATACTTTTTTGTTTAATCAATTTTGTAAACATGCTTTTTCTTAAATTCCTTTAGAATAAGGTAGAAAATTGATTGAACGATCCTCAACTGACCATCTTCTCTGCTACTAAACAAAAATTACAAAGGATGTTTGTTCCTGGTGCTTTTGCTTTTGTGTTTGTTCTTGAAGTCAATGAGATATTTGTGTGGATGTTGATGATTCCTTGACTGACTAGATGACATTATATGTTGTGTTTATCCATTGTTAAGGCCTTAAGGGTTATGATCAAACTATCTTCCAGTTCAATTAATCCTGTATGAATGTGTTGTTGCTGCCGGCTGTCCCTTTCCTTATACATCTCTACATCTCTTGCATAAACAACTTCAGGCAAATCACATAAATAAAAATATAAAAAATGATTCAAATCCATTCGTGCATAAAACTTCCGTCATGGATTTGGTTCTGAGGGATATTAGTTTTGGTACTTCTATGATAGCTGCCCATCACGATTTTGATCAATTTTCTACTCATACCCATATCCAGTCCTGCTCTGTTAAGAATACCACAATAATTGCCTTTATGTTTTTTATTCTAAACGAATTTAAGAAAAACAGATGTTTAAAAAATTAATTAAACAAAAGGCTATATTAACAAAGGCAAACTGGTCAAAAGCAATATTTTAAACATTTATTGTGAACAGGTTAAAAAAATTGTTACAGAGAAATTAAAACAAGGAAGCTAAACGTAGTATTGTAAACTAAAGAGGAGCTTAGTATTATGAAACCAAACCTTGGGGATTCTGAAATTCTTTAAGAAGTTGTGTCTCATATCACCCTTTAATTGTTGAAATTAGTTTTTCTTTTTTCCCAACTTCTCTTCTTTCTGTCATGTTTTTATAAAATAACATTACGAATTTAATAGAAAAGAATGAGAACGTATAAAATATCAGACGGAGATGAGCTTAAATGGAGTGACTTGGTCAGTGAAGATTCATTTAGCCGACCCCCACTTGTTTGAAATTGAGGCATTTCTTTTTTATGCTATTGAGTCGTTGGATTTGATATTGCAGGAGAGGCTTGGGGAAGTTCCGGGGGAAGATGATCCAAGAACTGGTCGAGATGACCATCTTCCGGGCAAAAAGGCCCAACATTCTTCACAAACCGAATCCCAGTAGGGTGGTCAATGAAGTTGTAGCTGCATTAATGTGGATTGATGATTAGGAGTTTAACCTAACAAACTTTGTAAAAGAAAAGGTTTAATTTGCATATTGAGGTAGTTTATAATTCGCGAAAAGCTCACCTTTTTTTAGTATAAGGATCTGTAATATGCCCAACGTTGTCCATCGTTTCTCTGTCTGGCCAATCTTTTATGGTCGAGAAACTTGGATGATATGTAGAGAATGTGATCGTCATATTAGCTTGTTTCCAGCAGGGAGGAGGTGTTCCCAATTTTTCTCAAATTTGTATTTACTAATATCAAGGTGACTGGAGTGGAGAAAGTTTCTTTGCTATGCTCCTCCATTAGATGTTTGTACAATTATTGTGGATTTTGATTGTATTTGAATTCATCCTCTCATTAGGTACAACAATATTAACAAGTATTGATACAATGTATTTAGCATGATGATGACGATATGAAATGAGCTTAAATGAAGAAATGCGGACTCATATAGCCGATTCCAATGTTTGTATTTCAACCCTTAGTATCTCATATTTGTTTTCCTTGTTTGAGGATTGTTTCTTTTCTTTTGTATATTTGTTTCCTTGTTTGTATTTCGTTTTCAAACCTTCTTGGTTATGTTTTACCTGAGTCGATGGTTTATTAGAAATAGGTAGGGGTAATGTTTGGGTACAAATCAGTCTTTTCAGATTCCACTAGTGGAATACTGGAATATGATTTACCTGAGTCGATGGTTTATCGTAAACAATCTTTCTATTTTAAGGTTTGTGTACACACTACTCTCTTCAGATTTCACTAGTGGAATTATACCGAGTATGTTGTTTGCATAAAACATATGGTATCGGAAACAATTTTTTTATTTTCATAAAATAGGTGTAATTTTTTTGTACACACCAGTCTTTTTAGGTTCCACTAGTGGAATCATACTTTGTATGTTGTTTGCATAAAACATATGGTAGAACTTAGAGAATGTAGCTTTTTGTTTTTCTTATAGGTGAGGAAGTTGTTCATTGATAATGACTAGACAATGACATTTCAATGATCCCAAATAATTATCTGAAACTTCAAATCTTACCTAAGGTAGAATTTTTGGGCAAATCAAAGTAGAATTTAGATTGCACCATACATTCTCTTGATGCATTTGAAATGAGTTATAGCTCAAAGAGTTAATACCTCAAAATCTCTCTAAATTATTCACGTTTTATTAGTTTAATACTTAAACTATGAAGTGGTGTTATTATTCCCTAAATTGTAACATTTTCTATCTAAAATTACTTGCAGTGCCAAGTGGCATGGCGTGTGATCTCACCCTTTTTATTCTAGGTAGAAGTCTCGGATTCGAGCCCTGGATATAGAGAAAATTATGATGAGAGCGTTATTCCTAAATGGACCCTACAGTGTGCGATCCGAATTTAGTCGGGGCTTCAATACGAACTCCGAATATTGATGGAAAACCAAAAAAAACATTTATTCAAGCTTGTTGAATCATTGAGGATACACTTTAATTGGAGAAATATCCTTAGGGGTGGATAGTGACATGGGCACGCCTCAAGCTACCAAAATTTCCATGATTTTTCAAAAATCAGAATTGCACCTCAAAGAGATGTTTTAGGCTCCAAAAATAGATCGTGGGACCTAACCATTTTGAACCTACCTCCAAATATAAAGGACCATTTTCGTCATTTTCTCGAGTTTCTAGTGAGGTCCCTTTGGTAAAATTGTAAGAATGAGCAAAAATCAAGCCTTAGGCGACATTTATAATATTATCTCCGGTCCATATTATTTATCTTTTTAAGATTTTCACACATCGCTTGAGAAAAACATTTAATAACCTTAATCAAAAAGATATTTGTCTTAAATGTTTTTCCCACATTAATAAAATTATTTACCTTGTCAAAGTGAAAAAAAAATGATAAAATTCTAAACATGTCAAAGTTCTTCATAAAACAAAAGAAGGGACAACTTGATTCACAACACATTTCACGTTCACGTACGATTCGAAAAACTTCAAATAAACCAAAAAAAAATTATACAAAGGATAATTAAAAAGAATCAATTTCACTACTGTATTTTGAGGTTCTGATTACAAAGAATGTATCATAATATGTGTTATTCTTCCCTATGAACATTGAGTCAAAACAATAAAAAAAAAAACTCCACATAATAATCAAGAAAAGATAACTAAAAGAATGATTTTGAATTGATTGTGGAATAGTCTAATTAAGTAAACAGAATTCCATACTCGATCTCATAGATACATATAAAATTCTGCAGAAAACCGTATTGGATGAAAAGCCGTATGTACGGCTTGGAGAGAGATGTTACTATGCCAGTATAGAAAAGTTCTCAAGGGAACTGAAATGAACCTCCAATTTCAGTGTTACCTGCAGGGGGGTTGATTGCAACCCAAAGTAGGGAAATGGTAATGGCAATGAGCCCGGACCACACGAACACGATGGTTGGTGTTCTTCCTCGTCGTCCCATCAGTCCTTTCGCGAAAGGATAGAGATGAGCCAACACCCAAAAGCTGAAGAAAACGCCTCCTAACAAACGGCTCCATTGAGGTATTGTGCTGTATATAGTCCTGCTGAAGCCAACGGCTATCGCGACTAAGTTAACCATCATGATTGTAATAGGTGGAATCATCAATGATGTCCATTTGATGACGTAGAGATCAGCAAACTCATCGTCGTTTTCATCACCGGATGATTTTGATGTCAGAGTGAATGAAATCTCAATGCCAGCAACTACTTTTAGTAGACCTTGAAGCACAGCAGCAAGATGTGCACTCGTGCCTCCGATTAACCAAAACTGTTCATTGCGCCACCATTCTTCTAAAGTAATGCCAGACCATTTGATCTCGAGCACAGCAAGCATGCAGAGAGTTAATGAGATGACAAGGAGGTACACGAGAAATGTGACATTAAGGCTCTGAACGATGAATTGACCGGAGAAAAGTGAGAGTGCTGGGAGGAAGCAGTAGACAATCAGGAATATTGAAGTGAATGGGTAGATGCCAACGTTGAGGTAAGCAATCCGTTGTAAGATTTTCATCTTCGGACTAGCAAGAAAGGCGTTATTGCGCGAGAAGAAGATCTCAACGGAGCCAGTAGCCCATCGTAGGACTTGGTGAAGCCTATCAGTAAGATTGATTGGTGCAGTTCCACGGAATGCATCTCTTTTTGTCACACAGTATATCGATTTCCAACCCCTATTATGCATCCTGTATCCTGTTACCACATCTTCAGTAACAGATCCGTAAATCCATCCAACTCGATTGCCCCATTCAGTTTTGTCTTCATACCAACACGATATGACGCTCACTGCTTCAGCAACAGTGGAAGCATCAAGAAGTTCTCTTGGAATAGTTAGTGCACCGGGAGGTCGTCCATTCTTTACAGCAGGGTGATCAGCGAGCGGTCTACCTTGGAATTCAGCCACTGGGATTGAATCAATGAGGACACTAGAATTTCCAAATCTTTTGGGAAACAAAGCAAGATCCATATCCTCATCATCAATGTCTCCCATTCTAAGTCCCCTCTCGTCAGCAACAATGGCCTTACTCTTACCCCTCCCAAAGCAACAACTGCAGCAACCAGGGTGGCGGTCCTTTGCTCGTGGGGGGTCAAAACCATATAGAGCAGTCCGTCGGAAGAGACAACCGGTGCCCACATAAACAGGACCTTGAAGTCCGTCCAGTGCACGCATATTCACATCAAAGAAAACAGTATTGTGATTTGCATAGCGATCAGAGGGATCAATCCCCTCAAACCTCTGAGGGAACTGGACATAACAAAGACGATCTCCACCCCGGTCCATCATAAAACACATGCCCTCCCTTATTGCCTCTGAGTTGTAGATGTAGTGATCACAGTCAAGGTTTAGAATAAAAGGGCCATTGGACATGACAGCTGACGCTCGGACCAATGCATTCATAGCTCCAGCCTTCTTGTTGTGATCATAGCCAGGACGCTTCTCACGAGAAACATACACCAGCATGGGGAGCCGAATATCAACTTCCGTAAAATCAATCATACTGCCATCAGCTGTCGCACCATGCAAGGCTTCGTCACTTGGAGGTTTTAGCATCACCTACAGTTCATAAGGAAACCAAAATGTAAAAGCAATCTAATAATTGAAATGGAGGGAGTATATAAAATATATATCCATAAACTAAAAATCCTAGTTCCGCCTTTGGATGCAGCAATTATTAGATGCTACGAACAAGCATGATCGATACCTGTATGATTCCTGCATGATCACCCCGAGAGTGCTCAGGAGAAGCTACCATCCAAGTTCCAGGCCAGTGTGTTCCATCTGCCATCCAAGTGGCCTTAGTTATCTTGATAGGTTCCAAAGGTTCATCTCCAGCTCTCTCTCTCTGAAGCTTCAAAGCCTTGATTTCCTCTCGAGCATTGTAGGCATCAGAACGCCGACGAATAGAATCAGGAAGGCCATTGGTTCGAACTTTAAATTCATCATATTCACGCTTCACACGTCTACGATCCTTGACGAAATCTTGACGTACTTTGTTCTTGTAAGGATCTTTCTTCAAGCTGAAGTAACTCTCCGGGTTCCTTGGTTCAATATTATGTTTACGACAAAACGGGACCCAAATGTTGGCAAAACTTGCAGCTTCTGCCATTGCTTCAAACGTCAAAAGAGCACCTCCATCATCAGATACATAGCAAGAAAGTTTTTCGACAGGGTAATCAGCAGCAAGAATAGATAGTATTGTGTTTGCTGTAACGAGTGGCGGCTCTTTCTCTGGATCTGCTGTAGAAACAAATATATCCATTCCTGGAAGATCAGATTTTCCGGTGGGATTGGTGGGGGTCGGAGTTTCAAACTTTTCTTTTAAGACAGTAAGATCAGTAGCACGATTGACTGGACATAACTTAGGAAGCTGATCAAGCAGCCATGAAATTGCAAACCAAATCTCACAGATTATCGACATATACCACAGCCATATAGCATCATTGTTGGGATGGTTGATCCTCCATTGAAGAAATAATCCGAGTACAACGACACGAATTAAGATCAAAAGCCTGTAAAATGAAAGATATGTCATGACAGTTTCTCAAACATCTTGAAAATAATAACAAAAGAAAAGCTAAACATATCCCACCATATAAATATGTATATTTCGAGATATAAGCACCATGAACAGATTGGACATTGAAGTTAGTTCAATCCTATTATTAGGTAAACAATCGTAGACCTAATAAAAGACCATTAAGCATTGGACAATCAACCTAGAGCATAGGAGTATGCAAATGTAATCGGAAAAAGGCAGAATAATTAGATCTTGTCTGTCAAACAGACTAATAGGGGCAGAGCTAGGGGGAGCAAAGGGGTTCACCCAAGCCCAATTTGCCAGAAAATTACATTGTATGTACAAAGTCAAAATTATTTTCCATGTATATATACTAGTTGTTGAATGTATTTGCTTTCTTCATGTGTTTACTTCTTCATATTTTGAATTCTCTTAGTGAAATTTCTGACTCCGCTCTGCACGGTTGCACGCTAAGCCTTAAGATACTAAATTTACAGCACACTAAAGATGGCATTGATGGGTAATGTCATCAGATGGTGATATCAAATTTGCATTACAAAAAACCACATTAACCAGAAATTGCCAAGGTAAACGATATGTCCCCTATAAGTTATTCCAGTAAGGAAATATTATATGATTGTTTCTGTATTTGTTTTTCTTTAAAGGAAATATTGGTACACAAAACTGATTTAGCTTCACTCATTGAGTGAATGGGCAATTTTGAAACACTAGAGGAATAGCCAAATAAGTTAGAAGATTAAGACACTATGCCAATAGATTTAAAGTTATTCATCTAATATAGTTAAACCTCTCTTTTCGCATAAAAATTGGCTTTGATAGTGAAATGATCTTATATAGGGTGATTGTTATAGAGAGGTCTGATTGTACTCGTGCTTAAACTAAATGTACCAGAGAAGACAAAAAATAGTCGTTGATACTACTTGGAACAAGAAATTACCGGTATGGGCTGAGTACTGCAGCAGGTATCTTCAGCTTACGAGTAAGTGGCCTCCAAGGTTTGTTGAGAAGTTCAGAATGTTCACCGATGTTATCATCTTCGTCGTTTCCAAATACTTCATCCTTTGGCCAAATAGCATTCCCATATCCATATGTTCCTTTAGTCTCAAATAACCATCTATTATGATCAAAATCTCCTGTTTGACTCCTCATCAACCCTGACTCGCTCCTTATTAAGGCCGACTTATTAGCTGATCGCATCACGGACAACCTCCTTTCATTTTTAGACATCCCAACGTTTGAAGGTAATGACAAAGGTTGTCTAGAGGGATCCACATCATTCTCAGCTAAATCAGTGTTCTTGTAAGGCTCTTTACAACCCGGACAAATCCCATCTCCAATTTTGACAGCATCAATATAACAATCCCGACAAATTTTGAAATCACATTCGCAAGGAAGGATATCATCACCCCTCCCATCACTCATGACCTTTCCATCACAACCTTGTATAGCACAAGAAGACCCTTTAGTACCAGCCATCTGAGGATGATTGGCTTCCGAATCAATCACCTTATCCATCAAATGTGCACGAGTAGCACTGTTATATCCACCACTAAACAAGGAATTTGACACATACTGCTCTTCAACCCTCTGTGAAATGGAAGGATCAAAAGGTTGATAATCAGGTGTCGGAGGCATATGCACCGTGTAGTTCGCAAACTCTATACCACTGATCTCACTATCCAGGGAGTCCCTAGACAAGTTCACATAGCGACCAGAGGAAGTCCTCCTTGCAAAGGTCACGCCCGGAGGCTTACCTTGTTGCAAATCTGAAGGTTTGAAGGATCTTCCAGCCATTTAGCTAAAAATTGAGCAACAAGATTTCACCAGAACCTGAAAATGCAAAAGGCCAATGAAGTAAACAGAAAATTTTAGCTAGGTGAAAGCATACACAATTAACAGAAAATCTGAAAGACTCATGCCTCAAGATTTCAGCTAGCTGTAAGTATGCACAACTAACACTTCCATTTGAGACAACAAAAAATAAGAGTTGGAAAGAACCAAAATACTTAAATATCATTTGCAGCTCATTTGAACAGTGAAAAGCAAAATTGAAGGGGAGCCTTGGCGTAACTAGTAAAGTTGTTGCCATGTGACCAGGAGGTCATGGGTTCGAGCAGGGTAAGGCCGCGTACAATAGACCATTGTGGTCCGACCCTTGCTCATAGCGGGAGCTTAGTACATTGGCCTGCCCATAGTGAAAAGTAAAATTATGACACAAACCTCTTCCACTTCCTCAATTCTTTTCAATTTGTTAAAGATTGCACCTTTTATCCATTTACATTGCTCAGACTCGCAAAAAATGGTGCCACACACGTGTCGGATCCTCCAAAAAATGCACTACTTTTGGAGGCTAAGACACCCATTCGTCTGTATTTTTGAAGAGCCCAAGCAACATACATCCAAAACACAAAAAGAAAAGTATTAAGTACGACCATAATCACACAGGGAAAAGTACCTATTAGCCTTGATGAGGAACCCAGCAAGAACAAAGGATCAAGAGTTTCCTACACCATATCCAAGAAAGGACAGAAGTTTTTCAAAAACCAAAGGAGTATAGCAGTTCAAATAGACATTCAAATAGTTCTTCCAATACAAATCAATTGATAATACATCTCAACTATATTTTGACATGCATAAGTGGAGAGATATGGACCTCCACTCCTTGTCCAAAAACTATATAAACAATTCCACCAAAATCTTATAATACATATAATACTAAATAATCTACCTACCAAAAGGCCTGTAAGAGACATTCAAAGCAAATACTAATAAAAAAAATCCAAGATTCTCAACAACATATAGCAGCACAAAAGATACATGTATACAAACATCACAAATTACAACAACAACAAATCCAGTGTACCACCATGTTTCTGATAGAAACTCGGCTCAAGAAAAAAAAGTCTCTATCTAAAAAAAAAAAAAGCAAACAAGTACAAAAAACAACAAATAGTAACAAAAACAAAACAATACAATTTTAACAAAAAGTTTTCATGGGGTCCCATCAAAATGTTACAACCAGACTGAGTCTTTAATTATCCTATAGAATTAACAACAAACACCCTTAAACCATTTTCCTCTCTCTTTCTCTTTCAATAACTCCTCAAGTCTCAAATATTGACAAAAAATGAGTCTTTTTTAGACTTGGTATTATCAGTAGATAAAAAAAGTTCTTTATTTAACAGTTACTAACCTCAAAGTTGAAAAAAAGAACAACCCCAAATGAGAAAGATTCAAACTTTACAAAGAAAAGATATAAAGACTCAATTTTTGACATGGTATTATCAGTAGGAACAAAAATAGTGCTTTATTTAGCAGTCACCAACCTCAAAATTGAAAAAAGAAGAACCCCAGATGAGAAAGATTCAAACTTTATCAAGAAAAATATATAAAGACTCAATTTTTGACACCTTTCAATATACTACCAAATAGCAACTCGGCTATATGACACCCAAAAAAAAAAGAACACAATATCTAAAATAATCAAAGGTTTCAAGAATGTGTGTATATGTTTATATGGAAAGTAACAGAGTGAATAAATGAGTTCCCTTTTTTTAGGACATGAAAAAAACATTTTCCTTTTTTGGTTGCTTGAGAATTTCAAGAAAATAGGAAATGGAATATTTTTAAACCTTATGTGTACTATGTAGTTATTATTATAAGAATTTATTAGGCAATTTATGAAGAGATTACCGCCCCGCCCTTTATAGTCGCGACTGTTGTCATGGAAAAAGAGTTTGTTTTCTGTGAATGTAAACTTTAATGGCTATTAAAGATGTTCATATGAAAGCTTTTACTTTCTTGCTGAATGGAGGGAGGAAGAAAGAACACTTTTTTAGGGGGTAAAGAGAGAGAAAAGAGGAAGTTTTGGGGATCTAAAAGTAATTAATGGGAATTTAGGGGGGCAGTCTGAACACGATTAAAAGGAGGTTGAATTTTCCGTTAATGGGATATTTCACAATCTTTACAACTGGAACCAGTAAGGAGAACAATTAGTAAATTGCAAAAATAAAAATAAATAAAAAATAAGATTTAAAATATTTAAATGAAACTAATAGGGTTGTTCAATAAAACGAAAATTAATAACCCGAACGGAAAAAAAGTTATTGATTTATCGATAATGAATTATTGATTTTTTGATAACGGTTTTGATTATCCTTTTTTTTTTTATATTGGATTATCAGTTCTTAATGGTTTGAGGGTTTTTCTTAACTAGTTAATCGATAACTAGATAGTAAATTAATAAATTATATTTATACTTTTGAGTATATAAAGTTTTTGACTTTGGATTTACTTTGATACTTTCATTTTTAACTATATTAAATTCTCGGTTATTCTACGAGGTGTCGGATTTGCTTTTCAGCAAGATGCAATTTGTCAACTCCGGTGCATGGTTCTTTTGGTTTGTCACCTTGTTTCTAAGTGTTTTTCAATGATTTTTTTGAGTAAAATCTTAATGATTAAACTGATAACGATCAATATTGATAATCGATAAATCGATATCTTAATAATTCTACAACGATTTAGCATGTCTACAAATCAATAACCGATAAGACAAATCGATAAACTTCAAAATTGAACAGAACCGACCAATATGTAGGCCTACTCAACAATAACAACAACAACATTCGCAGACCTCACTTATAAAATTACAACGAGTATGTTGTAATCATCTTTAATTTTATATAATTTTACATTTATTTTAACTTTCGTATTCCTACGTTACTTGTCTTTGTGTATATAACTTAACTAAATTCAATTTTAAAGTATTTGAAAGCGTAAAGAAAAATATTGTTAGTGCATAAAATAAACTAAATTAGTAATGTGTATGTCTTAGAGGATGATGCATCATGACAAATCGACATCAAATTTATCTGAATTCAATATTTTTAATCTAAAACATAATTTTTATATATAAAATTCTACTAAAATTTCATTAAATATTAAATTTTCGATTCAAACAAGTTCAATGCTACGAACCTAATTAACATGTCGAATTCATCAATTTTTTAAAATTTCGAATCCACATTTGTCCATGAACATATGTATAGTGTATATATTTATAGTTATTGCATAGTCCCAAAACTCATGCATAATTCATGAATTCAACAATTGAAGTAATTTTAGGGGACAATATGTATACATTTACACTTCATAAATGCTAGTACCAAAAAATGATGAATTTAGTTCTACTTCAACAAAGTAATATCAAAGTCCCACACGTAAAATCAACCATTCCCTTTACTTAGTTCCATTAATTTAGTCATGAAAGCTACATGTATGGCAAGTTATACCCCCACCCCACCCTATTACAAATCTATTGAAGTTTACGCTACTTATAGATTATTAAAAAGCCCCTTCCCCGCCCTCTTCATCTAGAGCTATCCCGCTACGTACCTTAAGATAAGATAGTTCATATTCTTAGATTGAGGAATAATATAGCGAACTACATCGGATATAAATGGGTAATTACTAATTTGAATCTTGGACCTGATTAGTGAAAGTTCTCCAAAAAAATCTAATTCGGATAGATCCCTACCCCATACTATCCTTCTAGCCTATGGACATGAATATCAACGGAAAAATTTTGAAAACAAAAGTTTGAGTTTTTAGGTCCATTAAATACGATTTTAACCGTTATTTTCAAGTATGACTAAGTGATCTAAATCACATTGAGCTTAGTATTTCATGCATGTCATACTAGGTTAATTACACTAATAATATATTTTTTTTAAAAAAGTACACTACTGAAGTATACAACTAGATAGAAATTTTTCTATAGTTTTCGTATTTATAAAACTTAAAATTAAGAAGCAAAAGCTCTTGTAGCTCAGTTGGTTAGAGCACCCGTTTAGTAAGCGGGAGGTCTTGAGTTCGACTCTCAACAAGAGCACATTGATATACTTCTATTTTCTAAAAATAGGACACTTCTTTTGAAAAATAATAAGCAATTGACCTCATAAAAAATTGACCAAACAAATTATTATGTCTTTTTATAAGAATTCGAGTAATTTTGTCTTAAACAAAAGTAATTAATTTAGAAATTGAGAAAATAACGGTTTAGTCTCTGTGTTATTGCATTATTTCAGTTTTAGTTTCTGTGTTATTTGACTATACATATTTAACTTTCAATTATTTGAAATGTGCGTTTTGATCTTTGGAGTTAATAAAAGTTAATTATCTAACAAAATAATTATTTTGAAATATATAAAATAAATTAAATTGAAGGGTTGGTGATTCTAAATGCTTGAAGAATTTAGAATCACCAACCCTTCAATTTATTTTATTTTATTTTATATATTTCAAAATAATTATTTTGTTAAATAATTAACTTTTATTAACTCCAAAGAGCAAAATCACACACTTCAAATAATTGAAGGTTAAATGCGTATAGTCAAATATATAGGGACTAAAACTGGAATTATGCAATAATATAGGGACTAAAATCGCTATTTCCCCTTAGAAATTTGTGTTTCAATTCTCACTATTTCTATCTTATGAATATCGTGTATATACAATTATATGAGCATTTTTTTTATTGAATGAATCAAAAATTGAATCATTAAGAACAAAAAATCGATTATCCATAAACTGATAATAAATATCTTATTTATTTGATTATCAATTTAATGCGTTTCACAAATTAAAATCGATAAACTAAATTGATAATATTTTAAATCGAACTCAACCGATTGATGTACACCCCTAATAGATAGGGTCGAAGCTAAAGGAAGGCAGGGGCTTCAATTCAATCTCCTTTGACAACAAATATTACCATATAAATAGGAAAAAAATAAGAGTAAAAAAAATCAAAATCACTAAGTTTTAATGTCATTACAATTAGCAATCGACAAGCTCAACCTTAAATTTTGAGTCGATTCCCCTTTGTACAATCGAAAAATGTGATTTTTATCGAATTCGAATTTGTCGCTCAAATTATTATCAAACGAATACCTAATGTATAATGTTTAACACTTTACCTGCTTAATTGCTTATGTTGAGTATAATGTTAGTTTCGTAACGAATCAATTCCAAAGAGCATTTCAAATTAATAATATTATTTAGTAATTGACGTTGTAGCGTTCGTTTTTTGAAGTCATTGTCCCGTGGCAGTGAACCACGTGTCTAACTCTGATTCTCTTTCCATTCCTGCGTTGCATGTCTTAAAAAGATTAATTCTTAATGGGCCAACATCATGTGGCCCTTCCATCCAATTCATGTGTTTGTTTTTTCATGCTTAATCAGAGGTTTCGAATTTGAATTTTTTAAAATAAAATAAAAACTGTTGTGATGTTTGTAATTTTCAAAAATCATTCCAACTAAGGGTAAAATGGTAAAAAAAAAGGTCTGACTTTATATAAAACTTGTAAAATAACGACAAATAATTTGAGACGATGAGTATATTTAAGTCAAAATTAACCAAAAAATGATAAGTTAGCCATCCTAAAATCATAACTTTTTCGCTTATCAAAGACTTTGGATTTGAACAAACTTCTTATTATACTATCTCTTAAATTTTGGGGTGATGACACATAAATAAATGGGAAATTTATATAGATATACTATATTAAGAAAATATTTATTATTTATAATAAGGTCAAATGTATCGGTGGCTCCTCAAAGTTGGTATCAACTTTCATTTAGACACCTCAATCAGAACTTGTTCATTTTAGACGTCTCATGTCAAGCCTCGCTATGTCATTTTGATACTTTTCGATGACTCAACTTAGTACTGTGCTACACGAATTTTGAGCGCGTGAGAGATTTTTTTTTATAAATATTTTCTTTCTCCTTCTTCTTCATCACTCTTTCTCCCTTCCATCTTCCCCACCTTCCACCACCCTCCATCAACACACAACTTTTTAAAAAATTCTACAAATTTTACTAGGTTACATTCTTTGATTTTTTCTTCTTTAAAAATCAAATTTGCATCTTAATTCATATTAAGAAACAAAACTAATTTCAAGGAAACAAAAAAAATCAACTTCTTTCAAATGAAAAAGATTGATTTACATTCTTATCTTCTCCATTGAAATTAAACAAAATTGATTTCAAGGGAACAAAAAAAGAAATAAAGAACCTCCGATTGAAAAAAATAAAAGAAATCTCTTTTACATATTCGTCATCGTAAATCCCAATCAAAGCAACATAATAAATCAACTTCTTTCAAATGTCATACAAAAACTTCTCGATTTGATAGAATTTAACTTACTCTTTTAATTTATTTTATTTTGTGAACTAACCCATGTTCTTGCCTTCTTGGTAGAGAAGAAGTGGGGGCATGGGGTTTGGTGTTGATCTAAAGGAGAAAAAATAAAGTAAAAAGTGATTTTTAAAAAATAAAAATAAAAAATCCACATGTCACATATTGATTCGTTTATTTTTCCACATAGGAGACGTTTGAATGTATGGGCTTAAGCTGATTTTGAAAATATAACAAAAAAGTGTCAAAATGACACAATGAGATCCGACATGGGGTGTCTAGAATGAACAAAACCTAGTTAAAATGTTTAAGTGAAAGTTGGTGTCAATTTTAGAGAGCCACCGATGGATTTGATCTTATAATAATGATATTTTTTTTCACTGAACATTTATAATATAATTTTAATAAATATTAGCGAAATAATTTATAAAACACATATAATACAAGTTTTATATACTTTAATACATTTATAATACATTGTGTCAATTTCTTACTAAACAAATATAATATATTTTAAAACACTTATAATACATTTATATTGTATGCATG
Source organism: Solanum dulcamara (assembly GCF_947179165.1). Taxonomy (NCBI): domain Eukaryota; kingdom Viridiplantae; phylum Streptophyta; class Magnoliopsida; order Solanales; family Solanaceae; genus Solanum; species Solanum dulcamara. The sequence continues at coordinate 3,100,370 of NC_077241.1, read as the reverse complement.
ATTCACTTTTAATACGTATCAGATTTATCATAGTATTGCTATATAGATGATAATAAATAAATAAAAAGTATCACTAAAATTAACAATTATTTATTAAAAAATGTTCACCCAAATAATTTTTCCTAAATAAATCCTATAATGTGTGAATTAAAATATAATCAGGTCTCAATACGAATATGGAAAGAAACAAACAAACAAAATAAACTAATCAAAGGTCAATGGATGGAAGCATCAAAAATATAGGTTGAAACCATGGTGTCCACAACCACAACATGTGCATTTTTATTTTATTGTTAATGATTACTATAATTCCTACAATCTCTACGTACCAACAAATTTTGTATGTTTGTTATTAGATTTACTAGATTCCTATTTGTTGGTGCCCATTTAGCATGGACTATACAATTGATATATATATCAACTGTTAGAAAACAAAATATTTGTAGATTAATAGATTATATTTGATAATCTAATCATTATTCTTAAAAAAATTAAGTTTCCTTCTAACGTTGTTGCAGGGACGATGAAAAAATTCCTTTATGATTTTGCATAAATTAACACGAATTTTGCAACTATGTTGTTAAAATGGTCATGGCACCAAGAGAACTCCCTTGGAAGAGGGGCGTCGAAACAATGGCGGAGCTACATTGTTGCAAGGATGGTCAGATGAATATTCACTGTCGAAAAATTATATTATATAGATATATCTTAAGGAATGAGCACTCTCGCAATAACTGACTACATGAATCATTCCTAGAGTTTGAACTCCATGAAACGTTCATGAATCTTGAAACTCCAACAAATAGATCCACCTATCAAAGCTTTGAACTCCAGGGCAAGGGTCGTGTTTGGATCTGCATCAATACGAGTACCAAGTAATTCTATCCACCAAGGCTCAGATAAATAGGATGAAATTTTCTCTATAGAAATTTAAACTCTATTTTTTCATGAAATTTTCAATATAGATATTTTATGTAAATCTTAAAGTTTGGTCCTTAGTGACATGGTATAATCTGGGTGATGCCTTGCTTTGCAATACATGGACGAATGTTTTGCAACTGAATATAAACAAAAATTTCTATATACGAACCGACTTCAGACTTCAGTAGTATGAATATCTTCTTCTAAGTTTGAAATAAAAACGACTTTTCATTCACGAATAACTAAGCTAGAGGAGGACAGTGGTAAAAGAATGTCCGTCTGTTAACGAATACTATACTCAAAAGGAGAAATCATTAAAAATGAGCTGCAAAAAAAAAAGAAATTATATTTGAGAAGGGTTCGTATATGTCAAGAAGGAAAGTTCGTAGCAAAGACCAGCTACCCAAAGTACGTATTTCTGAGTTCTGACTAACAAATTATCAGATTCATGAATGAAAGATCGAAAAAGGTCAGACAAAAAACTTTCAAATTGCTAAAGTGCTACTAAATCCTCATTCATTGCCTCAGTATCCTTACAAGACAAGAAAAATTTGGAAAAAGCAACATACTCTCGAGATTAGGAACGTCAATCTATCCAAGGAAATTCATGATCACCAAATGGAGCACTAAATTGCAGAGAACAAAGTCTGCATAAGCACGTTCTGGTGGTAAATCCTGCAATAGTGATGAAATATAAGGCAACAACAACAACATACACATTGTAATTCCACCAGGTGGGGTTTGTGGAGGGGAGGGTGTATGCAGACCTTATCCAGAGGCGGAGACACCTTACAATGAGGGGGGTTCATCCGAACCCCCTTCGGCCAAAATTTATACTATTTATATGGTTAAAATAATTTTTTTTGTATATATAGTAGATGTTGAACCCCCTTCGGCTAGTTCACATGTCTACTTTTTCAGATTTTGAACCCCTTACTAAAAATTCTGGTTCCGCCACTGACCTTACCCCTACCTCGTGGAGGTAGAAAGGTTATTTCCAAGCTGATGAAAAATAAGGCGTCGAGAATAAATGACATATTTTGCCATAAGTAACAATCTAAAAAGAACAAAGCGATATAGCCCCTAGCTCCTCTTTTCGCTTCAAAATTATCCACTTATATGAGGAAAAAATGCGAGCATTGTTATTAGAAACTCAAGGAAAGAACGCCATACACTCATTTGCTAATGTGAAACTAAAGTTTCTCCTTGTATTTCAAGTAAAGTAGAAGGAATAATGAACTGTAAAATTATATGAGAGAAGATCGAGAAACTGAGAAAGCATACCTTGAATTCCTTGTTTTCTTTGTTTACTTGAATTCGGAGACAAACTGCGACAAAAGATACCAATCAATCAATTGAACTCGACGTTTTCCTACGATTAAGTGTATGACAGAGAACAATTATCTCACCAGCAAGGACTGCAGTGCCTATACAAGAGAGTATCCCAGAGAGAAAAGAGTTGAATGGGAAGGACCCAACAATTGCCATGTAAACCACCTGATAAAGTGAAAAACAGTTGTCAACAATCTCCATTTTGGATAAACCAAGCAAGTTGATATCTTAGAGACTGTTTGGATGGTCTTATAACTTATGGCTCATAAGCATAAACCATAAATTAGGAATCCTATGCATGTCCCATCAGATGTCTTAATAAAAATTTTTGGCTGTTTCAATTGAAACAACATTCTACCAGAGACATCAGGCCATGCGTGTCCCATCAGATGTAGCATCCTTGTAATGGGAGTAAGGGCTTGTAATCTAAGTTGCACGGACTCTTCACTTTCGATGCCGCACCCGTATCGGATTCTCCAAAAATACACTACTTTTGGAGAATTCGACACGCACCCATTGACGTTTTTGAAGAGTGCGAGCAACATAGCTTGTAATGAACAGCGTAAAGAGCTAGCCCAAGTGCATGAGGTTTCGGCTGACCAGTAGGAGCATGAGATATATGATCCGTGCAATCAAGAAGTTCTCAAGGAATGAGTGGTGGAGGTGGCGCACATGACCCGTTCGACAGCAACTCATCTAGTGGTGGTGCTGGTATTAGCAGAAGATAAAGATTAAAAAAGATAGGATGACACCCACCTCCTCTTGAGGTTCCCTGGAGAAGCTCTCACTCTCACGCTATTTGGTCTGCCCATATTGCAAGGGCAGAGGATCTAAATCAAGTGCTTTAACAAATTGTTCTCGCTGTCTCAATTGAAGTATTCTACCAGAGACATCGGTCTATCCATGATCCATCACATGCAGCACCATTGTAACGAGTGCAATGGCTTGTGATGAATGTAAGGGTACAAGTGAGACCATCCCAAGTGTAAGGGTGAAAGGTTGTGCAAGAGTAAAGGTAGCGGAGTTCATTCTGGAGAAGGGTGTATCGAATAGACAAAAGATGACATTCCCAAGCGAGACTAATAAAGCGCTACGAAATCACTGGAGACATCGTTTTGTCTTACAACAGGAAGGCACGTCTGCACTCTCAAGTGGGAGCACAAGGTAGATGATTTCTTTATACATCACAGCCTGACCTTGACTGATGCCCAAGTGCTTTTGTAGTTTATATTAACTCGCCCAGACAATAGATGGGCTGCTCATTAAGTACCAACCAGGAGAAGTTGTGAATTCCGATGAATTTAAGGCCATAAGTCATGAAGGAACACCATATTGTACAGAGACCATTCATGAGGAAAAAGGCGTACATTTATTTTAGCATAGACTTCTCAGGACACATAAACACTAGATTGCTGCAATAACCTTACAGCAGCTTTGCTGCCAAGATCCAGCACTGAATTTCAAAAATGGAACTGGATAAGGGCGAGTGACAACATTGTGTGATGTGAGCACAGAAGGGGAGTTGCTCTGGAAGCAATAACAGGCCCCAGTGGTGTACACCTAAGATGGAGATATTAATGGTGGCGTGTGGAGAGTCCATATCAGACATCGATAATCAGGGTCCTGTTTCGGTTAAGGAGTTTCATCGAAGAAGCAACAGTTTAGAATCTTTCCCTTGGTTCAACAATAGCTTTGCTAAGACAATGACATTAGCAAGAATGCTGCGTCTTCAGTAGAAGAAAGCTACTGACTAATGATTTGGCAACTTTGTTTATGCAAACTTATACTTTGAGCAAAATGTATTATTAACAATTACAAGAATGCTCGACGATGCAGAAAACTTAGGACATGATTAAAAAATTACTAATTCCTAAGACAGATCAACAACAAGCAGTCTAGACATCCTAGTGCACCATCATCACAATTAGGGTATAAACTCATCATTGGGAATTAAATGCACATCATTAGCAATCTCAGGCATGATTCAACACTTTCAAATGCCGATTAAACTAAATCTAGTTAAGCCTTGCAATGCCTGCCTGAACTCATTAATCCTCACATTGGAAACACATAAAAATGGTCACTGCTCCCTCAGATTATGTACACACTAAACTAAAGAACCAAATAACTCCAACGCTACCCACACATGAGAGCGTGGGTCATCCAAACTAACCAAAACAAATAGGCATAATAAATAAATAGACACTCAATGCAAGTAAGTACTCCAACTTTAAGAGTGTACATCTAGACACCTCAACTGGATCTCAATGGGCAACTAACCACTCCAACTCATCTCCACTTTATCTCGTGGACATCCGGCGCTAACCTGACATATAAACTTTGGAGACGTCTATATGATCACTCTATAAGTCGGAGTGTTCAACTGACACAACTGTAGACAAGTTGAGCTGTTTAGATGTGTGTGTTTACCTACTAGTTGAGGTCAAGTTTAAGTGTCTGTTTATATATTATGCCAAAAAAATAACATAGCAACAACGTAAATTGACCAATGCATAGATCTATAGCAGTAGGATCAATAACACTGACAACAAGCATACATAATCGAACGAATGAATTTAAAACAAAATAAATACATCTATATTACCTGAATTACGGCAGTGAAGAGGGCAAACAGTACATATACATCAATAATCTGTTGTTGAGATGAAAAAAAAAACAAAACAAAAAACAAAAAATCAGGAATTCTCAATAGCATAACTATAAGCAATCCTTGACATAAAACTAATCATACAGCGGATTTCCCACTAATTTAGGATTTGAGTTGCATATACATAGATCTAAAAGTACGGTAGACAAAATCGATGAGCAAATAGATAAAATTTATACCTTGAGGTTGGTGGGAGTTGCATTGTAAGCAGAACAGAGAGAATGAAGAAGAGCTTCTGCATCTTTCGTCGCTGAGGATTCCGCCATTTTTTTCTTCTCCTCCTTGCGAACTCTACTGAGTGAGATGGACGTCTGTTAACTATTCTGTTGTATTGTTAGTTTTTTTTGTTTTTTGCTTTTTTCATCCGCTCTCCCATATGGCCATATCCATATTGAAGGTAGACTGCGGATTCACGAATTACAGTTCGGTGCACTAAAATTTTCGCTATATATATGCATAAGAAAATTGCCGATTGATCTAAAATAATTTTTGGGAAAAAGTTAAAAAAAAATTGGGAACAGTATTTAGATATACTAGTTCAGTTCATCTTAATTAATTAATTAATATATGTATATAAAAATAATACATTATTGTATCTACGTTATATTAGTAAGTATAAAACTTTAAAAAAAATGTAAATTTTTTAAATAAAAAGCGTATTTAAAGACATATTCCTCTTTAATATTATGTATGTTTCTCTATAATAAAATTATTATCATACTACTTAAGTGTACGTGTGCGTTAATTAATAAATATATATTTAAAAAGATCATTATGAGCATGTTATATTATTAAATATAAAACTTTTTAAAGAAGATAGCGTAAAGTTTTTAAAATAAAAAATGTATTTAAAGATGAAAATGATAATTGAAAAATAAATAAATATATGAATAGTTACATGTAATGCAATTCCGAACGAATGTCTTTTCTTCTTTGTGTGTTACTTTCTTACTGTCTTTGAATTAGATTTATAAAATTAATTGTTGACACGAAATTTAAGTATAGTTACTAAAAAAATTAAATTACTTATAATAAGGTGCATCTGAATATTTCAACGATAAATATGACTGATTCAAATCGAATATAAAATATGAATGACATTACTCATCAGTAAGACATTGAAAATTTGTTGCAGCTTTTGGTAAATCATCAATTGTCAAATCAACTCTTTTTTGAAAATTTTCAAAAAGATAGAGTTTATGAGTTATGACATAAACCACAACAACATAAATCAAAATCACATTATTAACAAAAATAAAAAATCTAGTTAAACGAATACAAAATATGAAAAAAATAAAGAATGCGAGATATAATACAAAGGTAAAAACTTCAAAAGAAAAATAGAGCAAATCACCTAACAATAAACCATATTCAAGATTTTCTTAGTTTTTATTTTTATTTTTATAAAGGCCATATATATAGATTTTATCTCTTAGAATACATGGCAAATTAGGATTCTTCTTGCCGTGGTCTACTATAATTACTTTTTCATACAAATAAGAAAATAATTAATACACAATATTTAGTTGATTTAAAATTCTAAATATTAGGAAAAGAAAAAATAAATTACTATTCTTAAATATATTAAAGAATTCAATATTTTTATTTGTTACTTAACATATATATCCAAAGAATACTATTTAAAACCCAATAAAAATGATTAATTTTTTCTTTTGGAAAAAAAATAATTCCTTAAGTATTTTCTAATTAAAAGAAATGAAAAGTGACCATAGACATATAGTTTAAACAGGGAAGAATTTAATATATAAAACCTAATTGATTTTGAAGTCATATTCTTTCGTATATTTTAGGAGTTTAGTAAAAGAAAACTACTTATTTTTTCTTTTCATATATTTTAGGAGTATAGTTAATATTATAAAAATAATTAAATAGTAATTTGAAAAAAATAGTGAAAAGACAATTTTATCTAAAGCGAAATTTTTTAATGAAGAGCAAAAGGTCCAATCAACATTTTAAAGGTCTTTGTGCTTTTAATATAGTATAGATTACTCAATATATCTAATGTAAGAGTAGTCTTTGAATAGAAATCTTAACATATCCAATTTGATCATGAATAAGTTTAGCTGTTAATTATTTATTATGAATCTAGTTGGACACAATTTTAGCAAGACGTCAAATTTTATTAATAATTAAGATTTTAATAGATTTTTTAAAATATATGGTATTTTTTAGCATTAGTCTTAAATTAATATGTAGTATTTTCCTAAATAGTGCACGTCCCTAATAAGTAGGATTGTGTAGTAGTTTTCCTAACTAATGTTATTTAGTAAGAAAAATTACTTCTATATTTTGATAAAAATAAATAAAGATATGATTAATATAGTTGAATTCCTAATTTATCCTTGTTATTAGGTATAGTTATTTCTCAATGAATTAATTATATCAAAAAGTGTGATAAAATTGTCATTATATTTACAACGAATAACGTACTTGATCCTCCTTCTAACTTAATTAGTGAGCCCAAAATTGAAAGAGTCGATTATAATCCTAAATTTATAGGTTCATCATTCAAATAAAAATTCTGCATATCAAAATCCAACACTTAACTATAACTTTATATTTCGAATTCAACAAGTGAGTTTGATTAAAAATCAACTATAATACTAATGAATAATATACTAAAATATAGTGAAATAACATAATCAAAATTAAAGTCACAATTAAACAAACCAAGAAAAAAAGAAAAGTCATAACCTTTATGTTTTTCCCCGACAACTTCATTTTGTGGCAACATGCTTGTTTGTCTAATTTTTCGATAAAAAATTTTCAACTGAAAGAGAAACATGAGAAATTATCAAAAGGGGAGAATTCATTGTCAACTATTGATTATGTATAATCTATATATAATCTTTAAAGCTATTAATTAAAAGAAATAAAGAAGGATAGAAATGATGACAATAATGAATGCAAGCAGACGATTTAAATCAAAATCAAAATAAGAACAAAAAGCAGAAGAAAATATGCTTCAAATAAATTTTGATCCAAAATATTACATAAAAAGAATTATCAAAATTCCTTTTTATGTAAGATAAAATTCTAATTAATTTAGAAGTGTGAAATATTATTATTTCTTATCTAAATTAAATAATTTCTAACTTGAATAGTTAATTGGTTAATGTCTAGTAATAAATAACAAAAAAAAACTCCCAAACATAAATGAACTCAAAGTGGTTAACGCTTTCTAAAGAGGCTTTAATGCGTTTTTATTTTTCCAACAAATTTGATAGATTTCATACTCTCACAAAAACAACAACAACAACAACCTAATAAAATCCCACAACGTGGGGTCTCGAGAGGGTAAAGTATACGCAGACCTTACTCCTACCAAGGTAAGACAACTGTTTTTGAGAGACCCTCGGCTCAAAAGAAGCATAAAAAAAGGTCAGATAAGGCTAAGAAGTTCAAAGAGATATGGGAAGCAAATAACGAATAACGCAAATAACGAAAGCGACACATATAAGATAGAGTAATCAAAGTACAGAAAGTAATAGAAAGATAATAACAGAAGTTAGAGCACAAGAAATTATAGTGCGCTAATGCGCCTACTAATACGGAAGAATAACGAGACTATGTACTAGCCTTCTATCCTAATATGGGTCCTCCACATCCTCCTATCTAAGGTCATGTCCACGGTAAGCTGTAATTGCTCCATGTGTTGTCTAATCACCTCTCCCTAATATTTCTTCGGCCTACGCCTACCTCTTCTGAAATCATCCATGGCCAACCTCTCACACCTCCGCACTGAGGCATCTTTGTCTCTCCTCTTCACATGCCCAAACCATCTCAGTCGCATTTCCCGCATCTTGTCTTCCACCGAGGCCACTCCTACCTTGTTCCGAATAGCCTAATTTCTAATCCTGTCTCTCCTGGTATGCCCACACATCTATCTCAACATTCTCATCTTGGCTACTTTCATTTTTTGAACGTGAGAGACCTTAACTGGCCAACACTTCGGCCCATATAACATAGCCGGTCTAACCACCACTTTGTAGAATTTGCCCTTAAGTTGTGGTGGCAACTTTTTATCACATAGCACACCGGAAGTGAGCCTCCATTTCATTCACCCTTCCCCAATACGATGTGTGACATTATCGTCAATCTCCGCTGTCTTGCATGATAGACCCAAGGTACTTGAAACTACTTTTCTTTTGGATGGCATGGTCACCAAGCCTAACTTCTGCGCCAACCTCCTGAGGTGTCTCACTGAACCTGCTCTCTAAGTACTCTATCTTGGTCCTACTCAACTTAAACCCATTAGACTCTAATGTATGTCTCCAATCCCCCAGTTTAGCATAAACTCCGCTACGAGTCTCATCGATCAGGACTATGTCGTCTGCAAAAAGCATACACCATGGCACCTTACCTTGAATTTATTGCGTCAATCCATCCATCACCAAGGTAAATAAAAATGGACTAAGGGTTGATCCTTGATGCAACCCCATCACAACTGGAAGTGCTCTGAGTCCCCTTCTACTGTCTTTACCCTGATTTTGGAACCCTCATACATGTCCTTGATCACCCTAATATACGCCACAAGTACACCTTTAGCCTCCAAACATCTCTATAGTATCTCTCGTGGAACTTTATCGTAAGCCTTTTCTAGTTCGATGAATACCATATGCAAGTCCCTCTTCCTCTCCCTATACTGCTCCATCAGTCTCCTCATAAGATGGATGACTTCTGTAGTTGAGCGTCCTAGCATAAATCTGAACTGGTTCTCTGAAATAGACACGCCTCTCCTAACCCTCATCTCCACTACTCTTTTCCACACTTTCATAATATGGCTTAGAAGCTTGATACCTCTATAGTTGTTGCAGCTCTGGATATCCTCCTTATTTTTGTATAGAGGGATCATTACGCTCGACCTCCATTCTTCAGGCATCGTTACTGTCTTAAAGATGACATTAAATAACCTAGTCAGCCACTCGAAATCTACCGAGCTCGCGCTCTTCCAAAATTCCCCAAGAATCTCGTTAGGTCTGGTCTCTCTTTCCCAGCGCATCCTACGCACAACACCCTTAACCTCTTCGACCGAAATACTCTTGCAACACCCAAAATCGTGAAGTCTCCCTGTATGTTCAAAATCTCTTAACACAATCTTTCTATCCCCTTCTTCATTCAAGAGTTTATGGAAATACGACTGTCATCTCTGTTTAATGAGGATCTCCTCTACCAATACTTTTCCATGCTCGTCCTTAATGCACTTCACTTGATTCACATCGCGTGCCCTTCACTCTCACACCCTGGCTAGCTTGAATAATTTTTTATCCCCGCCTTTCTCTTTTAGTTCAGTATAAAGGCATTCAAAAGCTGCCATTTTTGCCGTCGAAACTGCCGACTTCGCTCCTTCCTTGCTATCTTATAAAGTTTTATATTCGTCCACTTCTCCACCTCATCCTTGCTTTCTATCAGCTTCGCATACGTTATCTTCTTTGCTTCCACCTTTCCTTGTACTTTTTCATTCCACCACCAGTCCCCTCGATGCCGGCCACGGCTACCTGTCGAGACTCCCAAAACTTCCTTTGCTATAACTCTAATACAACCAGTCGTCCTATCCCACATAGTGTTCGCATCCCCACTACTATCCCAGGCCCCCATATCCTTCAATTTCTCTTCTATCTCGAGGGCGCTAGCCGTGATCAAAGTCCCCCATTTGATCCTGGGTCGGTCATCCCCAACCCTTTTCTTCCTCGTCATCTTGATCTCTAAATCCATCACCAAAAGCTTATGTCGGGTCGTAATGTTGTCGATCGGAATGACCTTACAGTCTTTGCACAGACCTTTATCATCCTTCCTAAAGAGTAAAAAATCTATTTCATACTCCTAATAAGGAAAACATTAATAACTAAACATGTAAAGATTTTTATAATTATGTTGATAGTTCAAATAGGTAAATATTGTAGATTTTTTTAATAAAAGGTAAGTTAATTAATTTAGAAGTGTCTCAGGAATTCAAATTTTAGTAGAAAACTTTTTGCCTATTGTTTTGGACTTTTTGGGGACGTTTTTTGACCTTTTTTTTGCCCCTTTTGACCTTTTTTGACTATTTTCTTGCCTATTGTGTTGAAAGGTTTTTGATTTTTTAAATTTTAGATCAAGTCTATTTTAGCTGAAAAATGATTTGTCATGTAGGAATTTAATCATAATAGAAATTTTTCTTCATTTAATTGTTATTATGTTTATTATAGTAAATATTTAATATCATTAAAATAATGATATAATATTTACAAAAAATGGTAAAAAGACGATTTTATCTAAATCAGAGTCTTTTAATGAATGAAAAAAAGTTGAATCAAAATTCTAAGGGTTTTCATGCTTTTAATATAGTATAGATAATTTGTCATTATTTGGCAAATATCCGAAGATCTTGAAAAAACTAGAACTTGAAAAATTGAGAAGTTTTAAAAATTTTAAAATTACCCAAACTTTTATATTATATAAAAACACCCATCATTTATTATCGGGAAGAGAGTGTTTGTAAAATGTAGGAATATTTTATAAAAAATAGTTTGTTATTATCTCTTCCAGAAAATAATAGTTTGAGTGACAAGATTGAAAAAAATAATTTATTTTTAGTTTGATTAATGTATTGTTCTTGCCCATATTGTTATTTTATTGTTGTTGATTGTTATCAATTATGTTATAAGGTTTTTCTTAAAAAAGGGAACATGTTCATTATTAAATGATAACACAAATTTATGAGTATTTTTAATGATTTTTAGAACTTACGAGTACAAAATAATATTTTTTTAAAAAAATTATGGTCAAACGCATGGTGAAACTTTACCAAAATTTAAACATTTCTCTTCTTCTTTGTGAGTTTCCTTTCTCTGAGTTAATTAATGAATGATTGAGAACATCTACTTAGTTTTTCACAAAAGGACTTACATTCCCTTCATTTGTACTTATCATGTTAAGAATCAAACGTGCGCTATTATGTGTTCATACAATGCTTGCAGAATGACAACTTATGACTTTAATCATATCTTGTATTTCACTCACCCAATTTGCAACTACGTGTTTGATTTACCCTTCCACTACAATTCTTTTTGGTGAATAAAAAGCTAAAGTTTAAGTAGAAGCAGAGAGGATGGCCAATCGTATTATGTCTTTTGCGCCAATTAATCTTTGAAAATTCTTAATTATCCAAAAAGAAAAAAATCTATGTGTAAATGATCTTCGGTAACCATTGACAAACGTATAATAATAAAATAAAATATTTAAAAATTTATATCAAATTTCTTTATGTGTAAAAATAAAAATATCCTATAAAATCAACATAAAATTAAACATAAATTATAAAGGCCACAAAACCTTTTTAATTTCCCGACTCTTTACTCTAATTTCTTATCAGTTGAAGTCCTTATAATCGTTCGAACCTGCCACATACAAAAGTCTAATATTTAAGTGGATAAGGATAGAGAGGTGAACATATTATCTCGTGCACCATTGCACTCGAGGATTCCTCAGTTATAGAAAAAATCCTTTCTCAGTTGATGTCCTTTTAATTATTCGAGCCCTGCTGCACATAGAAGCTTGGTATTTTAGTGGAGAACGGTATAGCTAGGGGCGGACACATAATCCATTGAGTTTCGGACAATGTGCCCCTGGTGCTCGAGGAATTCTCAGTTATAGTTGAAGTCTCTTACAACTTATGTGTTCTACATCGCATGTTTGATACTACAAGATTAAATGATATTTTGATACTTTCTACATATCATTAACTTATTTGCATGTGTAACTTTCCAGATGAAAGAGGTTTAATTTCCAAAGAACAAGGCCTTTTTCGAATAAGCCAATTCATTTGGGACCCTTCAGATCCACTCTTTTTCCTATTCAAAGATCAGCCCCCTGGCTCTATGTTTTCACATCGAGAATTATTTGCAGATGAAGAGATGTCAAAGGGGCTTCTTACTTCCCAAACAGATCCTCCTACATCTATGTATAAACGCTGGTTTATCAAGAATACGTAAGAAAAGCACTTCGAATTGTTGATTAATCGTCAGAGATGGCTTAGAACCAATAGTTCATTATCTAATGGATCTTTCCGTTTTAATACTCTATCCGAGAGTTATCAGTATTTATCAAATCTGTTCCTATCTAACGGAATGCTATTGGATCAAATGACAAAGACATTGTTGAGAAAAAGATGGCTTTTCCCGGATGAAATGAAAATTTGGATTCATGAAGTTAAGAATGGAACAATCATTTTACAAAATGGGGGAAGACATTGCTCCACTCTTGTCTCAAGAATAAAGTATTTCTTCTTTTCCTTCCTATATGCTTGCTTTGTTGATTAAAGTAGTTGTATTTTTCTTCAATTTTACTTATTCTATTTGCCTTCTGTTTTTCTTTTTTTTTTTCTCTCAAATTTCTGCTATAAATAATGAAGAAACTGTCAGTTTAATTAATCATAAAGCATCATTAGCATTCTAATCAGAAACAATTTTTTTCCTTTACCTGAAGAATTGTTCAATGGATATACTTATTAATATTGTAGGTAACTTTGTTGTTGAGGTGGCAAAGTTTGTATCGAAATGTATCTATCCGAAGATTGAAAATATTGTCCGTTTCTCGTCAAAAATTGTAAATCTAAGAAAGGAAATGGAGAAGCTAACAAAGTATAGAGATGATATCAAAGGAGAGGTGGAAAGAGCATAGGGAGTTGCATAAACCAAAACTAGATGTCCTCAAGTGGATCGAAGATGTTTGCGACTTGCATAAGGATGGGAATCTTTGCAAAAAAGCATTGCAACGTATTGAAACTTTGCTGAAAGAATTGAATTGGGGAATTTTTTTATATATTGAGCTTGTTCTCAAAATGAGAATATTACATCTATATATACAGATAGAAGATGACAGTTGTACTCCACTAACTAACTTCTATTAACTAACAAATTCTGTTGCTAATAAACTCTATAACTAACTAACAAACTAAAAACCAAGAGAACTAATTAATTACTACATAATGAAATGATTAACTAACTCCAATACTCCCCCTCAAGCTGGATGTACTGAACACATTCAGAACTCCAAGCTTAGCTAGAAGAAAGTTATGCTGAGATCGATCAAGAGGTTTAGTTAACAAATCTGCCTGCTGGTCTTTAGTGTTGATGTAGCTAGTCTTTATCAAACCTTGTTGCACTTTCTCCCAGATGAAATGACAATCTATTTCAATTTGTTTAATCCTCTCATAAAAGATGGGATTTGCAACAATCTGCATGGCAGCCTTGTTGCCACAATATATAGTAGTAGGTGAGGTTAAATCCACCCCTAGCTCTTTAAACAAATTAGCAACCCAAACTACCTCGACTGTGACAGTGTCTAAGCTTCAATACTCTCACTTTTAGAGCTTCGAGACACAATATTTTGTTTTTTTGATTTTCAAGAGATCAAAGAGCTTCCAAACTTCAATAAGTATCTAGTGACTGATCTTTTGGTGCTGGGACATGCAGCCTAGTCTGCATCACAATACCCTGTCAAGGTAATATCTCTGTGAGAACTAATAAGTAATCCAGTCCTGGATTACCCTTGATATATTTGACTACTCTCAAGGCTGCATGCCAATGTGAGAGTTTAGGTTGCTGCATATATTGGCTCAAGTTTTGTACTGCAAAGGCAATATCAGGCCTTGTCTTTGTCAAATAGATTAGTTTTCCAACCATCTTTTGATATCTACTAACATCAGGAAACAACATATCATGGATGCCATTCTCAAATGTTGTTGAAGTAAGCTTGACATTGCATTCAAAAGGTGTTGAAATTGGTTGGGAACCTGCTAAACTTGCCTCAGAAATCAACTCCAGTGCGTATTTTCTTTGGTTCATGACTATCCCAACACTGGACTTGCAGAACTCAATTACCAAAAAAAATCTCAATTCATCCAAATCCTTAATCTTGAAGTGACTATGCAAGACTTGTTTAGTCCCCTAAACTAGTGTAGGATCACTCCCTGTGATTAACAAATCATCTCCATAGACCAACACAATGACTAATCTAACAAACATTTTTCTTTGTGAATAAAGAATAATCCAAGTGACTTTGGACATAACCTGAATTGCAAAGGACTTCAATAAGCTTAGCATTCCATTGTCTGGATTCTTGTTTGAGTCCATACAAGGACTTGACAAGTTTGCAGACATGATGTTTCTCTGTGCTAGCAAAACCTTTAGGTAACTTCATATACACTTCTTTAAATAAATTACCTTGTAAAAAGTCATTGTAAACATCCATCTGAAATATTTGCCAGTTCTCAATTGCTGCCAAGGCAATAATCAATCTCACAGTGACCATCTTAACTACAAGAGCAAAGGTTTCTTGATAGTTAATACCTTCTGTTTGGCTATAACCTTTGGCTACAAGTCTGGCCCTGAATCTATGAATATGTCCATCTACCTTATATTTGATCTTAAATACCCATTTGCAGCCTATTGCAGATTTCTTCTCAGGTAGTTTCACTATCTGCCAAGTCCTATTTTCTTCCAAGACTTTGATTTCTTATTGCATGGCCTCCACCAATCTAGGATCCGTGATAACTTCTTCATAACTTTTAGGCTCAACCTCTTTAGAAAAAAACTAAGAAAAACTTGATATCTAGGATACTAATGTTGGTAGGAAATGTAGTAAGCAATGGAATAAGGGTGATTATGAGCTGAAACATTAGTGACATAATCTTTCATCGATATTGGAGAATTAGACATTTTACTGGATTGTCGGACCCTTGGTTCTAGTGATGTAACATCAAAAATATAATATCCTGAAACATTAGGCAACATGACAAGATTGTCTATGATGGCATCTATGGGATCAAGTAGTGGTGGATTATGTAGTAAATCTGTATACTCCACATTGTCTGTAATTTCATTAGTGGTATCCAAAGAATTAATGGTATCAGTGGTATCAATCGCTAACTGGGGAAACAATAGAACTGGTGGTTTGGTTTGTTATTCAGCAAATGGATATACTCCTTCCTTAAAAATAATGTCCCTGCTTACTAACAACTTTTTTTGACTAAGTCTATATACAATGTACCCTTTATGAATAGTTAAGTATCCCATCAATGCACAAGCATCAGCTCTTGGTGAAATCTTATCTGTTTTCACAGGTTTGGTAGCATAACATAAGCAACCAATAGTTCTCAAATAAGTAAGATTAGGCAGGTGGCCATGGAAAACAATATAAGGTGAATGTCCTTGTAATATTGTAGTAGGCATCCTATTGATCAAATACATAGCTGTCAAGACATATTCTCCCCAAAATCTAATTGGAATAGAACCTTGAAATCTAAGAGCTCTGGCCACTTCAAAAATATGTCTATGTTTTTTTTCCACCACTCCATTTTGTTGTGGAGTGTATGGACAACTACTCTCATGAATAATCCCTAAAGATTCAAATAAAGACTTACATTCTTTATTAAAGAATTCAGTTTTATTGTCTGATCTCACTCTCTTAACAAACTTACTGAACTGATTTTGTACTAAAGTAAAGAAACATTTGAGAATGAAAAAAAATATCAATATTGAGTTTCATAAAAAAACAACCAAGTCATTCTTGAATGATCATCAACAACTGTTAAAAAAATCTGAAATCCGCATGAGTAGGCACTTTATATGGTGTCCATACATCTAGATAAATCAAATCAAAAGTTGCATTAGCTCTAGTCATGCTTAAAGGAAATGGGAGTCTAGTTGGCTTGGCAAGGGGACAAACTGGACAATTCTTGCAAGAGACTTCATCTACAGGCTTGAGTAATGATAAGTGCTTCAACACCTTTATTGAGGGATGACCTAGTCTATTATGCCATAGAAGACCTTCTAATTCTTCAGTATACACCAACAAGCTGTGGTCAATATGCATGACCTTTTCTGAAAGATGATTGGGAAAATAGTAAAGGCCCTTCCTTTCCTTATCAATCTCTTTTACCTTTTCATTGAAGAGATCCTGAAATACAAAGAACTCAGAAAAAAACTTCACAGAACACTTCAATTGCCTGGTTAATTGAGATACTGATAGTAAGTCAAATTTAAAATCAGGGACCGTTAGCACATTGCTCAAAATACCACCAGCAGGCAACCTACAATTGTTAGTGTGAGTGATTGAAGTTGTGTCACCATTAGGTAGATATACCTTTCTTTCTACTGTTGCACTAGATACTTCATTAAGATGACTAAGCTTAGAGGTCATATGGCATGTTGCTCTTGAATCAACTATCCATTCATTCGTACTCTTACATGCATCTTTATCCTTACTAGTATTTAGAGAATTAAGTGATAAAACAGTAATAAGAGTACCTGCTGCTATATTTTCTACATGATCAGTTGTATCCTCCTTGTCAATGATCTGCAAAATCTTATTGTACTGATTAGGAGTGAAAGTTGGTTATGTTGCCAATAGTTGAGAATTATGACTGCCTTGTTGAACCTGCATAGCACTATCAGAATATTTTGAATTATCACTTGGTCCTTATTCTAGATACATCAGGCCATGACCTATATTGATAGAACCAAATACATCCTAGGTGTCCCTATCAGTATAAGCATGATTTGCAATTCCCTTTCCTGCATTTATCATACTTGTCCCTGGTCTAACTTCCTTCTTAAACTTCCAGTCAGCTGATAATCAATAAGTCTATATTATATATCCTTATAGTGTGACCATGCAACTTACAGTAATCACAAACTAGATGTCAGTTCTTCTTTTGCTTGTTGTTGTTATAACTATTGTTCCCAACATTTGGATAACCACTTCTTCCAGCATAGAAAACCATTGAATCATTAGAATTAGGAATATAAACACCTTTTCCTTTTCCAGCATACATCATGTAATTATCTACATTTCGCACAAATTGACTATCTTTTCCAACATATAAAGCCATAGACTCAAGAATAGCCCCAACTACTCTAGGCATAGGCTTTACTTACATTAGGAAATGGATTCATCATCAAAATTTAACTTCTTGCATGACTATATGTTTCATTCAATTCTATTGTAAAAGAAAACAGTTGCAAATAATGACAGTGTTTGACATATATCTTTGATCTATCACAATTGCAAGTAGATGAAGCCACTAATGCATCAAATTCATCCCATAAGAGATGCAATTTAGTGAAATATCCTGAAACTGTCGAGTTACCTTGATATAGTGTGCATATCTCACGATGAAGTTGATAACTCCTAGATCCATCAACCTTGTTGAATTGCTTATTCAGATCTGCCCAAACCATTGTTGCATCTGATGCATACACAATTCCACTTAGCAATTCCTTAGAAACAATGTTCATGATCCATGCAAGAACAAAGGCATTACACTTCTCCCATTGTTCTTCCAATTCTGGCTTATAATCGCACTTACGGTATATTCCAAGGACAAAACCAAGATTGCTCTTAGCACGAAGGTTGATCATCATGGATCTGCTCCATAGTGAGTAATTTTCAGTTCCTGTTAGTTAAACTGATGTCAATACACTGCTTGGAGTGTTTGATGGATGAAGGCACAAAAGGTGATTACGATTCTTCTCGATTCCATTAAGAGTATCCGTTGAAATTGTAGATGCAGTAGCTGCAGCATCATTTCTAGATGATGTCACCATTGTTCTTCAAACTCTGCTAATGGCTAAAATTTTGAGAACTTCTGGATCAAAAAATAGATGAAGGCTCTGATACCATATTGAAGCTTTGTTGAAAGAACTGAATTAGGGTATTTTCTGATATATTGAGCTTGTTTTCTCAAAATGAGAATATTACATCTATATATACAGACAGAAGATGACAATTGTACTCTACTAACTAACTTTCATTAACTAAAATTTTTTATTGCTAATAAACTCTGTAACTAACTAACAAACTAACAACCAAGAGAACTAATTAATTACTACATAATAAAATGATTAACTAACTCCAATATAACGGCTAAGATACTTGCGTATAAATATTGTCTAAAATGCAGCCTTCGCTCAGAAGTTTCCACTCAAGCGCAGAACATCCTAGATTAATTTCGTAGGCTAGGTCGGAGAAATTTGGTGATAGAAAATTATCGGATGAAAAAAGTTGAGTTCATCCCGGGACCATCAATAGAAGACCAGTCAACAACAACAAATAATCTCAACAAAATCCTACGACTATTGGAAGATGATAAAGTATGTTGAAATTAATCCAAATTTTAATTCAAAATATTTTACAATTTGATAGTTGCTTTATTTCATTAATTCCTATCTAATTAGATTTTACGGACAAAATTATTTTGTCATAAGTAGGTTTTTTTTCTATTATAATATGAGTGCTACTGCCTCTTTTCTTAATTAGGAGGTTAAGTGGATATTAGTGTCACAACCCATTTTCTAGCCAAGTTGTGATCAGAATTCGGTGTCTTAACTTACTGAGCAAATCAACTTGATTGTTCTATGACCTGTACTTTAATATCATATGCCTCACATGCATTTAAAATAAATAACTTAACCTTTTGATAAAACAACTCTATTCCAAACAATTTCTAAAATAATCCCCCAAAAAAACATAGAAGATTTTTGTTTGTTGGCTTGTTTAAATAGAATAAAAGCTCACTCTCTCAAATGAAAATGTAAAACACACAATTTTCCATGTCAACTTTGTCATTATAGGCTTGGCCCAACTTTTATGACCAAATAACAATTACCTTCAATTCCTTTTATTCTTTCTTCTTTTCATATTACTATGTCAAACGCTTTTAATTCATACTAATTTTTTGATACGTGTACTTTGTCTCAATGAATTAAAAATTTCAAGAATTACATAAATATTATATTAAAAATTAAATTTTGAGCTCTACATGAATTCTTCCTAAATTAAACAACAAAATTTAGATGATAGTCTAAATAAATTAAAGAAAGTGACAGTAACTCACAACTAACTCAATCGGACGCATCAAAAAGTAGTTTATGACGGTGGATATGAGCAAATATCTAAAAGAGAATCGGCGAATTGGATACTGAAAGAAAAGTCAAACAAAGGCTGCTTAGAAAATGCTTTTCATTACGCGTTTTGAGTAACGAAAAATGCATATACGCATTTTCTTCCTCCTATAAATAGAGGGTCTCGTGCTCTCATTTAATTCATTCAAAAAAATAGAGTAAGAATACAAAAAGAGTTATACACCAAGATAATTATTATATTCTTGATTGTCCTTTGTAGTAATTGTTCCTTTTACAAAAGATGAGTGTTAATTGTTATTTTCTCGTTGTATTTGAGAGCAGTGTACTCTCATATTTTCATAGTAAAATCTTTCTTTTCCGTGGTTTTTTCCCTTCTATCAGTTAGATGGTTTCCACGTAAAATTCTTGTATCCAATTTATTTTCATTATATTCATCATATCAAACTTTAGTTGTGGTGCTTCCTCCCCCGACAGTGGTATCAGAGCCCTCAGTTATTCTCTCTATTTTATGCGAAGGTACTATCTGTGAATAACAAATTTTTGTGAATAGTAAAGTTCGATGAAAAATACTATTCACATGAATAGTAAATTTTGGTGACGATACAGTTTGTCACGATTGTTCGCAAAAATATTCAGAAATGATCTAGAAGGGTGTGAAGCAAATAACAATGTCGAGTACAACAAATTTTGACGTTGAGAAATTCAATGAGACTAATTTCTCATTGTAAAAAATAAAAATAAAAGTAATATTGATAAAGGACAATTGCTTAGTTGCAATTGAAGGCAGGCCCACAGACTTTACTGATGATAGCAAGTGGAACGACATAGACATCAATGCAGTTGCTGATCTACACTTGACACTAACTAATCAAGTGTTGTCTAGTATGGCTGAAAAGTGGACGACGAAGGAAATATGTGATACTCTTACGGGGTTGTATGAGGCCAAATCTTTGTATAATAAAATCTTCTTAAAAAAAGATTGTATACTCTTCGAATGACAGAGTCCATGTCAGTTACTGAACATATCAATACTTAAAATACTTTGTATTCGAAACTTGCAACAATGGGTTGCAAAATAGAGGGGACTAAACGTGCAGAGCTTCTACTTCAAAGTTTGTCTTACTCATATGATCAACTTATCATCAACCTGACGAAAAATACAGACAGTCTAGTTTTCGATGAAATTACAGTCGCTTTCTTAGAAGAAGAAAATTAGCGCAAAAATAAGGAAGACAGACAAACAAGTTCGCAGCAAGCTGAAGTTTTGATGATGATGAGAGGAAGACCAATGGAACGTGGCCCCAGTGAGAGTCACAATCATGGTAGATCTCAATCAAGAAGTAAGAAGAATATAAAATATTAGAACTGTGGCAAGAAAGGGCACTTCAAGAAAGATTGTCGGTTCAAGAAGAAGAGTGAACATCTTGAGCCATCAAATGCTCCAGTGAATATTGCAAGTACCTTGGATGATGGAGATATTTTATGTAGTGAAGCAATATCAAATAATGAAGGCAGAAAATGTTTCACTAATGTCTGGATCATGGACACAGGAGCAATATGGCACATGACTTCCTAAAGAGAATGGTTCCATCAACTTAAACTTAGCCAAAGTTGAGAGAAAACCCTAAGGAACTAGAGAGAGCACTACGACCAAGGCCAATTTGAGGTAAGTCTCCAATTTTCTTCGTAAATTAATTATCTAAGGTGTTTCTCGATTACGTGGAGGTGTATATAGGTACCTTATGATGACTAAGGAGTTATTTCTTCAGCTTTACACTTAGAAAAATAAGAGAAAGTTGAGAGAAAAATGTTAGGAGCAAGAAGAGGAGGGCTACGGGTTTAGTCCCAAAAAGGTAAGCCTCCGACTTTCATTCCGTGAATTAATTATTTAAGGTATCCATGGTTACATAACGGTGTTTAATAGAATAAAATCACTATTTGGGGTAGCGAAGAAGTGACACAAATAGTCCACTTCGTTTTAGTACATCAAGAGATTTCTGAGGTCAGTTTTGGCGAGTTTTGACCAATTTCGGATAAGGTAAAGTCTTTCCTCTCAATTTGGAGTTTATGGTGTTATTATGGAATGTATTACACATCTTGTATGTGGTTGGAAATATGAAAATTTCATAAAGATGTTTGGCGTTAGAAACAATCTAAATTAAAGTTGTTATAATTAAATTGAAGTCGAGTAGGATGTTGTGTTTGTGGTGCTGCAGCTGTAGGTGGTGTGGTAGTGTGTTGCAGGGCTAAAAATTATTCTGAAAGAGGTGTGGGAGCTTTTGGTTGTAGATACACGACCCTCCGTTTCGTATGGTTAAAGGTTTTGTGAAATAGAGACTAGAAATCCTATTTTGGGTATCGTAATTTTGAGCGAGTCATTTGGAGTTTGTATTGTGTAATGTTGATGTGAATTGCTTGTATATATGCTGCAAGTTGTTATTGTTGGTTGGCTGTGGTGATTAGGGATGTAATTGGAGATTCGGATAGGGCATGTTATAGGGGAGATATTGCCCGATTTCCGTTAACTCCTTAACTAACTAAAGAACTAGTCGAGGAGACGAGCGAGGAAATGAGTTCTATGAATACTCGTGTGCAACTTAAGATGTTGAAAAGTCAAGGTTTGTTGATATTCATATTGCTTCCGTGTTGAATAGGTTCAAAGAACGACGAGGCGAACGTGACAAAGAGTAACCCACAAGAGGTATGTAAAGCTATCTCTCTTTCCTTTTGGCATGTCTTAGCCTTAAGTGAGTTGTATGTGAAATGTGGAGATAATTACATTCCTATAACTCCAAGTACGCCTCATAATCCCTATCCACTACTTGATGTTGGAACCTCTGCAAGAATTGAGTATTGCCTTTCAAGGCTTCTACGTGTTAAAAAGTAGTGTATGTAAAGCTATCCCTCCTTTCTCTTGATATGTACTTGGCATGAATATGATGTTATGATGCCATGGTTGTTCACCAAGCCCCATGATGGGCCGGGTACAAAATATGTATATGATGACTACATGAAGGAAGGCACAGACTATGTAAAACTTATCCTCTTTCTTCTTTTGGCATGTCTTAGACGTAAGTAGAACATGATACAACCTCTGGGGTATTTCCATTCTTAAGCATCTCCTATTTACTTCTAGATATCGAACTCTCATAATAGTCCCATTTCCCCTGAAACTCCTGTGTGTTAAAGAGGTAACAAATGTACAGGCCTTTAGTCTTAAAGACTATATGATTGGCCTTACTTTAATACATGTCTAGGGTCCCCGAGATTCTAAGTGATATATCCCCTAATGGTATTTAGAGAGAACTTAAGAGGACTACACTACTACTCGGGTTCTTAGATAACTTAATTTTCTTATACGGTCGAGTCTCTGATAATGATTTAAATTGCATATAGTTACTCACTATTCTACTCGTGTATACTGTAATACTTCTTTCAATGAGTTCGGGGCTGGGTATGTAATTGTGCACAGTTCACTGCATTATCAACCTAGTCCCTCACTAAAGGGCTGGGTATGCTATATGAAGACATGATACTGCAGTGACATGAACAACTCACCGAGTCCCTCACTAAAGGGCCGAGTACGTATGTATATATATGATGATGTGGTGTGATAAGGTGGTGATGGCGTCGGGCCCTATGATGGTCCTACAGATATGATTCACTGGGTCCCTGAAAGGGCCGGCTATATTGTATAATTTGAGCATGCATGCTTTTATGATTCACAGGGTACAAGTACAGAGGTTTCTTATATGATATTTTATCCCTTGCTTCTCTTTTTCAGATATGCTTCCCGTTATACTATGTTATGTTCTACATACTCAATACATATGTCGTACTGACCTCCTTTCTTCGGGGGGCTGCGTTTCATGCCCGCAGGTACAGATACAGGTTTTGAGAGTCCGTCAGCTTAGGATTCCGCTCAGCTTAGCTGGAAGAGACTCAATTGTATCGGAGCCTAGTTTTTGGTACTGACCACTGATGTATATAGTTGCTTTTGTTTACTCAGGGGTACGGCGGGGGCCCTAACCCGTCTTGTCGTTAATATTTTTAGAGGTTTGCAGACATGAATATGTGGGTTGTGTATGTTAGTTTGGTTCAGTTGGGTCTACATGATATATGGTATGTGTTATTATGTTATGGCAGTCTTGTCGGCTTGCGTGCCCTGTCATGATGTGATACAAATGGAAGAGGCTACAGGTTTATGAAAATGTTATAACCCATTAGGGTTCTGATGCATGGTATTACGTTGTTATAGTTCGACATGACCACAACTGATAGATATGTATACGGGGGTCCAGATCGGACCCAGTCGCAGCCTACAGGGTTGGATCGTGACAGCCTTCTTCCATCAATAGTTTATGCCATCTAATACTACAATATTGGTAATCTTTGCAATTTGCAATTGCTTGATTGTGATCGTACATGGTTACGTTGTCTGCCTCAAGGAATGGACAAGTTGAAAAATCTGAGGCTATTAAATATCCCTGCATCTAATTTGGAGAGAAGCATAAGCCAAAGATTTTTCCTCAACTTGTCTAACATTGAAATAATAAATATGTTGGGCATCTGTCTTGGACCAACGTCTTTTGATGAGATATCGTCTCTACACAATCTGACTTCTCTTTGTATTAATTTGGATAAAATCAATTTTCAATAGAGACCACACCTGGATGAAAAGATTTCACATTGAAGTTGGGAAAAACCATTTTATGTACCTACAAGTAACAAGTCAGCAAGGACGATATGGTTCTCCAAGTATGATATTTGTCTTTCTTTATTATTCTTCTATATATTCAAAACAGTTTATAATGTTCATGGTTATTACACCTACTGGTATCTGTTTTGAATACAATGTCTATTTTGATTGTTGCTTGATTTTTATTGTATGATATCTTTAAATTCATCGTTACGTAACAATAAAAAAATCTCATTTTGTGTAACCGGTTTGATGTGATCGCATTGTTACATCTTTTTTTTCTTCTCATTCTGCCTTATTTATTATTAAATAGTTTTATTTATTCTTTATCCTAACTTGTTATAGCAATTATACGTCGTATATTTTTTATTGATTTAATCTTTAAATTGTTGATATATGACATTAGAGTGACAAAAAATGATATAATCAATTTAAATATTATATTTATTAAAATAACACATTATAATATAATGCAATATGTTATAATACAATACAATATATTATGAAATAATATATAACATCAATCCAAATAGAGTGAAGTTCGTTTCAGATTAATCTGTTTGGTTATTTGAGGTTATAGATGTTGAATCTACAAGTTGGGTTTTTTCTTTTCTTTTTCAAAAATGAATATTATAATAAAATATTCATGTCAAATTGTATTAATAATTTCTTATTTTTACCATAACACTCAAATAAATATTCATTGAGTGATTATCAAGGGAATTCTTAACCAAATAAAGTAAAATTATGTAACCAAACAAAGTAAAAGTCACTTGTCTCGTTTTTTCATATGATATTAAAAGTAAAACAAACAAACATGATAATTAGTTTCTGTATTTAATCAAATTATAGTAAATTTACAACAATAACATAACTATTTGAATGAAGTTCCTAAAAAAGGTCTATATAACATGTAATATTTGTAATTATTTTATATTAAAATTATTATTATATTAAACCATAAGAGAACAAAGATAAAATTGACGATGTGCATAGAGGACCCAAAGAAGCCTATTCAAAAGAATAAAATTAGTAAACTTTTAAGACGATCCTGATATAAAAAAGTTAAAGAACAAATTTTCAGCCAATCAATAATTTGTTGAATAATAGTAATCGCTTGAGATATTGAGTTTTACAATTTACTTTTTTTTTTCTTTAGAGTTCTTGATTTGAAAAATTAGCAGATATAGATATGAGTCATATGACGTAAGTCGATTTGAGATCTTTTGTAAAATTTGTTAAGAAAAATTTTATATTGAAAAAAACGATCAAAATAGTTTAAACTTTCATAGCAAGTTCACTCTTGATAAATAGGTAATCAATACTTTATGTATCATGTTTGGAACAACATAAATATTTGCTTGCTATTCTTATATCTTTTGTCTTAATTTATTTCCTAAACTAATTTTGAAATCATGCTATATAGAATCAAAGAAGAGATTTTACACAAAAATACTAAATAACACTTTTTATACCGATAGTCTAATGATATTAGAAAATGAGAAAAAAATACTTGTACCTGAAAACAAAAATTATTTACAAGTGGCTATTTCCTTACTTTCATACTCCTTCCCTACTGTTTTTAACTGTTAATTTGCGTTACTTGATACCATCGGAGTATATATATATATTCACTCTAATGGTATCTAAGAGGAAAAATCAGTACTTTAATGAAAACACCACTAGTTACTCATTTATACTATTAGAATATAAAAACATTTTACATAAAGCCAAATAATTAGGGAACGATTATTTGAAAATGGTAAAACTACTTTTTTTTAATGTCTTCCATAATTTTTTTGTTTCTATTTATTGTTTACTTATCAATTGAGACAAAGCCACCATATCAACTTTAGATGTTTTATTATTTGTTGGTGTGTTTGATTATATTTTGACTTTTTTTTTTATGTACGCCTTATGTATTTGTCAATTTTTTTGTCGATAGAATATTAGATTTTGAATCCATGAATGTTATTATGCTCTTCAATTGCCAAAAAAATAAAAATATCCATTAAAGCAGAAGTGTTACTGCATTAAGTTTGTGCTTGATAGTCATATTGATGGTGAAGACAATAGATGAAGGCGAATTTATTCCTTTTGGCTCTTCTTCTTTCAGTTTTTTGTATTTTCTTTGCATATTTTACTCTTAATGAAGATTTGAGAATATAAATGCTCAACACTTGACCTTGTGTGTAGAGAAGATACACCGATAGTCAAGAGCACACAAAATGATACAAAAACGATAATCAGCCTGAACTGCAATCGAAGCATGGTTGGTGAATGAACAACGGTGTTAATAGCTAGACAATGGACGGATGGAGAGTGGGTGTTAGTGTAGTGGCAGAAGATGATTTTAGTCATGTGTATTCTCCTTCAGTTTGCGATTTCTTTTCGTGGATTCTCCTTCTTTCAATGTTAAGAGATTTTTTTATTTTGGCATTGTGCTTCCATAATCTTTTTCATAGTTGTTTATAAATTAAGTATCTTTTCTAATTTGTTTTCAAGTCTTGAATTATATTATGTAGAGGAAAAAATGGAATTCTAAAATTTTGGTTGTGAATTATTCAATTCTTATTAAATTATTTGCTTTTTTGTTTTTTTTGTTTTCTACTTTACCACCATATACAGTTACATGGAAGGTGCATATTTTGATTTAGCATTGGTAATGAATTGTTTAATCACAAAAATTACAAAGTTGAGATTCTTTGCCACACAAATTATAAAGTTGAAATGAAGGCAATGTAACTTTATTCAATGGTGTATAGATTATGAATATAAAAGAGTGTTATTATAATATATTACTAATTAGTACATAATAATTAATACATCTTGTTAAATATTTTTAATATAAAAAAATAAAATATTTTATATTATCTATGCAATGCATGAATACATATATTAATATTATATAAAAATATAAGTCACTCTCAATATTGGAACGGTATCGTAAAATGGGATCGAGGGGGTAATAATTTGATGAATAAGCATCGGTCTTATCCTCTTGAAAACACATAAAAACATGGGTACCCACAATGAGTATTTTAGCAACACGCACACATCCAAATATCACCCGTTGAGTCGGTGGAAAGTAACCGCCAAACTTCGGGCTCGGGCCAATAATTTGGGCTTAAAGGCCCGATTCATTGCACTGTACCATAATCCCTACTTAATACCGACATTACCCTTCATTAATACGCAAAATAACAAGAATATTAAGTCGGTCCATTGGATAGCTTGGAGGGCATATTCGTCCACTCAATATCTTTGATCTCTGCGCATACAAGGAAGAGAAGACTTAGGGTTTGACAACCACCACCACCACTCGTCGCTTACTGGAGACGGAGGAGGGTAGAAAATCATCCGTCGATTTCTCTTTATCGACCCTTGTATCAATCGATCTTTGATCTGTGTAACAATTTCGGTTGTTTTTTGTAAGTAATCTAATGGTTATTTTCATATATATACGATTTATGTATAGAAATTATCATGTATAGTGTTTATTTATGTGTGTGTGTGTTAATTTTAATATATATGATGTTGTTTTTGTGTTTTGAGGGTTAAAAATATCATGTTTTATCGTGGTAAAGTTGAAAACTTTGTTATTTTGTTCATGTAACTTTAATTGTGTTATATATCATGTTTTATCGTAGTGAAGGTGAAAGCTATCCTTTTTTTCCTCATGTAGCTGTAATTGTGTTAGTGAACACTTGGAATTTGTAAGTAGTCTAATGGTTATTTTCATATATATACGATATATGTATAGAAATTATCATGTATAGTGTTTATTTATTTATGTGTGTGTGTGTGTTAATTTTAATATATATGATGTTGTTTTTGTGTTTTTGGTGGTAAAAATATCATGTTTTATCGCGGTAAAGGTGAAAGCTTTGTTATTTTAATCATGTAGCTTTAATTGTGTTATATATCATGTTTTATCGTGGTGATAAGGTGAAAGCTATCTTATTTTTTTAATGTATCTGTAATTGTGTTAGTGAACACTTGGAATTTGTAAGTAATCTAATGCCTATTTTCTTATATATGATACATGTATAGAAATTATCATGTATAGTGTTCATTTATGTGTGTGTGGATTTTAGTATATGTGATGTTGTTTTTGTTAGTAAAGATATCATGTTTTATCGCGTTTAAGGTGACAGCTCTCTTATGTTGTTCATGTAGCTTTAATTGTGTTACTGAACACTTGGAATTTGTAGAGAAATTAACTGATTTTGTTAGTAAATATTAAATGTATTATGTTTTGTTGTAGTTAATGTGAAAGCTATCATATTTTGTTCATGTAGCTGTAATTGTGTTAGTTAACACTTGGAATTAATGGAAAAACTGGTGATTGATACTGGAATTGGAAATATCTAACTGGCGTTGGAAATAAGAAAAAATTGATATACATGATGTTTTTTCTTTTTGGGGTAAATCTAGCATGTTGTATTGTTGTAAAGGTGAAAGCTTTGTTATTTTGTTCATGTTGCTTTAGTTGTGTTATTGAACACTTGGGAATTTGTAGAAAAAAATTGATTTTGTTGGTGAATACTAAACATATTTTGTTCTATTGTAGTTATAAGGTGAAAGCTATCTTATTTTGTTCATATAACTGTTATTGTGCACTTGGAATTTGTCGAAAAAACTGGTGATTGATGATTCACGTTCCTGAAATTGGAATATCTAATTGGCGTTGGAAATAAGAAAAATTTAATCTATTTAATTTTTTTGGTAAATATAGCATGTTGTATTGTGGTAAAGGTGAAAGCTTTGTTATTTTGTTCATATAGGTCTAATTGTGTTATTGAACACTTGGAATTTGTAGAAAAAAATTGATTTTGTTAGTGAATACTAAATAAATTACGTTTTGTTGTAGTTAAGGTGAAATCTATCTTATTTTGCTTATGTAGCTGTAATTGTGTTATTGAACACTTGGAATTTGTAGAAAATAACTGATTTTGTTAGTAAATACTAAATTATATTATGTTTTGTTGTTGTAAAGCTATCTTATTTTGTTCGTTTAAGCTGTAATTATGTTAATGAACACTTGGAATTTGTGGAAAAACTGGTGATTGATACTGAAAATGGAATATCTGACTGGTATTGGAAATAAGAAAATTTTGATATATATGATGTTCTTTTGGGTAAATCTAGCATGTTGTATTGTGGTAAAGGTGAAAGCTTTGTTATTTTGTTCATGTAGCTTTAATTGTGTTATTGAACACTTGGAATTTGTAGGAAAAAAATGGTTTTGTTAGTGAATACTAAAAATATATTATGTTTTGTTGTAGTTATAAGGTGAAAGCTGTCTTATTTTGTTCATGTAGCTGTAATTGTGTTAGTGAACACTTAGAATTTTGTAGAAAAAAACTGGTGAATGATACTGAAATTGGAATATCTAACTGTGTGGATTTTAATACATACACTGTTGTTTTTTGTTTGTAAATATATCATGTTTTATCATGGTGAAAGTGAAAAGCTTTGTTATTTTGTTCATGTAGCTTTAATTGTGGTTATTGAATACTTGGAATATCGCGAAATATTGGTGGTCTTCTCTATCTAATGAATGGGAATTCCTCTTTAAAATTGTCCACCCGTAACTATTTGTAGGAAAAAGACTAATTTTGTTAGTAAATACTA
This sequence comes from Solanum dulcamara, assembly GCF_947179165.1. Lineage (NCBI taxonomy): Eukaryota > Viridiplantae > Streptophyta > Magnoliopsida > Solanales > Solanaceae > Solanum > Solanum dulcamara. Next base: position 3,070,186 of record NC_077241.1, on the reverse strand, counting down.
AATATATCACGTTTTATTGTAGTAAAGGGGAAAACTATCTTATTTTGTTCATGTAGCTGTAATTGTGTTATTGAACACTTGGAATTTGTCGAAAAAACTGGTGAATGGTGATTCACATTCCTGAAATTGGATATCTAACTGGCGTTGGAAATAAGAAAAAATTAGGGTATCTGTATTTTGTAAATTGCTGAATTTGTTTAGAAGTCTTGCGACTTATGAGCTTTTTTTGTACGTTATCTGGAAATAACATCTGCTTTACTTGTTGTGCGATGGAGTTCGATATCATTTGGTGCGTTAGTTCATTTAAGCTTTTATTGTTGATTAGGAGATCAATTGAGAGCTGCTCTTGTATACATTCTTGAGCATGTCATGGAGGTGTACTTGTGTTATTGAACACAAGAATTTGTCGAAAAAACTAGTGAATGAGGATTCATGTTTATATTCTCTCGCAACTGGCATTGATAAAGTATTCAGGGTACTTGCAAATTGCTGAATTTGTTAGATGTTTTGTAACTTGTGATTTTTTTGTATGTTATCTGGAATTAAAATCTGTTTTACTTATTCGTGCAGGGAGTTTTATGTCATTCAGTGAGTTTTATGTCATTGGTGGTGTTAAATCCTTTAGCTTTTATTGTTGATTAGGAAATCAATTGGGAGCTGCTCTTGGATGCATTTTTTTAGCTGTTGTGACTAGTTCATCACTGGTAATCTTATCTCACTTCCTCTTTATGTTTTTTTTTCCAACTTACTCATACATATACAAGATCAGATTATGGTCATTATGTCTTTTTCCCTGTCTACTTGATTTGTTTTCTTCACACTAAGGTTTAATTTTAGTATTTTACCACTAGTCTCTCGAATTGGATCAAAAAAAGATTGTAATTTTCTTGATGTGTTCTCATGGGAGTAGAGGCGTTGCTGTATTAATCTTGTCTTCAAAATGGTTGGAAGTTTTGGCGGGTAGTGTTTGTTTTTTCAGAATCTTTTGGTGTGTTGATTTTACATTTTGGGCTTTCATTAAGAGAATATTTGATATTTGATGTGCATACCTACTCGATCTTATTTACTGAAGTATGATTTCTTTTATCACATGCCAGACTCCACGTCAATGACATGTAGCATGGAGATGAGTCCAATCTGCGCTAAAACAAAAGTTGTTCATTTTCCCCATAGACTGAAATATTAGGAATTGTGCGTGTCAGAGATTTTTTAAAAATAAACGGTGTGTAGTGCATATCAGTGGAGATAGGGATGGGCATACAAGCAAAAAGACCGATTCGACCTAAATTTTCAGTTTTGTCCCCCCCCCCCCCCAAAATAAAATAAAATAAAATAAATTAAATCAGGCGTGGAAGTTTCCTTTCATCCGGCTCAAGTTGGTATATGTTTTTCCAGTTTTTACAGCCGGTTTAATAGTTAATTTTCTTTTTTAAATTTTGGTTCTTTGGTTCGGTTTCAATTTTTAACTGGAAAACCAAAGTTGTCTAAAAGAACTTTTGGGCCCCTTAATATCTTACCTAGTTGCACTTAGCTTTGCCTTCAAGCCCAAAACCGAATCTCATTTTGAAGAAGCCCGAACCCCCAAGTCCAAGTCAAACTATTGCTATTGCTGGTCACCTGCTCTATGCCATTACCATTCAGCCATCATTCTGACCCACAATCTTATGATGTTTCTCGATCTCTTCCCAGTTTCTAAGGTTATATCATATGTGTGTTTGATTTTTCTATTCTTTTCGTTTACTGTAGTGATAAAATGACCAACCATAGCACTGAATTTGAGTTTTATTTTAGAGAAATTGCAATTTATGCTGATGGATTATATTCAACTCTAAAATGATTCAAAAAGAATACTCAATGGTCAGTTCCACTTTCCACAAACCATGGCATTTCTCTGCGTCATGGGGTCAAGATTATTTGTAGATCGTTTAAATCGTCCATAAGCTGGTTTGATTTTCATATTAGTTGGCATTTTATCTTGTACTTGTTTTTGTATTTCAGTTTATTTTCAAACTTCAAACAGCTATCTTATCTGGTCATGAATTTGTAAGGAAAATAAGATTAAGCAATTTTTCACCTTATAGTTTCTTGGGGTTTTTATTGCCTCAAAATTCTTAGATTTCTTCATCAAGATTTCCCTAGAAACTGAAGTGAATGTATTTTGCATTTGCCTTGAAGTTACATGTCATTGCTATGCAACTTCTATTTAGAAAAAAAACTACTATCTATTACCTAAGCAATTATCTCTGCGACTTGGAGTAAATCTGTTTTGCAACAAAGTATTTTCTTGAACTATTTTTGTTGCTGGCTGAAAAAAGGCCAATCTGACCGGCCCAAAACTGAAACTGAACTGGTTAAAACCGAACCTATCAGTTCGGTTTGGGTCAACATCTATTGTAAAAAACCAAACAGTACTTCTACAAAACTGAACCGACCGACGCCCATCCTTGAGTGGTGAAATGTAGCAATTTTAGTTTTTTGAATTACTCTCATGGCTATTTCATATACAATACTTGTTTGTAATGATCACTCCTTTTCCTGTGTGCATCATATGTGTGTGTGTGTGTCGGTTGGTGCATATCATGTCTTATTGTTGGTAAATAATATCATGTTTTATCATGTTAAAGGTAAAAGCTCTTTCTTTTTTTCAATGATGAAATAGTAAGGATGAGAGATCTGTTGTTTTGTTCATGAAGTTGTAATTGTGTTATTTACTCATGGAATTTACCGAACAAAATAGTGAATGATGATTCACATTCTCCAAGTTGGTATGTTCACTCCAATCTGGCGTTGTAAAAAAGGGTAGTTCTAAATTGCTGATTTTGTAGGTGTTTTGTATCAACTTCTGTACATTATCTGGAATTAATCTCTGTTTTACCTATCGTGCAGTGATGTTTATATTGTTAAGGGCGTTAGTTCCTTTAGCTTTTATCGCTGCTTAAGAGATCAATTGAGAATTGTTGTTGGATGCATTTTTTGGCGTGGTATGATATGAAAAGTTCATCACTGGTAATTATGCCAACTTCCTTTCATGTTTTTAGTTTTTAACTTATTATGCAACTTATAGCTTGCAATAATTCATATGCTGTTTTTTGGTTGGTAATATGTTATATGTAGTTTCCAGATATCCTTGTTTGAATTTCAGAAGGCTAATTTGTCCACATCCAATTTGACTAGAAAATTTGTCATGTTAGTATTTGAAAAAACTAGATATATTTAGATGGAGGGACTATGTTTCATTTTGCTATGAATTATGATGGATGCAGTCGTATGTACTATCTAATGCTTAATGTTTTCCCATGGGTGCTTATGATTTTTCTTTAGTTTGTGCAATATGCAAGTTCTTCACAAAGAAAGAACTGCCAGCATTTTCTTGTGTTTGTGAAGCTATCATGTTTCAGTACGTGGCATCTTTGGTGCATCTTGTCTGATTGTTGTCCAAGGAAGCAAACACTTCTTGTATGCTAAAAGCTTTAGGATAGACACTTGCCTGTGATATTTTCCCTTTGGGGGACTTGTCCATAATTAGACCTTTAGCCTGAAATCAGAACGCTAGATCTTTCTGTTAAAGAAAACAAGATGAATCGAGTCCTACTGAATCCAGATTGACATTCTTAAGCTGTCTTAAGCTTGAATGTCTGTTGATATAGCATTATGCATTTTCATCTTAATTCTTACAAACCCTAAATGTCGTGTTATGTATACTAATTTCTCTTGTTCCTCACTGAAGTTTTTGGTCTTTGTAATTTTTGGTGGTTCTTCACTAGAGTAGTTTCATCTCATACATGTAATCATTTATCATCAGCTTGTCAGCTTTTATATGGTTGACTGGCAGCTTGATATGTCTTGTCTCCTAGTGGATTGTATGTGATGATTGAACTTGTGGTATTCTGGATTGTTCAAACTCTTTTCTGTATTTATTTTGTCAGGTTTATAGACTTTTATCAATGGCATGGGCGTGGTCTCTCTGAGGCGAAACCAAGGCTGACTTGTATATAACTGTTATCTTTGAACCTTTGGCTTTCAACCAGCGGATAGGGATTGATCCTGTAGGTAGAAATGGAAACAAAATCCGGAAAGGTATTGGATAGAAGCCGAAACATTGTTGTTGACTTGAAGAGAAAGCGGGAAGCTCGATGCGAGACCCATCTCTCTGGGGCTACCCACATGATATTGCCAGTTCGAGCCTTGCTGAATTCATCAATCCGCCCGCTTGGAAAGCGGACGAAGCTGAATGGATCAAGAAGCAGGTGTGGTGGCTACGAATTTTACCAAAAAAAAACTCTACGTAGATATTATCTTAATTTCAGGCGAAGTGGGCTTCCGCAACGTTTGATGTACTATCAAAACAGTCGATGGACTGATTTCCCTGAGAACATCGTGTCGATGTCTAAGCAAGATCTCTGGATAAAGAAATCCGCGATGGAGGTAGTGTTCAATGGTAATAACTGTGTGCTTGATTTCTTCCATATGATGCTGTTGGACCTGAAGTCGGGCGTGCAGCAACCAATTGCATGGATTGATGAAGCAGGCAAGTGCTTTTTCCCGGAAGTATTTTCTTATTGTGATGAACTGCATGAGTGTTGTCACTGTGAAGACAACGACTGCGTAGAGGTAGATTCTGAGACAGAGGGATCCAATGATCTGGAGATGCAGCTGGAGATTGAAGTTAATGGGGCAGATATATCAAGTTCGAAAGAATTTAGTGGAGAGTCCTATGCTAATGTTGAGCAAGTGAACTTTTGTCACGAACCTGCAGAAAAAAATCGCATTGCAAAAGTTGGTGATAATCATGTCAGAATATCAGATACGAAAGCCAAGGTCGACTCTCCGGAAAATTATCAAATGGTGCAAAATGCTGTTGGCAGGTATGACTCTAAGTGGGAACATACGGACCCTGATGCTGTGGGTAAGATGTTCCTCAAGGGTATTAGTTCTCCTGCAAGTGCAAATATAATTGAATTGCAGCGCATTTCAAGTACTTTCATGGAAGTTCGAAAGGAACTCTTTCAAAAGCAGGTGGAAATTACGAGCAAGCATCGTGGGGATGCCTTTCTTAGTTATGCTTGGCTTCCTTCTTCTAAAGGAATGATTATGAGTATTATGAAGTATGGGCTTGCTAATTATTATCCATCCAGAACCAACTCCAGTTATGGCATTGGTGTTCATCTTTTCCCTGCTAACTGTACTGACACCAGGTAGTGTTGTTTCCACCTTTTGATTTTCTGTCAACTGAATTTTTGTGCTACAAGGACAAAGTTGCAAGAGGACATTACAGGTGCATTTCAGAAATAAGGTTTTTTGGTTGGTAGAACATATAATGTTAAGGCAGCTATGTTTGTCTAAAAATAGTTGGTTAGTGTCAATATTCAAACCTCGAGGTGGGCGTTGTCTGAAACTTCCCTATAGTTTTACTGGTAAAACAGGCTGAATGCTTGTTGTGTTGTATTCCTCTGCCTACATGCTATGCTGATACTGATCCGGAAAAGTATGACCAGCTTGAAGCTTATTGATTTCATTTTTGGTTTAGTCAATTATAATTTCCCCCAGTGTTTATCATCAAAAGTAATAGAGGAATATCAATCAAGTTTTTCAGTTACTGGTTTCTGTTTTTTTTCTTTTCATATGGTACAATACCGGCTCAATTACTAGACTAGATTGGTTTTGGGCCAGTCAGCGTTAATGCTCAACTACTTTACTCTATCCATTTAATTGATTCCTTTGGTGCTGTCAAATGTACATACCTGGCTTGTTAAAGATGCAAATAGTGACCTGTGTTATGTGCTAATATAACTGTGTTTAAGTAGTTTCATAGGGCTTTAGAGGTACACAGTCGATATTCCATGCTAGCATTGTGTCATTGTTTTGTGTTGACAATCCACCTGTTATAGTTGTCTTGGTGATGTTTGATAAGATGTCCTTTGATTCTTAAAGGAGTTTATTTTATTTGGTTGCTTGGCCTTGTTGCTTTGAATTTTAGGCCTTCTGTGGCCGACCTGCGCCATTGTCACATTTTCTTTTGTTGATTTGTTTGTTCTCATTATGAAGTTTATTTATGTTGCTGCTGTCATTTTCTGTACAGTGCAAAGTATTCTGATGTTGACGAAAATGGTGTACAATACATGATATTGTGCCGTGTAATAATGGGAAACATGGAACTGGTTTGTCCTGGATCAAAGCAATTCCATCCCAGTAGTGAGGATTTCGATAATGGTGTTGATAGCCTTGAAAATCCGAAGTGTTATGTAGTCTGGACTATGAATATGAGTACGCATATATTTCCAGAATACGTCGTCAGTTTCAAGTTCTCTCCTGATTCTGAAGGTGACTATTTAAGTCCTTTTTTTATGGTTACTGTTTGCGCAAGGCAACAGAAAGTTGTTCCCCTTGGTTAACTTGAGTTAGATGCTTATGAACCCGACTTAAATAGTAGAACAATTTAAAGGCTGCCAATGGAAGGAGGTATTTTTCATTTTTGCAGAAAAGGAAGCAAAAGATGATCCCAACTTTATTTGAATATTCGAACCCCCTTCCAACTTTTAAATCATCAAGTCCATTCCCATTTCATAAAATTAGTGGATATTGGCTATAAACAATAAATATAATTATGCTAATTGTTTATTTGTTGTTTATCAATGTTATTATTTTGTGTCATGTTAATCCTGTTTAGACACTTACTAGGATTAACCTTACTAGCGCGCGCTTGTTCTTTCATGTTGTACTGAATTTTGTGTCGATTGATTCTTAATGTGTTAATATCTACATGTTGGGTAATGGATGATTGGAAATTGGGGTGATGGAGCTTAATCCAAATGTTTCTAAAATTTTGGGAAGGACTACAAGTTTGATTAATATTAGAAGACAATTTGACTTTTGAGAGTTTGAAGACAATCATTTCTATGGCCACATATCATGTTATTGAGTTATGGGATCTTCTATTTTCAGGGTCCTGACCCAACTTAGACCTGCCTACATGTTGGGATGCATATCCAGTTTCTTCTTCCTTATTTGTCCTATCATCCTTAACTGTGTTTTTCATCTTCTTCTGCGTGGCGTACAGATAAATCATGGGTCCCTCTCTTTTGCATTTTAAATTTGAAGAACACTTGATAGATATTGTCTGGGTCTTGCAACATAAGGTAGCAGTTGAATTGTATTTACCATGTTTATCTTTACAGGATATCTCGTTGGAAACAAGAGCCCAAATGGCTCTGCTGTCACTAGTTGTCAGGGCCCTGTGGATCAGGTACCGGCAGATACACTTCCTACTGTCTTGGTGAGTCTATTGACATCTATAGTTGTGTCGACTTGGGGCTATTTTGTTTTTTGGTGTTCATTGAAAAAAAGATGGGAGATTGGAGGATTTTTTATGGATATGATACAAGTGTGAAATTGTTTGGCAGATGAGGCAGTAGAACTATGATTTTTAGTGTGAGGTTTTGGGGCATATCCCTTTTTTGTGTTTTTCCCCCTTCAAATTTTGGACTCAGCCTCATCCAGCGAGCCTGATTTTTGAACAAAATCGTGGGTGGTGTCGTGCTAGTATGATGATTCTGCTTCTTCAGCAACACTCTCATTTTAGTGCTCCTCTTTTCATTATTTTGATGGAGAACCTTTCAGCTAACGATTACCCTATGTTCCTCTATAGGGAAGTGATTGCTATCAGAATTCACTAGGGCTGGCCTCAAAAAAGGCTGCAAGGACTCCAAAGTCCCCTTGGATGCCATTCCCGATGTTGTTTGCCGCAATTTCGAGGAAAGTGTGTCAAGAGGATATGAACCTTGTTTGTAGCAATTATGAGTTATTCAAGGTATACATAATTGCATTGCATCTGTTGAAGGCCATGTTTTTTAGAAAAAAGTTATAGTTGCTGGATAGCCTGAATTGTTACTTTAGTTTGGCATTTTTCCTCTCTTTGGTTCATGACTTTTGTGTATTCTGGCATTGGCAGGGAAAGAAGATAAACAGGGATGAATTTGTCAAAAAGTTGAGGTTGATCGTAGGGGATACTTTGTTAAGGTCCACTATAACTAGTCTTCAGGGCAAGGTATGCTCTTTGCCTTTTTCTAAAAAACAGGTGCTACTGAGCTAGCTTGTCAATGCTTCATTCATTATATCCATAACACCCCTCCCCCACCCCCCGTCTAAGAATTTTTCTCTATGTTTTTTTCTGATTGATGAGTTACATTTTGGTCAGAGATGGGCTTCAACAAAATCTTTGATAAAATGTTCTTTGGGTCCAAACTAGTTGCAATTTCTAGGTCGCACATTTCGTCTTCCAAGTTGCGTTGTTAAGTGTTCTACATTTGTTGAGGGAAGCCGGTGTTTTTGTCTGCGTACTGAACAATCCTTAATTATGAGCTAGCTCTTGGGTTGGGTTACACTTGAGGTCCATTTTCTTTGCGTGGTATCAGAGGCGGATTGATCCCTCTTCTTGGTTTCACAAATGTTAGGCATCCATGATATATTGTTTCACAGCAATGTCTAATATCGGTTGATGTTGAGGATTTTAGTCCAAGTCTTAACCAGCTTCCACAAAATCCTAGGTTTGCTGTGGGCTTTATTATTGCCTTTCGTTTTTAATAACTAAAAAAATTTATTAATGGAAAGGAAATCCCCGTATACAAGTAGTATAGCCATATATTAGAGCAACCTGGATGAAAATATGGATCTTTCAAGGGCTACCAATCATCTTATCAAACAAGCGCCTCATGGGTACATCCAAAAAAAAAACTAGAGATGGAGGCTACTGCTCACATGTACAAAATCATTGTCTCTCTTCAGACGCTCTTATATTACTCTCCCTCCAAACGACCTACATAATCGATGGTGGAACTATATCCCATGCCTTGTGTCTTGATCCTTTCTTTTGAAAGGTCAGCTATACATCGCCTCCTTGACTGTTCTCAGCATGACCCAATGATGTGTAGTACTTGAGAACTATAAGCTGTCTGTTTTGAAACTTAAAATGCTAGTAGTCTTGTGTTGTGTTACTTTTGTCATTTTATTGTCTTGCTACCTTTCCTAATAAGGGCCTGAGAACTAAAACGAGGGGAAGTCAAACGTGGGCAATATTTATAGGATAGACGGAGTAATAATTTATTGGTGAATTTGTTCTTTCAAAATGTGTACTATTGGTTCTGGCTTGGTAAAAGGCTGTTGGAGACAAATGGTGAGGATTGTAGCTGAACATTCTGTTATTGTATATTCTACTGTAATCACTATTTAAGATTCAGGACACTGAAGAAAATATCTATGAATAAACCCTTTATGCCTTGGTATACGATGAAATGCCTACAAGTCGAAGGAGTTGCACATTTCATGTTTATGCAATTATGCATGTTATTGTCTCAATTGATTAGAATTACTTGGGGAGCCTACACCGGGTATGTTGTGTTAAGTTTTTTCTTTTGGTGCTCTCTTTGGCAGGTACCACCTAAATCAATGTAATTTGTCACTGTAAAGCGAGAACAGGAGAGTGTCTGCCTGGAGTGACGGTGTCGGTTCTATTTTGTTGCTTCTATGAACAGCTGTTTTTACTTGGCTATAGAAAGTTTATAGTGGACGTATCTATTGCTTTTTCCTAGAATGTGTGATACAAGGTAGTTTGCTACTTTTGGTGGAATGTGACAAGGGTTTAGTACTTTTTCTGGACTTATGGATTTGGTCGCTGAAGTGAGTGCTTACAGAGTTGCGCTTTCCAGGTTACAGTATCTTATATATCTAGCAATTAGCTCTTGTGCACATGGTTTGTTATACATAGTTCATTCTGAATTTGCTTGCTACTATAAAAACAGTCCTGATAATGTATTGAGAATTGCGGGTATGTGCAATCTTAAGTACACATTTGTGTTTCTGATGCCATTTGTTTTGTACGTGGTTGTGGATGTATTCCTGTTTAAAGCTCCTTTTGCGGTAATTCATCATTGTCCTTTGTTTTTGCGGATGAACTTGGTTTGTTAAGAATGATATGCTTGAGTAGGGGTGTATTGAATTTGGTCGGGGTATTGACCTGACACAATATTATTTGGGCTTAAATCAAAATCAATAGTCTTAACAATGAGGCTCAAGTATGGGATCAACGACTAAAAAAAATTTTTGGTCTTGAAATCTTAAATATCTTCAATTACTTGGGAAATCTTCTTAGACTCTATTTTCTTACTCTTTAAATTCAACATTTCATATGTGATAAAGATCTTGGGAGTGGAAAAATTGTTGTTTGGAGCGCCACCCGAATGGACCCCTACAGTACTTCGAATTAAGTGGGGTTTAAGTGGGGTTTTTGCGGGCTTCGGAAATTTCCGAATGGGAAATTATAACCAAAAAAAGAAAATACATTTTGAAGTATTGAATATTTAGTGGGAGATTATATAAGCGGGAAATTGAGTTGTCTTTGTTCATGTTCATGAATTTTCTGCAATTTAGCCCCCAAAAGTTATCTTTCAAACAATTGAAACAGCTTCACGCACAAATCTTCACTAATGGAGTTCCCCGACACAGTAATCTATCTTCATTATGGAATTCAATGATTCGTGTTTCTTTACAACATGAAAATTTCAAGAAATTTTTGGATTTGTACAAAGGGTTGATGAGGAGTTGTAACTTCTTCTTCCCAAACAGATTCACCATTTCTTTGATTTTGCGTTCTTGTGCAAATCCAAACGGAACCCATTTAGGGAAATCCTTTCATTCCCAGATTGTGAAAATGGGTTTTGAATTTGATGTAGTTCTGTTAACTGGGTTGCTTGATTTTTATGCAAAAGTTGGGGATTTATGGTCTGCACGGAAAGTGTTTGTGGAAATGCCCGAGAGAGATATTATTGCTACTAATGCTATGATTTCAGCTTTTAGTAGACATGGTTGTGTTAAGGAGGCAAAGAAGCTGTTTGAAAATATGTCTCTGAGGAATTCAGCTTCTTGGAATTCGTTAATTTCGTGTTACTGCAAATCAAGTGAAGTTGACAATGCTCGATTAATCTTTGATCGAAATCCAATGAAAGATGTGGTCTCATGGAATGCAATGATCGATGGATATTGTAAGTCGGAGCAAATGGTCAAGGCGGAAGAATTGTTTGTCGAGATGGGGTTCATGAAAGATGTTGTGACTTGGAATACGATGATTGCAGGATATGTTCAATGTGGTGAATTCGTTAGAGCGATAAATTTGTTTCAACGTATGGTAAGGGAAGAAGTAAAACCAACTGAGGTGACAATGGTAAGCTTGCTTTCTGCTTGTGCTCATTTAGGAGCTTTAGACATGGGTGAATGGATTCATAGTTATATTAGAACGAAGAAAATCAAGATCGATTATGTCCTGGGTAACGTGCTTATAGATATGTACTTCAAATGTGGGGATGTTGTAGGTGCTACACAAGTCTTCCATGGCCTGTATGATAGAAACATCTTTTGCTGGAATTCCGTCATCATTGGGCTAGGAATGCACGGGTATGGGAAGGAAGCTGTAGACGCTTTCATTGCGATGGAAGGAGAGGGGATAAAACCAGACGGTGTGACTTTCGTTGGGCTTCTATGTTCGTGTAGCCATTCTGGATTAGTCTCCGTTGGGAGAAGTTACTTTTCACAGATGAAGAGCGTTTATGGTATTGAGCCCGGAATTGAACATTATGGATGCATGATCGACCTTTTAGGTCGATCAGGATGCCTTCAAGAAGCACTAGAACTTATAAAGAACATGCCAATGAAGCCCAATGCAGTTGTCTGGGGTGGTCTGCTCCAAGCGTGTCACAAGCATAAGGATGCAAAACTATGGGAAGAGGTGACGGAGAATCTTCTGAGTTTGGATCCACACGATGGAGGAAACTACGTCTTCTTATCCAACCTCTACGCATCTTTAAACCGATGGAGCGAAGTTGATCAATGCAGAAAGTTAATGATCAAGAGGGGTGTACACAAAACACCCGGATGCAGTTCAATCGAGGTGGAAAACATTATATACGAATTTGTAGCTGGAGATACTTCACATCCTCAAATTAACGTGTTCCTGGATAAGATCGCGAAGGAACTACAGGCTCATGGATATGAACCAGATACAACTTCGGTATTACATGATGTTGAGGATGAAGAGAAGGAGAGTGTCGTTCGATACCACTGAGAGAATGGCTGTTACTTTTGGACTTATGTCAATGCAATCCGGATGGACAATTCGGATTGTGAAGAATATCAGGACATGTGATGATTTTCATACAGTCATGAAGTTCATGTCAAATGTTTATAACAGGGAAATAGTAATGAGGGATAGGAGCCGGTTTCATCATTTTAGGAATGGATATTGTTCTTGTAATGACTACTGGTGACACACGTGAACTATCATTTTTTTGCGAGTTTACACCCCAACTATTAGTTGTACCATTTTCCAATGTGAATTAGCATCATGAATGTATTAGAACACGCCTCAATTAGTGTGGGTTAGAGTCACTTGGGTTAGAGAATGGACTGGTGATCTGTTTATATGGACTCGACCAATCTTCACTTCTGAGCTAGCGTTTGGATTTGAGTTAGGTTCAGGTATTGAAAAAGAACATATATTATGCCTCCAATGCCAAAAGAAGATCTTCTCGAACCCAAAGAACCTAATGAGAATCGAACAAAAGATCTTCTAGAACAAATGACAATGGAACCTACAACAATTTTTCTTATTGACAAAAGGCAAAATCTGAGTGACATCATGTTAGTGCTCACCTGGGTCAAGAGTCGGGAGTTGGGTCTCGAGATGGTGTTGGAAGTTGGGAGTCGATTTCCGGGTTGGAGTCGGGTCCCAAGTCATTTCTTCCATCACAAAAAAAAACTCCTAGCATAGATTCACATGAATAACAAATACTAACATTATAACTCTATTTGTTTGTTTGTTGTTGTTGTTAGTTACCATAGGACTCATTAGGAATTTAGGATATCTTGGGCTATCAACACGGTTCAATGGAATATGTGCCCTAAAGCCAAATCTTTAAAAAGAGGCCTAAATATATTTCAGTCATTTTATTTTATATATTTTAATTCGACTAAGCATAAAGTTTTAGATATATCAAAAACATTTAATATAATCGTCTTTAATTAAAAAATTATATCATATAAAGAATATTCTTTGAATCTTGTGACCTTGAACATATCATGTTATTCTTATAAGAATGTGTGATTAAGGCTAAAATGAAAAGTAGCAGTAGAACTTTCCGTGAATATAGAAATATGCAAATTATAGACAACTAAAATAAAATAGAGGAAGTATTTGATAAGACATATATATTTTTGCATAATGTGAGATTCCGACAAGAAGCATAAAAAAAATTAAATAGAAATTGTATGGACAGTATTTGGTTGAATTTTAAAAATATATATTTAAAATTGAAATTATATAAGTATATACATATAGTAAAATTATGTTTGAATATGAAATTTATTTTAAAAAATATTTTTATTTTGTGCGTAAATTTATATTTGTACTGATCTTAATATATATATAATATTGGGAAAATAAAAAAAAATAAACTCTTTAAACAAACTATTTACCACTTTATACCCCTTCCCTAAATAATTTCTTTATATACCCCTTTGGTCAGACTAATTACCCTATACCCTTTTTAATTATTTTTAAATTCGCTCGTCGACGTTATGCTGACGTCAGCATCCATCCTACATGATACCGATAAAGTATCATATACCGATGCAGTATCACAGATGATTAAGCTCAATTCTATATGATACCGATATGGTATCAACATACCAACGGAGTATCACAAAGAATATATTTACTAATTAGTGTGATAAATAAAATTATGATTTTAATAATTTTTTCTTAATTGTTTTATTTTTATTTCTTAAAAAAAGAGCTCAATTATATATGATACCGATAAGGTATCAATATATTGCTATAGTATCATTGAGGATTTTAAAAGCGTCTCATTAATGATTTTCAATATCATTATAATATACGAATATATTGTGGTAGTATCATTCATGTAATATCGAATGACCTAGGAAAACCTTTATGATACCATCACAGTATATATATACTATGATGGTATCATTCAACATTTGTATGAAACGATCCTTAATGATTATATGAAATGATCCTTGATGATGCAATACCAGTATATGATGTGTTTCATGGAGATGTAGATGAAGGATTGAAGTAGACATTAATGATACCATAATAGTATATAGATATACTGTGGTGGTATTATTAAGGACTGAAGCAGTCTCAATAATATCATGTCAGTATATTGATGCTGCGACGATATTTTGCTCGCGAATCTCATGCCTTGAAGAATATAAATTATAAAAAATATTTATTTATAATTATTTTGCTTTTATGAGATATGAGCTTAGTTTTCTTAGAGATCTTAGGGGCCTAAAGCAAGTGGTATGAGCTTACTTGCTTTAGGCTTCTGCCGGCACCTGGGCTATTAATTTTTGTTTGGAATTGACTTTTATTTTATTAGAGAAACTAGAAAGAGCAACTTTGCATTTTTGGTCAGATAGGCTACACAACACAATCTTTGAAGAAAAGGAAAGACTTACCTAATACATAGACACACTTAAATTTGGCTTTAACCGATAAATATAAATTTTTCTTTGCTAATGCACATCTAGACACCTCAATTTGATCTTAAGTAACAGCTAACACTCCAACTTATCCCTACCGTGTCGAAGGGCGGAGCCAACTTGTGGTTAGGGGTTCATCCGAACCCCTTTCAACGGAAAATTCTACTATTTATACATTATTAAAGCAATTTTTTTATGTATATACATTAGATGTTGAACCTTTTTCGGCTAGTTCATGTGTTTACTTCTTCAGATTTTGAAGCCTTTTAGTAAAAATCTTGATTCAGCCATTGAGTGTGTCTATGGATGCTGACGTGACATAAGTGTTGGAAAAGAAAGGAAAGGTTTTGATATGCAAAAGAAGGAAGTTTTAAGTGATATAAAAATCATAACATTCATTATTATGATTTTTTGAGGTCACAAAATTTTGAAGGCCTGAAGCAATAATTTTACTAACCTTGGTACCTTACCTTGAGCCACCTTTACTAAAAATAAGAGTGCATGTATCTCTTTGTATAGAACATAATACTATTTTTAATTAAAAAAGAATAATTTTTGTCATATTTTTTCTGTTAATGTTGTGACACGTCAATTTTATCTTGTCGATAAGTTTTCACAATTGTTTAAAAACTAGTCACATAAGAAACTACAATTAAAGGTTATGCTGAAAAGGTAATATTCTTTCATTCTTGATCAAAAGTTTAGATATTGAGTTGTGGTATTGAATTGTCTTTGAGAGAGAACGTTTCACTCCAAAGAAGTGACCTTTTGAAGCGGATATATATATATATTAGGTGGGTAGTGATAAGGAATATATGTAGGGCATTTTCTATGAGGTTCACTTCTTAAAGTCTTTAGAAAGATTCAATATGTTTCCAACTTATTGGGGCTTTTTGCTAGGCTTATTATAAAAGGATCTTATACCTATACCAAAGTCAAATAAAAGGACCTGATAAAGAAAGGGTGGAAACTTACTACTTTAAGTCATATTTTGTGGGTATGATGGAGGAAAATGTTCTAACTTTTGTTTAAATGGCAACATGGTGTACAAAGTATTTTGTAATTACGCAGAATTCAGGAAAGAGCCATAGCGATATATAGTCTATTATAATGTAAGCATTAGTGACTGCTTTCACGACTCAAATCTATGAACCTATAACTCGTATAAATTGAAGACAACCTTTTGTTGATCGAAGGCTCTTCTTCATATATGGTCAAGTCTTCTTTGAGAATATTTCATTTTTGCTTGTTAGGAAAGGATCACTTTGCATCATTCATTCTTGGGAAGTTTTTCAAATCCTTAAGTAGAATAGGTAATATTTTGAGAAGGATTTATGTTACTAATTCTTCATGTAATTTAATTTTTACTTTTTGATAAGAATTTTTCCTAGTCATCACAAAGGCATTGAAACCATAGAATATAATGCAACGAAATGGACATTTATATATCTCATTCTATTGTTTCCCTTTTCCATGTGTTATATGTTGGGGGACATAATTTTTAATTCGGTGTTTGATATTCGTTTCAGATTTTAATTAATCTAGATTTGTAAAAATTTCACCTTTTTTAAGATAGAGAGTAAAACACTATGTAGGACAGAACTTTCTCTAAGTTCAAATCTAAAACCGTTGGTTAAAAATGGAGGGATTCTTACATAACATATCATATTTACTCTTAACTACTTTCTGTCTATCTCAATTTATGTGACATCTTTCAGATTTTGAGATTCAAACAAGTCTATCTTTGATCGAAATTTTTTCATATATCTTTTAAATATTTTGATTATCGATCATTGTGATTTATCATATTCTTTTTCAGATAGTTTTCAAATATATAAATTTTTTATTTTAAAATATTTAAAAATTCTATATATATCCAAATTCACAGTCAAAATTAAATTGTTTGACTCTCAAAATTCAAATTGTGTTACATAAATTGTAACAAAGTTGTTAACTCTCAAAATTCAAATTGTGCCACATAAATTGAAACACAAACAATAGTAATGAAGAACAAGCCAACATAAATAGTGCATCACGAAACTCTAAAGATTATGAAACACATGACATGGTGGTAAAGTAAGTCAAGAATATGTGTCAATGAGAAAATATGTCCCTCTCTATATATATTCCTTTCTTATCTATGATTATTTTGCATTTTTTTTTGGCTAAACCTTATCACTATATTTACAATATCTTCTCAAGCTGTCAATTCTTACATCCCCTTTTTCCTTTTCACCTTTTTGGAATCCACAAATTATGTTCAAATATGAACACAAATTTGAAAAAACATTGAACTTTTGTAAGTGAATATGAGTGAAATGTGAAAACTAGGTATTTGGAGATTTTTCGAATTCCATTTTTTTTTTGAAATCCCAATTGTAACAAGTTGAAGTCAAATTGTTACAATTTTATGTTAATTGTGTTTTTTCCATCATCTGACATACCTTATCTTTATCGTACCCAAATTTTCATAGCTCCATCCCCACCGCCCTCACCTATGATATTTGTGTAGACTATATAACAATGCCTTTAGAATGTTATTGTTGACTTACGTATCAAATACAAGAAAATAAGTAATAAACTTATTTTTCTAAAAAATATATTTTATACGTATGTACCAAACACACCCTTAGGACTAAGTCTAAGGTTATAACTGAAACAAAAGGAATAAAAATCGGAATATTTTCTGAAAAAAGATTTTATCTCATAATAAAGAAATGCACTTTGTGAGGTAACTATTAAGTCCTTTTGAAAATGTGTTACAACTTATAAGGCTAAGTCTAAGGTTATAACTGGATGTTCCCTTTAAAGTTATTCATGCAATTTATATGATTTTTTTTTTCAAATGAAAGAATATATAAAGGTTTTGAGTACACACACAAAAACATAAATAATCCTATAAAAAAACTAATATTTCTATATAACGATATCACAATCAAATTTTGAATGAGCGCATGGCTAACACCTGCTGTATTAAGCGATTTTTCTTTCAATTTCGAGAATCAACCAACGAAAAAATTCGTAGCCGGGTGACTCACATCTC
Organism: Solanum dulcamara; assembly: GCF_947179165.1. NCBI lineage: Eukaryota > Viridiplantae > Streptophyta > Magnoliopsida > Solanales > Solanaceae > Solanum > Solanum dulcamara. The sequence goes on along the minus strand of NC_077241.1, from coordinate 3,052,590 downwards.
GATTGGTATCATTCAAATGCGAATATGAGCGAATTATTAATGTTTCAATTCATGATAAAGTATCCATGGCATATAATAATCTTTCATGACTTTGGAAACATTACATAAATTTAAGTTCTTTGGCATATTAAAATATGTAAATCTCTATCCATAAATTATAAAGTACAATTGACAACACTATGATCATAATTGCATGATCCATAGTTTTAAGTATAAAAAATTCCAAAGTTAACTCCAAATACTTTTCTAAGTGGTCCAAAATTTGAAACATAAGTAGATATACGTCTAAATATGTGTGTTATATGTATTAATATACACGATATACATACGATGATGACATTTTCCAAGTCAACGTCAGCTCTGAATTAAAATTCAGATTTGAAGTCGACTTGAAAAGTGAGTGGAAAAACACATTCATGTTAAAATATTCAGCAAGTGGAAAAACACACTCAAGACGTATCACCAGATGTGTGTACTCTTTTTTCTTCACTAGGCTTTTTTTCACTGGATTTTTCTTGTAAGATTTTAACGAGGCACAACATTTATGAATGTTCAAAATAACTATGTATTTTGTTTCTTGTAAAGTTTTTAATGAGACACAATACACACGGACATCCAAGGGGGAGTGTTAAAATATTTAGCGCCCTTTCTACTTTTCCCCTACCCACTATCTTCCTAAATTGGCTATTAATAGCCAATATGTATTTACACAATTCTACACACTGAATTCACTTAAAATCTATCTCTTATTATTTCTTTCTCCGTTATTCTTAATTTGCTAAGTTTATTTTATAAAAATTCATTAGATATCACATGTACATAAATTTTTATTGTCATGATTGAAATTCGTTGGAAACACTTGGACAGATTTATATAAAAAATTTGAAAAAATAAGTAAAAAAAAATCATTCGTTGAAAAGACCTAGACCAATATATATAAAAATTTAAATGCCTATTTCTTCGCACAACATTCTTTGACGACTCCTTTTTTTTATTACATATTATATGGTTGAATAATGAGTGAAAAATGAAAGAACACAAAATATATAGTCACATTTCATTAAGACGAATCAAATTACTATTACTAGTATTAATTCTTGAAATTGGGTCCATATGTTTAAATTTACTGCCATTTTGTGGCTCAAAGGTAAAGCCACTAAATTAAATGAACATGTTGACCCCCTTTGTTTATTTATTAATGACAAACCTTGTCTGCTAATGATAATGACATCTAATTTTTCTGTCAGTAAATTGATTTTTTTCCTTACAAAAAGAATTAAAATTATTCTTTCTTGTGATTTAGTTACTTCCATAAATTTTTTGAGTGAAGATGAGGATAAAGACATTGTGCTGGATGATTTAGAGCATTTAGAGAATTTGTGGAATTTTACATGTATATATTGATCGAGCCAACTGATTAAAACAAATAATTGAAAAATTTTGTATTAGTAGTTCGAAATCACTTCTAAGCAAGTAGACGTGATATTAGTGATTTAAATTAATTTTGGATCATTTGCACTTTTGGTTCTATTTTGATTCGGCTTTAACTTTTGTCGTTCAAGATAAATAATTTTTTTCGGAATATAATTTTATATTTTCATATTATAGTATTTTATAAGTTATATCCCGTGCTTTTAAAGAATTTATACCTCGCAAAGCATACGTTTGATTATTGAAGACAAAAGATTAAGATCAGCCCACTTCAAGAACAAATCGTGTAATTAAATAATTAATATTTGGTTAATTATTAATTACACTAACATCCCACTCCTTTTATTGCTCAAAATAGTCCTCTCTCACGTGACTTCAACTCCAAACATATCCTTATTATAACTTTCTTGTGATTTACATTTTTGGTTAATTTAGGGTGTGTTTGGTGTGGAGAAAAATAAGTTTAAATTTTTTCATATTTGATTGGTCCAAATGTAATTTAAAATCTTTTCTAGAGAAATATAACTCGACTCAAAACCCTACCTTTCGTCCCTACACAGTCTTATTCTGTAATGAAAGGGCAGCCCGGTGCACTAAAGCTCCCGCTATGCGCAGGGTCCGGGGAAGGGCCCGACCACAAGGGTCTATTGTACGCAGTCTTAGCTTGCATTTCTGCCAGAGACTGTTTTCAAGGCTTGAACCCGTGACCTCCTGATCACATGACAACAACTTTACCAGTTACTCCAAGGCTCCCCTTCACAGTCTTATTCTGTAATATTTTTCTATATTATATATAAATAATATTGAGATACTATTTTTTATTTACTTATTAAGTATCAGAAAATAAGTAAAAAAAAATTATTTATTTTTTAGAAAATATTTTTCATGAAAAATATTTTTCCTTATACCAAACACAACCTTAATTACCCTTTTTATTTTGCTCAAAAAATATATTCCAATCTCTACATTAATGTTCCATGTTTCAATTGACACTCTCACGTGACCTTAATTCCAAACAAATCCTTATTATATAACTTTAATTTTGAGCAATAGAATGAGTTCAAAGAAAGCTTTAATTCATTAAACATTTGCAACATATATGGGCCTTGTCAGCGTTTATTCTGAAAATTCATAATAAACTTTAATATAAAAAAACATTGAAAATCAAACTATATACATATATGATAACTATCTAGTGGTCGGTGACGTGAGTTGAAAATTACGAGAGGTCAAGATTCAAATTTTAATAAGAAAAAAAATATTAGGTAATAATTTTTTATCTGCTTAAATTTTGATGAAAAAAATTATTTGATATTTGTGTAAGTGCGACATAGCAAATAATTGAACTCAAAATATCAAAAGATCATGACGAAGGGCGGATTGACGATGAGAGGAGTTCAAAGAAAAGGGTTATTAGGCTTCTAGACTGACAACGTTTTAAAGAAAGGGTGCACAAGATACCTTAGAAAATTTCACATCAGAATGAAAGAGGAAAGTGAAAAGTTTTATAAGGTATTACATAAGTTCACATGGTATGTACGCTTTTCTGCTTGATAATGATGTAGCTCAAAAGACAAATCTGTAAGGTCTGTTGTGCCAAAACATATAATACATTACATAAAATTGAATTGTGACAAATATGATATCAGAGCCGAATTCTCCCTCAATACAATGATAAGGTAAACCTCATAAGTTCCAAAAGAAAGGGTCAGGTCATATGTGATGCCCATGACAGGGTGAGTAAAAGTACAAGCTTTTGGGATGACAAGCTTCTGAAAAAAAGGGCATATGATAAGACATAACATAAGTTCACATGATATACACACTTTTAAACTTGATGATGACATAGTCCAAGAAATAAATATATAAAGTTTGTTCGCTAAAATAGACAATACATATTATAGACTTGAATCGTAACAAGGTGCATACAAATTAATCTGAACATTATTATGAACAAATAAACTATGTGATGATACCTTTTTTCAAAATAAATTAATAATTTAAAACGTCACTTGTGTTTGAGTACATACTGGTTACTTGCCGTATATTCTAAATTTAATCTTTTATAATTATGTTTCTAATTTCATGAGGAATAAACGGATCTTATGATTAAAAAAAATGACATTTATAATATGATGTTATTGCTTGTACATTGAAACAATAACTGTATTAATGTAAGATTCCTTCTTGTGTCTCTACCATAATCTATACACAATGTATTGGGAAACTGAGAATTAGCATGAAAAAAGGAAGATTTTACTTCTATACACTCTGGGGTCCTTTGATTAAAAAATAAGCTATGCCGGGACTATAAATTACGCGAATAAACAAATATATATTAGTTAATTAATTAATATAACTATAATTTATTGTCACTAACATTTAACATTGATTATGATTCAAGTTTGTATAATTCACACGCTTGTATAATTAAAAATTTGTATAAGTTTTGTATAATGTAATTTTATATAATATAATTTGTATAACTGTTTAAAGTTCAGATGTTTGTGTTTGTATAAATTCGTTATTTCGAATTTATATAAAACTAGCTCAATTATATGTGAATTATATAAACATGTAAATTATATAAATAATGCAACTTAAACTATAGCTACAATCCGTAAATAGGTAAATTGTAGCTAAAAAACATAATGCGTATAGACCATGAGTTAGAATCATGATGACATATAAAGATATTAGTGATGCAGAAATTCATAATACAATATTTTTAATGCTAAGTTTAATTCTTGTTGGCTTTTGGTTCGTTATATTAAATAGTTAGTTATATATTATAATTAAACTTGTATTTTGTTTAAAACTATATAAGGGCTTCAAAAGGAGTTGTACGAAAAGTAGATGAATTGTTTCTAGTAGACTTTCGGTTCAATTAAAATATATTAAAATCATATCAATTTCATTTTTTTTATTTTTTCATCACGGAAGTCACTCACATCTTATCTCAAATATCCATCTCAATGTCCTCATATCAACCTGATATAATAGGTTAAACACAATAAATTTATTTTTATATTATGAGTGCATATATAAATTAAATAAAAATAAAATTAACTCTTGATATCAAACAAACTTGGATGCTTCCTTTCAGAAATCCCTAAAAATTAGGAATATATGAATATTATTCTCATTCTCGAGGAATGGTTGACATTAATCCCAATTACTCTTAAACTATATGGTATAAAAATTACTATTATAATTAATCCATTTGAAGCAAAAACCAATGTTGTCAGTCTTCTAAATAATTTTTTTTACCGTATTGATCGCTTCCACGATATTAATTAAGTTAAATATTAATAATTAATAAATTGATGAGTATATAATATAATTTATTATGTTTTCTTAATCTTTGTCTGTACATTGCTTCCTATGCTGTCTCCACTCTAGAAATTCCAATTTGTAATTTACATTCAACAATTTTGCTATAAAGAAAAAATGCTTTTGGGAAAATTTGAGAATGAAAATCAATATTTTCCATTGAAATAACAAGTAGAACATGAGTTTTATTTCTATACACTTATCGATTTATTTATCGAAAACATAATTTCTACCTGATAAAGATGGAAGTAATATTTGTATACATTTTTTATCCTTTCTTAGATTATACTTGTAATATCACACTGAATATATAGTTATTATATACTTACTGACAATAAAAAGTGAGATTCAAAATCTAATAAATGAAGCAGATTGTAATAAGCTAACTACGACTATAACATCTTAAGATATATTGATAATATAAAATTTCGTTTATATTTTATGTTTGTGTATATACATTGAATCATTCAAATATATAGGGTGAACTTCTATATGTTAGGATCAACCGCTTACCATTATGCCAAAAGCTATAGCTGATAGTAAAGACACAATTTTATTTCTTAACTAAGCCCACCACGCAAGGCACCATATTCGATCATAACTCCAACCTGCGTGGCATAGGCAGGATGTTGGCATTACCCAACAATCCCCCTCCAAACACCTGCCTCATGCATCATGTTGCTTTCGAGAATCAAACCCATGACCTTGACCCTGATACCACTTTTTAGGATCAAACGCTTACCATTATGCCAAAAGATATAGCTGATAGCAAAGACACAATTTTGTTTCTTAACTAAGTCCATCTCACCAGCGTCATGTTCGATCATGACTCTGACCCAAGCCACCCTAACCTCTTGTGTGCTTTGCCATAAACAGGATATTGAAATTACCCAACACTATACGCGTGTATTGATATCGAGTGAAAAATAAAAATAAAATTCCCACTTACATATCCCCTATTGCACTAGTGCTTTCATTAGCATGTTCTTCCCTCTCCTCAAGGAAGTGTTCATTTTGAAAAATCAATTTATTTTTAGTAGAGGTGATAGGAAGAAAAATTGCAACTTCTATTAGCTTAAATATTGTACTTCCTCCTATCTAAAATATTAATTTCTTATGATTAAGGTTATAAAAAAAACCTTTTTAAAAGGCGTGCAAAAATCATAAAAGACAAATAAATGCATATTTTATCTCTATGAAATATCTATTATTTTATGGACACAAATTCAATTATTACAAGAATACACAGAAAAGGTGGAGTTTTTATTTTATTTTTCAAAATTTTGGTATAAAACAAGCTACTTGTACTTTCTTTTTCTTATTTATATTCCTTCCGTCCATATTTATTAGTTCATGTTTGATTTGACATATTTTTAAGAAATAATAATTAAAATAAAAATATTATACAATACCTCCCCCTAAATGTTATTCTTTCCGTCTCCAAATAATTGTCATTTTAACAAAAATATTTATTTCAAAATAAGTGTCAACTTATATAGGAATTCGAAACAAAAATTAGTTGTATGTTTTTTCAATTATACCCTTATACTCTATTTTCTTAATCATAGTATTCAATTTTCAAAAAACATTTATTGAACAGAGATATTTTAATAAACTATAAATTGTATTTATTGATGTCATATGATCGTGTTTCTGCTAGAGTACTGATACTTATGTTGGGACAGAGAGATAGTAAGTTATCTAAATATTGAAAACTAAAGAATACTAAATAATAAGAGTAAAATAAATATAAAATAATAAAAATTACCTCTTGATTTTTAAAATTGAACAGGAGATTAATTTTCAATGCAATTTGGAAAAATAAAAAAGGTCCAAACAGTATGGCCTATTGAAAATTGGACTTTTGAGGGCTTCAATATTGATGCCTCATAAAGGATGTTGGTTGAGAGTTTGACCATCCGTTAAATGAGGAAGAAAAAGAGGAGGGTTGGGGGGTGTAGGGGTGGGGGTCGAGGGTAATGAGGTTAAGGGTAAATGTGTAATTAAAAATTTATCTAATATTTATGTCAATTCAATTAATACATGACATGTGTTATATATACAAATATTTTTGAGTTAATTATAATTGAGTAAAATATCGAATGTTGGCAAGTATTTTTTATATACACGAAGACTTAAGTTTATCATCAGTTAAAGAATTTTCACTACGATATGAGAAATCTCACTCATAGGGACTTTTCAGTTCTTGTAATTGGAAGATGATCATGATCTTATAGTTTCAACTTCTACGAATGAAACTCAAGATTTTGTCGGAAAATATCACTTGTTAGAAGCGTAATTAGGATTTTTGAAGTTAATATATTCATGATTCTACTCTTCTTAATTTAGTGAATTCTAAATTAATATTCCTTCAAATCATGTTTTTTCCCCATCTTTCCAAACCGCGTAGGATCGACTTAAACAATCAGTTAAAATACTTCCCCAGCAAAGTGACCATACTGAGATAGAGATCTTCGTGGGACCTTAGAGGAAACTTCAATCGATCTTTTCTAGGATTACTTATCACACCATATATGGAGATCCCTTCAGACGTGTCAATTACACGCTCTCTTTGACTTGCAGGTTCTTTTGTTTGGTCCGGGTGGAGAGAAAAAAAAAATAAGTGAATTGTTGGAGGTATAACACACCTTTTAAGAAAAATATTAAAGAATCGTTTGGTGTGAGGTATAAAAATAAATAGTAATGGGATAAAGAAATAGTCTAGGGATAAAATTTTGTTGTCTTATTTGGTTGTCAAGTTTGGAATAACTTATCTCACTATTTATACCATAATGATGAGATAAGTTATCCCATATACATGGTGGGATAACTAATTATCCCATGATAGCTAATCCCAGGATAATCAATCCTGGGATAACTTGTTCCCAATCAAACTACCCCTTAAGAATATAAATTAAAGACTACTTTTCATTATTATTATTATATCTAAATTAGTCTCCTAGAAAATATAAAATAATTAAAAATCTCATTAAATGAAGAATAAATATGGTAAAAAAATTCCAATAATTTTTTTGAACTTTAAACTTATTTTGAATTATGAATAAAGTATAACAATTCACTTAATATAAACTAGAAAAAATAATATTAATATACTCAATAAATTTGTTATAACAAATGCAAATTTAACTCAAAACTATTAAATGGAACAAACAAGGAGGATTACTATGTACAAAATTAAAGGTGTCTAATCCATGCTTTTCACTGTCACACACACACACTTAGAATTAAAGGTTGAAAGGCCTTTAAAGCTTTTCACTATCTTATCTATTTGTTTAAAAATATACTCCCCATTTTAAATTATCTGTAGTATTTTTTATTTATATATCTTTTAAAAGAAAATTATTTTATCCTCATTTATGTGTTAAATTATAATTTCTTTTCATTAAATATTTATTCTATTGATTAAATTCTCAAACTCCTCTTTAATATATATTAGTAAATTTTAACTTCGTTGACTTAGAATCATATATATATATATATTTATAGCTATTATTATTTTATTGGTATATCTGTCCTCAATAATTAATTTTTGTTGATCATGTCTTATAGAGATCATCGAATCAATAACAATAAGCCTGATTTGAAGAGGCTTATATATGGAATGACACAAAATAATACCCAAGGCAGCAAATTCATTAATTAATCAAAATTCAGAAACTGAAACCTCTACAATCAATAGGTTTAGTTGGAGCATTTACAACACGATCCAAATTATAATCCTCACTCATGATGAGTATCTACGGAATTCCTTCCGTTGCTTTTATAAAATTTCGTTCTTGTATCAACAAACCATCACTCATTAATACAATACCAACATAAAAAAAATTGATATTAAATACGAATTGTATTATTCTTTCAGTAAAAGTGATACAAATAAACCCTTTTCGCCCCGATTCACGGGGTGAGAAGGACATGCACCTATTGTTGATAATCTCAACTTACAAATGATTTATGATATTCCACGGACACGCAAATTCAAAATTTTGAAGCAAGTGAATTGTCTAGAATAAATATGATCTTTATTATATGCATAAATTTTGAATCTTTTTTTTTCCATATATATATATATATATATATATATATATATATATATATATATATATATATTTTGTTCGATCTGAAATCAATGAGTTTATCTAAATTTATCCACAAAACCCCCTTTGGACATCACTTAATTAAGATTAGTTCTTTATCCATTGTATTTCAAGTGTTTTTTTTCTAATTATTAATTAATAGAAATAATTTATAAATTTAATATTTTTATTGGTAGAAAACGATTGATTCAGACTTTAATTTTTTTTCTCTGTAAATTGAATTGTAATAGGACCAGTCATTTAAATCTAGTAAATATAATGGACCATTAGTGAAGCACCAAATAAATAGTCATTGCAATAATTATAATTCTTGTTACGTTTACGTTTAATATTTTGTCTTTCCAAGGATGAAGAAGGGAAAGTAAAATCTTTGCTTTATTATTTTTAGTTACTTCAAATTAATCTATAGCTTAAAGAATACTAATATACATTTTTAATATTGCTTTGGTTTTAATCATCAATATTTTAAATTGAGAAATACCCTCTATAAATAGAAAGTTTGTAAAACTTGGAATTTAGACAAAACTAAGATGATGTATTGGTGAAATATTTTTTTGACTATTTAATTTTCTTATTATCATTTTAGCTATCTCATTAGGTGTTTACCCTAATTTAACACGATACTTGTTTTCAAATACAACATTCTTATCACAAAATCATAATTAATTAATGCAAGTTATTACCTTAATTTATGACTTTTCTATAATGAATTAGTATGATCCGATGTAAGTATTCGATGTGGATAAGTTTCTACTCCGATGTCTATTATTTTTTCAAATTACTGGTACTGGCTTAGAGTGAGAACCTAGTGATCCTCCCAGGCTTGTACTCAAAAATCATGCCGAATCCTGCATCAAAGTCTTGTCATCCTGCCCACTTGGGGAGGAAAGAGATTAGTGAAAATTGTAAAAAAAAGTTAAGTTCAAATTTCAACAAAAATAAAAACATTAAAAATATTTTTCTCAATCCAAATTTGGCGTTAACATTACTTATTATTTATTATACTAATAGAGCATAACATTGATAGAATAAGACGTATGCGCAAATTAATCTAAACACCACCGTTATAAAAGGGAAAAAAGGAAAAAAAATGGTTCTAGATTATTTGTATATATGTGAGGACTAATCAAAGCTTATACCACTTTTGTTTTTGTCACATATATGACGTGCTATTCCAACTAAAATGTGATTTTTTTACATGATTATCAAGTCTACATATATGTCTCATCCACATTCATGGAACAAAAAAGGCAATAGAAATTTATATGGCTAAATAGTAAAAATTCATCCTAATTCTCTATTAAATAAATTTAGCGATGAATTGTTGTAAAAAGAATTATTAGCTATAAGTTATTTATCGACATATTAATAATAAATTTCGAAATTAATTCTTATTTTTTCTTGTAGTGTCTATTGGCATCACTATATGTACTAGTTGTTGCTAAATACTCCCTTATATGACCCCATTGATGACAAACATAGGTTTAAAATAAGTTACCAAAATTTCACGGATTAGAATAAAATGTTAGTAGCTAGGCAATAGAACGTTGTCTTGGTTATCCTTCCATGGTAATAACAGTCGTAATATTTCTTTTATAGTTTTTTGTTCTTCGATTCTTGCTACTATTCATTGTCTTATACTTCGATTATCACACTTTATATTTTGTTGTAGTTACTGTTATTTTTTTTTTCGAAATATTTTGTCATGCTTTCTACAATGCCATGATTTCTTTTCACTTTTTTTTTATTTTCTTTGATATGTTTTTTCTTGAGCCAAAGATATATCAAAAACAATCTCTCTACCTCTTAAGGTATTTAGAGGTAAGATTTACATATATATACTATCCTTCTCAGATTTACTTGTGAAATTACACTAAATATGTTGTTGTTATTAGTGTATACGTGTGTGTGGGACAAATGCATACATAAAAGCTTACACTAAAATGTTCCTTTACCAAAAGAATACTTTGGTTAAAAACCAAAAAGTATAAAAGTGGAAAAGAGTAAACAAGAATTAACCAAAGTCACAAAACTCACTTACTTTCCCTTTTTCTTTTCCTCATCTTTTATTTTTCTTCCTTTTCATCTTACACCCCCCATGTTCATAGAAGAATCAAATCCCCCCACCCCCCACCCCCACCCCCACCTCAAGTGTCATTTTCTCACATATACTTCACACAAAAGAAACAAGCCTTTCACTTCATACACCTATTGCCATTTCTTCTTCTTTCTCTCTCTCTCAATCTCAAATCCCAACAATTTTTCCAATTCCCCTTCAATTGTTCAGCATCATCAAAACCCCATTTCAAGATAATCCCAAGATTTTCTCTATTACTACATATCCCTTTTTTCCATCTCAAAAATTAATTCAAATCTTCCTCAAACAAGCTACTAGTCCTCTATTTATAAGCTACTTACAAACACCACATGAGTACTTGTGTTCATAACAATCTGTCTTGTTTTTCAGGTTACTAATTCTATTCGTCGCGCTTATTTTCTTTTTCAAAAAAAAACATGGAGTTATTCCCACCACAACCAGATTTATCCTTACAAATTAGCCCTCCAAATACTACTACTCATCATCAAGAAGAGAATAATATAGATTTAGGGTTTTGGAAAAGAGCTTTGGAATCAAGAGAACCCCATAATATTAATACTAATAACACTTCTTGTTTTGACCTATCTTTATCATCAAATGTACCAAGACCTAGTAGTATAATTAATACTACTACTCATCAAGAACCTAATTATTCTTCTAGCCAATATTTCCAGAACAACACAAATTTCATTAATAACCCTTTTATCCCTCATCATCATCATAATCTTGGTTTGTTTAGACCTATAAGTGGAGTTCCACTTTACAATAATCATCAAAACCCTTCTAATACATTATCTATACAATCTTCTCCTAGTTCTTTTGATAATTATAATATTAACCCTATTTCTTCATCAAATAGCCACTTTCATCACTCCCATAATCATCATCAAAATGGGCTAATGAGATCAAGATTTTTTTCAAGATTTCCAACTAAAAGGAGTATGAGAGCTCCAAGAATGAGATGGACAAGTACCCTTCATGCTCGTTTTGTTCATGCTGTTAAACTCTTGGGTGGACATAAAAGTAGGCTACTTGCTTAACTTTTTCTCTTTTTATGTTCAGTAAATACTTACGCACATCAGATGTTTACGTCAAATCAAATATATGTTTAGTGCGTTGATAGTCACGTTTAGTTGAGTCTAATATGATAATCTGAAAAATAGAATGATTTGATAGGAGCGGTTAAATTGCACACCAACACTATAAAAATTCTATAAATAAAAATGGGATTTAATCCATAGACACCAATATTATTTTTCAGATTACTAATTTCATTTTTTATGAACGATTATTTTCATATAGTTATCGTTTAGATAATTAATTTATTTAATAGTGCAAATTTATTTATATATTATTAGTGCATAAAAATTACACTTACTGACAAAATCTATATTTATGAGCTTAATTAACAATGTTTCATTGTTTTTTTGGGGGAATGTAGGAGCAACACCCAAGTTAGTTCTTGAGCTTATGGATGTGAAAGATCTCACTTTGGCTCATGTTAAATCCCATTTACAGGTAAATTCTTATTAAAAGAGGGTTTTGTCTCTCTCTTTCTTTCATTTGTTGTCATGGGCTCGAGTCGTGGAAAAATAATTTGCTGAGGCGGAAAAAAAGATAGCAAATTTCTACCAAGATAACTGAAAGTTCCTACTGATATTTACATCAGAGTAAACTGTTTACATTACATCCTTTACAGTGCAGCTCTTCCTAGAATTCTACATAAATCCGAAATATTTTGTGCATCGAATTGTTATTTGTTTCTTTCATTTGTCCAAATATGTTTTTTCTTTTTTGAGTTTTCACAAAAGACTATGCTTTGGAATTTCCATAGCATGTGTTTATTCCAATGCTAAATTCAATAGAGTGAGTAAAATTATCTTTTTGGAGTCTTCACAAAAGGCTATGTTTTTCCTTAGTACTATATATACTTTGGACAATAGTAGCATATATCATCAAAAAGGATATAAATTCCCACAAATTTCAAATTCCAATGACTCTTTTTTTATACATTTTCTTTTTTACTTTGTCTCAAATCTTGAGAACTTCTTTTTCTACTTAATAGATCTGATGGTTCTGCAAGCCTATTATATAATACAGTTTTTTTCCATGGGAGAATGAACCATATATATTTTAATTCATATAGTAGCATAGTACTAGTACTAAAAGAAAAAGAAGGAGAGAGAGAGAGAGAAATAGTCTCATTCTTAATGATTCATCAATAATAACACTGCAAAAGTATATGAACTTGTTTGGTTTGAGGGATACTACAACCATAATATATCGTTGTAATCACATAAGTGAGGTATGACGTGAGTGATGTATATGTATACCTTATTCTTATTTTGTGAAAATAGAAAAATTATTTTTGATAAATCCTAAATTTAAGCAAAACATTTCAAAGCAGGTTTGAAAAGAAAATATAGTAAAAAGTTATGTTGAAATAATAGAAAAAAATAGTTGTAACCACAATCTTTTTAATGCTAGCTAAACGTAAAGTAATGACTTTTGTGCAACATCGAAAAGAAAGAATGGGGGTGGGAGGAGAGAGAAAAAAGAACGATAGCAATAACAACAAAATAATATGATAATCAAACCAAAAAGAAAAGTAATCCAAATTATACTAAGAAGAAGAGACATTATGTGTCAAATTCTTTAAAAAACACTTAATATAGACCAAAGAGAGAGTATGTATATATATATATATATATATATATATATATATTAATACAAGTATTTTGTATTTGTAGCCATACTAGACCATATATGTATAATGTTTCTATGTATTACTACATTCAGAGACAATCAAGCTTTTCACTAAAGAAATTCAATAGTTATAGAAATAGATTCCATCACACTTCTATTTCAAGTTAGGAAAGAGTGAATATATGTGGTTACATTTTAAAATTTAACATATATTCATTGACATTTTAATAAACATGTTGTAACTCGTATTTCCCAATAAGTAACTGGTTTCAATATATATATATATATTAATGGCAATTATTTGTAATTATCTTTCAAATGACTTGATAGTGTAAAAAAAATTCTTACAGATGTATCGAACGGTAAAAACAACTGATAAATCAGCAGCAGGAGCCGCTTCTTCAGGTAAAAAATAGTGTATGAATGATTGTTTATTATTATATGGTTTTTTTAAGAGTAAATTAAATAATTAAGTGTATACAATTTGCTTTAATTTTTTTTTTTTGTTTATGAAGAAAAATTGATTCATTTTTTTCCCCTTGTGAACATGTTTAGGCCAATCAGAGGTGTCTGATAATGTGTCATCTGGAGATAATTCTGATGATTTAGTGCTTGAAATTCGAAATTCAAACAAGTCTGAATTATCAATTCAACAAGGAAGACAAAATCTGTATAATCAAGAAAAAGATTATGGTGGTCTTTGGAGTAACTCTTCAAGGTAAACATTTATATATATAAATGTTACTCATTTTGTATAGATTAATGAAGTCCATTGTTGTGTTTGGTCCAACTTTTAGGAAAAAAAGAAGTATTTTTAGTAGTAGCATAAGTTGTATTGATTGTGTCATGTGTAATGTCCATCGATAATGTCTCATTAATGTGAAGTATTTTTTTTAGTAGTAGAATAAGTTATTTTTAGAATCTGAAAAACATTACTTTTTAATTTTCTTTTCTGAGAAACACTTGAATTTTGGCCAAATACAAATGATTGCTGTAAAGAAATTTTTTACGTACGTACAATGTTTTCTGAAAGCTTCTATTATGTAAATTTTTTTTGGCTCTGCCACTACTGATACTAGACTCCCTATACTAGGAAACTTAATGTCAAAGCTAAGAAGATGCCCACATATATATGTAAAAAAAAATACACCAATAAATTTCTGATTTCGTTACTGACTATAGACATTTGAAACTTGACCCCCTACTAGAAAACTTAGTGTCAAAGCTATCACTACTAGTTAGAAGATGGCCCCCATATGTGAAATTCTTTACTTTGGTGCCCAAAGTTGGATAGTATATCATAATAAGAAAATGGAAAGACAAGAAAAGGATAAAAAAAGCATGAGTACTATAAAATAATATGTTACATAGTACTAAAAGATTGGCTTTCTGTTTTCTCAGTTTCACTTTTTTTTCCTTTTTCTGCATGCATGGCCTCCACTGATGATAGAAAAAAATATTCTATCCTTATTTGTGATTATATAGCAGGGAAAGTTGGCAGCTGCATGGGAAACTAGGAGATTATCCAGGAAATTTACCTTCTTTAGAGGTACTATAATATTATTCTAAATTACAAAGTTCCTATGTGCATTTACCATTATGTCTTTGCTTGAGCCTGACGATCCAACATAAATAGTTTTTCTATCTTCACAAGATAGGAATATATATTACCTTCCCTAGATTCCAATTGTGAGATTACATTGCGTAAGTCGTTGTAGATGCTACTTCATGCTTTACTTGAGCCAGGATCCATTAGAAACAATCTTTCCACTGATGTAAGATAGGGATAAGATTGTGTACACACCATCTCTTTTAGACCATGTACACATTTATGAGATTACACGGACTATATTGTTGTAGATGCTACTTCATGCTTATGCAATGTGGATGATTTGCTTATGTTCATATAAAAATATAGAAGATTTGAAAATTACTTGTTAGTTTCAATTTATGTGACCTGATTCATAGTATATATGAGCTAGGGTCAAACCAACTAATTTTCAATGTGAATTCGGAAACTAGCTATGAAATCGTCGCTAGCTATAGTTTGTTGCCATGTCTATAAATTAAAATAGAATTTTTGATAATCCATCCTTAATTTAATCCGATTAGCAACGAATTTTATTGTCTAACCATACAGAAAGTTATAAATCCGAATTTAATTCTATTAGCAACGAATTTTATTGTCTAACCATACAAAAAGTTATAAATCATTAATTCTTGTTTTTTTTTTGTAACAATACATTTATAATATGCCTCTAGTTAGCGGCGGAGTTAGGCAGGGTAAAGGGGGTTCATAATGAATCTCCTCTAGCGGAGAATTACACTGTTTATATATGATTAAAATATTTTTTTTATATATATATATATATAGTAAATATTGAATTTCCTTTAACGTCTTCGTATGCTTACATTTTCATGTTTTAAACCTTCTCTCTGAAGATTCTGGCTCCGCTACTGCCTCTAATATTATTATACATAGATAGGGTAAAACTTTTGGATAGTAGTACATACACAACATCAGTATGTATTCCTCAATCTGTCCTTTAGATTCCTTTGCTTAGCTTTATTTACACACACTTTTCTTATTTCTACTTAATTATTATTCTTCCTTAGTAATATTTAATTATTTTTTTTGTGAAAAAACAGAAAAACATGGAAGCAAAATGCACAAGCAATGAAGGAATATCAACAGAAGTGAGTTCATCAAGCATAACACAAGCAAGTCCAAAGAAGCCTAATTTGGAATTCACTTTAGGAATTCCTAATATTTCATAGTAATAAAAAAAGGCAAAAATATATATTATAGTTTTTGCATGGAACAAAAAAGTAGTACTCATTTTGAAATCATTAGTAAAAAGAAAAAAAAAAGGAAAAAAGTGATGGAAAAGAAGACAAGAAGACAAGATAAAGCAAGAAAAAAAGAAGGGAGGGAAAAAAAAGTGCATTTTCCTTTTTCCACTTATATAATATTCTTGTGATGATTTCCAAATCAAAAATAGTACATTATTAAATTGTTCCTTTTGTTTTTTTCTTGCAAAATTGGAAGAGAAAAAAAAAAGTACTTGATTTTAGTTATTTTTATAGGAGAAATATTAATCACTATATATAAGAGAGTTTTATTTTCCATTTTACTTTTGCTACTCTTATAGTACCTAAAGAAGTAAATTCTCTTTCCCTTGATAATTGTATGAGGCATTTATATTTAACAAAAAAATATATACTACCTCCAATTTATATGTTCGTCTTCTAATTTTGTTTTTCCTGATAAATAGTTTTAAATATATTTTTCTCAAATTATACTTAATATGTTATTGTTGCCTTCTACGATACCCAAATTCCGACCCCGACCAAAAATATCGACTCCTAACGATTTGATATCCAAATTCCGACCCATTTTGACTCTCGATCCCGATTTGGAACCCAAATCCTGACCCCAACCTAAATCTGAACATGAACCTGACCCGACCCGGGTTTGTTGTTGTTGGAGGAGTGACTATTCCTAGGCATAATCAAATGCTTTACACTTTCCCAACAAAGGAAAAGAGAAGGAAAAGATTAGAGGAATTATTAATAAAGCAGCTAAAAGAATGTAGACATAGGAAATGAAAAATAGCAAGAAGAAAAAGACAAGAAAGGAATTAAAGGGTGTTATATGTAGTAGTCCTTTTTATGCTCATTATGTGAGTATCTTTTTCTTCTTTATTCTTTATCAATATCTAGCTCCCCTTTTTTAAATATAAATAATTGTACTTTAATTTTCACAAAGTGACTTTCCAAAATATTCTCACTTTTTTTCCTGAAAAAACCGCCAATTTTTCATATATTACTTGTCCTAAATAAACAATGTAAAGTTTCAAAATTGTGTCAAATTAAATTACTTGAATTTCCCTTTAAATAAATAGTAACATGACAAATCACTTTCTTTCTTCCCTTTTTCTTAAAAAACTTCACTTGAATTTAAAAATCATTATTATCATATATTAACTTAAATTACTATAAGAATTAAATTGATAAACTTTGAATTCTGGATTTTCATCTAAATTTAATAAAGGGTAAAACTTGTTTTTGGACTTTCATCCATGGAAAGGCAAACGTACGTGTAGATTATAATTCACTTTCATTATTATCTCCTTTATATCTATAGTAAAAAGTAAATGTAGGGTTTACAACACTTAGGAATATAAAATAATAATAATAATAATTCTTTTTATTCCATTTGTTTTTTAGGATAGCAAAAAAGCTCCTAATATATACCCCACTTAAAGCAACCTTGACCTTAAGAGGAAAAAATATTAATGATTGATCATAACTCAATTATTGGAGATCTTTAGTTTTATTTATGAAAGTTTGAATACCCTTGTCTATAAATTTTCCCTCTACTCTTAATAAACACACATCGTATATATCATTCCCAAGAACTTTCTAAACGTATGTTTAAGCAAATGTTTGGTCATAAATATTGGAAGTAATTTTTAAAAATTTATCTTTAAATATCTGATTGATCATGAAATTTAATCAATTTTTCTAAAAGAAAATAATTTTTTCAAATTTCAAAAAATAGCTCAAATCAATAGTTGAATTTTTGAGATTTTCATTATAAAATTTCAATTTTTCTTCAAATAAAATATATATTCAAAAATAATTTAAAATTTCAAAATTATAAATTCAAAATTCAAAATATTTAATTTCAACTTTAAAATTTATGACCAACCCTAATTATAGATAAGAGTTTGACTGACACACACAGAGATAGAGAGGAGAAATTTAAGTGTATATATGCAATATAAAGTATGTATATTACAGCAGCTAGTAGTAAAAACATTATAGTAGCTGCAAGAATGTCAAATTATTTAAGCATCATTACACTATCATTTATATACAATTATTATTATTGGTCCATGAACTGTATAATGTCATAATATAGATTAGTATTTCCTCCATCTTAAATTATCTGTTAATCGCGATTTTTTTAATAGTTTTTTCAAGTAATACTTTTTTGTTTTAATTTATTTGTCCTATTTTAATTTAGCACGTAATTTTTAAAAATAAAAATAAAAAAATATTGAATCTTATAATCTTAAATTAAAAATATGTATAATGTACCAAATATTCTTTAATCTTGTAATCTTAAACATGTCACATAGAAGTTGGAATTAAGGAGTTGCCACAAAAGCAAAAGAAACATTCTTTTTTAACATACTAAAAGAAAAAGCACGACAAACAAATCGAAATGGATCGAGTTTTAATTAGGAGTATTTTTTAATTATTTTATCTTTTGTTGGTATTTAAATAATCATAACATATCACCTCATATTCAAGATATTTGTAGTATTGAAAAAAATAATTATAGAGTGAACGAGAAAAAAAATAATTAATTTTATCTTAAAGTTTGAAAATGATAAATATTTGAAATAATTATTTTTTAAAATTATAACAAATAATTTGAGACGGATGAATAATCCTCGGAGTTGACCTTTTTGTATTTTCTTTTTCATAAATAATAATTGTTATTCTTTTTCTCTTTTTTTTTTCAAAATAAAAATACTTTGTTTACTTATAAAGTTAATTTGTTTTCTAGGGAAATACGTAGTTTGTTCTTGAAGTAAATTACTTATAGATTATCAGAACTTATAATTTTAAGCATGTCGTTATACTTGTATGGCTATATATATATATATAAACAAAAAAAACTTTTGAAATTTCTTATCTTAGAGATATCATGACATTTTTATCGCTAAAACACATCTCATTGAGAATAGAATGTGAAGTATAAAATTAATTATTTTTAAATAAATAAATATATCGTGCATTTAAGGGTGTGGTTTAGTACTTGGTCAACTCATGACTTGAGAAGTATAGAGCTACATGTTCAACTTATGGATGAAGCAAAAATCATTATTGGTGATTTTTTTTTTATTTGTTTAAGCTTTGATAAATAAAATTATTTGTAACGATGAAAGGTAATAGTACCTTATAGAAATAGTTAAGATGCACGTGAGCTGCTTTGAGATTTATGATTTTTCAAGTCTTTGTCATGTTAATTCTGTCTCCTATGTTTTTATTAGTGCAAATAATTTAAGTTGACAAATTTGACACCTTTAATCCTCCAGAAAAAAAAGTGATTAATTATGAAGACATTTTTTGACTTTAATGTTCATTGATCAATAATTGCTTCCTAATCTTTAATCAATGGATTCTTATACATATTATCTTTTGTAAATTTAAGCCCTACAACTTTTATTTTGTTACAGTAAAAATTATCAAAGTAAAAAAGAAAAACTAGTAGTAATAAAATAATACTAGTATAATAATAATATTGATAAGGGAGCATATAGTTGCTCTAGATTAGAACTCTGCTCGATTACCGTGAAGAGACATTGCTCGACTATCTACTAATTTTTCTATCCATTTTCTGTGATGCATTAATGAACTTGCGCTTCATATATTCTGGTTTAGTCCTACTCAATCTATTACTTTTACACTCTAGCATTTGTTTTCAAACCTCTAGTATTCGACGTGACTCTGTTGTGTGTCTTGTCGATCAATATTATTTCATCCACAAATAATTTACACCGTGGTACTTCCTCCTTGACATGCCGTGTCAATTTATTTATTACCAAGATAAATAGATATTGCTTGATTCTATCGTACATGGGCTTAATCATCCTACTATGTGTCATAGGTACACTTTTAATCTCCAGACACATTTACATAAAACTTCCCTCGAAATTTTATCAAATGTCTTTTCTGAATCAATAAACATCATATATGTCTCCCCTTTTCTGTCCCTATACTACTCTAATAGCCTCCTTAAAAATAAATAATTCCATTCTTAATCGTCCCGATATGAATCCAAATTAATTCTCAAAAATAAAATTAACCTTTTTATACAGAGTAGGAAGGCTAATCTCAAATTTTCCTCCAAATTAAATCCACAACACAAATGTGTAGTAGTCATATAGGAATAATTAAAAAAGAGCCTTGAATGCTGACCAGAAAAAAACAGCACAGTCCTGATAAAAGACAGAGATGAAACTGTATTTTGATTAATTAATAATAAGTAATTAAGAAGTATGGTCTCTATCACATACCAGCTTCTCTTAATAATTTTTTTATCAAAGAAATTAATTTGTTCAAGTATACTTTTTTTTGGAATAAAATAAAACATTAGACAATCATTTTATCATTACAAAATTTTAGATTGTGATTTAATATTTTTCATAAGACTTTTGGTTTGTTTGAAAATATCTTTAGATTATGACTTATAAGATTCATAAATGCAAAAGAAAAAAAAAGGATGTAAAGTAATTATTTTATATATTATATAAATTGTTTAAGATAAAAATCGAATTTAGACTAAAGTTATTAAGTTCTGTCTAAATCCGTACCAACAATTCTATACCTATTCCTTCCGATGTATGATATTTATTTTAAAGATTAACATGGATACTCGTAATATAAAATTCATTACAAAAACAAGCATTCTTTCTCGAGATATTTTTTATTAAGAATTTAAACTCGAATTTTTTGACTAAGTGTGAAAGATTTTATTATCATAATTTATTTATTTTTTGTTTTCGATATCTACGTTGGAGCTCAACTAAATCTGAATTTGTGTCGAAAAATCTTACATTGGGGAGGGGGGAGGGGGCATGAGGATAAAATGTTTCCTAACAAAAATGATCGGTGAAGCGCTTTTTAAAAACAAATGACTTTATAGCCACAAAAACTCAAGACTTCTAATTAAAAATAAAATAATACTTACTACTCTATCAAAATTCATATCGGCCTTTTATCAACCATGATTTTTGTTAATGGTCCTATATTCTGTACATGCAAATGAATAAAATGCATGAATAAGTCTGAGAAACAGTGAAGGGGTGCAGGGCAGTTGAAGGTGGGTGGATGGGGGGGAATGAGTAGGTTTGGTGAAAAGTGGTCAGAAAGATGTCAATCATAGAGCAATGGATTGGAAAATCATTAAATGATGCTTGGTCCCTTCTCTTAAATCAAGTGAGATATATATTGAGACAGTTATTACTATTGTTAACTAAATCATTACAAACAATGTGTACTTAAAAGTTTTTAATTATAATATTTATGTATAACAAGAAAATAAATGATAGGTGATTTATCAATGTGATACTTATAATATTCTGATATCTTATTTATGAACTACGATTCGCTCATTTGATAAGATTGTATAAGAATCAGAGAAAGTTTAATAATTTTTCACAATTTGTAGGTTTCATATTTATGAGAATAGTTACAACTTAAAAAATTCAAATTTCATATTTAAACAAAAATTTCAACTAATCTCAAATTATACGTCGTATTTTGTTTACATACTCTTTAAAAATACATTACCTTATTAGTAGGCGCATTAGCGCACTATAATTTCTTGTGCTCTGATTTCTGTTATTATCTATTACTTTCTGTTATTATCTATTACTTTCTGTATTTTGATTACTCTATTTTATCCTTGTCGTTCTCGTTATTTGCTTTCTCATATTTGTCTTATCTAACCTTTTTTATGCTTTTATTGAGCTGAGGGTCTTTCGAAAACAGCCGTCCTACCTTGGTAGGAGTCCGGTCTGCGTACATTTTACCCTCCCCAGACCCCACGTTGTGGAATTTCACTGGGTGGTTATTGTTGTTGTTGTTGCTCTTTAAAAAAACATTAAGTAAGAAGGCATTTTGACTATTTTATCCCTATTTATTTCATAAGATATAATTTCTCTTAATTAAATAGTTCTACTTATGTGTCATCTCTCCATAATTAAAGTGTTTATAGTCTTCAAAAATAATAACTATTACAGATAAAAAATTTTAAAAATAATTAACTTAGTTTTGAACTTTTAAAATGTCAAATAATTTGAGACAATAATTTTTTAAAAACACGACAAATAATTTGAGACGAAAAGGAGTAAATTGACCATTCCTTTTTATTCAGACTATTCTGAGCAATAATGTGGACATGTGTTAGCGTGGATTGTATACATGAGCATGAATTATTATAAGGGAAAACGGGCAAATATATTGTTCAATTTTACCATTTAAAGTAGATATATTTATCGATAAACAAATGTTATACATATATCTTGTTGTTTATCAAATGGAGCATAGATACCCCCGCCTATCTAACAAATGAGGTATATTTACCTTTTTTACGATATGATTAAAGGATAATTGGGATTAATTGATCGAAAGATTAAGGTATCAACTAGCGATGTATCATGAAAATGACTTACGTATCAAATTGCGATGTATAAGCATCATTCTTATGTGTCAAAAGAGGGATTTTTGAAATTTTTACAAATGATAAAGAATAACTGAAAATATAGAAATATAAGGTGTGTAATTTGGTAATTTTTCCTAAAAAATATTAGTCAACTCATTTAAAAGATAAAAATTTAAAACTAGCTACTTGGATGATGAATCATGTAATTAAATGATAAATTTAATACATTGAACTCATGTACATAAGTGGTATCAAATGGTCATTTATGCAAATGACCCAAATGTTAAACTTATCTACATTATAGTATTTATTTAAGGACGATTAGGAAAACCTAAATAGACTTTATCTAAATTCTATAGTGAAAAAACTCAATTATAATTTGTCCCTACTTTTTCTTAAATTATCCGATTTCTCTGTTTTTTCCCAGATTTATGATACATTAGTAGTACGTCTGATACATCACATTTTGATACATAATAATTAATGTTGTTGATTTTTTTATGGAAAGGTAACATAAATCAAGTTAAGTTTCCTTCTTTCAGTCAATTACTTAGCTAAATAAGGAAATTAACTCATACAAAGCGTAACAGTTATGAGGGACTTGAAAAATTCAAAAAACAGAGCATAGAATTATTGGCAAAATGGCGGCGGAGTGACTGTCTCGCCGATGGAAGACGATAAAGAGGAATCCTATTTAATTTTCCCTTGCGGTGCTTGAATATATAGCTGAATGGAGAACAAAAGCTCCTGCTTAATGCTTATCTCTGTTGTGGATTCACATTTAATGAGTGTTGGGTCACATTTTCTGAAATTCAAAAAACAGAGCATAGGATCGTACTGAACTTCAATCCAAAATTTAAAATTCATCAAGCAATTCGAGATGATTGTTGTATTAGCTTTCAACTGATTTATGGTTGATACATAACATCTCGTATAACATGTATCTGATGCTTACATAAGCAGTAAAGCTTGATACATGTATCGGATTCTCATGTTATCAGATTCTTATGTATCTGATACATAAGTAGTAAAGCTTGATACATATATCGGATTCTCATGTTATCAGATTCTTATGTATCAAATTCTCATTTTAGCAGAAGTAGTAAAGCTGTTATGTATCAGATTCTCATGTATCTGATACATAAGCAGTAAAGCTTGATATATGTATCAGATTCTCATGTTATCAGAAGCAGTAAAATTGCTTATATATCAGATACATAAGTAGTAAATCTTGATACATGTATCAGATTCTCATGTTATCAAAGCAGTAATGCTGCTTATGTATCAGTTGCTTATGTATCAGATACATAAGCAGTAAAGCTTGATACATGTATCAGATTCTCATGTTATCAAAAGCAGTAATGCTGCTTATGTATCGGTTGCTTATGTATCAGATACATAAGCAGTAAAGCTTGATACATGTATCAGATTCTCATATTATCAAAAGCAGTAAAGATACTTATGTATCTGATATAAGCAGTAAAGCTTGATACATGAAGATTGTTGTATTAGTTTTCAACTGAATTGTAGTTGATACATAACATCTCGTATTGATATAAGTTGTAAATATATCAGAAGCAGTAAAGTTTGATACATGAGAATCTGATACATAAACTTTTATCTTATATTTGAGTTTGATATATTGATAACTGATACATGACTATTTGACAGATTTATGGTTGATACATTGAAGATTGTTGTATTTGCTTTCAACTGATTTATGATTGATACATAACATCTCATATTGATATAAGTTGTAAATGATACATGACCATTTAACAGAGTTAGGGTTGATACATAAGCATTGTTATAATGCACCACATATTAGAAAGGTTATGTATCATGAATAAAAATTGATATTCATTTACACTTAATATGTACAATACACCATAATTTCAAAATTCCCCAGAGATATGTAACAGATACAAAGAATTATGATACGAACAACGAAATTTATATTCAACAACATCTGCTAAATTGTTGAATAGCCAAAAAAATATTTATTGATGGTGCAAAAATAAAATTGTACATTCTACTACTACAAAATTTTAAAAAAAGCTACTCGACGTCCATCGATTCTCCTTGGCCAGGATGACGTACTTCAGTCCCTGCATTGACAGAGTAAATAATTAAATACAACTTGAACTTGATATATTGTACATTTGATATGATACATTAGAATAGATGATACAAAAGTGACCTTATGAATCAGATGCATGGCTAATCTCAAAGAGTGGGAAGGGATCTTTTTGATGACATACTTCAATCCCTGAATTGACAGAATAAATGAATTAGACCAAAATACCACCTGATACATTACATAATTTGCTTCTGGCAACAGAATATAATATGACACGTTAGAGTAGCAGATACATATCGAACTTATGTATCAAGTACATGACAAATCTAGATACATAGTGAACTTATATATATTGATATGAGACACTAAGTTTTGATTGCTTATACATACAAAAAAAAGTTGCGTGTAATGAAAATTAAAAGACCTTTTGTATCAGGAACAACATAGAAGGCATAAATTGATGGATCCTAATCAACGCAAAATCAGTAAAAGGTTATGTATCATAATTAATACATAATGTATCTTGAAAATCATAAAAAGCTGAAGACTTTATGTATCATGTACATAATAGTAAAACCCATAATAGAACCTTATGTGTCATCATATGAAAAGTCTATCAATACTTAAAATACAAGAAAAGAAATCTGATACATATAGTCTATATAAAATATGGTTAAAAATTTTTGATACATTTTGTCTAATGCATTTGAATAACTCATACCTTTGGAAGATTAGGGCGTGTTGTAACACCTTCGATTTTCGCTCTACTTTTGAGGTGATTTTTGAACTGTAGACTTCTAATTTGCTATTGAGATTTCAATTTTGCATGTAAAGCATCTGTAACTAATGGGTCATTGCAATGTTTGGATCTAATCTTTTTATACCCTTTATCAGAAGAATCAGAACTCGGTGAAGCAAGAATTTCCAACACTAAAAGATGGAACGGAATCCATATGTATCAGTGAATAGAAGAGTAAAAACAACAAAAAATTATAGTTGAAATAAACGAAAGATCGATAGAGATGGAATTGAAGTGAGATGACAGAGAAGGAAGAAATTGAATTACCTTAAGTAGAAGCTTGAAATTTAGAAAATAATGGACTGAAAATTCAAAACATAAACCGCTATAGTTGTGGCTTGAAAATAGGCGTGAATTTAGGATAGTTGGGAGAACCGAAATGGAATGTATCGGTGAGTTGGAGAGAGTGTTAAAGAAAAAAGAATTTTTGAGATTTTTACAAATGGTAGAGAATAATAGTAAATATAGTAATATAAAGTGTGTAGTTAAGTAATTTACCCAAACCTACCTAAAAATTGGAATTTAATGTGCCAAAGCCCACAATTTGGATGAACGGATAACCTTAAAAATTGGAAAATTTAATTAGACAAATATTTATATTATATTTATTAAATCTCCATATACTATAAAAAAATAGTTACATATACTTTAAACTAATTACATAATCACTCATCTCTCCTCCTTTTTCTTTCTCCCTCTCTCCCCCTCACTCTCTCTTTATTCCTCTCGCTTTCTCCCCTCTTTCTGCTCTCTCCCCCTTGGTTTCTCTCCCTCTTTTTCTACTCTCTCTCCCCCACTTTTGCTCTATGCACAAATACACATATAAATATACAAATGATCATAAATGTTAAGAAAATGACATGGATCATACCGAAACTACACATACTGTTCCTCCATATACTTACGGAGGGTCTCGTAAAGATTTTGCAAAAACAATGACAGAAAGCTATATCACAAAAATATTCATGGGCGTTAACAAACACGAAAAACATAGAAAATCACCTAATTTCTGTAATTTCTGTTGAGTAACCCCTTAAAAATGTTAAGAACATTGCGTAGATCATGCCGATACTACACGTACTGTTCCCACAGTTCATTATGGAGCTGTAAAGGTTTTGCAAAAAAAATAACCGAAAGCCATATTATAAAAAAAAAATTATGGGCTAATACACACGAAAAACTGAGAAAATTATCTAATTCCTATTGAGTGACTCTTAAATGCTAAAAAATAGCATGGATAATGCCGAGGCTACACATACTGTTCCCCTAAGTACTTAAAGAGGGTCCCATAAAGGTTTAACAAAAAAATGACAGAAAGTCATATTATCAAAATATTTATGGGCTAACACATACGAAAAACTAAAAAAATTACCAATTTTTTGTTGAGTGACTCCTAAATGCTAAAAATATGGTATGGATCATGCCGAAGTTATCCGTATTGTACCCCTATTTACTTATGGAAGGTCCTAGAAAGGTTTTGCAAAACTATTTGACCGAAAGCCATATCACCAAAATATTTGTGGCCTAACATACATGAAAAATTAAAAAAATCCCCTAATTTCTATTTAGTGGCCACTAAAAAGATGGTGTGGATCATGTCGAGGCTACATATATTGTTCCCCAGGTACTTACGTAGAATCTCGTAAAGGAATTTCAAAAAAATTGATCGAAAGTCATATCTCAAAAATATTCATTATCTAACACACACGAAAAATTGAGAAAATCGCCTAACTCCTATTAAATGACCAATAGATGCTAAAAATATGACATGGATAATGTCGATCCTAGACTTACTGTTCCCCCAAATCATTATAGAGGGTCCTGTAAGATTTTGCAAAATAATTGACCGAAAGTCATATCACCAAAAAATTCAAAGGCTAAAACATTCGGAAAACCAAGAAAATTGCCTAATTCCTGTTGAAAGACCCCTAAATATTAAGAAAATTGTGTGGATCATGCCGAGAATACACGTACTTTTTCCTAGGTACTTACTGAGGGATTCGTAAAGGTTTTGCAAAAAAAAGATCGAAAACCATATCACAAAAATATTCATGGGCATTAACACACACAAAAACTTAGAAAATCGCCTAATTTTTGTTGAGTGACCTCTAAATGCTAAAAAAATTGCGTGGATATGCCGAGACAACACGTATTGTTCCCAAAATTTGCTATGGAAGGTGCTGTAAAGGTTTTGTAAAAACAATCGATAGCCATATCACCAAAAAATTCATGTGCTACACACATGAAAAACTGAGAAAACTGTCCGAATCCTATTGAGTGACCCCGAAATGCTAAAAAAATCGTGTGGATAATGCCGAGGCTAGACGTTCTCTTCCCTAGATACTTATGGAGGTTCCTATAAATGTTTTACAAGCAAATTAACAGAAAGTCATATCACAAAAATACTCATGAGCTAATACACATGAAAAATAAAGAAAAATCACCTAAGTTTTGTTGAGTGACACCTAAATGCTACACGTACTGTACCCCAGTTACTTATTGAAGGTCCCATAAAGGTTATGCAAAAAAATAATTAAAAATCATATCATCAAAATATTCATGAAATAACACAAAAAAATTGAGAAAATCGTCTAATCTTGTTTAGTGGCTCCTAAATGCTAAAAATATAGTATAGATCATGCCGTTGATACATGTACTGTTTCTCCAAGTACTTACGTAGGGCTCAGTAAAAGTTTTTCAAAAAAATTGACCTGAAACTATATCACCAAAATATTAATGGACTAGCACACACGAAAAACTGAAAAAAAAATGCTTAATTCTTGTTGAGTGACCCTCAATGCAACAAATGTATCATGGATAGTACTAATGATACCCGTACTGCTCCTCTGGTTACTTACGGAGGGTCTCGTAAAGATTTCAGAAGAAAATTAACTAGAAGTCCTATCACCAACATATTCATAGGCTAACAAACATAAAAAAATGAAAAAATTGCCTAATTTAGCTTGATTGGCCCCTAAATGCTACAAATATACCGTGTATCATTTTGAGACTACACGTACTTATCCCTCGGGTACGTACGAGGATCCCATAAAGGTTTCGAATAAAACTTGAACGGAAGTCATACCACCAAAATATTCATAGGCTAACATACGAAAAATGAAAAAATTGCTTTCCGCTTAAGTGGCCTCTAAATGCTATAATTATGTCGTGGATTGTGCCGAGGATATAAGAACTTCTCCCCCGATATTTATGGAGGATCACGGAAAGATTTCAAAAAAGTGACCGAAAGTTATACCACCAAAATATTAATGGGCTAACACATATGAAAGATGAGAAAATCGCCTAGTTCCAATTGAGTGGCCCCTAAATGCTATAATATTTCGTGGATCGTGCCAAGGCTACACATACTGCTCCCCAGGGTACTTACATAGAGTCCCGTAAAGGTTTCAAAAAGATTGATCAAAATTCTTACTACTATGAAAAATGAGAAAATCATCTATTTTTGCTTGAGTGGCCCCTGAATGTTATAAATATGACGTGTATCATTCTGAGGCTATACATACTTAACCCCCGGGTACTTACGAAGGGTCCCATAAAATTTTCAAAAAAAATTGATCGAAAGTCATACCACCAAAATATATACGGGCTAACACACATGAAAAATAAAAAAATTGCCAAATTCCGCTTAAGTGGACCCTAAATATTATAAATATGTCGTGAATTGTGACGAAGCTGGCGAACAACCTGGCGAACAATACCTATAGCCTTTACATGATTCATGCCACCTTTTTAGCATTTAGCGGTTATAAATAAGAATTAAGTGATTTTCATATTTTTCGTGTATATTACTATGATTTTTGTGAATATGCTTGCTTGACATATTTTTTCTCAAAATTGTATAGGTCCATTTGTAACGACCTGAAAAACTATACCTGTAATATTTACATGATCCACACCACTTTTTTTTTAACATTTAGGGGCTAAAATATATGAATTAGGGGATTTTTTTAGTTTTTGTTCATATGGCAATCTGACACATTTTTGCCAAAAACTTTATAGGACCATGTGTGATAACATAGGGAACTATACCTACAGAGTCTACATGATCTACGTTATTTTTTTAGAGTTTAAGGGTCACAAAACAAGAACTAGGCAATTTCTCTATTTTTCATTTGTATTTGTCAATGAATTTTTATGGATATGATTGCCCGACACATTTTTGCCAAAATGGATAAAATTGGTATAAAAGAGGCACATTCATTGGATTAATATTTTTTGGGGGATGTAGGTGGTCAAGGTAGGGGTGAGAGTGGGTAGGGTAAGAAAAAAAATCATTTTTTTCTAAAAAACAATAATTATTTTTTTGGGTAGGTGGTGGTGGTAGGGGTGGGGTTGCGTGGGTGGGATGATAAAAACAATTTAAAAAATAAAGAATTTTTTTAAAAAAAATAATATTTTTTACATTGTTTTGGTGGTAGGGGTGGGGCCATGGGGCGGCTTAGGGTGGGGGTGGCCAGGTAGGGAGTAGTAAATAATAAATTTAAATTTAAAAAAAAATGTTGAGGGGTGGAGGTGGGGCGAGGGTGGGCTGGTAGGGCATTGGGGCCGGGTTAGGGGTGAAGGTGATAAAAAAATATTTTACTTTAAAAGATAAATTTAAAAAGTTTTAATTATATTTTTGTGGGAGTGGGAGTTGAGAGCGGGGGGTTTTCAAACTTTTAACAGGATCCCTACTATAATATGGGTATCTATATTTACCCATATTATTCATTGGGTAATTTGTTTTTACTCGTTTAAAATATGAGTCAAGTCAAGTATTTATTCATTTTTGTTTAGCTCGTTTCGATCGGCTGATATTCGACTCGATCCGCTCATTTCTCATTCGTAGTTAATATGTAGAAATTGAAGTGAATACAGTCGTGGAGATAAAAATTTGATTCTTCTGAGTACGAATATATATGCGAGAATTCGGCTAAAAATATTTCCATATAAAAAAAATAGAGTTACAAAAATATGCCTAAATTATGGGTGGACTATTTGGAAGGAAAGGAATGCACAAATTTTTGAGAGCAAGTTCAAATATGTGACTATTATTAAGTACATATGCATCTCTTTACTGTTTATTGTTAAGTTCGAATCATAAATCATTCATTTTATGTCTCGAATTTCTCTACCGATTTTGGTCAAGTACCCAAAATCATTTGATCGTATTCAGTATAGATCCTACTCCCAGATCCTATCGACACTGATACGACACGGAAAGTGAAGATTCCGCACAACTTAGCATGAAAGTACCAAGTGAAGATCAGTTCTCGGAGAATTTAGGAACCTAAACTAATCTTGAAGCAACTGCAATGTCTTAAGAAATGGCAAAATGTTTATATGAGGTCAGGAGAAACAAATTTCTTTGTATCTATTCGGGTAGTCTCAAAGCCAAAAAGACTCTTAGCTACAAAAAGAATAATTACCCCATTGACAAGAAGATAGTAGATGTCACATTTATCTCAGAGGCCTAACCTGATATTGGACATTGGACCTCACAAGAATCGACCAATTTGTTAATAACAAAATGTACATGAGTGAAGTACCTAACCCGAATCTACTATCTGTTCGTGGCAAAGGAAAGAGACCTTTATCAGCTTTTCCACTAAGTATTGCTACCACCTGGCAGCACAAATATCAGTTAACTCTGCCCACAAGGCAGAGAGACGTTCTCCTGCCAAAGACGAGAACATCCTGGCCCCGAGAACCATAAGAATCATTAGCGCTCCGTTTGCCTCATTTTGAAGCCTGCACATAGAATGTACATCCTGAATCTATGTTTTGGTTAACAGTTGCATTGCTGCTCCCCCTAAATATTTAGCGTTTCATCCTTTTGTTAGATCCCCGTTGGAGAAAATGGGTGTTAGTAAAGTTGGATTTTATGAGCTATTCAGTTCTTCCTCCAAACTTAAAAACTGAAGGACCTTGACTTTCAGCCTCTTTGGTCCTATCTCTAGGAGGTGGTTCCCCAACAGTCTTACCCAACTCATACCCGAACTTTTCATCTCTTTTATGCTCATTTTGCTTTCTAGATTCTTCTTCATTAGCCCTTTTCTTAAACTTAATAGAGATGGGAACCGTACCACCTCTGGCTGGCTTGTCTTTCTTAGAATGGCTTGAATTAGCATTGGAACTATGAGTTGCATCTTCAGCCACAGAACGGTCAGATGCATATGATGGCTCAAACCGTCCTTCAACTTGATGTTTCCTTAATCGTTTGTAACCCTGAAAAAGTAAATGCCAAGAATACTTCAGAAGCTTAGTAGAATTTCACACCAAAAACAAGAAATGTCCACACTGCAGCAAAAAAAAAGAAGAGGTGAATGCAACTATTTTTTTTTGTTTCCCTCCCGGTGTCCGGTACCAGCATTGGAGCCCGACTGAATCGGATTCGCCGGAAAGTCCCATATTGGGGGGTAAAGCACTCCCTAACAAAGGTGACTCCGTAGCTAGGAGGACTCTAACTCGAGACCTCTTGTTAAGAATGAAGGAGTGCTTGTCACTCCACCACAATCCTTAGCATGGATGCAACTTTTAACTGGTCAATGAAACAGAAATACAACAGCATTTGAAGATTAGGAATCTAAAATTTTATTTTAATACATGAAGTTAAGGTCCATACTATCCAGTTAAGCAAAGCAATTTGTTTCACTTTCTTGTTAACCTGTCAAGAAAAAGTCATAAACTACCAATAATCCACCTGGATTGACACGGTGTACCTAGCAAAAAACTATGTGAGCAAGCTCCTAATTTAGCTCCAAATTTGGTAACAAAAGTCAAAAAGTTCTTACAACCATAAGGAAACTGATTGTATAGAGCAAAGTAGCAAAATTTCAATATTGGGATTGAATGCAAAATTGAAGCAAAAGGCAGGGTGCAATGCAACGCTTAATCTATAGTTAACACAACATACCTATAACCTACGTACTCAGCTCTGGTTTCGTGATTTCTTGAAAACAATACGGTAACAATTTGCATCTCTAAGATTAGCAATTTGACTTGTCATCCGTTTGTTCTACTACTCGAAGCAACTTTTGTATCTTCTTTTTTATCAGTAGCAACTTTTATATCTATTCAACTCAAACTAAAGAATAATATGATTCAAAAAATATTTTAGAAGTAAATCATATTTTAAGCACTTCCAATTCTCTACAACTTCAGAATGATTATTCTTTTGACCGTCTAACTATTAGGTTACATAGCAAATTATGAACTCATTCCCCTCAAGAATTGAAGAAGTATATATATATGTTATGTAGTTACAAGGCTAATTTATGCAAAACACGAAAGGGGAGAATATGAATGAAGGCAGATGGTACACATTGAAAAGCCAAATAGAAACCAACAAGTATTTATTTGTCACCTTAAACCCCTTGTCATAGAACTGTTTGACTAGAAACTTTCATTTGAAAACAGAAAAAGAGCAAAAGATTGCACCAAACTATGACCCCAGTATCCACATACCTGGTGCTCAACATTATCTGGTATTGAATCATGTCTACTTCCATGTTCTGCTCTACAACGTCGCTTCACTCTGAAAATCTCCGTATCGGACTCATCATTGTCTTGGTCAGAAAGAGTTCTAACATCTGAAACATGAGCTACTTTTTCATGTACTTTTAAATAGTCAGTACTAGGTGAACAAGCTGATCTTTCACCTCTACACCTAGAAGTGTCTCTAAAAGACTTCACAGATACGGCGTTTCCTACTTGTGAGTTATAAGCATTTTCCTGTACCTGCAGTGCAAGCAATAAGCTTGATATCAAATAAAGCATCTCCATTTCTGCATGACAGAAGTCAAAACAGTTCTACAAGTATAATAACCTGGACGAAGATAACCTACATTAATACTAGTGGGGAGGCAGTCTTTCCGCTCCATTGGCAAACCAGTATTGGGCACAAGTTCAATACTAGACGCAGAAGCATTGGAAGCTTGCTCATGAAATGTTTGTTCTACCCAGTCCTCAGATTTTACTGTCCATTCATAATTTATTTCACAATATGGAACATATCCTTCCTCTTCAGCTTGCGGAAGCATGTTCAAGAGGAGAGCAAAGTCACCACCTTCTTTATAACGCCCAACATCATGCAAAACATTGTCATCCAGCTCAAACTTTCTAGCTGCAGTTTCAAAGTCCAAAATATCTTCCCTTAAGCAAAGGGTTATACTGCTGCCACAAGGAAAATGAAGTGACCTAGGATCTGATGAAGAAACCATTATACCAATTCATCAGCTCTTAAGAGTGTTGCCAGTATAATTAATAAATAAAGACAGCGAAAAGGTTTCAAAACATACCATGGCGAAGGCATGCTGCATGTGAATAGCAGCTGCAGTTCAGATATGCTACATAACAGTCACGCTTGCATATGCTGCAAAGAATAGTGCCGTGTGAAAATGATGATATACCAGAAAATGCTTTTAATCTCATGAGGCACCAACGAGCACGATGCTGAAACTGCATCAAATTTATAAAAGAAACTTTGATGCTATGGTGGGTGATCAAGTCTGCAGAGGAATAAGCTGGATAGTCAAGTTCCAAATCCGTACGTAAAAGCATTGCTTCTTTGCAGAGAAGTTCCTCATTAGGAAGAAGAGGCACCCTGTTCAGGAGTGCATAACGGCGGCTAGCAATTGAACCAATTGGAAACCAATCACCAGTTGCAAAGTTCACAGCCTCACCACAGTTAAAACCTACAGATTAGGGAAAAAGAGTTCACTAACGCTAATTGTCAACTAAGATGAAATCCCAAGATTATAAAATACATCAAGATGCCAAAATTAGAGGAGTGCTGGAGAGCTATGTCAGACTTGCACGCATCCTTAGACTCTTAAGTCTAGAAGAAACTATAGAGGCTTACCATGGCTGAATCCAGCATGATATGCTCTTGGAAAAGTTACTATAAATTCACCAGGCTTTTGAACAGCTTTATAGACAGGAACATCATGTTCTGATAAAATGTTAGGAGGAAACAATGTAGTCTTCTGCAAAAGCACATCAAAAGCTCCATCCTCTCCATCGGCGGTTAAGATATCATTGTTATAGACATGCTCTCGGACAACCTTTTCAAAGTCGAGTGCTGCATGACCTGGAATACCATACCAGGTTTTTGCTGCCCCACAATGATGATAATTGATGCTATACATGCAAACGAAAAAATGATTGGTCTCCAAATTAACCGAACTAGCATGTACATTTCGAATTAAAGAACACACCTATACAAATAGTGATCTTCGACATGCCAGGCAAACATACTAAATAGCATTCCAATGTACAACATCGGTTCAGTAACTCCCTATAAGATACATAAATTAAAAAGTCAAACATCATCAGGTTGGATCAAAATTTCAATAAGAAAGGTGCAAAAACTAATCTGTTTACCGGGATTGCTTTTTCGAGTAGTCGAAGTATTGATTTAGGTAGGCAAGAAAATCTCTGAAACCAAAAATAGAGGGTTTATTAGAACAAAGATGGAAAACAAAAAGACAATTAGCACCGTTATACTACATCTAATGTTGACAGGAGTCAGGAGAAGCTGATGCATGGAAAATTCTGAGAGAAATTTTTTTACTTTGTCATTCGTGTGGTAGGGTCAGAAAGGCAGAAAAAAATAGATAAACCAGAAGAACAGAGGAAAAGAGTAAACGAGAATGTTGAGGGAAAATACTATCACACAACACTGACAAGGTTAGCACTGACAAGGTTAGCACTGACAAAATGTTTCAAAATACATGAGTTCTGTACCAATAAATATGCACACTAGATGCAAGGCACAATGACTCACTTTATACTGACAATAGAACATATCCCTGAAAACAAAGAAACTCCATATCGGAATAGCACAATAAAAAGAAACTTGTTATGAAATCTACACCTTCATATTCCATTTGCATTTTCCAAGTTCATCATTGGGAGAAGATGAAAATGCACTACCATCAACATCACATGCATATTCAACACTCTCAGTCTTTCCACAAGCTATTTCATGCCAAAATTCTTTTTCCATATATGTAGGAGGAAGGCATCCAGCACTACAATACCTACGAGCATAAACCTTGTTCGCCATTTTCTCAAAATCACGAAATGTGTAGCTTCTGGAAAAACATACTTTTTTTCTCAAAAGCTGACAAATAATCAATTAAGTGAATACCAATTATGATGAAGAACTAACCTCCCGCTCATGAAAAAAGTGACCTTGTCATCTGTATCCCATTCAGCTAGACGAAGTGGCTGTACCCTTGTTGTAAATTTAAAACCAACCTTCTCTTTCATCAAAACTGCTCCAGCCGGAACAGAAGCCATGATTGGGGAAACAATCTTGCATATACCTGTTACATTTCAAACATAGTATAAACTCTTATCAAACAAATGAAGCTAACAGAACCAACAACTATACATAGACAAGAACATAGTCCAGAAAAAGCAAGAAGCAATTACAATATGTTTTTGACAATAGATAGGACAACTTTGAGCTTCCAAAATATAAATGGACAGAGCCCTACAGATAAGGCCAACGACTCTAGATAGCAAGTACATCAATCTTTTAACAGTCAGGGTCCATAACAGGAACATATTCAATCAGCACTAGCACATAAATTCTACCTGAAAGCTAATTGAATCATGTTTGCAAGGAAGACATAAGAAAGGATGTTGACTTATTTGACACAGAACTTTAATATAGACCATACCATGTTTAGAAGCTTCAGGAGTTATCTTCTGGAGATAAACTAAAGGATCCTCAAACTCCTCTTTACTTGGATAATACACTGGACATTCTGGAATTTTACCAGTCCATTCAAGATCAGATGTATCAAACTTCGCAACCTTGTTCTTTGGGAAAACATCTCTTTCGTTTAAAGAAGTCCCGGACCCTGAATGCATATCAGCATTAACACTAATTCTTACACCACATGAAGCTGAAGATCTTAGGGCATCTCCTCCACTTCTACTCATCGTATTGCTGACATAAGTCAAATCATTCATAGATTCTGCTTTCTTTCGTTGAAGCCTTTTTCGCTTCAAAAACTCCAACATAGCTTCCCTCGACATGCTATCAGCAACCTTTAGATGAAACATTCAAGAAAAGGTCACAAATCCATAGTCCAAGTTCACATACTTCATTTACATTTTTTCTTTTATAAATTAGGACAAGCACAAAAAATTGTTTCACGGTTCAAATATGGAAAAAGTTTATTTATATATAGCAATACCAGAAAGTACCACCTAAACATGTGATTCAGTACAATATATAATCACAAAAATACTGCACAAGATTTAAAGTTAAGACTTCGAGTTTTCATAAGAAACCACAGAGAAAATGGGAGATCGGTTTTATGGCCCATTACAAATGCTATTTTAGTTATATAGATAGATCTTCCAACAGGAGATCATTATAGGCAGGAGCAGAGCTATCGCTTCGCAACATAACCCATTAATTTTGGCTCAAACCATGTATTTGTGTTAAAAAATTCACTTAATATTATGTGTAAATAATTTATCAAGAGCCCAGTAAACTGCATTTTTCTAAAATCCAGAACTTATGAACTCAAAAATCCAAGCCCCACCTTTGTTTATAGGTTCATTATCTTCTATTCGAATTGCAATGGGTAACTAGAGATCATATCCTCCTGAGAAAACTACTACTACTACTATGCAGCAAACCAAACTAGTTAGTGTCAGCTATATGAATCTGCAGTATCTGTTCTGCTCTATTTGAACTGTTTCATTCCTATACTAACAATTAGAAAACCTAAAAATTTTCAACCAAAAAAAAAATATAGGAATTTTTTTTTCTATAGAATACTTACGATCCAAACTTCAAGAGTAAAGAACAAAATCACATTCACCATAATCAAAATAGGAAAAACTTACACGAAACGTCACTCTTCTAAATATAAACTGTACAGTCAACTGTTCTCATAGCATCGCATTCCGAAGCTCTACTCCACTCCGGCGGTCTTCTCCTACACTTCACCGGAAAATCAAAATCAGAAACAGAAACAAAGATGAGAAAAAGAAGAAGAGAGAGACCGTCAGCCAAGACCTAGAACACGATTTACAGCACAATAAGCCATAAACACAGCATTAGTTTAGCTACATTACCTTGAGACTGCACAAACCGAGCCAAACCCAGAGATCAGAACGGTTTCACCGCTCGAGCGATCGAACTACGCGCAGGAACAAGGTACACTACCATAAACCAAAGGATAATAGAGAATCTATGATACTTTATATTCTCTGGCGACAAAATACACGGGCGAACAATCAATTTTCCGGCAACACGAAAAACGTTTACCGACGAATCCGGATGATCTAACCACGCGCGGAAATAACGGACACTATTCAAAAGCGAGGTAACAGAGAAACTGTACTCGTGCAACTTCTCCGGCGACAGTTCACCGGCGAACAAAGCAGTTCTCCGGCGGGAAAAGAAGAGAGAGAAAGGGAATAACTTTAGAAAAACGAAAAAAGAGAAAAAGTATGGATAATTTAGACCGTTATATATAACACAAAAAGGAAAAGGAAATAAATAATAAATAAAATAAATCGATCAAATAGGGAAATAAATAATACAATTTTAATTGTTTAGTTGTAAATAAAAAAAAAACAAGAAGAGTGAAGGAAAGTGGTTGATAAGTTGGTTCAACCAAATGCCTGCCGGCCCTCGAAAATAATCGTAGTCTCTTTTTTCTCAATCGGTATTTGAATTTGTGTTTAATTAATTAAAATTTACAGTCAAAAATTATAATTTAGGATAACCGCTTCTATCAAGAGTGGTTAGTTTCGAATATAGGAAAAGACATAATACAGAAATGTACTTTTTAATTTGATTTCAAATGATATTTATGCCTTTTATAAAATTGAACAAATAGGTATTTGTATAGCATTATGCTACATGACAATTTACATTTTATGTGATATTCTACGTGTATTTATATTATGTGTATTTACTTATTCAATTTTATACAAATTTAAATATTTATGTATTTTTTTATTCTTGATACTTAAATTTAAAACCAATTTTAAAAATAAAAAATTTTGAATAACGATTTATTCATCTTATACTTACGTACCATCAGTGGCGGACCCAGGAATTTTACGAAGGGGGTTCAAAAAAAATTAAACACGCTAATCAAAAAAAAAATGTGCTTATTCGGATTCGAACCCGCGAGTTGAGACAAGCTAAGGCAAAATATTGAACCTCATTTGCCACTGAGCTAGTCCTTTGGCTTATGCTCAGGGGGTTCAATGTTAAATATATACACATAAATTAAAATTTTTATCTTATATATACAGTGTAATTTTTTAACGGGATGAACCCCCTTCACTACACGTGGGTCCGCCCCTGCGTACCATACGATCTCGGGGTGTTGTTGAAGAACTTTTGTTTTTATAGCGGTTAAAAGTGTGAAAAGGGAAAGTAGCGGGAAGCAAAGATCCAATACACCGTCAGTTACTTTTAGTTAAATGAAAAGACAATTCTCTCCATGGTAGTTGCTTCTTTTTAACAGTTGGGTAAAGGGGTGATTATGTCATTTTACAGAGAATCGTCTGAAAAAGGCAACTCCGTGAGTTTTAGGCTTTTATCAAAAAAAGGAAAACATTAGATGGGCCATTTAAAAGGCATCTTTTTAGGGGAAGTTACACAACTAGCCAATTGTATTATTTTTTATTTTATTTTTTAAATGACGTTATTTAAATAGATAGATTGTCATTCGGGAATGACTCTTTTGGTTTGGAGGGTGGTCATTTACAGGAATGATCTGATATTGATTCCTTCTCAATGTCTTTTAAATCAAGTCTATTGCATGAGGCTTGTTTAGTGCGGATGACATTTTGTGTGGTTTGCAGACTATTACGCAATGGGGGTTTACTCAATGCGCACAAAGCACTCACCACATAATGCTCACCCGAAGGATCGAGGTTTTGGCAGGAGTTATCCTGGAGTTCCAAAAGAAAAATAGAAGACTACGTACACATTACCTTTCCTAAATTTACTTTGTGAAATTATACTAGTATGTTATTGTTATCATTGAGTGGCTATTTATATCAATTTTCTTTAAAATGTATCCATAATCGGAATCATATATATATATTAGCTTAATTTTAATTTAATCACCGAAAATAAATATAATTTGATATAATAACTTGATGCAATCGCATTAATACATCAAACCACATCAAATTATCATGATCAAGTGATTTGGTAAGATGATCATACTTTAGTCATAATTAAGTAAGTGAATTATATTTGTTAGTACATAGCGTGAATTTATAAGTTTGGTGTGAACAAAATATTCATTATGAGTAAGGTTTTTATTATTGCATTATTATTTGATGAATTTATTTTATTTTTCGACAAAAGTAATCATTTTCTTTTTAACATGTTCAAAAATAGACAATACCTTTTTTATATTTGAAAGCTCTTTTAATTTTTTCCCTTTACTATTTACGAAGTACTTTTATAGCTACGTAAGTATCATAACATATTTAAGATCAATAAATTTCAAAAATATTTATATGTACTAAGAATTCATTTTCAAAAACTTTGCGTTCAATTACATATTGTCGTAAAATAATAAATATTTTTTCATCTTTTATCAGAGATCTCATTTTGATTTCTAGTGAATACAAAGTCATCTTTGTGATGAAGTTTTTTACTCTTAAATACTTTCTGACATGAATCTAAATATTGTCAATATAACCAACCACTCCAAATGAATATAGTGTCATCTTTGTTATGGAGTGTTTTACTCCTCAATACGTTCTGACACAAATCTAAATACAAACGGTATGATCACCCCGACACGAGTTTGTCGTGGGTAGGTTGTGGAGGTAGGGGTGAGAAGAATGCATTGCTATTGGTTGAAGGGAGCTTTTCCTAATTTGGAGGTTTTATTATTGTAATTAAGAGCTTGGGCTAATGATTAGGTTTCCCCATTCATCAGAAAACGAAACTTTGAAGGGACAAATTAAAAAGTTCTTTAATTTGGTCGGCGGCTATCCCTTTTACACTTTCTTTAAATGGAAGCTCAACTATTTTCCCACTTCAATTTTCATGTTTCAATTTATATGATTTTTTATAAAAATATTATGATTTGGAGATAATGTAATTTAAAATTTTTATTTTATTTTTAACAAAACACTTTTATAGATATTATCTAATTTCTAACATATTTCTAACATGTTATGATATTATCTAATTTAATTGAAATCAACATGAATTTTCTCATCAAGATTTATGGTAATTTAAGGATTCGTTGTGTGTAATACCCACGTCATATGAATATTTATAGACTACAAAAATTTGCTACTTTTTGTAAGCGTGATCCTCTATATATTCTCTCTCTTGTAGCCTAACTACGTAATAGGCTCAGAGCCTTTTGATGGAGAAGAACCGCAACTATGAAATCTATTGCTCTGGCCGTTATTCTGTTACCCGATCTTGGTGGTGTATTATAGAAGGTGTCGTAGCTTTAAACTCTTTTTTCGAGATGAGAATCATAGACTTTTTTATTGTTCAAGCAAGAGAATTCACTTGCCTTGTATTTGCACCTCCAAAATACGGATAAAGGTAGTAATTCGGCATGTAGACGAGCAAAGGCCGCACTAAGCCAAGCCAATCGCTGGTGTCCTACTCGAGACGAAGTACTTGTCGTCCCCAAACCAAAAGGGCCATTACTCTGTCATCTTCATATTTGTTTTATTGAACCATTGATTCAATTATGATATTAATTGTTGGATTAAAATCATTCAAAAGGTACGCTTAACATGATCATATGACATTTATTTGCAATAAATTTTGAAGTGATGAAAAATAAATTACAATCATAAATAAAATATGAAGAAACAAAAATATTTTATTGATAAACAATGTGGGCACAATTCTGTTCCTCTCTTGATTCTTCTCTTTGGATTTCTCCGTGATTCGAGGGCCGTTAGTAGCGTATTTTTTGAACTAGGATGATTTGGATTTGATCTCCATCGTGATTCAAAGGCCGTTAGTGGCGTATTTTCTCGAACTAGGTAGGATGATTTGAACTTGATCTCCATGAAAGAATTTGTAAATCTTCTTGAAGTATTTGATTATCAAGAAGAGTGTGACATATTTTGATCTCTTTATGAATATTCCATGAATTTATGAACTTCCCTTCTTTCGTCCGTCCACGAGGCCCTGCGAACATACTAACTCTTTGACGGAGCTCAAATGGTCTCCGCCGCCGTGGCGCGAAATCCATCATTGGCAAAACAATTATAAAAAACGAGATGGAAAAAAAAATCTACCTCCGCCCTACTAAAGAAGTTCGCAAGCAAGGGACATGCCGAACACCTACCTTTCCAACTAAGTCCAAGGCGAGGACCCTTTAATTGACGATGCGTTCCGTCGTCAGCAAGCGGTGGCCGACAAGGCCCCTGAAATTTTTGAGATATCTTTTCAAGTGAATATAATATCCTTTATATAGGCATGAATTAGGGTTTATGGTAGAGTAGCCTCCAAGAAACCCTAACTGAAATATGACTCGTCTTGTAGAGTCCTACAAAATTTTGATGTCTACAAATGTCCCCTACTTCATGGCTTGTCGGAGTATAGACTAGATGAAGCTCAAAGACGAGGCTTGAAGTATTCATTCTTCCATCCTTGCGATTTTGTGGCTTCAGATTTGCATATTTGATTTGTGAGAGAAGAGATGAAGGGTAGATTTGGTCCCACTGGGCGTGCCAATTTGTTTGCAACAAGTTTTAAAGTGATGAAAAATAAATTACAATCACAAATAAAATATGAAGAAACAAAAAAAAATGTTGATAAATAATGTGGGTACAATTTTGTTCCTCCCTTGATTCTTCTCTCTGGATTTCTCCGTGATTCGAGGAATGTTAGTGGCGTATTACTCGAACTAAGATGATTTGGATTTGATCAACATCGTGATTCGAGGAACTTTAGTGGCGTATTTCTCGAACTACTCAGGATGATTTGAATTTGATCTCTATGAAAGGATTTATAAATCTTCTTCAAGTAGTTAATTATCAAGAAGAGTTTGACATATTTTGATCTCTATTAATATTCCATGAATCTGTGGAATTTTTGAGATGCCTTTTCAAGGAAATATAATACATTTTATATAGGCATGAATTAGGGTTTAGAATAGAGTAACCTCCAAAAAACCCTAACAGAAATAGGATTCGATGTTTACAACATTGTCCTCGCTTTAAGTAAAGCTACACAATTTTTTCCAAATAACCTCATATCGATAAGGATATTTCTACATTAAGTTTCCTCTTTTTTCAATTATCAGTATGGGATTTTATTCGTGCACCCAACAATGACATATTTAAAACTACCACAAGTTTAAGCATTTTATGATTATTCAAATGTCATAGCATAGTTAAAATATAAATTTAAAAGTACAGAAATTTGAACATGTACTCTCTTTTATGAGTGAGATATTAATACAATTTAATTTTTCGGCGAATGAAATGCGATAGGTATGTGTGGCACTGGCGTTGATTAAAGTTCCCTTATTTATTTAGCACATGCTAAAAAATAACCATTACTCATTAGACCTTAGGCAATGATTGTCCATTGCTTTATAAACATTTTGTTCAAACCTATTTATTATTTTTATAATTTAATGATCTGAATAGTAGAACATTTTCTTATGGCATTCCCAATATATCAAATGTAATAATTGGAAAATACAAGAAAAGATTATGTCTTGATAATGATAGGTTAAAGTTGCACCATAAAGAAAACTTTCCTACTTTATTGGATGCAAATATTAAAAATTCAATCATGACATATATATATGTGTGTGAAACCACTAGGCAAGGCAAGGCATCATTGTAATCCCATGCTGAAATGGTGGATCTCCCAATGGCCAAGAAGTTAGGAAGATATTAAATTAAGAGTATCGATGGATTCAGAATTTAAACGTTGTAATTAATATCTGAAATAATATTATTTTTTATTTGTATTTATATTTTATATTAAT
Organism: Solanum dulcamara; assembly: GCF_947179165.1. NCBI lineage: Eukaryota > Viridiplantae > Streptophyta > Magnoliopsida > Solanales > Solanaceae > Solanum > Solanum dulcamara. Next base: position 3,008,791 of record NC_077241.1, on the reverse strand, counting down.
CACTTACCCATAAACTGTATTTGAATTTGCCATTGATAAAGTATATGGTAATAAAATATATCATTGATTTGAAGAACGTACTGAAATTCAAGCAATTATATTACAGATGATATAATTAGTAAATAATTTCCTCTTACATCTATATTCTATTGTTTAGGAGGGTTGCACTTATTACTATCGTCTAATAATTACTAATGAATTTGCTTATGTATGTTCAATACATAATGATTGAAATAAAAATTTGATCAGTTCATCGATAGTCAACAAAATATGATAGTCCTAATAATAATTCTACATGTATTTTGTGTGTATTTCACTGAAGGCTTTAAAAGACATCACAAATTAACTAAGGTTATGAGTATAATTCTGACTATATCAATCACCTTTTTTTATTTGATTGATTATTTTTTACCTCTACATCAAATTGGTTATTGATCAGTAAAAATAATAACATATATTCCTCTAATAAAAACTATTTTAAAAAAGAAAGGGGGGTTGGTCATTAATGTTTCAATTCAAGAAATTAAATCCATTGAAATTTTTCTTTGCATAATAATTTGATATTAGGTATTTATTACTCCGATTAATTTAGATTGACATTGTATAAAAGATATTTAAAAAGAAATATATTTTCTATCAATTTTTTTATTATTATTAAAATTAAACTTAAAATCACTAATTAAAAAAGGAATCACCACATTCTTTAGTGGTAATTAACAAATTGAGAAAGTGAAATATGCTAACAATATGCTTTCATCATTACTAAGTGATTCACATGGAATCATTATTGATGAGAATATTAAAAATTCCAAATTGGGAATTGTGTAATTGACAAGTGGTGGTAGTTGACTTTCTTTATTTATCATCACCTGATTAGTTTACTAAAAAGACAGTTTGGTGTACTAAAGCTCCCTCTATACTGCGCAGAATTTGGGAAAGGGTCCGACCACAAGGGTATATTGTACGCAGTCTTATCTTGCATTTCTGCCATAAACTGTTTTCAAGTCTTGAACCCTAATTTTCTAGTCACATGGCAGCAACTTTACCAACCAGTTACTCCAAGACTCCCTTTCCACGTGATTAGCTTACTAAACCCTTAATAATTGTTTAATTTTTAAAATAATTTTGGAGGCATGCAATTTAAATCATTATTCTTTTTACTACCAACTATTGAAGCATGAATATTTTTTCAAGATATTGGTTTGTTCGTACGTCTTTTTTTTTTATCTTTCCAAACAAAAAATTTTTAAAAAAAATGCTAAACTTCAAATTCAAATTAAATAAGAAAGAACCGACAAGAGAAATCGTTTTCTAGCCTTTTATAAATTAATTTTTAATTTTATGTTATTTTTACAAGATATTTTTATTTTAATACATAAGAGATCTATAAGTAGACAAAAAAATCTCATTTTCTCATTTTTCTTTATTAGCACTAAAATATCTTTATGTCTTCTATTGACATTTAAATATCTAATAAAGAAGAAAATCAAAGTGAATCAAATATAAATCAAAAAGGCTAAAGTGGATTATAATATATATAGTATTATTTAACAAGGAAGAGCTATTAATAAACTTTATAATGGCTAATTATGGACGAGAAATATATATTTAAAAATTGTACCACATCAATAAGGTGCAATGTAACCAGAAAAAAGGTACGTAAACAAACATTAGAGTAAAAGCTAAAATTAATATAATGTTTTAAAAACAAATGATTGGTGCATTTCATTTTGGTATGTCTTATTTGAGCAGATGATATTTCGAAAAGAGTCATTTGATCTCTTCAAAGTAGGAATAAGATCAAGAAAATAGATTCTTCTTTCTTTTATTACTTACGAGTTGTCGTGTAAGATCCTTATGCAGAGTTTTGAATGAGAAAAGAAAGTGAGAGATTCTCTTTCGACTCAAACTATCCCACTTCAATTGTTGCTTTTCTTTAATTCTGTTACTTCGAAGTAGATGTTTCAACTTTAACCATTCTAATTTTCGATGCTCCATTTTATTCTAACCATTCAAATTTTTGATGCTCCATTTTATTTTTCGAATGACATCTTTTTTCTAAAAATCGTACCTATTCTTGGCATTGTATTGGGTGATCTCATTCAAACAAGCATGAAATATATATGCTTGCATATTCGTCCATATAGGCCAAATCAGATGTGTAATTATTGAAATAAATGTTGGAGACTCAAACGATAGATATGCAAGTATGACAACTTATATGTTGTTCTATATCTTCAATCTAGGAATGTTTGCTTACATTATATTAATTGATCTACGTATCAAAATTGATAAAATTCGAGATTATGCAATATTATAGATAAAAATATATATATTTTATTTTTTTTAGATCTCACTTATAAAATTACACTAAATATAGAGATAAGTGTCAAAAACATTAAACTATCCCCTTTTTTTGAGTTTCATACCTAAACTATTGAAAGTGTGAGTTTCATACCTAAACTATCACTTATTAGTTTGAGAAACACACCTCAGTGGTTGGCACTAGTAATTTATAAAGAAATGTTATAAACATACTTGCTTATAAAAGAATATAAATACCTAATAATGCACAAAATGCCAAAAGGTTCTTAAACTACTTTTTTGAATCCAAAAAAACTCCCTTCATATGCAATATGACAAAATCTTATTTTTTATATATTCACGCCAAGGCTGTCTAATTTCTTTATAGATATTTAATATTTTCATTAACATATTGTGTTAGTGTGGGAATTTTAACATTTTATTAAATTGTAATTTTAGCAATTGTTCATTGATGACATTTAATGTCATCTTTATTCTATTTTTCATTAGTGCATAAAATGTCTTTCATTATCATCTTTAGTTAGTGCAAGACTAAATCATTCCATTATGTATTTTTAACATAATTATCACTAATAAGTGGTGCACTAAATGATGATAATGATGGCATTCCATTATTTTTTCATCTTTGTAGGATTTTCTCTCCTATAAATAGAGAGGTCTTCTTTGTTTTGAAATTGAAGAGAAGAGAAGAAAAAATTGAGAGAATTAAGTTTGTTTAAAAAGAGAGTTCTTATTAGTTGAAGAGAGGTGTTCTTTGTGTGCAGCTTTAAACTCAACTCTTGTCCAGAGTTTATTGAGTTACATTTCGTGATAAGGCTGTTGTATCCTGGAGGGGACAAGTCAAGGGGACTACTGCTGGAACGGTGAAAAGATTTGTTGCAGTGGGCTTGAATCTCCTTAAAGAGAGCGAGATTTTCGCGCCTCAGCCAAGAAGAGAATTCATTTATTTTCATTTTATCTTTCAATTGTAATTTGTAATCTTGTAATTTCACCAACATATTATATATATATATATATATATATATATATATATATAATCCGTACAAAAGCTACTAAGATCGCATGAATTCATACGTTATATTGTAGATCTTTCTAGTCCTCAAAACGAATTTAGGATTTGAACATTAGAAAATACGAGTTTAACATTCTATTGCAATTCATTTAATTTATTAAGTTCAAAGTTTACTATTTATATTTTGTTAATGAAGTTTTCGACACATATATATAGTCCAAGCCAAAATCTACTGAATACTACTCTATCTTTTATCTTTTCATAACAATTGAACCAACTTGTGTCCCAATTGTTCCACCTAAATGTGTTGTTTATTTTATCAATATAATTATTGAATAACTTTATTCATCGATATTTTAATAGTAGATATATAAATCATCTCATATATCTCCGCGCATAACAAGAGTTTTAATACACTGAATCGCCTTATCCAAATAACAATATCGCTTAAAAGGTGTAAAATTAGTTAAGTGGACTTAATTTGAATGAGTTAAAATCGATTAATAGCCATGTAACTATTTGGGCTTAGATAAATTGGGTAATCTACTCCGTCAAACTCTTACATAATTTTAATTTTTGGGAAGTTACATAAATACTAGTAAATCGGTAAAATATTTTAATCTATAACTACTCCATTAACTAAAATTATATAATCTTCAATATAGACTATATATATAGTGTATATACGCTTTTATACCATAAATCAAGAAATGTTGCTATGAATAAGAGGCTAAAAATTAAGGAGTTTCATATATAAGTTACAACGAAATTAAATATATATCAAAACACATTAATTAGTTTTCTAAAAATCTCAACCATACTCATGAGTTAGCCTTCAAATATATAAACAAGTATACTAGTGCTTATATTAATTTTTTTTTAAAAATTATGATTATACATAGTATATTAAACAAAAGAAATGTTGTTTAAGCTTATGACACCTTAATTCAATATGAGATTAAAATCAAGGTTACAACCTGTATAACTTATCCTATCCTTCCTTATGAGATAAAGTTATTTAGATTATAATTTTGATTTAATATTTATTTTAGCTAATACCTCAAAAAAAAAAATGCGATAAATTTAATTTTGAAATTTAAATTGAATCCACCAAATCCCTTAAAATCAAACGGTCCTATATATGAAATATAGTGGTTAATAGCCCGTTTGGATTAACTGATTATAAATAGCTGGTAAGTTTTAAAGGATTGTTTGGTAGCTGGTTAGAATTATGAAGTGATTAGCTATGAGGGAATCTATACATTATTCTATGCAGATATGAGTTATGCAAGGTTTAGTTATTCTATCTTCTATCATGCAAAAAATAATATATAGATTTTTTTTTTAGTTAAATTGGTCCATATATTTTCTTATAACTTTATTATTATTTTTCAAAAAAAAACATATTTAAAAGTATCCATATAAATAAAATGTGGAATAACAAGTACAAAGTAAAGATGAAGTGAAGAGTTTTGCTTGATTAAATCAATAGTGTTTATAAACCGAATATTCATAAGTTGAGGATGATCAACTTATGAATTCTGACTGATTATAGCTTATAAGCACGTCACTCACTGACTTATAAAAACACTTTAATATTTACCAAATACGTAAATAAATAGTTTGATCAACTTATAAACTTGGCCAAACGCATGTTATTTTTTTTAAAAAAAGGTGATAACCAAGGGCGGAGCCACCCTCGGGGAAGGGTTGTTTCGTCGAAAAATTACATTATATATATAAGTTAAAAGTTTAGTGTAGTGGTTAAGGGGTTGCGAAAATTGCTTGAGGTTGTGTGTTTTATCTTGATAGCAACATATATTTTTTTTACTTTATATTTTGATATCCCTTAATAAAAATTTTGGCTACGCCCCTGCTAATATCACTTGTATAAAATCATGTTTATTACCAAACGAACATATCTTTTGGTTAAGATTTTGTTTTTTTCAAGTACTGTCTTTTTTATGGTCCAAAAGGAAATTATTTATGACCAAAAGATTTGATTGGATTGTTGAAAGATAGGAATTTGAGGGAGCAAATCTGCAAATAGCAGCAAAAAAAAGATTTTTTGTAGTGCTATTTATAGGGCAAAATTTCAAGTCTAAAAAGGGACAAAATTAGCAGCAAAGGGGCTTCATAAAGTGATATGTGCCTCATTTGACCACAAAATTATTTTGTCCCTTTATATTCTCATCATTTTGTCTTTCCCTTTTTCTGGCTTATTTTTGACTTTTTCAAATTAAAAAAAAATTATTTGGTGTTTAGTATCTGCTTTGAAATTCGATTAATTCAGATTCTTGTCTAGAATTTTTACTTTAAGGTCGAACGATCAGCAAGTAAAGGACCAATCATTTTGTGCCAATACTGTTGCGAGGCTTTGATGGATGAAAAATCCCCCATTTTTATGGAAATTTTTAGAAGAATGGGAAAGTTTTCTCGCCGACTCTATCATATCTTTTGTTTCATTTCTTCTGGAACAATCACAAAGACTTCGTACCTATCCTTACCGAGAAAAAGGAGTTCCAGAGGCATCTTTCATTCATATCGAAGATTTGCTTTTCCACTCGAGAGCAGATTTCCTCCATCTTTCAACTCATTGCTAAAGCTATTTAGAGTTGGTATTTCTAACTAAGTCGGAAGGAGGGCTTTGGGCAAAGAGCAACTACCTAGCTTGTTGATGAAGATCGGCATAGGCGAGCCAAATAGTGTTCGCTTGAGGCAACAAACAGAGATAGACTGCTTACCAAAACCAACTTTATATTCAACGCTCGAACTCAAAATATTTGATTAAAAATAAAAAAATACTTTCTACTCCATCACTATTTTTACTGATTATCTACGATTTTCTACCTATATATACTTACAAATTATTTGAATATTATAGTAGTATATATTCCATAGTCTATTTTCAAGCCCCTAGTAACAATTGAAGTTAAATTTCCTATGATAGTTTGATTAGATTGACAGAAAATGAAAAAAAAAATACTTTTTTCCTTACCATCAAGTGGCTAATCATCTCATTAAAGTAAATATAAATTTTTTTTAATTAAATTATTTCTAAATATAAAATAAAAAAAAAGATTAAAACAATCGTATGTCACACAAATTAACAGAAAGAGTATAGATAAATAATACTCCTCACTTGCTCCAAATTATTAAGATTATTTTTTTATTAGTCCGTCCTTAAAAAGATTAGTAGATAATTGAATGTATTGTCTTACGGTTGTATGGAATAGGCTTGGTGATAGGTTAGTGAACCGTACATGTCTTTCGCTACCTCCACAACATAAGAACAAAGTCCGTATATTTACTATAGCCTTCTCAAACCCCATAGATAAGATTACAGAGGATATGTCATTTTCTTTTTTCTAGTCTGTCTTAAAAAATTTAGTACATTTCTTTTAGAAACAATCAACTTTAACTTTCCATTATACACTTAATTAGAGTTTTTATAGTTATACAAATATTATGTCATATTTAAAATTATACAAAAATAATAACAACATATTTATTGAGATTCTACAAGTGTGGTATTGGTAGAGTGTATGCAGATTTTATTACTACCTCGTAGAGGTAGAGAGACTGCTTCTAAAAGACTCTCGACTCAAAAGAAGCAAATTTAAGTAACATAAGAAGAAAATAGTGTAGAAATCATAGCAATTAACAAGAAAAAAAGTGCAAACCCTATAAAAAAATAAAATAGTGTGATAATCAAAACGCTATAAACAACATACGATGAAAAATATCAAAAGCAAAAACTATAATAACAAGGTTGGTATACCAACACCGACAGAGCGAGAAATCTTCCTACAAGTGAACACCAAGTCAAATATATTCAAAAAGTCTTTCTTAAACTTTGTAACTAATCAAACTTTACCAAACAAATGCAGTAGACACGTTATCATTTACCAAACATAATCAACTCTTATTTTACAGCCCTCCTTTAGGAATATTTATTTCATTATTTATGCCACATATACAAAATCTCTTTTCCCATTGAAAATCAAGAATAAATTAATGTACAAAATATTTTGCGTCCGCAGAATTTGAAAAAAATTGACACTCTAAAAGGTATAATATAGATAATTTACTTTAATATAAATATTAATAATTATTTTCGTAGTTCAAATTCATAATCTATTTATCACATAAAAGACAAAACTGTGGGTACAAAACTCCTTTTTCATACTGACAAAATATGAACTACATGCATGCATGTGCCTAAAATCCAAAAATAATGTTAAAAGTCAAAGAGATGAAAGTTTGACTAATTATTTTCAAACCTTAGCATTCTCATCATTATATATATATATATATATATATATATATATATATATATATATATATATATATATATATATATATATAACTATCATTAGTATTTTAAATTCTTGGGTTCTAAATTTTAGGATAGTAGAACTTAATGAATTTGAAATAGATTATTTATATATACAAATTAAGTAAAATATATAAAAAAATTTGCCAAAACTATTGAATTTCATGAATTGTAATTAATAATATAGATTCACCCCAACTTTTTCAACCAGTAAATTATATTAGAAAAAAGAAAAGGTATTTACAAAATTACTACTTTTTTTTAATCATATGTATCCTATGAAAGCTTATTTGTATCAGGTGTTTGCAATAAAATTAATATATACATGATATTTGTTTGTATATTGAGTTCTTTCACTTGACCATGATTAATTAGTATTTCTTCATTTTATTTTACGTGTATTGATTTGACTGGATATGAGAGTTTAATTAGAAATAAAGAAAAAAAATTAATCTTATTCTTTAAATAAAAAAAATGTGTGTGTCAAAATGACCTTTTAAATTTTGTGATTCTAGATATGCAAGTGAGATGTTGGAATTAGAAAGTAACATTATTTTTTAGACAAACTTAAAAGAAAGAAAGACATATTATTAAATCACTTTATTAAATCATTTAAATACAGTATGTTGAGAAGTAATGTTACGTACACTTCCATTTTCTTTAAACCCGACTTATTTATGAGATCACATAGAGTATACAAATATTGTTTTAAATCTCAATTATTGGTGGAGCACTAGTAAGAAATTTAGGTAAGTTTTCTTTTTCTAATATTTTAAGTCAGCTATTGTTATTATTTTTTTAATTATTATTTTCATGAAAGACATATGATATTTAACTATAATCCAAAGCTCGATCATGGCTAAAAAAATGCATGAATATCTTAAAGTATTAATTAATCATTATTCTAATTCTTCCTAGAATTTGACTTAGTATTTTTGATAGTGATATTTCTAAGGCATTGGAAATTAGTCTAATTCTACAATTTTATTGGCTTGTTAAGTATTTAACTTTTTCTTCGAAATGTGGATTTGGGGTACGGTCAACTTACGGGAGATCACCTTTCCAATTTAATGTTCTCTAAAAAAAAATTCAATTTTGTTGACTATGGTATTTTTTACAAGTTCAATCATAGGTGTGTTTCGATGAAATTACTTGAATTTATGCATATTATTAGAAACAAATTCAAAATTTTAAGTTTAACAAGTGTACGTTAAGTATCATCACATTCGTTATCATTTGTGATAACAATTATAGAGTTAATATAAGTATAATAAACTACCATAAGACTATTACAATAATAAAAAGTAGAAATCTCAAAAAGAAAAATGGAATCTTGCTTCTAGTAGTGGTTTAATAATGGACTCAAAAACTTTTAGCCTTTTAAGGACATTGCAAAAGATGGTAGGTACATATTACTTTTCCTTACTAGTATTTAAGAAACATTAACACCATGCAAAATTTGTGTTAGAATTAGACGCAACGGATTCGATAGAACTCATCGAATTTAGCTTGAATTATAATATGTGTCAAAAAATCGAGAACAGATTTCACTGACTCTAAATTCTAAATTTGTTACTATTGATTTGCAACAATTTCGATAATCATAGTTATTGATAGACTTGTCAAGTAATCATTCTAACCTAAAAATTAACAACATGGAGACGTTGTTCTAAGCAAGTTCTTTCCTTAATGGGTTTGAGACTAAAAGATTGGTTGAGACAACAAACATCTATCTTGTTCTGTCCTTTGGATACCAAAAAGTTGTATTGGTTGCTCTTTGGTCAAAGCCCAAAGTAAAATGGAATGATAGAAGTACTCACATGATAGAATCAGGGTCATTGGGCTTTGAATGGTAGTTCAAACAACAAAACTATTTTATTGAGCAATTTGATTACTTATTTGTTTTTGTCTAAACCCATTTTTATCACACTCACAATTGGGGTTTTGAATGAAACACCTTTTATCTTCCTCCTATTTTTTTCACTAACATTTTGGAGATTACCAATTAGAAGGTTTGAGACGATCCAGAAAGATCACGTCCTTCGTTACAAGCTTGAACACATGCTTCTAAAGCTACTCTTTGTGGTAGTAGAAAAGTGTTCCAAATACTTTTCGATAAGGAGAGAGTTCCAACAAACACGAGATCTTCTACAACGAAATGAGTGACCCCTCTCTTATTTTAAAAAAATATATCCATTTTATATCAAAACAAATTCTTTATTTATATTATCATCCATCTCTTTTCGTATAACCCTCTTTGTACTTCAAAAAAATCAAATTCTCTACTAGGTCACACGCTTCACGTGATATTTATTAAAATTAGTACTGACAAAAATTACTGTTAATTTCAAACAACCCCACCTTCGAGAGACCGGCCAAGAGCAAGTAACCCAAGTGTCAACAAAGGTACTTCTCCAGACAAGTAGAGAGGGGGGAACGCAGCGAGAGATACTTAGGGCTCCCAACAAAATTTTCTCCATACTTAGGGCTCGAACTCAAAACCTCTGATGTGGGATAGAGCAATCTCACCAATGCATCACAACCATGTTGGAAGCAACACCCCTTAATTAGTTGGTACATTCAATCATGTTCTTTCCTTTAAATGTTGAAATCCTTTCCTATTTGCTTTGGTAATACTTTCTTTAGATTCTACTGTAGAAACTCCCCCAAACAATATACTCTCCCATCCCAATTCATTGTTTGACAAAACACAGTTCAAGAAAAAAACAGAATACTTTTGAAACTTCAGATATAAAATGAGTCAAAAATATTTGCATAAATATAAATCATCTCAGGGTAAATGAGAATTTTAAGACGCGACAAAGAGAGGAACACAGCAAGAGATGCATTCTTGAATAACAATGATAACAACATACCCAATGAAATCCAACAAGTTGGGTAAAATAAAAATCCTTGTAAGGTACAAAAATAACTAAAGAACTTGTAAGGTACAAAAATAACTAAAGAACGTACGATCCTAATGACAGTAAGATCTCCAGATATTTGAATAGTGAAATATGAACAACGTAACGCTGTAGTATTCTTCCATTCACTGGCATTGTACTTATTTCAGCATGTACAAATTTTATACTATAACAACCCAGAAAAGCAATCCGAGAGACTGCCATTCATTACAAAAATCACCACCCACCCTCCTTCAACGCGCGGTGGTGCCTTCATATATCACACCAAAAAAATAAAATAAAATAACAAAACGAGAATTTCGCATATTTCCCTTAATCAGCACTTGGTAGGGGCCGTCCTGTTAATCCATGAACGAAAAGATGATTAGAAAGAGAGATTGTTATTCCACGGTAGATGATACCTAAGCATCTTGACCTGTATAGGCTAACTCCACTCGATCACCCTGCTCCAAAAGAGGTTCTAAGATTTGAAGTTTATTGGTTCCTAAAGTGACCTCAAGTTAATGTACAATAATAATTGGACTCATAGTCAAATACGTATAGATATCTAGTAGATCTTGGCAAAAGCAACTGGTTCCCAGGAACCCGTAGATCATTACCCTGATCGGCCACTACCCCGCCCCGCCCCACGACCACTATAGAAAGGTGAATGCCAATTCTACACTATCAACTCAAATCTTTCATAAAGATCATAATAAAAGGAAAAGAGAATGGGGAGACGGGGCGTTATAACTTAGTAAAGAAATATGAAACTGAAAAAACGATACCTCAGCAAGGGTCTAGATGGCTCTCTCACTTTATCAATACCATCTTGAGTAATGCCATCTGTAATAAATCTGTTGCTGTTTCCTTCCGGTAAGGAGTCCGCAAGTTCTTTAAGGCCCTGTAACAAGATTAGTGAAGTCAAATGCAAGTGATGACAAAGGTTACTCATATTCACTAAAACGATATGAAAGGCAAGAAATATAAACCACAGCATATGCTAGATGGACAATGAGCAGTAACAAGACAAAACAAAATTATGCCCATGCCAATCAATCCTTTTTGATCTGAAATCATAAAGGTTCAACCATATCCACATTGCCTCAAATTTCCAAAACTTGTTATTTCTACTCACAAAAATGACAGAAGACAAATATTAGAGTGTGCTTGTAACAAAACAATCTGTTGTTGTATCCTTATGCTGAAGAGTCTTCCAATTAAAGGTACGTTTTTTGTTTCAAACTAAAGTTGTTTTGATGGATTTTCCACTTGTAAAGAAACATTCCTTGATGGATTCAATTCTCTGGATAAAAGACGAATACCATTTAACATTCATGAAAATTGAATAAACAAACTCACAGCAACTGCACGAAAAAGGTAAATGCCAAGAAAAAATATTCAAGTTAGCCGACGTACCATCAGAGCAGGTGTAGAGTTGCCCACAATTTTAAGTTGTTCCTGCAGCAGGAAGTTTTGATTAAAAAAGATATTGATAGCCAGCATCAACAACAACAACAACAACGAACCCAGTGTGATCCCATCATGTGGGGTCTGGGGAGGGTAGAGTGTACGCAGACCTAACCCCCACCTTAAAAGGTAGGGCGGTTGTTTCCGAAAGACCCTCGGCTTAAGAGAGGAGAACAAGGGAGGAGAAACAAGGAAAACAAGGAAAACAAGACATAGGTCAGTAAAGCCAGGCATATAGCAGACAATATAAAGATATGAATAATGAGAGCGATAAAGTCAGGGTAGGAAAGATCGGGGATAAAGGAGCATTAACTACTATAGATAAAATAGGATACCCAAAGTAGACTGGGCCAACTAATATAAGCAGTAATCCCATGCAAAATCATATGTTAAGACAAATGAGCGCGACTACGACTACTATGGAGAACCGATCGGCCACCTAGCCCACTATCTTAGTCTGAGTCCTCCATAGCCTCCTATCTAAGGTCATGTCCTCGGAGAGCTGCAACTGTGCCATATCATGTCTAATGACCTCTTCCCAATATTTCTTCGGCCTCCCTTTGCCCCTCCTGAAACCGTCCATAGCCAACCTCTCGCACCTCCGCACTGGAGCATCTGTGTCTCTCCTCTTCACATGCCCAAACCATCTCAGTCTCGCTTCCCGCATCTTGTCCTCCACCGATGCCACTCCCACCTTGTCTCGGATATCTTCATTCCTAATTCTATCCATTCTAGTGTGCCCACACATCCACCGCAGCATTCGCATTTCCGCGACTCTCATCTTCTGGACATGAAGTTTCTTGATTGGCCAACACTCCACCCCGTACAATAGGGTCGGTCTAACCACCACTTTGTAGAACTTGCCTTTGAGTTTTGGTGGCACTTTCTTGTCACACAGCACTCCGGAGGCGAGCCTCCATTTCATCCACCCTGCACCGATGCGGTATGAAACATCGTCGTCGATATCCCCATCTTCCTGTATAATAGACCCAAGGTATTTGAAGCTTCTTTTCTTTTGAATGGCCTGGGTACCAAGCCTCACTTCCCCTTCAGCCTCACGCGGCAGGCCACTGAAACTGCACTCCAAGTATTCTGTCTTGGTCCTACTCAATTTAAATCCTTTAGACTCCAACGTCTGTCTCCAGCCCTCCAGCTTGTCGTTAACTCCGTTGTGAGTCTCGTCAATCAGGACTATGTCATCTGCGAACAACATACACCAAGGCACCTCACCTTGTATTTGTCTAGTCAATTGATCCATCACCAAGGCGAATAGAAACGGGCTAAGAGTCGATCCCTGGTGCAACCCCATCGTAACAGGAAAGTGCTCCGAGTCCCCCCCTACCGTCCTTACCCTGGTCTTAGCTCCATCATACATGTCTTTAATCGCTCTAATGTATGCCACAGGTAAACATTTCGCCTCCAAGCATCTCCATAGGACCTCCCTTGGAACTTTGTCATAGGCCTTTTCTAGGTCAATAAATATCATGTGTAAGTCCCTTTTCCGCTCCCTATACTGCTCCACCAATCTCCTTAAGATATGAATGGCTTCTGTAGTCGAGCGCCCCAGCATAAATCCAAACTGGTTCTCTGAAATAGACACACTACTCCTCACTCTCATTTCTATCACCCTTTCCCACACTTTCATAGTGTGACTTAGCAGCTTGATACCTCTATAGTTGTTGCAGCTTTGAATGTCTCCCTTGTTCTTGTACACGGGAATGATTGTACTCCACCTCCATTCTTCCGGCATCTTCGATGTCCTGAAAATGACATTAAACAGCGCAGTCAGCCACTCCAATCCTACCCTACCTGCATTCTTCCAAAATTCCCCAGGGATCTCGTCAGGTCCGGTCGCTTTTCCCCTGCTTATCCTACGAACAGCTCCCTTAACCTCCTCAACCTTTATTCTCCTACAATACCCAAAGTCGCGACGCCTATCCAAGTGCTCCAAGTCTCCCAACACAATGTCTATGTCCCCTCCTTCGTTCAAGAGTTCGTGAAAGTATGACTGCCATCTCTGTCTAATGCGGGATTCCTGTACCAGTACTTGACCATCCTCGTCCTTGATGTACTTCACTTGATCCAAGTCGCGTGACTTCCTCTCTCTCGCCTTGGCAAGCTTAAATAGCTTCTTATCCCCGCCTTTTTCCTCTAGTTCTGCATAAAGGCGTTCAAAGGCTGCCGTTTTGGCCGATAGCCAGCATCAACAATCCTAAACAATCAAAATGTCTTGCCATAAAAAAGGGAAGAAAAACAGGCTCGTAGAGCATGAAATACCTAGAAACTTTTACAGTTATTTAATGTATGTACATAAAAACAAAAACTTTACTATCTCCACCGTATTTTATTCTTGCAATGCTCCTCCCAATGTTTTTGCATAATATATCTCATACATCAAAATATCCATGATTCAACTTTCGTAAAGCCATAAATAGTTTTGGCCTATATAAGAACTATTCCCAAAGGGAAGTAAAATTACTGAGATAAAGCAAAATTTTCCTTCTCACCTTCACTCCAGGACTGAAATCAGAAACATAAAGGCAAAATTGTTATCCAATTATGTGGTCTTTGGATCATAGTATAAGTGTCTTAAGAGGTTCTCTCCATGCTTTAAATACAAAAGACTTCAAGAAAATCATATCGTTCACGTAGAATAATCAAGTAGGGTGGTGATTGGACATGAATTGAGTGATATTTGAAAAAAAGACGTAGTAATATTTGAAGTTAAGTTGAAAAAGAGTATGAAATTGTACTTGAAAAAAGTTACTTGCACGAACAAGTATACGAACCTGTAGTGTCTCGGGCATCTTCACCCTTTTTCCATTGACAATACTACACAGGTACATAACACCAGCATTTGCAAGGTCCTGTTATCAATGGTAAGTGCAATACTTGGTAAAGAATATCTATGACGACACCTTGGAAAATAGGCATTAGACCTTGTTTCCCCCTATCGGCTATTAACAATAACAAACAGAATTTGTAGCCTAGTAGCTGAAATGGCATTTTCATAAAATTACCTGCTTGCCTTCCAAGGAAAGTAACTTGCCATCCTACAATTTCCGATACAGTTGAGATAAAAGGATCAGTGGGCATAGCAGATATTATTATGAAATACATAGGTAACTATATGTTTATATAGACAGGCACAGTTACCAAGATGACAGATAAAACTAGAGTTACTTTTATACTGTCTTTCCTCCACTACAAAAAGCTTGTACTCCACATAAATTTAGATATAACACAAAGAAAAGAGCCTTGTAATCTTTTTCAAGCTATACAAAGAAAAATTTTGTAATCACACTGTGTGAAAGAAGAGCTCACCAGACCAGAAACCATCCTATTTAATTGATCCAAATCAAAACCAATCTGGGACAGATCACTATGCACATCATTAACCTGTTCCAAAACAAGGAAAACCAGATTATAACAACTCCAAACCCTTTTTTTTATTGGTACCAACTCCATACTTTTTCATTATAATTTTGTTCTGTGATTTTAACTTTGACAAGAAAAAAATAGCATTATGATTCTCTTGTGGTCATCGATACTGGAAGGCAGGATTCTGACATATCCACTATAGGAGAAACATAAAAAGAAAATAATGGAGTGCCATGAAATCAAATGACAAGTCTCACAAATTTACACACCTCACTCCTTAATAGTTTTGACATCTCCATTTGCTCATCCAATTTTCCATCCACGTTCTCAATTCGCTGTGTTAAGTGCCTCTTTGTAGCCTGATCAAAGGACAAAACAGAACATAAGAAAGGATGGAATTAACAAAACATTATGCATAATTACAAACCCGCACATTTATAACATTTAGGGGTTGTTTGGTGTGAAGGATAACACCAAATAGTCTTGGGATTAAATTATAATGGCACTTAATTTGTTGTTTGGTTGACAAGTTTGGGATAACTTATCCCGGGATTAATAATTAGTACTGGAATAAGTTATCCCCCTCTTGGGTGGTATACTAACCCCGAGATAAAATAGGTAAATCACAAAGATATCACTTTAAATCCTTTTTATACCTCACTTTTCACATTCATATATATTTACATTATTTTTAATACAATATATAACATTCACAACCTTCACTTCTTATTTTTATGATAATTCTTCATATTTTTTCTATTAAAAAATTACACTATATAATATAATTTTTATTTATAAATTTATTTGACTAATTCTTATGTTTATTTATATTTTGATTTCTCGTAAATCCTTTTTTACTTTAACAAACTTAAAATGAAAATTCTATTTTTAAACTAAATAAGAAGAAAGTTTTATTTTTAAATACATACGGATATCATGGAAATGCACACATAAAAATATTTAAGCTAAAGAAGATGAAAGTTTTATTTTAAGAATGAATATTGAATAACTAAAACTTGCAAAGAAAATACCAAAAACTAAATAAAGTGAAGGGTATTTTTGTAAACAAACAGCCTATTCTTAAAATTTATGCAGTGAATATTATTTTGAATACAACAAACCAAACACTCAATAAGAAATAATCTCAACATAACTTATCCCATCATAACTTGTATTCAAACCAAACAACCCCTTAGAAACAATGTTGAATGCTGATACAATTTATTTACAAGAAATATGTCAAAGTTGCAGCTCGGAAGAAGCTATGTATAATAAAATTCTCTGATATATATCAAAGTAATGAATATCTATCTGTTACTCTGAATGGAGAAAAGTATCACGACCCCTGATAACCAATTGATAACTAGGCATGAATATGAGGGTTTCCTCAAATTTAACCCTCTATTTCTCATAAAGAAAAACACGTCAAGAATAAAAGAGATGCATCATCTCCACATTCAAACAGACATCGCTCTTGAAGAGAAGCACAGACTTGATGAGCCAAATCAGATTTAAAAACTTTTTTTTGCTGAGCTTGAAATCAGATTAAAAAACTTCCACCTATGTATAGTAGTTGGAATATTTTTCACATTTAAACATTTAAACAGACGTAGGACAGATCAATCCAGGTAGTTTCTACTTTCTACATCCAGGCTTGGGGCCCTCTCCTGATCTCTCCTCTTCCTCCCGAAGTTAATTAACATCGGAAAAAGCGAAGAGAATAGGGCCAGATATGATAAGGTAAATTCAGAAAAATACAAACACAAAAAAGGGTTTTTGGCTAACATCAAGAGTCGATAATGCAGTAATAGCACACTATTTGACATCAAGTTTTTACCAGTAGAACCATAACCACTGTAAGTAAGAATGGAAAAAAAGCAAACTTATAACTTGAATGCATGGCAAGGCTAAATGTGCAAAGATTGCAGCGAAAGAACTAAAGAAGAAAATACGGTGTATACTCACGGCAAGGGCCTCTGAGACATTCTCCAGATGTTTTGTCAGATTCGAAACAGCAGATGCCATATTCTTTTTTGTTACATACATAAGGTCGGAGAATGACAAACCCTGGAAGTATTACGAGAGAAAGAGGAAAAGATAATAGAATAAAATTAGATACAATGAGAGACGGCAAGTATTGCATGAAATATTAAAAGCTCGTCATGGTGTTTTTTACTTTCCTCTTTATCTTTTATTCGCTTACTTTTTTCTAATGATTCTTGTCTAAGATAAACCTGACTCCAGTTGATTGAATACATACAGAAACAAACCTATCACTCTCTTAGCCCCAACTTACTCGAATCATTATCAAAATCAAATTCAGTTTTCTCGAATCATTTCTGCTTTTGAGAAAAAGAACTTGTTGAACCTGGACCTTAATGACATTCTTTCTAAATCTCACTCTCTTGATATTTTTTTAAAAGAAATTTCTTGATAAGTAAATATAACTGAATCTTTCCCTTAGGAAGTCTAACCATACCTTGTATTTCAATGTGATAAATTGTTAAAACTTCCTTTTAGTAATCTTTAACCTAGTGGCAATCCCCTTTGAGATATAGTATCAATAAATAAGGAATCTAAGGGTTATTTCACCTTCCACCACATGTATCCATAGCCTAAGGCACCTGCTGCAGCAGCTGGCATTACCAGAGATGTCCAGTTACCTGCCAGGGAAAATGGGATTAAGGAACACCATCTAATAAAAGGCAACATCTGCCAAGTCAAAGGCAAAGATAGAGAAATCCAGTATGAGAAGGCATCACAGAAAGAATGGTAGAAAATACCACTAGAACTTCCATTTAGAACAGTAATTGATCGTGCCGAAGCCAACTGTCGAACCTCCATTGCCAACCTACGAACCTACAAAAGAAATAAAGGAAACAATTGAAGTACTATAGAAGTAGGGGTGATCACTTAAGCTATTATATGAAGCTATTATTATTTGAGTACCTGTGCCACAATGACATCCGATTCTCCACCATCAGATTCCCCTGTTTTTTCATAACTTTTGACCACATTCTGCCAAAAACATCGGGAAAGAAACATTTAAGCTCAACGTGTGTGAATAAAAGTTAAGAAATAGTTTGTAAATTGACAAATAGATTCCAACCTTCTTACAATTTATAGCAAGACCCCTCCCTCATACCTTCATTATGGTAGCACCATAATGTGCAAAAAAACCTTCAAAATTATTTAATCATCGCAGTTTTTGTTCATAAAGTGTAGTTGACTGTGACACTACTAACTTTCACAAGTATAATATAACTTCCCACGATAGCGTCATCTAGTCTTGGTTTACTCCTACTTAAACCAACTATTTTGAGATGGGAATTAATGGAATACAAATTAAACCACTATGTGATTCCAACATTTTACCCCATGGCATTATTGATTCCAATGAAAAATCTAGTATGATCATTGTATTATTGTTCATAATGTAGCTCACAAGCACTGGAGGACTATGACACCTCTAACTTTCACACGCATACTGAATAACTTTTGTGAACTCAATCATCTATTTCAAAGATTGGAATCAATAAAGTAAAAATTAAGCCATTATGCAATTATTTCATCATGCCCCTTGGCAGTTCCGGTTTCAATTTATATTACCCGATCCTACCTTCTATTTTTTTACCCCTCTCTAAGAACCCCCACTTTCTTTGCTCCCTTAGTGACTTGAAACTATAACCTTAGGGTTGGAGGTGAAGGTCGCTTACTATCTGAGCAACCTCCTCAGATTCTAGCTCATTAGAGATGCAATAACAGATAAATAACACACATAGTGACATAGATACACAACTGTAACGACTCTATAACAGAATTCAAAAAATACTCATTAAAGATGCAACAATAGATAAATAACATATAGAGACATGCAATTGTATTGTCTCAATAATAAAATTCATAAAATACAAAGCAAATCGAAGCTAACTTAAGCAATAAGAAAACCTTAAAGATTGGAGGTGGAGGGCGTTTATCATCCGAGCAACCTACTCGAGTTCTAGCTCATTGAAGGTACAACAACACATAAATAACACACATATACATACAATCATACCATCCCTATAATAGAATTTAAAAAAAAAAAAGCAAATCGAACTAGATTGAAGAAGTACCTGAAGCTCGCCTATCACATCAGATAATTTACCGTTTTTGAACAACAAAGTACCAGTATACCCTACATGTACACACAAAAACATACATAATTTCATATAATATCATATCAAACCACAAAATTCACCAGAATCAATCACAAAAAAAATAAAAAATTACAACACACTAGTCGATGAATAAGTGTATACCTGCTCCGACGATGAACACGATCTTTGTTAACCCTACTCCGGCGTGCATAGCCATGGCCGGCGTTAGTCCGGTGAACAACAAATCCTAGTGCTTTTAGGGTTTTCCGGCAAAGGGAGATCGGAGTTGGAAAAAAAGAAGAGCAAGTAAGAATGAAGGTTGATGGGTTTTTATAGTTATGATGTAAAACGACGTAGTTTTACTGTTTATTTGACCTATTGTTAATGGCAATATTACCCTTTTGAGATTTGTAGAGTCTCCACTTGTCGTGCAAATTCAACCACGTCAACCGAAGGGCACGTTAGTGTTTTTACTTACAGTACTTACCTTTTTAGTCTTGTTTTATCGTTGGTAGACTTATAGGCTTATGAATAATAATTTATAGTTTTTGAGTTTTTGAAAAAACTAAAATGAAATATGATAATAACATAATCAATGTAATTTTATAAGTAGAATATAGAAGAGTAAGATATACTTAAATTTTATCAATGTGAGGCAGAGGGCTATTTTAGACAAATCATCGACTCGACATAAAAGAAAAGAATTTGAAGTCAGATTGTACGAAAATATGATAGCAAATAGCAAGATACAAAAATAAATAAAGCAATAGACAGTAACACGTTTAGAAAACAATATATTACTAAAATAATAATAATAATAATAATAAGCGTGGAAGAAATTATCTCCTGCTTCTTCCACATAAATGAGATAAAACTCGGCTATCTACTAGCTTTTTAGCTTAATCCTAGACGTATACCCTTCCTATATAGGGGATGTCCTAAGTAAGGTAAGGTTATGTCACGCCATGTCTAACTAATCAACTTTTTCTCATTATTTTTCAGCATACATCTACCTCTACTAACTCAATTACCATTATGAATCAACCTCTCAGACTTTCTTAATTCATTATCGACGCATTCACGCACCTCCTCGATCTAAACATGTACAAATCATATTAATTTTATTTTCCTCCTCTTATTTGCATATAATTTCGTTCACAATCGTATATCTTTTTAGTATTTTCATATATTCATTTGAACATTTTTATTTCCATTATATTTCATTTTTTGAATGTGAACAAAAAAAGAAACATGAAAAAATCCCAAAAAAGGAAAGAAAATCAATCCTAGTTACTCTATAAATAAAAAATAGTGCAAACTATAACTTTTCGGGCAAAAATAATAACGGAAGTTTGAGTTTGCAAATTTAATTTTTGCAAAACTTCAAATAAATTCCACCTATTTATATTTTTTGTGTAGAATTATTATTCTGATATTATAGTTAAATATTTTTCAATGAAACTTATTATATTTTTTTTTACCGTTAACTTATTATATTTTTACTAGTATACGTACTCGCGCATTGCGCAGTCAATTGATAAACGTAATCATAATATTGATTTATTGACAATTTCAAAATTCAACTTATTATAAAATGATATTTTAAAGTTTACATGAGATAATGTTAGTACTTAGATCCTTCATAGAATATAATAAAAAAGGTATGAAAATAAATTAATATATAAGCTCAGTTCATTGTCTAAATTTGACAATAATAATTTTTAGCATCATTTCATTTAGTTATTTTTTAAAATTATTCAAAATCATAAATATTCTCACTCCGTTCATTTATAATTTATTTATTTTCATTTTTTAATTATTTTGTCAATGTAATAGTGTAAGTTATTTATATATTTTTTATATGTCTTAATAACATAATTAAAAAAATATATCATCTATATATTATTAAATTGGAGTTTTTAAAATAATAATGTGACACATCTCTTATAGCCATCAATCATTTTTTTTTTCATGTTTTATCCCCCTCTTATTTTCACATTAATTAATTTATTATTAAAAATAAAATCAATGCATAATTAGTAATATATTTAATGACTCATATCTCTTCATATTACTTGTGACATCCACTCTTAAATATTTTTTATAACTTTTGTTTGTTCTATTTTCATAGTATTTAAAAATATTTAATTAATGTTTAAAAAATTATTATAAACAAATGTAATAATAAAGACACAATGATTTTTTTTTTTTATGAAATCAAAATTTGTTTATATAATTAAGTAATCTTACAAAAGATAGAGAAGTTTAAAATATAAAAATATTTTAACGTAGAATAGTATATTGTTATTTCAAAATATGACATTTTATTTTATTTACCTTACCACAATAAATATTTTATTGTACTATATACGTATGAATAGTTTAAACTTAAAAAAATGCAAAAAAATTTATTTTGTATATTGAAAAAAGACGAAAAAATATATCATGTCGCATATAAAAAAAATATTAATATTATTTTATATATCCGACACTAATCTGAATATAAATATTATATACTATTTTATTAAAATAATTATATATAGAGAGAGAGCCGCTCTTCGCACAGATAACTTCAATAATTATTCATTATTTTTAAAGAATTCCAGCAACTAAAAGCCGAGAAGTATTTTTTTTATCAGTTCTATTTAAACTCAAAACATGAAGTCAACTCCTCCTGGAAGTAGAGAAAAACCACCGTGGTGTCCGGCGGCATATCCACTGACCGCCGCCGCTGAAAACAGAAAAACCACTTCATCGGCCGGAATCTCCATCGTCACCACCGCTAGAGCCTGCCGGAAAAAGAAAAAATGTCTATTCTACACTCGCATTCTCTCATTTTCAACGCTAAAACCACTGTTAAATCCTACTCTTTCACTTCATTTCTTCATTCTTCTTTAATCTCAAGCTCTAGATTTAGAAATCATTCACAATTTTCAACTCATTCATCGTTTTCATCATTCAATGATTCTCGAGATTTTTTTGTACCAAAACCCAAGCAAAACGACGGTGATTCTGATGATAAACCATTCACATTTATTGATGAGTGGGGCGAGAAGTCGAAGCCGGAGATTCGACCGATGACGAAGTTATCGGAATCGGATCCTCCTATTGACGTAGACGAATGGGGAAGAGCTGAGTCAGGAAGCATCAATTCTTCAGGGATTGAAGATGAGTGGGGCGAGAAGTCGTTTCTGGAGCTCCGACCCGCGAAAACGATATCGGATTCGGATCCTCCTATTGACGAAGACGAATGGATCGGAGCTAAGCTTGTAGTCAACAACAACATTGATAGAGTTAGAAATCAGGGCGTTTCCGAACCCGAATTGATGGAGGAAGACGAATGGGGCGAAGATGAGAGAGTTGCAGAGTTGAAAAGGTGCTTAATGGACACGGTTTATGGGACGTATTTTGGGATCAGAGCGTCATCTGAGGTTCGAGCTGAGGTTCTGGAGCTGGTTGCTCAGTTGGAGGCAGCAAATCCAACTCCAAATCTAGTTGAATCGCCTGAATTGCTCGGTGGGAACTGGAATTTAGTGTGAGTTCTTGTTTCTCATTCGTTTTTCAATTTTCTGTTTTTGGCTTATATATCTATCGTGGAATGATGTGTGCTCAATTGAATGGAGTATATGTTGTGGGACTTTCCAAAAATGTTGTTGCACGTGTGTCTGATACTCGAAAAATACACTACTTTTGAAGAATTAACATGCACCAATGTCAAAAAGTCTGAGTAACATAGAGAGTAACATAGAGTGGAGTACATGGAGGATTGATATTGTTGATAGATATTTGATTCCATCTAATTTAGAATATAGAAGTAGATGGTTATTGAGTGATTGGTTAGCTTATATAATCACTTAACTAGATTAGAGTACAACTGATGTAACTTCTTTATTGAGTTATCTGGTACTTGTTGCTAGTGGGCTCCAGTGGAATTAGTCGAGGTGCACGAAAATTGGACCAGACATCACAATTATTCCGTGTTAGGGGCAATGGGTTTGTGTTTTTGAGTGTGTTTTGCGATGGAAGAAAGTGGCTTTTGGGTGAATCTTTACTCTAGGATTAATATAAAAGGTCTCTCCTAGAGAAGTGGACATATTTTGGGAAGTCCTAATAGGAAAAGCTCAAGGAATTCTATAAGCTTGCAGATTTTGACATGGCTAAGATTGCTGTAGAACTTCTTGGCTTATTGAGCACCATGTCATGGTGATTCGTTAACTGCAATTTTTATCAATTCCCACGGCAGCATGCCCAAGCTTCAATGTTGTAGTGCTAATGTTGGTTGCAATATTCTGTTGAATCCCCTTAACATATATAGAAGAGTTGAACTAGTTCGAAATGTAACCATTTCCTTGTTGGAAAGGGAAATATTATAAAGGACACTTACATGCACTAACTGGATTGAGGTAGATGACCACTGGCAAAAACTCGTTGCTTCCTGATGTGTCAGGTTTACGGCATTTTCTGAGCTGTTACCTCTTCTGGCTGCGGGCACCATTCCCTTATTGAAGGTCGAAAAGATTAGTCAAACAATTAGTACAAGCCGCCTTATCATAGAGAACTCAACTACATTATCAAGTCCTGTTGCCACCTTGTCTTTCAGTGCAACTGCTGCTTTTGAAGTTCGAAGTCCATCAAGAATACAGGTACCCTTTTTGGACTGCACAGTAATTTCTTCAGAGAGGTACTTATAGTATCCTATTCAAGCCGCTATAGATTATCTTGATAAAACCCCTGTAGTATTTCCATAGCTGTGTGCATTCATATACTAACTAGTACTTGCATTTTCAGGTTGAATTCAAAGAAGGGACATTTAAGCCTCCAGAGCTCAAGTCAAAAATAGATCTGCCAAAAAACTTGGATATCTTTGGCCAAAACATGAGTTTGTCACCTGTACAGCAATCTCTGGGTCCTCTTGAAAATGTTGTGGCAGGTATAGCCCGAACTATTTCTGGTCTGCCTCCTCTCAAGGTTCCAATTCAAGGTGAGAGGACAAAATCTTGGCTTATTACGACATACCTTGATAATGATCTCCGGATCTCTAGAGGAGATGGTGGGCTTTTTGTTCTCGTTAAGGAAGAGAGTTCTCTTCTAGATCAGTAACAAGGTCCACTCCGTATTTAGAGGTCCTAGGAGTTTCATATATACAATACATAGCTGTAAAGCAAGATACATCTTGTCTTTTTAATCTATAATGCCATTTGTGTAGCCATTACTCAGAGTAAGGAAACTGAAAATTGGATAATTAAGAGCATTTGCATAAAGTATATGTTATTTAGAAGCTCTGGTGTTATTTGTAACCCAAAACTTATGTCACTCTACCTTATCTTGAGGACAAAATATGTTTCATTGCAATATTATTAACACGAGTGCAACATCATCTTTAAAGAGTACCACAATGAAGGCAAAGAACTTTCACCACATTCTTGAGTTAACCAATTCTGGTTAAACCTGCATTCCTCGGAGCAAGAAAAAATCTTTCTAAAAATAGAATCAAGAGAGAGCGTACAATCGATGTAAGTAAGATCTGCTATAACTAGAAATCGTTCAGATAGCTATGGTCCATCATAGCAAACTGCATCAACGTTTGAGTTGCACTTCTATCCCATTTGGAAAGGATGTTTATTTTGCTACCTTTATATTTCCACTTGTTGCCTCTCTACCTCCACAAGGTAGGAGGTAGGATTTGCGTACATTCTACCTTCCTCAGATCGCACTGCATGTTGTATATTTTCACTTGTGGCGTTCAAAGTAGTAATTGATGATACAACAGTGGTGGTCGAGACAAAAGACTTGTTTTGTAGAACTGTCATTGATCAAAGTTTTTTACACCCCTCTAGCTAATAACAAGAGAACAAATCAACCATGTCTTGTTTAATGCCCGTGTGTAGTGAGTAGTGACAACTAAAAATCATATCTAGAGGTTCCAAATTGTAGTGAACACAAGAATAGATGAAAATCTATGTGATCTACGACACGGGCTATTCAAATCGAGAAGAGCTAAAACGATATTAGAAAAGATTATCAAGTGTCATGAACTCGATATATAGAGCAAAAAATTGACTTGCCGCGACCATATCATGCCTTCTTCTTCTTGGACTTGAACATGACGTATCCAATAAACACGCTCAAGAAGCAGATGAGCACCACTGCAGCATATACAGGAATGAGAATTGCGTATTCTTGTGGTAGAAAATACTTGTGCACGAAATGATCGCTGTCAACAAGAGGCTGAAAGGACAAAACAACATATATACATCAATCTCCAGATAAAACTTAGGTTGCAAAGGTCAGCTATGTTGCTCGGAAACTTTGCCACACCCGTTGTCAGATCCTTCAAAAATGTACTGCTTTTGAAGGATCAGATCCGACTTGTACCTGGCGACATTTTTGAAGAGTCCGAGCAACATAGAAGGTCAGGAAAGAATGGAATGGAAGAGCATATGAGCTGACCAGAATGATGACCCAGAAGGTATAATATGTGAAAATGGACAAACTAGTCAATGTTAAAAGCAGCCCAACCACTCTGTCCGCTAACTCCATCGAGACTCTTCTGCTTGTGCTGCCTGTAAAAGAAGATTGTTTTAGTTAATAACTTATATACCGTACAAGAAGAGGGTTAAAACAAAAAAATTGGCCTGGTCACAGGTTTGCCGGTACCATACAAGGTTCAAGGGACAAAAAGGAGAGAAGACAAAAAAAGATCGGATGAAGTGGAACACAGTCCAGAAGGATGTTACATTCAACAACAACACTAACCCAGTATAATCCCAAGGATGTTACATTCAACAACAACACTAACCCAGTATAATCCCACAAGTGGGGTCTGGGGAGGGTAATGTGTATACCCCTACCTTATGATGGTAGAGAGGTTGTTTCCGATAGAACCTCGATTGAAGGAGAGATGGAAAAGAAGCAGTAATAACAGAGAATAACATCAACAAGATATTAAGATAAACGAAGTGAAAGAAATATGCGTTGAGTTTAGTACACATATCTTTCAACATGTGACCATTGTGAAGGAACATGTGCAAAAATTCAGAAAGCTACATGAGCAGTTCTCTCAAGTCTCAATGCACTCTTCTTGTTGCACTATCCTGAGTCCTGACCACAAAATGATATAACTTCTCCTTGTCAAGATGTTGATAAAAATGCCTTTAACTATGACAACAACCCGAAGAAAGAAAAAGGTAATAAACACGTCTACCTAAAAAGAACTCCAGGTTATGAGAAACAAAATGAAGTCACATGATAAGGGAGTAAGCTTGCCCACATATTAGGTCCTAATTCTACAGAAAAATTCATTTGTCAATTAAGGACACAATATTACAATTAATATATATTTAACTTATTTTCACTATTATCTTATTTGGTATGATGATGACTTGAGGTGAGCTTAAATGGAGAAGTGGGGATTTATATAGCTGACACCAACTTGTTTGGGACTGAGGCGTGGTTGTAGTTGTAAGGACACAACATTACAAGTTGACACGAGTTTGTTCGTTAGAGTTCAATCTATATCTCATATCTAATAAAACTGACCCTTAGTATTTCTATCGTCAATGCGAACTAAATTTTGCAAGGGCCTATGTTTGCCAAGAAAGAGAAGCTATGTCCTCCCAATCCCAATCCCAAACAGCAGACAGCACAGGAGAATCATACTTTAAAAAATGCTTTAAGTTAGTTAAGTTGGAGAAAAAGAAGTATTTTTCTGAGAACTAAATTACTACTCCAGCAAACTATCACCGGGACTCTAATTTACAACAACAACATACCCAGTGGAATCCCACTAAGTGGGGTTTGGGGAGGGTAGAGTGTACGCAAACTTTACCACTACCTCGATGAGGTATAGAGGCTGTTTCCTAAAGACCGTCGGCTCAACCGGGACTCTAATTTCCTAATAGAAAATGAGTTAATTCTTGAACTCCCTAGACATTAGTGAAATTACACTGTTGAAAGGGGTTGAAAACTAAGCTATAGTGGTAACAACTACCATTTGGAGAGCTAATACTCAGATCTGTTAAAGCTGAGGTGAAGTGAATCTAATCTTTGGAATATACCTACCACAGTTGAGGAGCCTCTCCACAGTACATAGAGGGACACCAACTCTTAAAGGACCAACATAGTCTCATCCACTCAAAGTTGTTTGGTTGGTGGGATAAGGATAATAATCAGTTATCACTGAACTTCCAACAAGGTTCATACAACAAAGACCTTTAGACATGATTTGAATCCCAAAGCTTCAAACTTTATACCAGAAAAGGCCAGACTTACAAGAAAAATACTACCACCCGCCCGAGCCCTAGGCATCAGGGTCAGGATTGATCTCAAAACTGATAAGACCCTTTAAATTCCAACAATAAACTACGCTTCAGTCCCAAACAAGTTATGATCGACTATATCAATTCCCACTTTCATTTAAACTCATTTTATACGAATTCGACCAACAACAACAACATACCCAGTGTAACCCCAAAGTGGGGTCTGGGGAGCATAATGTACTGCATACGCAGACCTTACCCTAACTCGTGCTTAAATTCCAACAAACCTTTTCAGAAATAATGGAACATGAATCCATAATTTCAGTAGGTTCCTTAAGAAATTAGTTTTCAAAAAAGCTCATATAAGGAGATTCACAAGTTATGATCCAGAAGGACTATAAAGATCCCCCCACAAAAACCAAAAAATGGAGATTTTGATGAATTACTCAATCAATCAATCAACTAAAAACTCAATCAAATTGGCAATATACGTGTGGGAAATGGAAAATTTTATTAAAAAATTGCAGAAATTCAGCAAAAATTTTGAGACCCCATTAAAGTAAGAGAAACAACAAACTTAGATCACCTGAAAAGTTCGGTTCTTGGTGTTAAAGATTTCTGCTTTCAGATTTTAAAGAAAATTGACTTTTATTAATTTTCAGTATTTATATATATATATATTTTTAAAAAAAATCACGTTGCTTACTCCTGTAATTGGACCAAAATATATTGGGCTAACGTTTACATGGGCCGAAATATGTTTTCTTCCATAAAATTTTTAAGAAAATTTACATAAATGTACTACATTAACAAAATATTTACCATTTATAGCAATAATATTTTTTTTTCACTGAACACTTATAATACAATTTTAATACATATTAGCTAGAATAATTTATAAAACTCATATAATACAAGTTTTATTCATGGATAATATATTTATCACATACTTTAATACACTTATAATACATTGTGTCAATTTCTTACCAAAGAAGTATAATATATTTTAAAACACTTATAATACATTTATATTGCATGCATAATTCACTTTTAATACATAGTAGATATATCATAATATTGCTATAAATGGTAATAAATAAAAAGTATCACTAAAATCAATAATTATTTATTAAAAAGTATTTTTTCTAGTAATTTTTCCTTTTAAGAATCTAATTACAATTTGTCCCTATCCTTTTTAATATTACATAAATTCCTTAAAAAATAATATATCCGAATACATCATGTGGCATTCAGATACATTAATGCGGTTACATTAATTAACAATTCAATTGAGCTAAAAAAGGAATTATGTATCCGAATATGTGGTATCTGAATACATTAATTAACAAATCAATTGAGCTAAAAAGAAAAAAAGAGTAGCAATTATTCGAAAAAATAATCCATTCGGATACATTCTGTGATATCCGGATACATTAACAAACAAGCAATTATATATCCAGAAAAATGAATTTTGGAGATAAAAGAAGAAATATTTAAAAATATAATAAATAAAATAGTATATATAGATAATTATTTCTAAATAATACGATTTTAACCCACTCAAATTTGATCCGGCCAGGTCATTTGGCCCCTCCCAAACAACCAAGTACAATAGCCGCCGTTTTCATCAACTGCAAACGTTCAAAAATGGTATAAATAGCAACATTGAAAATCCCCTGTGCTGCAATTGGAATATTGAGCTCAGAGGAGTTCAATCAAAGCTTTTACTACACGCCATGTCCACTTCAAGAGGAAGAGGAGGCCGCAAAGGAGCACAATCAGCTCATTATTCTCGTCGCAACTACAATCAAAATTGGGTAATCAAATCTTCAAATGAACAACAAGGGTCACAATTATCCTCCTCTTCTTTGAATTCAGGTGAAAATGATGAAGTTTTGCCTGTAATAGCAACTGTAAAAGAACCCATTTCAATTGACCCACAAGGTTCACAACACTCGGAGTTTGTTCGAAGACCCCATCGAAATCCGATCTACCCAGAAGGGTCACAACTATCATTCTCATCCTCTTTGAAATCAGGGGAAGATGTAGAGGTTTTGCCTGTAATGGAAAATGTACAAGAACCCATCTCGGAGTTTGTTCGGAAGGACAAAATCCCCCATCAGAATCGTAGGAATTCCAAAAGGGTATCCCGGAACAGGCATGCTTATGGGGTTAGTGGTAATTTCAAGAAGAAATCAGAAAGTTCTAGAGAGGTGGTTGGTGTTCTGAGTTCTCATGTGGAAGAAAAGTTATCTGGTGATAGTGTAGATAAAGTTGAGGGGTCTGGTTTGTGTAATGATGCTGATGGTGTTTCGACAAGGCTGGAGGAGCTGCAATTGGGTGCTGAGGAGCCGGAATTATCGACTAAACAG
Organism: Solanum dulcamara; assembly: GCF_947179165.1. NCBI lineage: Eukaryota > Viridiplantae > Streptophyta > Magnoliopsida > Solanales > Solanaceae > Solanum > Solanum dulcamara. The sequence goes on along the minus strand of NC_077241.1, from coordinate 2,978,595 downwards.
CTTAGAATCAATGATCAAGCACAGGAGGATGAGGTAAAGCCTATTAGCTTGGACTGAATGTTCTCATTTTATATATTCTCGTTGTTCACTTTTATTTGTCACATTTTACTTTTTGAGACTATGATTCTTTCCATTTTAAGACTGTTCTGAATATTTGACACAATTTTATGCTTATGCAGCTTGAATCCAAATTCATTATAGGAGTATTATTCAAAATTTGAACTTTGGTTGACGTGAAGTTTCAACATAAAAATAAGTTACTTCGAATGGAATCTTAACCTGCCTCACTTATGTGATATTTTGTGGATCAAATTAACTTTTCAATCATTAATTAAGTATTATTTTTAATTACTATTACTAAAGGATAAGTCAAATAAACATTCAACTCCGTGTCCAGTCAAATTGGATGGGTTCGAGCTTCAAGGTTTTTAGTAATAAACCATTGGACTTTTGAAATAATGGTTTCAGGCTCAGTGTTTATTGAAAGTTTGTGGTTTTTCACATATATATCTGAAAGTGTCAAAAATATTGGGTCCATCGAATCAAAAGCCTAAAGGTTGAGCCCCTGGTAGGTATGTTATGGTATAGGTTAAGATTTCAATGCACTGAGAGTAGTATCTGCTGTGGAAATGATATGATTGAGTCATTATTTGATTCGAATGAGTGGGGAGATCGTTAAAAACTGCAATATTCATTAATCCGTCCTGGTTTTGTACGGTTGGGCTAGTTTAAGAACAAATAGTTGAATAATCTTGTATGAATGCAAAATTGTTTCCTTTTCTTTTTCATTACTATTAATTTAAATGTTTGTAGCAATATAACTAATGTTAGTATATTCTTGCTGTTTTGAGTTTGCAATAGTGTGATATACTGAGATTGTTGTTTTTAAATTTCTTTCTATCTCATCTCTCCTTCTGTTTATTGCTTTATGTAAAGTACATTTTGACATTGTACATGGTTCTTTGCAGTTACTAGCGCTGGAATCAATTTTTGGTGACAATGTCTTCATTCTTGATAGACGAAATGGTCTACGATCTTTTCAGGTTCTGTAGTGCCTTGATAAACTATGCTTTACTCTGGAAAGCCAAGGCTCATTTCATGTTCTTCTTGCAGATTCATGTACATATTGAAGTTCCTGATGAGCTGACGGTATCTGTAAATCTGAGTTCCTCTGATGCTCTTGGAATACCAGATGATAGTTCACCTGAGTTATCATACTCCCTCAAAGTTGAGCATCTGCCACCGATTGTGTTGACGTGTTTACTACCTAAATCATATCCGAGCCACCTTGCTCCTCACTTTACAATCTCTGTCCAGTGGTTGAATTCAGCAAACATTTCCTCTCTTTGCTCCATGCTTGATTCAATCTGGAATGAACAATTAGGTCAAGAAGTTTTATACCAGTGGGTGGAGTGGTTGCATGCCTTTTCTCTTTCTCATTTGCAGTTTGATCAAGAAATAAAGTTAGGTTTTTGTGCCGAGAGTCATATTGGAGATCGGCGTGCAATTTCAGGAACTGTCTCACCGGAGGTTGATATCCCCTCGCTCAAGATCTATGACGAGGAACAGCGACATGAGAATTTCCGTAGAAACATTCATCAATGCTGCATCTGTTTCAATGAATTTCTTGGTACTTTGGAGTCTCATGCTTTATTTTGTTTACGATAGTATATTGTACAAAGCCGTTGGATGATTCTAGTATTCCTGGAACTTAGAAACTAAACTTGAACAACTTGACTCAGTTAATGACAATATATTAGTTTCTCCCATTTTAGGGTAACTTTTGTTTGTTGGCCGCTATTAATTTATTGATAGTTCAGACTTCAGACTCTCCCTCATTTTTTTGATATTTATATTTCTATAATGAAGATAAGGTCATCGATTCATATGCTTATATTTGGTACTCGTTACCAGTGTTGTGAAAGACGATTGCCTTGTCACCAATGGCGAGAGGAGAGGCGACCCTTCATCGCCTATTAGCTTTGTGGCATGGCGATCTTCAAAAGACGACGCCATGGCGATAAAGGCGAGGGGCGAGAAAGGCGTCGCCTTTTGTATTTTCTTAAAAAAAGGCGGCCAATTTAGGGTTTTCTTTCCAAATTTGCACAGTTGCACTCTTAGACTGCACTGCGACTGCGACTCCAACCAGTCAAATCAACTAGACTTCTCCAGCGACCAGCCAGACTTTTCCTGCGACTCCAAAGACCAACCAATACGTATTTCTTCTGTTCTTCTTCTAATTTCTTCTTGAGATTTCTTCTTCCTGTGTTTCTTTTTCCTTCTTCTTCTTCAGACTTCAGAGTTACTTCTACCTCTGTTTTTTTCCTCACTGTTTTGACTTTTGTTTTGTTTTTTTCTCATTCAAGTTCTAGGCTTTTAGTATCTACTATCTATTTTCAGTTTTTGAATTGAAATATTTGCTAATATGTTATTGCTAGTAAGATTTTGATTATTTATATATGCAATTAAATATTTTTATTTTTTGGTATTAATTGGCGCCGCACTTCAAAAAGGCAAGCGCCTCGCCACTTGTCTCGCCTAGTGGTGAGGCAGACCCTTGTCGCCTTAAGTTCCGCAAGTGTCAGGACGGAAAAGCTTTACACACATAAATCAAATTTAGAATGTGTTCACCATGAGCTTTAGCATTGACATTGTGTTACGGCTTCGTGCTAGCAACCTCCTAAAAATATAAGCACTTACATTTGTATTCCAAACTTTGATTGAAGTGGCACCCCTTCTTGTGCTATATAGGTGAAGTTTACTCAAGTCCTTAACTTGGACTTCCTTGGTTCTTATTCCAAACTCTTTTTCTTCATTAAGAGTAACTATGTACTCACCTTTTTGCATGTAATATAATTTTCAGTACGTGCTAACTGTCATAAACTATAACTTGTTTTTACCTTTCAAATCTTAGTACTATTGAGCAATAAGAAAGGAAAGGTTTTGTCTACTATTGATAAATTAAAATTGCCTTAGACCCACACCACTTATGGTGCATTTTATTATACCTCTTGATAGTCTTTTAGTCAAGGAATCAGCAGAGTTCTCTTTAGATCTTACATAAATAACTGTTGATAGTTCTACATAGTACATATGCAGTTATTTTATGTCTCATGTCTCAAGCAATATGTCTAGATTTTCATTGTATATCTTGCTAAATGCCTTAGATATAATTGCTATATTAGGACGCGAAGTGGTGAACTATTATCATAGTTTGCTTCGTTGTTTTTTCCTTGTTAGAGAGACCAATATATTTCCATTTTGAATTATTTTTCTCTATCAGCCAACCCACAATAATTCTCTTAAATTCCTTAAGATTGTTGGAGAAAAAAAAGATTATTTGGGGAAACAGCATATCTGTTGGCTTTGATAAAGTGATCTTTGTCCTTACGGGAATTTAAGCTTCCATTATTTGCTGCATGGGTATGTGGCAGAATTCCTTCAGTATATTATAAAACGAAATGAAACTTAAGTCCAGGAAAATATTAATTTCCCCCGTACCACGGTGTTAATATTCTGGGAGGAAGAAGAGAAGTAAATCGTTAGACAAATCTGATTTTGTGTATGTTAAGGAGACCAAAAAAGGACATTTATGGAGACCAAAAAAAGGCTTTTATAATACCTTTAGGTATCTGTTTAGATAGTTATTCATAATAGACACTACTTTTCGTAATAGACACTTCAGAAGTCGTCATAAATAGGATCTTTCTGATCACTAACTACATAACACTTCTGTGGTTTATCTTCATACTTACAATTAGTCTTCCTAAATAGGATCCATGGTGTTCCGAGTATGGATGCATGCAATTATGAAGACGTTTCAATTTTAAAACATGCACATTCACACAGAAAGATATATACCTAGCTCGTTCCTTCTCTTATACATACTAGGCATGAACGTATCGGAAATCAGATATCCAATAATCTCTCAAGTGGTAATGGTTGCTGAAGCTTTTTTTTTTAATCAGGTATGGAGTTTGTGAGGTTGCCATGTCATCACTTCTTTTGCTGGAATTGCTTGAAAACTTTCTCCGACATGCATGTCAAGGAAGGTACAATCACCAAGCTTTTGTGCCCCGAGGCAAAATGTGGAGGTATGATTCCTCCAGGTTTGCTAAAGCGGTTGCTTGGTGAAGTGGAATTTGAACGCTGGGAATCATTGATGTTACAGAAAACATTAGAATCAATGAAGGATGTCTGCTATTGCCCAAGATGTGAAACAGTATGCATCGAGGATGAAGATCAGCATGCCCAATGTGCAAAATGCTTCTTTAGTTTTTGTACACTGTGCAAGGAGAAGCGTCATGTTGGAGTTACATGCATGACACCAGAAATGAAGCTTCTGATTTTGCAGGTATTAGTTTTGTCAAAAATTCAATATTTTCTCCTGTATCTTCTTTTTTCCTCCTCTACGCTTCTCCTTATTGGTAGTATTATTAAGTAGTCGTGTTGTTCCTTTTCTGTTATGTGTATTACTACATGTTATTTCACTTGCTTTGTATCTTGCTATTTGTTGTCACATTTTCTTGCTACCATGCTTCGAATTCTTTTCTTGTCTATCGAGCTGAGGGTCTATAGGGGAGTAAGGTATCCTATTGCTGGTGGGAGGTGGCAGGTATCCCGTGGAATTAGTCGAGTGCGCTAAAGCTGGCCCCGACACCACGGTTATCCAAAAAAAACTCTGATCAGTCAACTTTATTACGAGTATGAACATGAGGGGGTCAGTACAGAGAATGCAGAGGCTGTTAATTCCAACTTATCATGAATGCTGTCCTGAATAAAATCTAACAGGGCATATGATAAACTCCAACCACCACCCAACCCCCTGAGCCAACAATGTGTGTAGTACTATGTTATATGTTAAATCTACCTTGGCTGCAACATACTACAATAAAGCATTTGGCCTCACTAATTACCCTATAGTTCAACCAGTTGACACTATGAATTTGGAAATGATGATGAGGTAAGCAATATGTATTCCATTTGCATTCTTCCTCGAAGTCCCTTCTGGAATTTCCATACTTTATCAACAACAGTTGACATGGGTTCTATCTTGTTGCTAGAGATAACACGATATCGTGAATTCAAACATGCAGGACCCACAAAAGCATTAGGATAACACAATATGGATTCTATCTTGCTGCTCTTTCTGCTATGAAGTTCAATACCTAAACTAGTACTAATACAACAATAATAACAACCCAGTGAAATCCCACAACGTGGGGTCTGGGGAGGGTAGAGTGTACGCAGACCTTACTCCTACCAAGGCAGGAAAACTGTTTCCTGGAGACCCTCGGCTCAATAAAAGCATAAAAAGATGTGAGATAAGGCTAAGAAATTAAAAACGATATGGAAAAAATAAATAACGAAAGCGTCACAGATAAAATAGAGTAATCAAAGTATAGAGAGTAATAAATAATAACAGAAATAACAGAAATCAGAGCACACGAAATTGTAATGCGCTAATGCGCCTACGAATAGGGAAGAATAACGAGACTATTTACTAGCCTTCTACCCTAATGTGGTTCCTCCACACCCTCCTATCTAAGGTCATGTCCTCGGTAAGCTGTAACTGTGCCATGTCCTGTCTAATCACCTCTCCCCAATACTTCTTCGGCCTACCCCTACCTCTTCTGTAACCATCCATGGCCAGCCTCTCACACCTCCGCACTGGGTCATCTGTGTCTCTCCTCTTCACATGCCCAAACCATCTCAGTCGCATTTCCCGCATCTTGTCTTCCACCGAGGCCACTCCCACCTTGTCAACAAAAAAAAAGTTCAATACCTGAATTTGTTGCACCTTTCTCTTAATGTCTAGAATATTACGGTTCAGGACTGTTTTGAGAACTTCTTTCATCTACAATCAAGTATAAGAAAAACAACTATGCCTCAATCCCAAGCAAGTTGGTGTCGGCTTATTAATCCTTGCTGGCAATCAAGTGCTACAATCCTTTTGGTCTACTTGGGTAGGATTCATTGTACAAGATCATTGTCATCAAGTGTTAACACTTTTTTGTCTACTTGGGGTAGCTTTCTTATATGAGGCTGTTTTTGCACTTTGAGACTATAGTTCTACTTTCATAACTTGTCTATTTGAAGGCACTTTGTGGTTTGTATTCTTACTCTTGTGTTTTTTTTCTATTGCATCAGGAGCGACAGAGTTCATCTCAATTGAAAGATAGCCAAAGACAGCGTGAGAAAGAAATGATTAATGACATTCTCAGTATGCGGGAAATTCATCGTTCTGCAAAGCAATGCCCTTCCTGTAAGATGGCTATCTCGCGAACTGAGGGCTGCAATAAGATGGTGTGCGATAATTGTGGAGGATACTTTTGCTATCGCTGTAACCAGGCGATTGATGGATATGAGCACTTCAGGTTGGTATTAAGTCTCAAGTGTAGGTTGCTTCACATATGGCCTCAGTTTATGACCTTGAGATTTTGTTTTGTATTCTTACTTGAGGAGCTTTTTTCTTGTTAAAGGGACGGGAAATGTGAACTTTTCCCGCCAGAAGAAATTCAGATGTGGGAAGAGAGGATTAATGCGCGCCAAGTTATCGGACAGATTCAAGCTCAAATGCTTCCTAATCGTGCTCGTCCATGCCCTAATTGTGGCCAAATGAACGCAAAGGTAAGATGGATGCTCAGTGTTCTTTTCTAAAAAACGTTGTAGCACACCTCTTTGATATTTTGAAGTTGCAATGTTCATGGAGAATGAGTAACAGGTCGTCTACCTTGTTACGACTTCACTCCAGTCACTAGCCCTGCCTTCGGCATCCCCTTCCTTGCAGTTAAGGTAACGACTTCGGCATGGCCAGCTATTCACATAATTAGAAAAATAGAGTGCCCGAGTAAGTAGGCCTCTTATGTACTCCTGTGTGAAGACTCTTGCATATTTAAACAAATTTTGGTTCCCTCTATAGAGTTTACGTTGGAAATCATAATTTTATTGACATCCAACTATTCTTCTTTTACCGTATTGATCGTGTAGAAGTGGGGAACGCATGGAAGCGGTAACCTTATATTCATCTACTTTTATAGTTTAAAGTCTTTTCCAGCCACTGAACCGATGGCGGATCTAATATAGAAGCTGTGGGTTCCGTGAAACTCACGTCTTCCAACTCGAACATTATGTGTATATGTCAAAATGAAGGATACATAGGATTAAACATAAATTTTTTAGAACCTACATTTTAAACTTATAACCCACGACGTCTAAATCTTGAATCCGCCACTGTTTTCTCTTCATTTTCCTTCTTTCCGTTTAGTACTGTAGCTAATTGGTTGCCTTTTTTTCCTTTGTTGCCATGGTCACAGGCTGGTAATAACAATCACATGTTCTGCTGGGCATGCCAGAATCATTATTGTTACCTGTGTGGAAAGACGGTGAAGCGCAGCTCCCAGCATTATGGACCTAAGGGCTGCAAACAACATACTACTGATGAATAGCTGGAAAAAAAAGGTTCCAATTTAAGGGGATCGATCTTGCTCTTCGATATCTGTGTTCCTCATACGTGCTTATGTCAAAGGTGTCGATAGCTAAGTTGCTAGCTGATCGCTCGAGGGCATCTCTTCTCCTGTGATATATGGCATTTTCACAGCAGATGTAAGTGCATACAGTGGCGTACATAGAATTTTTCGTTCAGCCAAAAGCCGAGGCAAGTAAGGGCAACAACGGCATAACGAGCAGATTTTTTTAAAAAAGGTAAATGAGTGTTTTGTCGAAATTCTTTTATTTTCCTTTTTTATGGATGTGATTATACCATTTATTTGAAATATGTGAGCATAGTGTATTTGCTATTGCTGCAATGGAGCTTCTTGATTTAGAAATTGCTTACTACCTTTCAGTATTGTGCTTGTATTGAGTCTAATAAAATTTTGCATTGGAAAGTAATTATCATAGTCACACACTCAAAGTACACGCAAAGTTGAAATGCAAATAAATTTTTTGTTATAATAAAACAAGACAGGTGCAGCTTCTTCAATTGAACATTTAGTTGTTTGTTGTTGTTCGATTGAACCCGTCGGTCCTACTTAAATCTGTTTTCGGTCCTTGTGGTCGGGTCCTTCCCCGGATCCTGTGTATAACGGGAGCTTTAATGCACCGGGCGGCTGTCCTCTTTTTTATTAGGAGAAAGAATGACAAAATGAAAGCGAAGATGACACTATAATTATAATCACATGTCAAATTTAATCAGCTCATGATGACCCTCGCAATCACAGAGCTCATGGAATAAAATAACATTTTTCTTAATAACCAAAAGGCATAATACATAATAAATATGTTTTTTAACTTGGTCACAAGTCACAACTAGCATCTATGCACAAGTAGACATACTTAAACTATCTAAAAAGTTGAACAAATAGACACACATATCTTATGTGGTGTCAATTCGTGGCATCATAGCTGTATTACAATTTCGTATTTCATCATTACATTAATTCCTATATACATATCATGATACTAAGTACTAACCAGACCATGCATTTCAATCTTTACACAATTTATTTCTAAAACAAACAATCATCAATGTAAAATTAAACAAAATATAGGCAAAAAGATCCCACATAAATTATGCATCTAGTGAAGGATCAAGGCTCGATCATATCTATATCCTCACGTTAGAGTTTATTATTAATTAATAGTCATTTTAATATGTTCAGAATTTTATATGTTAATAGAAAATATAAAAAAGCTTTTAATATTAAGAAATCATTACTTAATAAATATTGGTAAATGAAATATGTCTAAATGAGGTAGAACAAACAATAATGTTTCATATAGGCAGTGGCAACTAATTCGAACTTAAAGCGTAATCAAATACTATGTTGGTTCTATACTCACTTATCACAATATTTTACCACCATGTTACATGAATTGTAGCGGAATGATTAAAAATTCAATATATTTATAGTGTTTTTCTATTTTGTGTTGGTCTTTAATTTATGTCCCTCATAATATCCTATAGATCATGTCCGTGCATGACTTTAATTTTTAAAGAATTTATGTTTTATTAGGTATAAGTTCGATTGCTAAAGGGAAAAATTAAAGATCAACTATATATAATTTTATTGGAATCTCTCCACTCTTAAGAGTCCGTTTGGATGGGCTTAAAAAAAGTAACTTTTATATATGAAGTGCTTTTAGAATTTTGAAGTGCTGAAAGTTATTTTTATAAATAAGCAATTGAGTGTTTGGATAAAAGTGCTTATGCCGAAGAAATGAGAAAAATGATGTGAATTTTAGGGTTAAAAGAATAAAAAAGGTAGTTTGAGAATTTAGTTAAAATATAAGGAATATAAAATTAATTTTCATGGTCAAAGAAAATGGTTTTAAGCACTTAGAAAAAAAAAAGTTAGAAATCCTGACTTTTCATTTTTGGCTGACTTTAAGAACTTTATGACTTAAAGTTAGCATTAGGCAAACACCACAATAATCTAAAAAGGGCTTATAAGTTGGTCAAACCAACTTATAAGCCCATCCAAACGGGCTCTAACTAAAGTTTTTGGTTTTGAGCCCCTAAGAATGAAAAAGGAAAAATTACTTGATTGAGTGCTTTTTAAAAATTAATTAGTGATTTTAGCGATATTTTTTATTTATTACCATTTATAGCAATACATAACAATATTATGATAAATCTATATTTGTATTAAAAGTGAATTATGCATACAATATAAATGTATTATAAGTGTTTTAAAATATATATTATGTTTGTATAGTAAGAAACTGAAATAATGTATTATAAGTCTATTAAAATATGTGATAAATATATTATTCATCTATAAAACTTGTATTATATATGTTTTATAAATAGTTCTCTGCAATATGTATTAAAACTGTATTATAAATGTATTATAAGTATTCAGTAAAAAAAATGTTATTACTATAAATGGTAAATATTTTATTAATATTATATATTTACGTAAGTTTCCCAATGAAAAAAGTAATTTTTGGGAACACCATCCTACAATGAATAAATATAGATTTAATAGAACTCTAATATGAATACTATATCGGGAAAAACTAAAAAAAATAATAATTAAATTTTAAGTGTAAGACAATAATGATTTCATAGAGATAATAATATTTTAGTTGGTATATGAAATCCATCAGGATCCAAAGCAATTCATACACCATTTACCTAGTTATATGTTTTCAGATTTTTTAAAATTGTTGTGGTATGTATTAGTGTTTGATTCTTTAAAGATGTATTATTTTTGGAGAATTCAACATGTATTCATTGATGTTTTTAAAGAGTTCGAGCAACACAAATTTAGTTATATGTTTTGTTCTTTTATTGGTGGTACTCAGATCAATGTGTATTCATCTCGATTATTTTATCAATATAGAATATTTATTATATATTACTAGTATAAGTACAAGAACAACAACATATTTAGAGGTCGTTTGGTTTGAAGACAAGTTATGCTGCGATTAGTTATGATAAGATAAGTTATATTGAAATAAGTTATGCTGGAATAAGTTATGCTGAAATTAATTTTTATTGTTTGGTTTGTCATATTCAAAATAATATGCATTATATAATTTTTAAGAACCAGTTATTTTTTTACAAAAATACCATCCACCTTGTTTAGTTTTTCTTATTTTACTTGCAAGCTTTAGTAATTCATTTTTAAAAAATAAATTTCATCTTATTTAGCTATGTGCATTCTCATGATTTTTTAACCAAACAAAGAATTAAGGGATACTTAAAACTTATCCCAAAACTATTTTATTTTATTTATCACATCAAACGACCCCTTATTATAAATCTCATGAATAAGATTTGAAGATAAAATGTATATAAATCCTTGGCTTAGGTAAAACATTTCAAAACATCACTAATATAAGTTATATGTTTTTTTCATTAATATACAAAGGTAAAAAAGACTTTAGCTTCCTCAATCATTAGCAAAAATTGATTTTGATTTTTATCATATCTAACAAAACACGTTGAACGTTCAATCAATTGAAGTTGGTTTTATGACTTGTTACAAATTATCGAATTATCCACTATTCTACATCAATATTTGAGGACAATATAATTTTAAAAATATCCTTAATGTGAAATAAATAAAAATTATTAATGACAAGGGACAGTTTTATACAGTTTAAGAACTTTTTTTGACAATTTTCTGAATAATATATTAAATTTACGCGATTGGCTATCACTTTTGCCCCGTGAATTCCGGTCTAAACCCAAAAAGATAGGGGTAAATTGGTCATTATCTCTTCACTCTACCGCCGTCATGGATTTTTTTTTTTAAAAACCAATTCGTCCCTTTTTTCCCATGCCGGTCCAATTTTATTCAATCTCCAGTCATCCTCTTTCTCTCTCTAAAAATTTCAGTCACTCGCACTTTCTCTCTCTAAAACTTAGGGTTTTTTCTCGACCTTCGTCCATGGCTGACATTACAAATTCAATTTGATACATAGCATATGTATGTATTGTATATATTGTCGGAGTTTGATTTGACCCGACCCGACTAGTTCCGGTTTGAGGCAGAGTTATCGTGAATGGAGTCGAAATCTTCTGGCAGCGGGAAGGCTGCTGCCGGTGACGGAGGAGGTGGAGCTCCGACGTTACCTCCGTCGCCGGCACCGATGCCTAGTGCGAATGCGCCGCCGCCGTTTCTGGTGAAGACGTATGATATGGTGGATGATCCGAGTACGGATAAGATCGTGTCGTGGAGTCCGACGAATAATAGTTTTGTGGTTTGGGATCCTCCGGAGTTTGCTAAAGATCTACTTCCGAAGTACTTTAAGCACAATAATTTCTCCAGTTTTGTTCGGCAGCTGAATACTTACGTATGCATTTCTTTTCCTTTTGCTTTTTATTGGGTTTTTGTGAACTTCAATTGATCCAAATGCATAATGAAAAATCGAAACCAATTAGTTTGTGATTTAGACATACTTGTTGTGGCTTCTTGTTTGATGTTGTCTCTTGTTGTTGGTGATTGTTAATTGGAATGCTAAACAAACTGATTCAAAAAATATTATTTTGTAAAATGAGGAATTGCTAATGTTCTCAACCTTCTGATAAAATTTAATCAACTAATGTGTTGAATTAAAGAATTTTGTTCTGACCAACATGGGTTGTGGGTTGTGGTGCAGTGGTGGGACTGTTTCACCCTTAATAAGAGGTTTTGGGTTCCGGCCCTAGGTATGGAAATAATCTTGTTAGGAGTGCCAATCCCGAATGGGACCTACAGTGCACTATCCGAATTTAGTCGGGGCTTCAATGCGGGCTCCGGACACTAGGTGGGAAACCAAAAAAAAAGTTGTTGTTCTGGATGACCTGTCATTTTTTTTGTTATGTATATCATATGCATTGCTCTTGTGCACTATTTCCTCAATTATCCATTTGAGGACATCTTTGAGTGTTGCGCCTTGCAACTTATGTTTTTACTATAGCTAGTGCAATCCAACTTTGCGAATTAATTGAGTTTGAATCATTTACTCTTAGAGCTGTCACATCCCCCTTTTTGTATCTTTGCATCTACTGGGTGCCTTAGTGATATCTCACTTCATCAAAAAAAGAAATCTTGTACTCTTAAGATCAATATAGGATTTAGTTCCCCTAAGATAATGAAGAATTATTATTACAAATATAATGAAAAGATAGTGAAAAATTATTACATGAAAGTTGTGCTTATCGTGACCCCCATGACTTTGGAGTGGTAAGGGAGCAATGTCTGATGTGTGGACTAGGTGCATGTCAAGGGTCAAATTCTGCCGCAGTCAAAAGCCTGGTATTTAAGTAGATCGCAGTAGTTACCATAGATGGGCAGGCCCACTATCTACCGAGTTTTGAATCTTACGCGACTGACCCTTCAGAATTTCTCGGTTATCAAAAATAAAGGTGTTCTTATTGTGTCATCAAGTAGATAATCTATCGGGAAGCATGTATATTTCTTGACCAATAAAACTGATTATGGGACTGTCAATATCTGCATCATGTTTGGATAGTGGTAACTTATATTGTTATCACTGCGGTTCCCGAATGAATAGGGAGGTTGTTCTAGCGTATATATTAAACCTTTGATCTATGGCAGTAACTCATTGAAGATGCCGAAGTGAGTTATCAAAGTTTGGAGGAAGCAAATAGACAAATTTGGTAATCCATTTAGAATTATCTTATATCATAATTCATAGGCCCGAAAATGTTATCGTCCTAATACTTTTGGGTCTCACTAGATTGCTCACCTCTAACTCTTTCTTTGTCTTACCAAGATCCCTCACATCTCCCATCACTTTTATTTTATCAGTAAAATCTTCCATCATGTCCCTATCACTTTTTTGGCCTTCTTAAAACTTTTTCCACACTTCTTAGAAACCTTTCCCACCTCTATAACTTTTTTTTGTCATCCAATGCTACTTTTTCACCCACCATCTTTAATCATCTTTTTGTCCTCTCTACATTTTACTCCCTCAAGTAATATTCCTTTCACTATCATCTTTTTGTTACATTTTCGCCTCCTCAATGCTTTCTCTTCTTCTCAAGAAATCTTCCTTTCACCATTACATTTCTATCATCTTTTTGTCACCTTCTTCCCGAGACTTACTTTTTTCTCTTCTCAAGAATTCTTTGTTCTGTCACATATCTATCACATTTATATCACAAGAAAACGAGGAGAATGAAATAGCTCAGGTTAAGCCTTGAGTATTGGTTATTTCCTTAACATTTGTTCTTCAATGAATTAAGGAAAACCATTGAAGAAGAATAGTTTTTACCACTACTGTTAGTCATTCCAAAGAGAGGAGAAATGAGTCTTAGGAAGGAAAAAAGAGGAGATTAAGCTTAGGAGGTTCACTTAATCCAAAGGAAAGGTGTTAAGACATTCTTCAAGCCACATTTAAAACACAGTTGTCTATCTGATCTAAGTATCACAAATCAGTCAAAGCAAAAAAAAGAAATCATGGATAACATCTAAACACAAATGGACCTTAGTTTGTTGTAAGTTTGTTGCAAGACCAAACGAGGGCTGCAATGCAGTGAAGCATGATCTCACTGGTTCTCAATAGTTGTATCTCTCTGGTTTTCTTTGAGGTTATGAACGGAAGCTCTTTGTAGAACTAGGGTGTGGGTATAGCACCCCGAGTGTTGAGCTCCTTTGGTGTGGCTATGTGACTTGTGGTAGATTTCAGTGTGAGAAGCTCTTCCTTTTCCATTGTTGTTCTTTTCGGATTGACAGAAGAGCAAAGGTTATCTGAAGCTATTTCATTCCCTCTCTTCTTGTGATATAAAGGTGATACCGATGTGATGGTGAAATTTTTTGAGAAGAAAAAATAGTCTAGGGGAGACAAAAAGGTGATAGAGATGTGATGATGAAAAGAAGAGGAATAAGGAGTTTTCAGAGGACAAAAAGGTGATGGGAGTCTTGATACTTTTTGTTAATGAAACACATTACTTCATTAAAAAAAGTGATGGGAGATGGGAGGGGTTCTTGAAAAGAGGGAAAAAGTAGTTTTGAAAAGGCATTAAGGTGATAAAGATGAGATGAGTTTTTGGGAATAGCGAAAGAAATCTTCGAAGGACAAAAAGGTGATAAAGATGTGATTGGAAGATATGAAAGGTTCTTGGGAAGACAAATAAAGAGGGGAAAGGACATGGGTTATTGGTAGAAATAAGGTCCACGGTGAAGAGACGGAAAAGGTGTCAAGATGAAGAGATGGAAAAGAAGAAAAAATGGAAATGAGATAACTTGAATAACAGAGGCTAAAAACTGGGTGTGTAATGTGGTCATGGGGCTTGTTTCTTGTACAGTAAAGTTTACTTTTCTTTCAATACTGGATCTGTTCAGGCTGGCTGATCTTTAATTTATAGAGCAACACTTTTCTGAATATTTGGCTTTTGAAGATAGAGCTAGATGCTTGCATTTTGAAGTGCATAGAACACTGAGAGAGACATTTGTTATATTCCTTTGTCGTTTTGTTTTCATATGGAAGTTCGTGAATTGCTCGTGTTAAATCAGGTTCCCTTGATGTATCTCAATGAGTTGTCAATGCAACTTTTCTTTTGTGGCCGTGAATCCATACGTTTCAAACAACAAAATATTTAGCTTGTTTTCATTAAGTTTTTTTATTTCCTGGCAGCGTAGCCTGTCCAGTGTTTCTTTATTATAGTGGACAGGCAAATTGGTAAATACATACAAAGTATTTAGCGAGATTATCATAAATACTCTACACCTTAGGAAGAGGATCCTCATCTTCTCAAGTATCAAATGATTGGTTTTTACTTTTGCTCCGTTCAGTTCTATTATTTATGTCTATGTAAAAAGAATGTACTCATAGTAATATGAAGATGGACAGCTTGTGCATCTCCATATTTGTGGTACTTCCCCTGTAAAACTCGACCTAATACAATATCTTTTGGTTGATTCAGCTTTTCATAATCATTGGTTGAACCGCGAAACACTTGAGAAAGAGCAAGGGCAATTTCACACAGCCTGCTTGGTTCCATCTGTTAATCGAGAGCCGCCTTTTTATATATTTCAAAAAAAGATGGATCTTTCCTTTTGATATCAGCTAAATCCATAACTTCATTGAGTTTATCGATGTATTTAGTGCTCATGCTTTGTAGTACATGGGCCTTCCAAAAATGGTACAGCATCTTTCCAGTAATTAAGACAGAGTAGATCCGGAAACTAGTTCAGAAAGTAAAGTGAAAGTTCAGTTTTGAATTTTGATTATCTATTGCTTTTTAAAACTTTTGATACTTTTTTCCTTCCAAATGTGTCATTCAATTGACCTATGTAACATGCCAAATTATGAAATGTGAAAGAAGAGTGATTAGATTATTTTCTTCGTTTATTAAATATAATTACTTATTGGCACCACAGGAACTTCTCTAGCCTATAAGGTGTGTTGGTCATTATAGGCATGACTTCACAAGAAAGAAGGGAAGATAACAGATTAATTATATTGCTTAGGCCTGTGGAGAATGAGAACCTTCCAGATAAAATCGAGAACAGAGAGGCCACACCACTTGTGAAGTGACTCCTCCCAGTCTTCCTTCTATATATTTTTTTTTGATTTGCACGGGGTGTCCGAGTCTCTTAGAGCCCCGACTAATCCCGGGGGTGCACAGGCCCTCGGCAAGGATTTTCCCGCAAGTGCACCACGGTTAATTCAGGGT
Source organism: Solanum dulcamara (assembly GCF_947179165.1). Lineage (NCBI taxonomy): Eukaryota > Viridiplantae > Streptophyta > Magnoliopsida > Solanales > Solanaceae > Solanum > Solanum dulcamara. Next base: position 2,962,457 of record NC_077241.1, on the reverse strand, counting down.
TTACCCAGTCCGATGGCCCTCAGAAATTGTTTGCACCCAGTGGGTTTCGAACTTGAGACCTTGAAAGGGAGCAAACCCCAAGGCTCAAGTCAATTGCCACCAGGCCAACCCACCACCTAATATCCTCAAAATCTGTGAATGACCCTTGTCTTGTCTCCATCTCCGTCATGATTAAATCTTTCTCTTATCAGTTCATGCTAGTACAGCATAAAAATGTTCGTTCTTGGTGTTCTCTGTTTTGGTTGATTTTGAAATTTCATTTGGTGCCTTTTGTGAACAAACTGGTATTTACAGATGGTAATTATTTATAATAGTGTACTCGTATCTTTTGACTTGTTTTCAAACTGTGTCGGTGCAGTTTTTTCTATTTCCTTTACCTAAATCTTCTGTATCTGAGGTTGCCTTTTTATATTTACTCCTTAATTCCTTCTATCATGTATAACCAATTTGTTCTCTTTTGAGCTGAGGGTGTATTGGAAACGGCCTCTCTACACCACAAAGGTAGGGGTAAGGTCTAGGTACACCCTACCTTCCCCAGATCCCAGTTGTTGGATTGCACTGAGTATGTTGTTGTTATGTATAACCAATTTCTTATAATGAAATAGTCTTTTGCTACCCTTTCTTGGCTACATCCCACTTGCTGCTGACTTTAATGGTAATTCCTAATTGTTAATTCTCTATAGCGGTAGCCTTGAGTGCTAATGCTTTGGTTCAATGCTAAAGGTAGTAAAGCCCAGGACTTGGATAGGTGCATGTCACGTGTTTAAAACATAATAGTGGGCTGCTGTGACTGGATCTATGTTTGTTCTGCTTGCATTGGTGTAGCTTTTGTCTTTTTCCTTGTCAGAAGAACATCTTTCTTCTCCAAAATCTTTCTCCTCTCCCTGCTACATCTGTGCCTTCTGAATAATGCTATAGTTGAGTATCAGTTGGATGTGGAGGTGCATCTATTATTTTACCTTCTCTTCATATTTTGTATTCTAGGGGTGAATATTCTCATGTGTTGTATAAGGATGGTTGTGTGTATGTTGGGTTACATAAATGTATTTATCTGTATTTTATTAAAAAGAATGTGGTTATCTGTAAATTGAAGTAGGTAAATGAGGTTGAGCCCCCATTACAGTTCTTAAACTTTTTAAAGCCTAGATTGAGTGCTCCTTCACCTTTTTTACTTTTCCTTCTTTCTTCTCTTCTTTTTTAGGTATAAACAGCACCATCTTAGTGCTGTTCTGACATCAGTATATTCTGCAGTAATACTTACCATTTCCCAAAAAGGTGTATTTATCTGTAAAAGAATTTGCAATTATGGGTTTTGTAACGACGAGGTAGATGCGGGAGCAGTTATAATGAGTTGGACATGATTTTGCTTTTGATTGTAGTTAAGCTCGTATCAGAATGATTTCTTTTCTTGAACTTTGGGAGGAGGTGCTTGTTTATTTGAGACTTATATGTACGCTTGTTGTGGGATTGTTTCTGACACTGTTCTTGTTAGTGATTCTGATAAAGTACCTAATTATGTATTGATTTTCAAATCGTGCTAATTTTTCACTGAAAAGCTTATGCGGAGACAAAGTTACTCCGTGAAGTGTGAGTGGAGATTTGAATTGTTTATTGATTCCCTTCTGTTTGCGAAGGAAACCTGATGAGTAATCTTGATGAAAAACAAAGCCATTTGGTAAATTGGTGCAGTGATCTTTGTGCTGTTTATCAAACTCCTACTCATGCCTTTGTACTATTCTCTTTTTGGTGTTTTATGGAAATACAGGGCTTTAGAAAGGTTGATCCAGATCGCTGGGAATTTGCTAATGAGGGATTCTTAAGAGGTCAGAAGCACCTGCTTAAAAGTATAAGTCGGCGTAAACCTGCTCATGGACATGCTCAACAACAGCAGCAGCCACATGGACATGCTCACCAACAGACGCAGCCACCTGGACACAGTGCATCTGTTGGGGCTTGTGTCGAGGTTGGAAAATTTGGGCTTGAAGAAGAGGTTGAGAGGCTGAAAAGGGACAAGAACGTGCTTATGCAAGAGCTGGTTAGGCTCAGACAACAGCAGCAAGCCACTGACAATCAGTTGCAAGGGATGGTGCAGCGCCTTCAGGGTATGGAGCAGCGACAACAACAGATGATGTCATTCCTGGCAAAAGCTGTTAACAGCCCTGGATTTTTGGCACAGTTTGTACAGCAGCAAAATGAGAGTAATAAGCAAATAGCTGAAGGCAGCAAGAAACGGAGGATTAAGCAGGACATAGAATCACCGGATCAATCCGTTACTCCTGCGGATGGACAGATTGTAAAGTACCAACCTGGGATGAATGAGGCAGCAAAGGCAATGCTCAGGGAGCTTTCAAAACTAGATTCTTCTCCTAGATTAGAGAACTTCAGCAACAGTCCTGAAAGTTTCCTGATTGGTGATGGTTCACCACAATCTAATGCATCTTCCGCTCGTGTTTCAGGAGTCACTCTTCAGGAAGTCCCACCCACTTCTGGCCAGCTGAATACAGCTTCAGCAGTTGCAGGTCAAAGTTTGTCGTCTGCCACTTCCGAGATCCAGTCATCTCATCTTGGCACATCTTCTGAAATCGCCAATAATCAGTTCTCAGCCATAATCCCACTGGTAGGAGCTCAAGATTTGCATCCTGATTCACTTTCTGCACCAGATATAATTATGCCTGAGTTATCACAGTTGCAAGGAATTTTGCCCGAAAACAATATAGATATTATCGAATCTGAGATGGAGCATGATTCTTTCATGGATACTAGCGCAGTTGGAGTGAATGCAAAAATGCCACTAGATATTGGTAGTTTCTCTCCAGATCCTAATATTGATTGGCAGACTGGTTTGCTTGATGATATGCAAGAGTTTCCTAGTGTGGGTGACCCTTTCTGGGAAAAGTTTCTTCAAAGCCCTTCCCCTGGAGAGACAGAGGAGATGGACTCTGCTGTAATGGATGATATTTCAAACACAAGTGAAACCAAACCACAAGAAAATGGATGGAACAAAACTCAGAACATGGAACATCTTACTGAACAAATGGGGCTACTAACATCAAACAACAAAAAAGTATGATCTGATCTCTAAATGAAATGTACACAAGGTATATTTGTTAATTATGGTAGTTTCTTGACTAGTGGAGGGTTCACATTTTAGCTTCTAGTTTCCCCATAGTTATGTTTGGTTCATCTTGTTTTCTCTGTTGTTTCTGACATGAAACTGAATGTATCTACAGTTTCTGTTGAATCAGTGAAAGATGTCTCCTCTCTTCTATACATACATACACATATAAATACTACAATAACATACACAGTATAATCCCACAATGGAGTTTGGGGAGAGGGTAGTGTGCACACAACATTTTTACTATCTTTTGAAGGCAGAGAGGTGGTTTCTAATGGACTCCGACACAAGTAACACATAAAAACATTTTTACTATCTTTTGAAGGCAGAGAGGTGATTTCTAATGGACTCCGATACAAGTAACACATAAAAACAGTATGACAAAAAAATACAATAGTGAAGAATCAACACAAGTAACACGTATAAAAACAGTATGACAAGAAAATACAATAATGGTGTTTTTGAAGCAAATTCTTGTGTGCATCAATTAGCTTTCGTACAACTTTTTTGACTAGAGGTAAGGCTCAATTTTAAGTCACAGTCCCTCAACCTTTGTAGCTTTGTGGAAGCTTATTTCTTTTTTTGTATTTTTCTTAGACGTAGGATAATAAGCAGTCAAGAGGTTTCAAGTTCAAAGAGTTTGATCATCTGTTGAGGTTTTTTCTTTATTTTATAGATATGAACAGTCGGGTTTATTTTTCCTGTGTGGCTTGTGAACTAGTGCACAAAAGTGGAGTTTATCCTGTATGCATTCAAAGAGTAGCGACTGGGAATTTTCTTGTAATAAAAATTAAATATAAAATATTACTCTTTGTTTTACTAAGTCCCAATTTTAACGACTAAAAACTATGTAAAATGTTGCTTGAAAATATCATGGTGAAGAGGAAAAAATTTATGCACAATCACTGGCAAGTATTGTCAACCACGAATGACCAACCACCTCCTCTAACACCCGCTATTTATTACCACCAACGTTGTTTAAAATACTGTTATTCCATTGCCATCCACAATCATCATTAGCCACTGTTGATCATCACCGCGATCACCTAGAATCATCCCTAGTTTTTAAAATATACATAATCAAACCAATAGTTTTACAAATTTAACAATTTCTTACTTAAATTTTATATTTACTTATTTTGCATAACAATATGTTATATATAAATAACAAATAATTTTAATTATTTAATAGTATTAAAATTTAGAGCTACTACCTAAATTTTCCAAATGCATTCGGACCCAAATCTATAATAGTAAAATATAAAATAAATAGAGAAAATTATGCGGATAAGCAAACACATACTAGTTAATTAACTAACATAACTATAATTTGAATTCATTATGACCCGCGACAAACATCTAGTTGTAATCACAGTTTGAGTTTTGTATAATTCGTGCGATTATACAATTAAGTTTTGTATAATTCCCTAAATAAATATGCCTTAATCATGATCATTATAGCAAAAAAGATAGGTCAGGAACACTATTATATTAAGAATCCTCTACATTATTTTTTTCACTATTTCTTTTTTTCATTATTAGGATAAAAAATGTGAAGCACCAAGAACTCAATTTAGCGATTCTTTCTAAAAGGCGTGAATACAAACTCATAGAATGACAATTGTAAATAAAACAATTTTTACATTTTCATTAATCCATGAAAAAAGAACATAGGCATAACTAGCATAATATCTACGATCGGATTTAAAAAAGCATAGGCCTAGGGCAATTTGCCGATACTTCCCTAGATCATAAGTGAATCTAGAGAGAATAAAGATATACGTAAATTTTATCATACATTTTTGTATAATGTTTTTATCTCAGAAATAACTTTTTTTTGCCTTCACAAAATAGGAATAGTCGATCTATACATCTCTCTCCATGGACCCAATAACAGAATTGTCTCGACCATAAGGCACTAAAACAATCGCTTGGAGCCTCAGTTTTTTTTGGGGTTCCTAATTTTTTCTAAAGATGTACTATATATATATATATATATATATATATATATATATATATATATATATATATTCTCAAAAAAAATCATGAATTGATATATTTGAAAAGATTTTTTGGGTAGAAAATATAATAATCTTTTCAAAATTTTTAGTCGGATTTTGATTATTTGACTTTATATTATATTTTTTCATTGAAAATTTATATTACTTACTTTCTTACTTCATAAAATCCACGTATATTCTACCCTCTCCAAATTTTATTGGTAGAATTATACTGAGTATGTTATAGTTATTCAATTTATATATGTCGACTAAAAAATGATAAGACCTCTCTATGAAGTTTCTCTTTACGCCCTCAAATTGGTTGAGACGGCCCTGCCGACTAAATAAAAAGGGAAACTTACCTAAATATACCATATTTAGAAAATATTTATCATTTATAGCTATATAATTTTAATACATCTATATTGCATGTATAATTCACTTTTAATATATAGCATAATTTTTTATCAAAATAAGTCTAATACATTTTAAGACACTTATGATAAATCTATATTGCATGCAAAATTAATTTTTAACACAGCGTAATACATCTATATTACATGCATACTTTATTTTTAATACAGAATGCAGTTTTTTTAATCAAAACAAATATAATACATTTATAATACATATATAATTTACTTTTAATATATAACACAATGCCTATAGATGATAAATATTTTCTAAATATGATATATCTAGGTAATAAATAAAAAATTATAAATGGTACTCAAAATCCATAGCGGATCTGAAAGTCGGGTTTGGTAAACTATCCAATTTTCTTTTCCCTACCCGAATCCTACTCTTTTTTCCCCCAAATCCAAATCGGAAACTTCCGCCGGCGAAGCTATTGAGCTTCACAATTGTTCTTCATAAAGGTGCCGTTTTCTTCACATAGATTCCGGCGTTTGTTATAGTGGAAGTGTTTTTGGAATTTACCTATTTTTTTCTTATTACTGTATGTAGACATTGTTGTGTGCTTCAAAGAATTGGTAAAATTGATTGATTTTTGTGATTTGTAAGCACAAGTTGAGCTTATGGAGAAGGATTTGGGTGAGAATGGACATCGTAGGAGAAGGAATGATGAGGATTTGGAGAAAGTAGAGCGGCAAAGGCATAGGGATAGAAGCAGCTCGGATGATGATGAAAGAGGTGATAGGAGGGAGAGGAGGCGAGTAATCGAACGTGAAAGTGGTGATGATGGAAGGGATGACAGGAGGGCGAGGAGGCGAACAACTGAACATGAAAGTGGTGGTGGTGGTAATAATGGAAGGGATGATAGGAGGTTGTCGAGGCGAAGAACTGAACGTGAAACTAGGGATGATAGTGATGATGATTTGAGGCGGAAGAGGCGAAGAGATGAACGTGAATATAGTGCTGAAAGGGGTGATAGGAGGCCAAAAGAAGAACAGGAAGAAGATGATGATGATGATGGTGGTGAAAGAAATAAAACGAGGGAGAGGAGGAGAATAAGTGAACGGGTAGATGATGATGAGAAGGATGATCCGAGGGAGAGAAGACGAAGAAATGACAGTGAAGATTGTGGTGAAAGGGATGATAGGAGGGAAAGGAGGCCAAAAGAAGAACAGGAAGGAGAAGAAGATGATGGTGATGGTGAAAGGGATAAAATGAGGGAGAGAAGGAGAAAAAGTGAACGGGCAGATGATGATGAGAAGGATGATAGGAGGGAGAGAAGACGAAGAAATGACCGTGAAGATGATGCTGGAAGGGATGGCAGAACACAGAGGAGGCCAAAAGATGAAAGGGATGATAGGAAGGAAAGCAGAAAAAAGGTAAGCCAAGTTGATGAGGACGATGAAAGGGATGGTAGGAGTAAGAGGAGACGAAGACATGAAGGTGATGTAAAGGATGATAGGAAGGAGAGGAAGCGAAGGGAAGATGATGAAAAAGTGCAAAAGAGAAGGGAGGATAGGGTTGATCAGTATAATGATGGTAGAGATGGGGATAGGAAAGAGAAGAATAGGAATGAAGAAAGAGAAAAGAGGGTTGATGGTGATGACAATGATAGAAAGGATGTGAGGCAAAGGGTTGGGTCTGATAAGCATGGAAGAGACAAAACCAGTAAAGATAATACCCAAGAGGACAGGGCTCTGAAAGCCAGTGAGGTCTCCAAGGTGCAAAAGCAAGATGGTAATTTGAATGTCGATACAGCAAAATTGGGCAGGAGTGGGGGAGTGTACATTCCACCATTCAAGTTGGCTAGAATGATGAAGGAGGTTCAGGACAAGAGCAGTGTTGAGTACCAGAGAATGACTTGGGATGCTCTGAGAAAGAGCATTAATGGACTGGTGAATAAAGTTAATGCAGCAAACCTCAAAAACATTATTCCGGAGTTGTTCGCAGAGAATTTAATTCGAGGGAGGGGTTTGTTTTGTAGATCCTGTATGAAGTCCCAAATGGCTTCTCCGGGCTTTACTGATGTGTTTGCTGCTTTGGTTGCGGTCGTTAATACCAAGTTCCCAGAAGTGGGTGATCTTTTGTTAAGAAGGATCATACTGCAGCTGCAAAGAGCTTATAAACGTAATGATAAGGTTCGTATCTCTTGCTTTCATGCTTGCAGTACATTTTTATTTGTGCAACATACTGTATTGTTCTTGTACACTATTCCCGTTTGGGCGACAGAGAACAAACAATTTATTTGGATGCCACATACCTGAAAGTCTTTCTCTGAGAATATCACTACAAGAGAAATAAGAAAAGAGAGGTGGTGGTGGGGGTTACTGTGCGTTTAGTCTAATTACTTCAATGCAGTCCGAATCTGTTCATAACCTTAGCAGGACAAAAAAAATCTTGTCTTAATTTTGTCTTACCCCTAATTTTTCACTCTTGCAGCCTCAGCTGTTAGCAGCTGTCAAATTTATTGCTCACCTTGTGAACCAACAAATCGTCCATGAGCTTATTGCTCTTGAACTACTCACGGTTTTGTTGGAGAAACCTACTGATGACAGTGTTGAGGTTGCAGTTGGTTTTGTGACAGAATGTGGTTCAATGCTTCAGGACCTCTGTCCTCGAGGATTACATGGTGAGTACCACCTTGAAAGTTTGTTGTATAATATTCACGACTTTTATTTTAGTTTATATTTGTATAAAGTTTTTGCTGTGGTTGTCATGCTAATTTTATTTTTGCATTTAAATAGGAATCTTTGAGCGGTTCCGTGGTATACTTCATGAAGGAGAAATAGATAAGCGGGTTCAGTTCTTAATTGAAAGCCTCTTTGCATTGCGTAAAGCTAAGTTTCAGGTGAGTTTGGTTTTTAATTATTTTCTGAGTAAAAAAGGTATTTTATCCCTTATTTTTAAAGCAAGAATATTGGGTCGCTTACATGCATCCTCCTCAGGGTTACCCAGCTGTGCGTCCAGAACTTGACCTTGTTGAGCAGGAAGATCAATTAACACATGAAGTCTCTCTCTCAGATACAATAGATCCAGAAATTACTTTAGGTATGTCTTATGATAGAGTTTATATAGAAGTATTAAAATGGATTGTTTTTGGTGGCAACTGGCTGTGTTGTTTGCGGAGCAACTATATGTAGTGTTGATTTTTATGTTTCTTTTGTATGCTCAGATATTTTCAAGCCGGATCCTAATTTCTTAGAAAATGAAAGGAAGTATGAAGAATTAAAGAAGGCAATACTTGGTGAAGAATCTGAGGAAGGAGATTCTGATGCCGTATCAGAGAATGAAGATGAAGATGAGGATGAAGAGTCTGAAGAAGAGGATGAGGAGCAAATGCAAATAAAGGACGAAACAGAGACAAACTTAATCAACCTTCGGAGAACGATCTACCTTACTATTATGTCTAGCGTTGACTTTGAAGAAGCAGGGCATAAGCTGTTGAAAATCAAACTAGAGCCTGGTCAGGAGGTTGGTATCGTAATCTCTTTCTTATATTTTGTGTTATTCTGCTATTGTTGAGTCATGTCCTTTGCAAAAATGTGTGCATGCTTACATGGATTGATATGTGCATATATTTTCATGTGCTTCGAGTTTCGAAAGATAGTAATGTCGCTTTTGATTTGTTAACATTATATGAAAAGGGTTATAAAGGGAAACATAATTGAACATTAAAAAAGGTGTAGGAAAAACTTAGTTTCTGGATACAAATAAAGAGTAGAAATAACCAAAATTTGAGCTTTCATTGAATCTGACTTCTCCTCGTATTTTTCATGGATATCATTGGGTCATTGCCATTCAATCATGCATCCCATAAACCATTTTTCTGGGGTTCCGTTAAACTGATGGTTGAGGAATAAAGATGGAAATGGAGGTCGGGTAACCTGTAATTGGCTTGCCTTGTGGTCCATGCAGGTGGAGATTCATGTAGCCCACAATGCAATTTCTAACATTGATAAATTGTGGAATTAATTAGCGCATGCTTCATTTGTAACTATCATAGGAGGACACAAGTCACCTGCTACTTCATTGTTTCTTTGGACTTGTGGCATCTTTTATTTTCTCTTCTGGAGTCTATCAGGTTCTTCCAGCTAATAGCCAGCACAACAGAAATATGGGTCTAAATTTTGAAATTGAACCTTTGTGTCTGATCTGGGACTGTTGACGGAAAGAACGTGGGCATTTGAAGGGGTTGATTCAGTCACTTTAGTTTAAAAGAAATAACACTGGACATCTACACCTTTGTTGATTTAATATATAATATGTGGTTTGAGGCTAGTAATTGGTACTCCACCAAATTCTCAATTAAGTATTTCAGTTATAATCCTGGAACCCACCCCCCGAAAAATAAAAGGAACAAATTCTCTTAGATTGGTTCACTCTCAATGTCAGGGAAAGATTAGATAATGGTTATTATATGTTAGGACTGTGGATAGAGTCAAAATCAGTATGATAATTAAGATTAGATATATTAATTTTATCTTGTTTACCTCTGTTGGTCAGTAAGTAACATATTTTGGCAGCCTGGTATTCTTACTTGGTTTCTCTAGGGGACTGCTTAAAGTGAAATGAGTGTGGTGTTGTACATTTCGGGTTGTGCATTTGTGTGTGTGTGTGGGGGGGGGGGGGGGTAAGTCACATATTCTGGTAGCCTGGTACTCTGTCTCCTGTGAGACTGGTTAAAATGAAAAAGATTGTGATGTTTTAATCATTCTGTCTCTGAGGCAGTATTGTTCGTTCTTATATTAATTAATGACTTTTTGATTGATTCTGTCAAAAAGAAAAGAAAACCGATCTATATTTATTTGATCCATGCAGATGGAATTGTGCATAATGTTATTGGAGTGCTGCAGTCAGGAGAGGACTTATCTTCGTTACTATGGACTACTGGGACAGCGATTTTGCATGATCAACAAAATTCATCAAGAAAACTTTGAGAAATGCTTTGTGCAGCAGTACTCCATGATCCACAGGCTCGAAACTAATAAACTTCGTAACGTGGCCAAGTTTTTTGCTCATTTGCTCGGCACTAATGCTCTTCCTTGGCATGCTTTGGCTTATATACGGCTGACAGAGGAGGACACCACCTCTTCCTCTCGTATATTTATTAAAATCCTATTCCAGGTGCATTAATTTGATATCTAATATTTGTACAGCTTGGTTTATCTTTTTGTTTCTTTCAAACATATTACAGCTAGTTTTATCTTTGTACTCGTCAAAAAAAGAACAAAAACTAGCTTTATCTTTGTGGCTTACTTTTTTAAAACAACATGAACAGGATGAATAGTTGTTTCTGAATATTTATTTTCTATTTGTCCACTTATTTTAAGTCTTTTAATCGCTGCTGAATGTAACATTAATGTCGAAAGTTGCATTTAGTCCAAGCATATCAATTTTTTTCATGTTCTTTTCTGTTTTTTTTCCTCTTTGTTTTTTTTTTAAAAAAAAGGTGGAGATGCTTTGGTAGACATTCATTAGCAGTAATATCACATAGTTGTTCTGTTAGCTTCAAATTCACTCAAAGATGCGTCATTAATGCAGGAAATGTCGGAGCACCTTGGCATTCGCTTGTTGAATGAGCGTCTTAACGACCCCACCATGCAAGATTCCCTTGACTCTATTTTCCCGAAGGACAATCCCAAGAATACAAGGTTTGCTATCAACTTTTTCACTTCCATTGGTCTCGGTGGTATTACTGAAAATCTAAGAGAGTATCTGAAGAACATGCCAAAGCTTATCATGCAACAACAAAAGCCCGTTTCTGAATCAGATGAGTCTGGGAGTTCTGGTTCTGAATCTTCAGGATCTGAATCAGAATCATCAACATCCAGTTCTGACGACAGTGATAGTGAAAGTGATAATAGTCGGAGGAAGCGGAGGAGGAGAAGATAGAAGGACCATGTATCTTCGAAGTACAAATTCCCAGATTAGTACGGTTTGGTATTGTCTTCTAATGCTACTATCGCTGATTCTAGAGTTTATGGGACTTGTTTAGTTAATTTTAGAAGAAATATGAATGGAAAGGCTGCAATCAAGGTGAGTTTTTCAGTAAAATCTTGTTATATAATCTGGAATAAAGAAGAGCAACATCTCAAACCATGGCCTCGAAACAAGTCAAGAGCTCCTCATAAAGGTGAAGTGTTTCTCTTGGATTGTCGCAAAGTTGGCCTGCCTTATATTGATATCTCCCGAATAGGAGGGCTACCTTTATTCAGCAGATGTTATTTATGTGGCAACCATGCAGAAAACTCTTATTCATCTCTTTTTATCCTATTACACCAATTGTGGCAGCACAGCTCTTTCGCAACTTTGTCAGGCTGGACAAAGCAAGAAATACGCTATTCCAGCTTGTGTATGGTGGATGATTTGGAGAGAAAGGAACTCAAGATGTTTTGAAGGGAAGCAGAAATCAGTCCAGATGAATCGTCTCTAGATTGTATGGTGTTATTTAACTTTTGTTGTAAACGAGGCGGAAACTTTACTGGAATTCTTTAAGAGTCGCTCTAAAGATTAGAAGAGGGATATATTGTGCTCATTTGTTCAGGATCCCATCACTACGTTTGTGTTTTTTATGAATACAATTATTCACCATAAAGGGTCCTTATACTGCTCAGAAATCTAAAAACGGGTAACTATTTTATCTGTTCCAGAATCAAAAGAAAAATTGTGACTAAATAGGCGAATGTATATAGCTTGGGAGCTTATATGTGAATAAGAACCTGTTTGGATTAGCTTATAAGTTTTCAGTTTTTTTGAGTGTTTGACTAGTCAACTTAAAATCATTTTGTGCTTGAAATAAGCCCCAAAAAATAATTGGATATGTTTGACTTAACTTATCTAAAACAACTTATAAGCGCAAAAAACTTATCCTAACAGGCTCTAAGTTGTGGATAAGTCTGGGCTGGGCCTACCTCCATCCCTAGAGGATCTGTATGAGGCGGCTCGCATGGACTTCCAGTCTTTTCCCTAGAGGATCTGTATGAGGCGGCTCTCATGGACTTCCAGTCTTTTTTAATTGACAACTTTTTTATTGTAATTTGAAGTTCTCTAGTTAATCTTGGAGGTAGTGAGCGACTGGTTAAGAAATGATCGTTTTATTGATCGTGCAAGAACATTTTGTAAAAAAAGGGAAGATGCAATATGAGAACTTCCTAAAGGATAGTCATGGTACATGCACTGTGCCTTATTAGTGTAAAAAATGCTTAGTTTCACGAATAGGTCAAATACGGCTTCCCAAAATGCAGACTGAAGAGATGGTCCCTCCAAATAAGAATCAAATTTTATTAACAAACCAGCGCAGCAACACACAATTGCAAACACAACACAAAATTTACAAACATAGCAGACAAACCCTCCCTCACATGTCCAGGGATCTTCATGTCACAGTTGCACAACTTCTCTAGCATGACTAAAAGATTCATGGATCACACTACAAGTATACTTTATGGTGCCTTAAGAACATCTTGAATCACAAAGATCAATTCCATTGATGAAGAGTTTAGTATCTCTTTCTCCATATCAAAATCTTCTCATCATACTGCAAGTACTATGATCACAATTACAAGTATGATCCCAAATATCACCAGAAGCAAGCAGGTCTGCAGAAAAGAAATCCGTTAAGAAATTTTTTTTATATATATATATATATATATATGTATATATATATGCGCGCTGCTAGGAATATAAGACAGAAAAGTTTATGCAATGTGTATAAAGTGTCAGGGAATGAATGTTAGTAATTAGATTTTCCACCTACATTTGATAGGAAGATGATGAGATTGAAAGATTCAACACCATCCAAAAGGGCTTTAAAATTAACCCCACTTCTAGTCTCTTGGATGCGGGTTCATCTGAACCCACTACATTTTCTTAATTGGTGTCCAGGTCAACTTGAGAACCTCGACTAATTCCACGGGGTACATGTATGTGCTATCTCCCACCAGCACAAGTACCGGGTAATTCTGTCCACCAAGGCTTGTGGAAAGAAATCACCTAGTATTTTTTTGGGGGGTTTTAACTTGAGGCCTCATATTCTCAACCCACTTCATTGACTATTGGGTCATATCGGTTGAAGCATGAAAAGTATTGTCTTTGTTCTTGAGGCCTAACGAGTTCCCTTTTTTCTTCAAAGGCGGTCATTTTGTTACCTCGGACTGATGACTCGCTTGTTTTATAATGCTAGCAGGTGTTGAACCCATAATTTTAAAAGTAGAGTGAGTTGGTGCTAAGAACTTTCTAGAATGAATTTGGATCCGTCTCTGCCCACTTTCAGCACATTTTAAATTGTCCCCACTCCTAAAAGATGAAAAATCCAACCTTGCCACATTGCTCCTTCCAGTGCTTTCCTCCCATCATACTGTCCAGTGTCCACTAAACCAAACCTAGGAAACTAATCGCATGACTTGACTTGTCGTTATGATTCATTAAAACTTATACCCACAACCGTCTCATAATTGCACTTCAAATTTGGTACCACAACCATGCCCAGAAGTAAGTAGCAGATTGGCGTAACTACTCTTCTACTCTCCATTTCTGTTACACCATGCTGTAACTAGAACATCTAGTTACCATTTAGTCATAGCTTGCAAATGCAGCACCATAATGCTATGACAGGTTCCCATCGCCCACATCTATATTCTCGAAGATCCAAGAGTCTTAACATACAAGTTCTCATGGAATATAAGCAGAATAAACCTGAGCCAGATTTATGTTCAGGGAAAATTTGTGTAAGTAAGTACCAGAGATGAATTTGATCTTTGGGTCTTTGCAGCTTTAGCAAGTTGCGATCTCCCCTGTGAAGTAGTAGCATGAGAACTCTCAATATTGGAGCCAATATCATCTGAGACAAAAGAGAATCGTTATACAACAAAAATGTCCTCTTAAGATTGAATATTAAAACAAAGAAAAGTGTTTTACCAATCATAGTTCCTTGCTCGTGAACAAGCACGGCAAGATCCTTGAAAATCTCATTCACTTCACCAATCTGTTGTTGTACTTCTTGTATTCCCAGATCTCTTTCCTCGATAATAGCTTCATTAAAAGCAATCTCATTGTGTAAATGCAAAACATCCTGTCTGAAGCAAGGGACACGAGGAACACCAAACAACCAGATCAGAAGTGAAGATATATGTCTTAAGGATGCAAAACCATTTATCTTTGATCATATTGCCATACAAGAATAGTTTCATAAGAAATGTCTGATGTCAATGCAAGTTCAGCACATGGCCAAGAAATGCAAGTTTTCAATCTATTGTTTCATGGAAACAAATGAAATTTCATATCAGTGCTCATATTTAGGGTGAATTATAATTCAACTTGTCAGCCTTTGCTCCTTTTCCCAGATTTGATGTGGACAAATGAGTCCCTAGGAATTTACAAAGAACCAAAATAACTACATCTACCTCGTCTTTTCACAAAAGAATAGGAGCTACACTAATTCACAGTTAATAATAAGCCCAATTTTTTCATAAGGTAAATAATTTTATAAGCAAATTGAGAAACCCCGTATACAAGCCGTACACAAAAAGAAGAGTACCTACATCAAATGTGGTTCTCAACAAAAGAGATCCAATCTTCTATACAAATAGGGACCTCGTAAGTACAGCAAAAAGTAACTAGAGACAAAACACTCCTATGCAAATTTACAAAATCTTGTTCCACCCCATCAAATGTCCTCCTATTTGTCTCTTTCCAAATGACCCACATGATTGCTAAAGGAGCAACACTCCATGCCCTTGGCCTTCTCTTTCCCTTCCTATGAGTTCAACTTTGCAAAGGCTCCTTGACTGTATCCGGTATCACCCGTTGCATCCGAAACAAATTTAGGACCACCCTCCATAACCGATTAGCCACCTTATATTGCAAAAGAAGATGATCAACATTTTCACCTGCACTCTTACACATAAAGCACCAAACATAGTTGATCTTCCTCTACCACAGATTTTCCGCAGTTGAGATCGCACCCCTAGCCACCAACTATACAAAGAAGCACACCTTACTCGGTGCTCTAGAAATCCATATGGATTCCTTGTCTCAATCCCCTCGAACTCCCAAAGAAACCGCATGGACTCCTCCATCAAAAGACAACACTAACACTACATAAATTTAACATCTCTACACCCATTGGTAGGTCATTTCCCAACACTAAGCCCCGAGCTTCATTATCTGATTTCTCTGTACCACAGCAAACAGTCCTCTATCTAATTTGCACTAACCCAACAGTAGTCTAAGGACCAAACTCAAAGATGAATTTCATTTCCCAGTATGCCTATAGTTGATGGCTATCCTGCTGGTGACTTTTAGCAAATTCAACTATCAATGTTTCTTTAACTAAATGCATATCTGAATTTGATAAAACGAGTCTAACAATCTAGACACAAGCGCAAAAACTAGTAATAAACAACAAAATGAGTAATAGACTAGACTAACTCACCTTCTTGATTCCACAAGGAGAGCTCACTGTTCCTGACTCTTATCTGAGGTAACATCTACCTCTCTATCTAATTCGCACTAACCCAACAGTTGTCTAAGGACCAAACTCAAAGAGGAATTTCATTTCCTGTATGCCTATAGCTGATGGCTATCCTTCTTTAACTAAATGCATATCTGAATTTGATAAAATGAGTCTAACAATCTAGACACAAATGCAAAAACTAGTAATAAAGAACAAAATGAATAATAGACTAGCCTAACTCACCTTCTTGATTCCACAAGGAGAGCCCGCTGTTCCTGACTCTTATCTGAAGCAACATCTATCTCACTGGCTGTGTAACTGCTTATCACAACATAATATAAATTAAGGGTATGAGCAAAATGTGGGGCAACAAATATTGATGAAGGGTATGATTCAGTAAGTCTATAATAATGGGACTGTAGACTGTAAATTAAGCACTATAAGTTTCTTTATATGTAGTTCTTCATATGCCAATAATTCTGTTTACTAAATGACAATTCCCATAAAAACGACCATTGCCGCTGACATTACCTAGAAGGAAGAACGGCTTGGGGAATGAAAGGTGTATATGCTGTCTCCCTCTCTGCTGCAAGTCTCTGAGCCTTTTGAAACTCTTTCAAGACAGCTTGAAAATCTTTAGCAAGTTTTGCATCAGTTATTTTCTTGCTAGCCTGAGAAAAAACAGTATGAACTTAAATTCATATATGTAGGAGAAAAATTAGAAACAAGAAGACGAGGAAATACACATCAGAGTTCAGACAGTCAGCCACCTCCAAAAAGAGAAGGATGAGAACTTAGTATATAAGAAACTCACAAAGAAATAAGATAAACAGTATGTGTTTAAATATATGTGACCTGAAAGTGCATACCCATCAAGATCAACAAAAGTGCGTGACGAGAAATATCAAGCTCTTTAAAACTTACACTGACATCAGCATGATGATCTATTTCACTTGCTTGCTTAAGTTTTGCAGATGTATCTTTGACTAACTGGCCAATATGTACCCTTGTCTTGTGCCTGCAGTTAAGCAAAATCAGCACAATTACCACCAAACAAAAGTTCGATCAAATGATAACTACTATTTTTTTAACCACAAGCTAAAAGGTAAGCAACATCTTTGAGCTCCGTTGGAACACTTGACACTGCTTCTAAACACTAATATTGGAAAAATAGTAATGTGGAGCATCTAGTAGAGGCTAGCTAAAAATTGAACAGACACATTTCAAAATTTCCAAAATCAATGTACTGCATTTTCCCCACCACCCTTTCCTTTCCTAGTTACCCACCCCTAATGTCTACCCTCTGTTCTCCCAGGGAAGGGGTGAGACAGCACTTAACACCAGTCCGTCCAGAAAGCATTTTATAGGCAATAAGTAAATAATTGTTCAGCCATCCTTCAAGAAATTGTACAGTATCTAAACAATATTCTGTCGACTGTTTGTACTAAATGGATTGCAAGTACAAACACATATATATAAATAGTTTTACAAGCACATAGTAACATTATTTTATGGGAAGATATCTAATTTGCCCTTGAACTCTGAAAAATGGTCTTATATGCCTGCAGTTAATAGTTGGGAGCAGGCATGTCCTACCCCTTACAAAAGTGGCACACATGCATTATTGACAGACAGAGCATTATGTGGATCTAATTGGCATCCAAACACTTTGATTAGCACCTGGGACTGCCACGTATCACTCACGTGGCTTCTATTAAAGGAGGGCATCCAGATGACCTTTTTCCCTTTATTTTTCCGTTTACTCATTGTCCTTCTTCTTCCTTAAAAAGACTCACACAGAAACCTTCTCAGCCCGAAACCTTTCTCCACTGCAAAACCAACTCCGCAAGATTTTCAAGCTACGGACCATGGACTATTGTAAGTTTAGTTCTTCACTTCGTTGACCCACATAGTACTACCTTTTTTCGTGCTTCAAACTTTAATTAAACAAAGGAGTTAAGCTAGGTATTACTTGTAACTCCATAACGCATATGAATTCAAACTTGGACCTTTTTTCATTATATGCATTCCCTAGGTCCGAAAACGTTATCTATCACTCATCTGAAGTATCACCGGCACCTAACATTGTTTTCAGCAGGTTCCCCCAATGAAAACTAAGCAGGACATTAAACTAATGTACATTTTGTAAAATTCGCCATTCTTATATATTTTGTAAAATTCACCAAGACACTATGTAATCCAACCTCAATCAACAATCGATCAATCAATCACCTATGCCTCAATCACCAATTAGCCAGAATCTACTTTATGAATCTTTTGTATCCATTTTCAGCTCCAATATTCAGATAAATCATCACAATTATACTATTTTCATTTTGAAGTCAACCTATTCCAACTTCCCGAATAACCGAGTTTTTGACGAGCTATGCTTCGCAAAACTCTCACAAGCACTAGTTTTATAGTTCAGCCTAATTTGACCAAACTTGAATAAAATATTAAATGCACCTCAACTAATTCCACAACATCCTTGCTACCTTCCACCGTACCGGCTAACTCTGTTCACCAAAGCTTGGATAGATAGAAAGAAATCATCTAGTGTTTTTGCCTCTGCCGGAAATTGACAACCCGAGACTTCAAGTTTCTCAACAGGTTTCTCAACCAACTTCATTGACCACTAGACCACGCATTTGGGTGACCCCAATCAGTCAATCAATCACCTATGCCTCAATCCTAAACTAGTCAGAATCCACTGTATCAATTTTTTGTATCCATTTTCAGCTCCTTTTGGATAAATCATCATAATTTTACTACTTCCATTTTGAAGTCAACACATATCAACTCCCCGTTTAATCTAAACTTTCAACCAGCTAAAATTAATATCAGTATGATGATCTGTTCACCAAAGCTTGGACAATTAGCAAAAAATCGCCTAGTGTTTTTGCCTCTATCGGGAATTGAAAACCCTAGACTTCATGGTTCTCATCCCCACTTCATTAATCACTAGGCCACACATTTGAGTGACCTCAATCAACAATCAATCGATCACCTATGCCTCAATCCCAAACTAGTCAAAATCTACTGTATCAAACCTTTGTATCCATTTTCAGCTCCTTTTCAATAAATCTTCATAATTATCAACTCTCCCTTTACTCTGAATTTTCGACGAGCTAAACCTAACATGGATTAGTTATGCAATTCAACCTAAAAATGTTAAAGAACACTTACAACTTTTCACGTAGCTCAGGTGTATCTTTTGGGGTACCAAGTGTATTCACTAGCCTCTGAAACGTAGACACAGCAGTATTGATCTGGAAGATTCCAGAAGCCACTTCTTGGGTCGGGTCTTGCTTCCCATTTGTATGAAACTGACGAGGCGCCAAAGGTCGACCCGATTCCAAATCTTGAAAACTCATACTTCTGTTATATTTCTTCAAATTTTTCGAAAAATATCACCAACCCAACAATCAAAATCTATAGTTATATACACAGAGACAAACAAAATCGAATCTTGATCACAATTATATAAGGGTAAGCCAATAGCGAAAAACCTTTTCTTCCCTGCCTCCTCGACCTTAAGTCAGACTTGTACTAAAAAGAACAAGTCATACGATGCGTTTTGGGGGATTTGTGAGGAAATTGACAAGGGGAAAATTTTCAGATGAAATTCCCAAGAACCCAGAATCTGTAATTATATATACAGGGACAAACAAGATTAAATTTTGATCACAAATATGTCAAGATTATGCAGTTTTGGAATTTGGGTTTTGGGGAATTTGGATGGAAATGGAGAGAAAATTGAATTTTGATGGAGAAGAGAAGTAAAATTGAAATCTTTTTGAGCTTTTGAGAAGGGAGAAATGATTAGCATTTGCCGGGTAAGGATTTTTTTTTTTTATTTGATATTTAAATTAGAATTTAATTAAATTCAAATTTACCTCAAAAAGTCTCTTAGAGGATAAAGCATTTTTTAATAAAGGCCATTTTATAATAAGAAAAATTTAAATTCAAAACTTTTTAATTAAGAAGGAAGTAACATTCCACCCCAATCTTTATCGTGGTAAGGCCTTGTTGTTCCTTTGAATGTGACATGTTCAGCTGGTTGCCACTTGGCAGCTTACCTTTATATTATTCAAATTGTCTTTTTTCTTTTTTCTTTTTTCTTTTTTCTGTTATGTACTTCCTTCGTATCAATTCGTTTGACCTGCTTTTCATTTTAGTTCATTTAAAAAAAAAATATTTTTTTTCTTTTAGCAACTGTTTAATAATATTAAAGAGTATTTTGATACATTTGATATATCTTTAATTTAGGTATAATACATAAATATGACCCTTAACTTAATTTCAGCTGATAATTATGATTTTTAACTTTATTAATGCATAAATAGGCATTTTAACTATCTAAAACTTGAACAAATAGACACATTCGTCCTATATGGCATCCTACGTGTCAATTTTGTGTCCTACGTGGCGTCCTATGTGTATTATACCACGTAGGACATGTGTGTCTGCTTGTTCAATTTTATACAAGTTTAAGTGTCTACTTGTGTACACCCAAAGTTGGAGGGTATAAATGTTAAATGAGGCCAAGTTAAAGGGTATATTTATGTATTATGCCTTTAATTTAAGACCACAAGATTCAAAAGTCATTCTTTAATTTCTTAAACTCTGTGTCAAGTCAAAATAGGCCACAAATTTAAATGGAGGGAGTACGTTTTATGGAGTAGTGGTTAGACCAACTATGTTTCATGGGGTGGAGTGTTGGCCGATATAAGAGCTCACATAAAGAAAAATACGAAAGTAGCATAAATGAGGATGTCGGGATGGATATGTGGGCATACTATGAAAGATATAATTAGAAATAAAGATACTAGGAATAAGGTGAGAGTGACCCCCGTAGTGGAGAAGATGATGGAAGTGAGGTTGAGATGATTAGAGCATGTGAAGAGAATATGCACAGATGTTCTTATGACGACGTGTGAGAGGTTGGTTGTGGCAAATCTGAGGAGTGGTAGAGGTAGGCTGAAGAAGTATTGAGAGAGATGATTGGACATGGCATGACACACATGTAGTTTACTGAGGACATGATCCTAAAATGAAAGGACATGAAGGTCGAGGATTATGATAGAACTTAAAAGATTAGTATAGTAGAGGGATATTGTCTAGATTTTCATTCTCAGTAGTATTACTATCCCTTTCATAATATTGTTATTGTCACTATTAAATTTGTACATTTTATACTTATGAGATAAGTGTAAAAAATATCTAAGTTATTCCCTTTTTTGAGTTTCATACCTAAATTATTGAAAATGTCACTATATTTTTTCACAAAATCCACAAACTTGTTTCTCTTTAAAAAATACCTAGAAATTCATTTTTAATGTATTTTAATCTATAGTGTTTTCTTGATTTCATCTCTATATATATCTGTTTATGACTCAAAAAAGTATTCTTCTTGCTGCTGAACCAGAAGAGAAGGAACCTGAGGAGGAGAAGGTTATTGTTGTTTTTCTGTTGAAGACCATTTTTTGTTTTGCTTGTTTACGTGCTATAATTCTACTGTTGCAAATTAATGCTAATAACATAGGCGAATTTAGGATTTCTAGATAGTGTCATAACCACATGTAATGTGGCCAGTTGAACATCGTTCTTCTAAAAATTAGATAAAATTATCCCAAGTATATAGTCAAAAATTATTTTTCATGCTTATAAATTAAATTTTGAACACTCTGGCTTAGTCATTGTTTCAGAAAATGTGTGCACCATTTAACCTTTTGATACCATGGGTGCCGCCCAAATAATATTATACCTATTTTAATATATATATTTATGAGAGAACACAGATTCACGTAATCCCTATTTTTGTCTCAAATTTGCCCCTAAATGCTGTCATCCCTTTTTTTTTTGGGTGTGTGTGGTAGATGTAACTTCAAAATTGAATTTTTGGAATGCCATTTGTCTTAATTAAATCAATTTGGACAAGGAATAATAGCTGATTAATATTCTAATGCAATCTAACTTCTTTTGTTTCAAAACTAGTTGGAGTGGACAATGTGAGTCATTAGACTATTTTTTACACAACCCCTTAACCTATAGCACATAATGGGGTCAATTTGCTAGAAAATTGCTGCTTATATAGGTTTAAAAAATCACACAAAGAACTTTGTGTAAATCAAGGATTCTTTTTATTATAACTTTGAATTTTGGGTTTATTTGTACGTACCTTAATTAATGCCATGGAATATCTGTTACCTCTCACTAACACAGTACCTGACAACTTCGTCCATCAAGGCTTGCAAATATGGGGAAAATGACCTCGTGTAATTCAGCAGCCACTTCCGTCTTTTAGCCACCTGATGGATCACGGAAATTCTATAGGAAACAATCTCTATACCTCTGCAGTAAACGTAAGATCTGCGTATAGTTTATTCTCTCCAAATGGCTCTATTTTGTGGGAATACACTGAATATATTGTTATTGATGGATCACAGAGATTTTACTGCAAGACAATTGAGTTGGGATCATAAATGTCTGCATAAAAATGAACAGTGTAGTCACTTGTGTAATCCTCCAGGTGATCCCTACAGAATATATCCACAGACAAACAATTACAACTTAGATGCTGCCATCTCCAAATTGTACAAATTATCTAAGTGCAGATTTATATGCAAGTGAATGGATTTATTGGCATGTGCAACTATACATTACAATTACACAAGGAGCTTAAATAAAGTATGTCAAACATTTTGAAAAGGGGATCCATATATGTGAGTAATAACAATAATAAAATAATGCAAAATGGAAAGTAATACACAACTAACAGGAGAAAGATCAGTACCAACAATAAAATAATGCAATAATCAGAGCACAAAAAATAAACACAAGTGATAGTCGTGGTCAAAGAGCACGAGGCTGAAGAGCAGGAAACTATGAAAATAGTGTTAATACTATTGGTAAGAAGGAAGGTTCAAGTATGACCACCAAGCATATCCCACGGGGAGTTAAGAGAAATGCTTAACTACAAACTAACCTTTTACCTTAATCCTCCAAACTATTCTATCTAAGGTTACTATGTCCTCGATAAGATCAAGATGCGCCAGATCCTGTCTAATCATTTCCCCCAATACTTCTTTGGCCTCCTCTATCTCTGTCAATGCTTGTCACTATCAATTGATCACGCCTCCTCACTGGGGTATCTACGTTTCTCTGATTTTCACATGTCCAAACCATCTCAGTCCTACTTCACTAATCTTGTCCACATATCCACTTCAACATCCTCATCTCCGCGAATTTTATCTTCTGAACATGAAAGTTATTAACTAGACAACACTCTACCCCAAACAACTTAGTCGATCTAATTATCATGAGAGAAATTATATCGTCATAAAATCTACAACATTTGATTGTTGTTAGACGTTTGTGCCTTCTTTGGGATACAACTTAAGCACTATATATATACCGACTTCTTTGCCTATTTATCATTCAAAAGAAAGTCAAACACGCAATCATACCACTACATTTCTAGAGAATACTTGGAATGATGCAAATCACATCATGTTTATCTTTAACACCACTATATTTTGTAGTCTTCATCAAAAACAAAATTGTCAAGGAACCCGTTTGGATGTGCTTAAAAAAAGTAACTTTTATGTATGAAGTGCTTTTAGAACTTTGAAGTGCTGAAAGTTATTTTTATAAATAAGCAGTTGAGTGTTTGGATAAAAGTGCTTAAGTTAAAAATAAGTGTTTGAATTTTAGGATTAAAAGAATAAAAAGGGTAGTTTGGGAATTTAGTTAAAATATAAGGAATATAAAAATAATTTACATGGTCAAACAAAATGGCTTTAAGCACTTAGACAAAAAAGTTAGAAATCCTAACTTTTCATTTTTGACTGACTTTAAAAACTTTATGGCTTAAAGTTAGCATTAGGCAAATACGTCCAAAAACTAAAAAGAAGCTTACAAGTTGATTTGACCAACTTAAAGCCCATCCAAACAGGCTCAAGGTCTCCTTTCTCAGTGAGGCACAAAGACTAGCAACAACATCACAATAGTGAATAATAGTCAACATTTTGGTATAGAAAACTGAATAACATGCACCCAAGTTGTGATATATTCTGAAATTATGAGTAAATTCACTTTTGTCTTTACTACTATTTCCATTCTTGTTTTTATTTGCCTTTAGTCGCATTGAAATTGAATAAAATATGAATATTCATTGGGAAGATTCACATTAGGGATAAAGTTCTCCCTAATAAATCCGACTTCGTATTCTTACTCGAACTTAAAACCTCTGATTAAGGATAATTCCTTGTTGGTTACTATTTCCATTCTTAACAATACCTCCACAATTCCACATTACAACAAAATGAAGAGAAACAAGTGTATACAACGTAAAGCATAAATATTCTCTTTTCATTAGAAAAAAAACTAAAACAATTATTATAATTATTTCTGGTCTAAATCTGCCACATTGCTTTCATAGCTCAGTTGGTTAGAGTACCCGTTTACTTTAGATAATACAATCTTAAAAAATTTCTACTATTTGAATTAATTACAAAAGTTTTCTTATTTTTCTTCTCTTTCACTCTAACATCCGGACACATCACTCTACCTCTCCCCACACTGCGCCTAACTTCCCCAGAATCACGCCTACAATTTCGGAATGTATCTGGTTGATTTTGTGCTTTTACTTATGTATCATGCTTATGTTTCAACTATCAGATACATTACAAGTTTGTTTCTGTACAATATATCTGATAAAAATGATATTTTTGATACATAACCCTAATTATTCAAATCTAAATCATTGTGAATCTGGTTTATGGTTATGTATCTAATACATAATTATGTTCCTTTTCTATGTATTGCGTGAAGGAGCAATGTATCCGCAAGTTTTGAAAAAATCAAAATTATTGTAATTGGGTAACTTTTAGAATAGGATGTAATTAGTGCTTAAATTGTTGGAGTTTCTGTACTTTATACTACAAAATTGACACGAATCATTTGCACTTTTGCCCTTATTTTGTGTTGGTTTTAAATTTTTATCCTACAGGGCAAATAATTTGTTTGGGAGATATTAATTTATATTTTCGCATCATAATATCTCACAAGTTGTGTCCTCTGCTTTCGGCTAGACATAAGTCCCCGATTATAAGTGACAAAATTAAAAATCAATCCCTTTAAAGGGAAAATCTTGCAATTAAATGAATTGACACGAGTCATAAATGATCCTTCCACAAGCATACTTCCTTCCAAATTTCTTTACACAAATGTTCCATTTTTTAGTTATCGTGCTTACTAGCTTTGCTCACTTGGTTAGGATTTGGTGTGAGAATGTTGGCCCATACATATTAAGGCTTATTGAACCAATCCAAATCATTTAAATCTTCCTCAATTTTGTGTATAGTCTCGTTCAAACGTTTTCAACTTCCTAATAAAAAAGTAGAGTCAATCTTGAACAAAAAATGTGTTGGAAATACTTTTTCGATGACTTAGACAATTTATATATTTCCTGATTATAGAGAATTGTTTACGTTATTGAGTGGTTGTGAGGCCCGAAAAAGAACATGAAGAAATGAAGAAAAAAAAAGTTATAAAAACTATGTTGCACAATATTTTTTTTGGCTACGTCAATTGTTGGCTAAAGTGTTGTCAATTGCTCTTTGATTAAAATAGTATTAAGTGTCAAATTCCTCTTATTGAAGGACTAGTATCAAGAACATGTTTAGTTTCTCCTTAAAAGAAATATAACAACAATCCATTTTGCCATGGATAATTTTTGCTTCTTTTCAAAAATTTATTTCAAAAAATGATTTGGGTACAGAATTGTTATTCAGACTACTCACATAGAATTATACTGGTCATATTGTAATTGTAGAATTGTTTTCGTTTTCAAGAATTCAAAAAATTCTATTTGCACTTTAAATCACTCACAAAAATTTAAAAATAATTTTAATTTATATTATATTCAAACACAACTTCAATTTTTAAATATTATTTTAAATTTTTAAAAAAAAAAAACAAATTTCACAATTTTTATATCCAACCAACCTAGAAAGTCACGTCATAGAAGTCCTTTATAGGGTATGATAATAATTCTTTAGATCATTAAAAGTGCTCATATGGGTTGGATCTCCATTTATGTTGTCCTCATATAACGAATTGTCACTTTCACAAGAGACACCACTATATATTGCCAAATAAGTATAAAAACAATCATAATATAAATTTGTAAAAGAATAAAAACAAAATTTACCTAGCAAGATCAATGTGAAAAATACCCAGTACTAGAGGCCAAATTGAATCACCAGATGCATCCATACTAATATAATTATGACCTTTGACTAAAATTATAAATCAATCAAATTAGCTTGTAAATTATTTTTAATGTATTTGATAAGTAAATATAAAAAATTTATCATATAAAAAATTATAAATGAATAAATATAAAATTTATCTAGCAATATCAATGTGAAAACATTCATCACTAGAGTCCAAATTGAATCACGAGATGCATCCACACTAAATAATTATGAAGTTAATTAAAAGTATATGCCAATCAAAAATTAGCTTATAGTGATGTTTTTAATGTATTTTGATAAAAAGGTATAAAAATAATTATGATATAAAATTATAAATGAATAAGAACAATGTGAAGAAGATCTATAACTAGAGGTCAAATAGGATCATGAGATGCATCCATACTAAATAATTATGACATTGATTAAGATTATAAGCCGAATAAAAATTAGCTTATAAGGATTTTCTTTTAGTGCATTTATATATTTGATAAATAAGTGTAATAATAATAATCATGATATAAACTTCTAAAAGAACTAAAAGAACAAAATTTACCTAGCAAGATCGATGTGAAAAATACCTATCAATAAAGTCCAAATTGGATCAGGAGATACATTCATATTAAAAAATTATGACTTTAATTAAAATTATAAGCCAATAAAAAATCAGCTTATAACGATTTTTTTAATGTATTTGATAAATAAGTATAAAAATAATCATAAGATTGTAAATGAATAAGAACAAAATTTACCTAGCAAAACAATGTGAAAAATATCTATCACTATAGGTCAAATAGGATCACGAGATGTATCCATACTAAATAATTATGACTTTTATTAAGATTATAAGTCAGTCAAAAATTAGCTTATAAGAATTTTTTAGTGTATATATGTCACGATCCAATTCATCGGGCCGTGCGAGCACATACTCTAACACCTAGATAGGAGAATCCTTACAGAAATAACATGTGGAAGTTTAACAATTGTCAAATACCCACCTAAAAAGTCAAGAATACATCATAATTAAAAAAATTTAAAACTCTAAGTTTTATTACTAAAAACATACTAAGACCCCCAATGATACTAGTCTAAATAGGTACAAGACCTTCTAAAGATACAAAGTACAAATAAAGTAATAACACAGCTCCCACCAAAAGGAAAGAAGAATAGAAGTTGTTGGAGAATTATCTTCGTCTTTACTCAAGAAACATCACTGACCCTACAATCAGACTATGCCAAGTAACACAGCAAGAGTAGTATCAGTACAAACAACATGTATTGGTAGGCATCATTGGTCAACACGATATCCACCGCATATTATAAAGAAATTAGCAAGAAGAAAACATGCTCTTAAGAAATACACCACCAAATTTTTATGCGCAGCTCTTACTATTCTCGATAACCTCATTAAATTCGTTCAAGCCTAACTCTCATCCCTTGTAGTTGATCCGCTGTCAACTCTAATATAAATCAAGGCCTAACCCTTCTATCACATAGAGGAGTTTCCAAACTATGGGCCACTACTAACTATGTCTAACAAATCTATTACCTTTAGCTTTCACACCTACACCTGGCCCTAGAATAATTAACATCTCACTTGGAAGAGATAAACATTTAAGTGAACTAAGACTTACCTCATAACCATACTGGCCCACTGTGGCGGGATCTATCCCACTCTAGCGGCCTCGCCACAATGGGATTCCTTCTGCCAGAGCGGCCTGGCCAGAGACAGTAACTTTGACTTCTCCTCCGATCCCGCTTGTTTACCATGGCCTCACACCTACGATAAGGATGCATCTAGCAATCATAACATAATCTGAACATGCATATATATAGAAGCACATTACCAATTTACTATTTTAAGAGCAATATACAGTTTCACCATGTAAATCTCAATTACAACTGTTAACATGGTAACACTTGTACCTTCGGTCCTTTCATATCCATTATTATACAGAATGGGCATGCTCAATTATCATCAAGTTAGTTTCCTTATCATCACACATATAATCAAAATCAATTTACATATTATAGCCACATAATGGTTTTCTCGTGAAACCCATACTCAAACTATTAGTGTGTCGGCGTGACACCCGATCTAATATTTAGTATATGTTGGAACGTGACACCCGATCCAATATGTGTGTCGGAATGCGACATCCGATTCAATATATGTGTCAGAATATGACACCCGATCCAATATATGTATCGGAATACGATATTCAATCTAATATCACAATCACAATACATACGCACAGTCCACAACGAATAGTTCACATACTTGCACAATCAAGTAATCAGGCTAGTTGCATGTAATTGTTCATAAATAGTCATTTCATTAATTTTATTTCATCTTATTGTATGAATGTGCATTACTCAATCATTTCACATAGAACTGTCACTCCGAACACACATATATTTATATGGATCAATAGCCCCATACTGGACTTCCCCCTTGATTATCACAAGTATCAGGATCTCATTCTAACCCAGCAATTTTCTAACACATTAACTTTACAAGGACCATCAACCATGTCATCAAGAAGTATTAAGGTTAACAATCAAGAACTAGACTATCATCACTAGTCACAACATAATCATAACCCACATAGTGCATTCCTACCATAAACAACAATAACAACACGTACAGCCATTCAGACTTCGTGTCCGAAGGCCTAAACATGAAATCTTCCGTCAATCCACGATATATTATGCAATGGGAACAGATTTATAACTACTCAATTGAGAAACCTAATTTACCTGGGCGCCAAGCAATTGCTGCAGAAGTCTGATTGCGAACCTTGACTCCTTTAGTAAAACTTAGCTTCTTCTTGATCTAAAATAATAGCATAATACAAAATCAATCACAAATGACCTATATACTTCTAGATTATATGCAAATCCAAAGCTCAGGCCAGTCCCATGGTTTTTTTCACCCAGACTAGAATTTTTCTACCATTAGTTTCAAATCAAAATCATCCCTCAATGATCACCCACTAACAATTGTGGGTTCTAGGAATCGAATTACAAGTTTAAGGAGTAAATTACATACTTTTAGCATAAATTGGAGTGGAAATCAGTAGAAAATTGCCCTAGGACTCTTCTGGTCTTTTAAAAATGAAGTGAAAATGAAATAAACCATTTTGAGGTTTTTTTCGACTTTAAATTCCTTCTTTCCCGCCACAGTGGGACCATCCCACTCTAGTGGTCCCGCCGCAACAGCCTAAATCCTGCCACAATGGCTTCGGCACAGATAGTTCTTAGTAAAAAGGGCATACTTTTTTTACTCCTAACTCCAAATGAGGCAAATTTAGTGGCGTTGGAAAGAAGACTCGTAGACCTTTAATTTGATTAGTCATGAGCCACCTAATTCATTATAGGCTGAGAGATATGGTCGTTTGAATTTGACCCTAGTTTGAACTCAAGTCCAAAACTAAATCGAAAAGACACTTTCAACTCAACTTTGAGATATGAGCATAGTACGACCTTAATTCACAACTAATGCACTCACATATCAAGGAATTGATCCTAGTCTTACGATGAAAGAGATTTGTACACCTTTGCCGCAGATATTTTTAGTAACAACGGGCTAGATCGTTACAATATATTTGGTAAATAAGTGTAAAAGTAATCGTGATATAAAAATTTAAAATGATAAAAAGTAAAATTTTTCTGGCGGGATCAATGTGAAAAACACCTATCATTAGAGGCCAAATAGGATCAAGTAATGCGTCCATACTAAATATTTATGATTTTAATTAATAAAATTATAAAGCTAACTAAATTAGTTTAGTTTATAAGAATTTTTAGTGTATATATACATTTGGTAAATAAATATAAATCAATCGTTACATAAAATTGTAAATAAATAAGAACGAAATTTTATCTAGCGAGAACAGTATGAAAAATATCTATCATTAGAGTCTAAATAGGACCCCAAGATGCGTCCATACTAAACAATTATGACCTTGATTAAAATTACAAGCCGATCAAATTAGCGTATATGATTTTTTTTAGTTTATTTACGTATTTGTACAATATAACATCAATAAATAATATACAATGTAAGTTTATTAGTGGAATTCAAAGAGGGATATACGCGTGTGGGGTCTTACCTTTATTTTTGTAGGAAAAACAAGGTGTTTTCAGTAGACGCTCAGTTTAAAATAAAAGTTATTAAAGTACAAATACAAAAAATACGATAAAAAGAAGCGACATATAATAACACAAATTAAAGAATAAAAAACTATACGATTGCTACTCATAAGGAGAAGAGCAAAGGAGAGGAGACTAGCCTCCCACCTAAAAAGTGCGACATACACTTTGCTACGTATTTAGTAAATATAAAAAAATATTCATAAAGTAAAATCAACCAAAAAAAATCATAAGCTAGTCACTCAAATTATGATTTTAGAAATTAAAAATACTTTTGGTTTGACAAGGTTTATACAATATTTTATAGCTGATATTTTTAAAATTTTTAAAATACGTTGCCTTCAAACGTAACTCCTAATTTTGTATTTTCTTTTATCACTAGCTTCGAGTGTATTTAAGTTAGTTTAATTTAAAAAGTGTTTATTAACGCATTTTGTCAAAAATTATCAGTTTATTGTCAACTTTAACTTCTTTTTTTTTTTTTTATATAAGTACATATTTATTTATTTGTAAACTAAAAATATTTTATTTTGCAAAATTATTTTGTACACGTGGTCAATTATGATTCGGCCACGTCATTAACTAAATTATTATTTAAAAAGGAAAAGGTTCAAATATACCATCGAACTTTGAGAAAAAGCGCATTTATGCCATCCGTTAAAAGTTTGGCTCATCTATGTCATTTCAGTTAATAAATAATGACGTGGATGAGCCTTTTCTCAAACAAAAATGGCATAAATAAGCCAAACTTTTAACGGATGGCATAAATGATTCTTTTCTCAAAATTTGATCACATATTTGAGCTTTTTTTTATTATTATTTTACATTCGGTATTCGATATTTATTCTGGAGTTAGACTAAGTTGAATTCGAGTCAGGTAGAACTAATTCCGGTATAACACTCCTTATCATGAATTCTCTTTATTCAAAGCTCGATATCGAAATCTCTAATTAAAGAAAAATAACAACCTGCGTCTATTTATTTTTTTATGGTTATCAACTTCTTTTAATCAAGTAATTCAAATAGAGTTTTAACAAAATAATTGGGTGAGAATCTATACACATCCCAAGACAAGTGCATCAAGACAAAGTTGGAGAAAAGGGGCAATGTAAATTAATTAATAATTAGGATCTTTAAGTGCTGATACTTTCTTGGACTAATTAATTAAAGTATCTAAAACCAATGAATAATTAATAAAAGATTTGATTATTTTGTTAAATAAAAAAGTACTATGCTATTTTTAAAGTAAATAATTAATGCAATGACTGGGATTGGATATTGAAGAATACTTTATAAATATGGAATAAATATATTATCCATTAAGAGTACAATCCACTTGAAGAATTTACTTTACATATATTTTATAGGAGGTTTATTATTATTATTTTAATAAATCCAGCTTTTCATGTCATCTAGTGTAAGATTGCTTTTGTTGTTTACAAACAAAGTGATTTTTATATTAGACACTTAATTAAGATTAGAGGGCAATACCATTATGAGAGAAGCTTCTGTATAAATTAAATGGAAAATGGTCAAAAATATCATTAAACTATTTGAAATGAATAAAAATATTATTAGTTGATAGTTTGGTTCAAAAATGTCTTTGTTGTTACTTAAATGGGTCAAAATGCCCTTTTTCCAAATAAATATATTATTTTTTTCTTTTTAAACACATTCTTTTACTAATGATGATTTTTTTCATCAAAAACTATTTATTCTACTTTAATTCATAAAAAGGAAATAGCTTCTATTTTATCAAAAAAAATTATCGTTATCTAAATGAAATTTAAAAACGGTGTTACTACGAGGGCATTCCGATAAAAAAATAACAAAGAACCATATTCTCGTCTCTTTTATTTTAAAATCACTTTAACTTATAAATAAATAAGAAAATAATCTTTATTTTCCTCTTAATCTCATTTTAACAATTAAAATAGAATAACTACATGTATCTTTTTAATTGATAATATATGCTATATATATAAGGTCATAGTAACCCGTCATTAATTTTTATTTTGATAACAATCAAAAATTTCTAATACGAAAATATTTTATTTCATATCTTTTCCGAATGGAAGTAGAATAAACATTTTTAATAGAAAAAATCATCATCAGAAAAAGAATGTGTTTAAAAAGAAAAGAAAAATATATTTATTTGAAAAAGGATATTTTGACCGATTAAGTAACAATAATGACATTTTTGGACCAAACTATTAAAGACAGGGACATTTCAGGACCAGCTATCAATTGAGGGCATTTTTGTTCATTTCACATAGTCAAAAGATATCTTTGATCCTTTTCCGTAAATTAATTATTGAGCCAAAAAATGGGAGAAATAGAGTTTACTGGTCACTTCTTCATCGTACTTTTTCTAAAAAGAATTATTATCATAAAACTTTAATTTTATTAGTGAAACTTTATAATAATGTTCTTTAATTTTACCTGTAAAAATTGGAAGTTTAGTGGCTATTATTTAATTACATGCGTTGAATTGTTGCCATATGTGAATTGTCAATAATATAGTCTTCAGATCTTGTAAATTTGATGTTCTTTAATAAAAAGATGTCTCCTAAAAAGTAATGGAGGTGTGTAATCAGTTCTTTTGATCTTGTTCGGATTTGAATGAAATAGAAAGACGTGTTTTCAGAACGAACAAGACATTGTCAATGCTGAAGGATACCGCCATAAAGATAGGCCGATTTCTCATGTGCCTAAGAAGTCTTGTAGATTGAGCCTCCTTTTCAATCGCCCTTTACATTGACGAAAATCTTACTTCCAACACTTAGAGCGGAGATAGAAATCAAGATACATCTTCGATCGAATCCAATTATAACCTTGGTCCAAATAATATTTATTTTTAGAAAAAATCATTTCATATATATAAATTATTAACTTAAAATTTTAAATTTATAAACTTCAAATTCGAATTTCGATCCAGGGCTGAAATATAAACTTTCTTTTTACATACATGAAAGTACGATTGTGACATTCTAAGATTAAAAAACGTGGTCATTTTATAATATATATTTATGGATGATGGGTTGAACTTTACAGAACATATTACTTTTTAGCAAATAACTTTTGCCCATAAAAATTGATTGGCATTATTTCTAGTGGATGACAGCCTTTCTGGTGGCCGGTAGGTACTGTTATATAGAGTATTTAATGAAATGTTATTGAATTCACGTGAATCACAATCGATCTTTTAAATATATTTCAGATATTGGAAAATTATATGTACAGTGAAAGTATTTCAGGTTCATATTATTTATATGAATAATAGATAACATATATGTTTATGCTAAAACACATACAAACATACTAGAACATCTAAAAATTTTGAAATTTAATTCGATAAATACCTTTTGAAGCGTAAGCAAATACCTTCAAATAAATCTCCAAGTGAGACTGCAGCTCTACGGTCTTTTACAGTGATCCCAAATTTATAACCGAACTCTCTCAATACTTGGGTGAGCAAGTATCGTATACAAGACTTATACCTTTTCTAGGTTAGGAGAAACCCCTACTTATATGGACCTTTTCCCAGTCCAAAAAGATAAGAAAATAAGATTTTGAGTTCTACTTAAATAAGGACAATGTAGGGACCACGAAATTAATTGAGGCTCCATATTATGGAAATAATTCAAATAATTAATTTTATATTATTCTTACCATAATAAATTACAAATCATTTCACTAGAAATATGTAATTGCACTCCTCCATTTATATTTCGAAATCCCCCATTAAACACTTATGTAATGCTCCATGTTAAGATTACATATACTAATTAATAAATTAAATTACTAACGAATTTAACTTAAAGATTAATTTTCTTTAAAGCACTGTTTAACTTATTTCATGTGTCGGATTCATAAATCCACTTGCAAGGTTTGACACAATGAAAACTTATAAGCTTCTAAAAAAGACATATCATCAATCTCTATATCGAGACATAGATTCCATCAACTAACTTATTATTTCACCAATACATATTATTATCATCAAATCTACCAGACATATTGACTCATCTCAGAATTTCATATTTTAATAAATCAAAACGATAATTAATATATATATACAAATCATAATAGTTATATCAAAAAGATT
This sequence comes from Solanum dulcamara, assembly GCF_947179165.1. NCBI lineage: Eukaryota > Viridiplantae > Streptophyta > Magnoliopsida > Solanales > Solanaceae > Solanum > Solanum dulcamara. The sequence continues at coordinate 2,927,950 of NC_077241.1, read as the reverse complement.
GAGAATATAAGTACATTTAACAGTTTAGAGAATATGTTTTTGTCGGTCAGTCTAAAACAACTATCTCTATTCGGTCCCGTTCAATACATACAAAATGCATTAGCACAAGAAGTTGGAACTATACCATTTTCATAATCAAGATAAATTATATATAATCTTGTGGTACAATCATACCGATGTCTTGTCCAATTTTCATCTTAGATTGTGAACAAAAATTTTTATACTAATAAGAATCGATGATTTAATCATCTGTGTATAAGTTAAAACTCTATACATTAAATCATCTACTATATAAGTAAATGGTCACATAAACGAATATATGATCTATTAAAACTTTTATTAAAATTGAATAAATAATTGTTCTATAATAAATACTATATCTAAACTCATGATTAATAGTATATATTCCATGGTTAATAGTATATATCCCAACATCATATACATAGTGTAATTTCGAGAGAAAAAAATAGTGCACAATTAGGAAGAGGTAGATATAGAATCTATATTTTGAAGAATTTAACCTTTAAATTCTTACTATTGACTTATTACATTTTCAAAATTAAAGGCTAAAAGTTAAGTTATTTTACAATTTTAGTGATTTTCACATATATTTCCTACTTTATGTCAAAACCTCCAAAATATTGAAATCAGTTGAGTAGGTTGTTATGTGGCTATACATCATCCAATACTACTAATTTTAACATAGACATTTGATTTAATTGTATAAAAATTCAGTGATAAAAATAGAATAGAAATTTCAGAATCAAATTTGAGATTTGAAAAAAAAAAATCAAACAAAGAAAAAAGGAAAAAGAAATTATAGAAAAAAAGATAGATATATTCAATAACAAAAATATGAAATTTGAATCGACGATTTTACTTATAAAAATACACAAAATAATTATGGCATCACAAGACATTTTGAATTTGGATCCAGACACATGATAATATTGAAATAATCTAGTAAAATTATAATATTACTATGTATGATCTAGAGAGAAGATCTCAAGAGTTCATGTGAACTCATACTTTTCAATTTATACGTACATAATATAATTTTTTTAACGAAGAATGTCTAACTGATCACCGTTCATTCCAGGTGTTTTTGCCAAACATTCACTTTATTCATCTTACCTCAAGAAGTGAAAAAATACTTGCCACCTATAATGTACTTGTTTGGCATATGTTTTTTGTGGGGATAAATTGATAGCAACTAGCTGCCAAACACAATAAAATTAACTTTGTGGAAACACTAGTACCCCACTATAAAAAGGAAGATAAAATTTTTCATAATATAATTGGTTTCACCTGTCAAATGATAGGGTATCAAGTAAATGCCACTCAATTTGGAGGTGATTGATTTTAATGTACTATCCCTATTTGAATGAATATAAATCATGTAGTGTAAATGTATATTTAATTTTGAACAATTTTAACATAATTAAGAATTATTTTTTTATATTTTTTATTAAATTTCTGACTTTGCTATTATATATAGTACTAATAAAGAGTACTGTTCTATAACAAATAAATATACAACTTTTAGTCGAACTGATTTTATTTAGAGACATCCAAAATATCAATTTTATAAATTTAGTTTGAAGTTCTTTTATAATATATTTGAATTATTAGATAGTCGTATAATTAAAATAATTTTAAAGTAGCAAAGTTGCTTATAGGGTAAGCTTTGATCCACACAAAAGGTATAATGATTTGAGCATTGTCGCAAAGAGAGACTTGATAAAAGAAACACGTATATAAAAATGCAAATTGTTTATACTTTGTCAGAAAGTCTCAATAAAGCTTTTATTGTGTTGCTCAAATATATTATTTGTACTTTTTTATAAATAATATAATATACAAAGTTTAAGTTAAAATTATTGAATTCGAAGAATCTATAACTAATACTTTACATCCTCAATCTAATTAACAATGTATATAAAGGTTTTCAAAGATGAATTTAAATTATTGCACGATGAAAAATTAATTACATCATCAATGTAATATAAAATATTATAACATGTCACTTATCATAATTTTTAGATAATTGATTTTACTTGTTATCAACTACAATTGTCTAAAAATTCTCTTTTAGACGTTATTTTTTGATAGTGTAATACTTCTTTAATAATGTTGGCGTATAAAAATAGGTCGCTAAAACTTTTATTTTGGTTTCCTTGACCTCATTATTTTGGTGTATGTAAATTCTAACAATAGCTTCTAGAGATATTTTCATGTCTTGAAAGTGATGGATTAAATTCTTATATGAGCACATTTATATTGTTGATTTCAAGCTCGAATAAAAAGAAAAATTATCAAAGATCTACATATATCTTATCTTTTTCAAGTTGTGTTTGTGAATTACACTGGATTAGTTGACTATTGTCTATTGTTATTGAAAATGATTAATGAATTAGTTTTTTATTCTTTTTTTGTCTAATATATCAATAAACCTAATTTCTGATGTAACATATGTATCTTTATGACTCATGATGACAAACCATTTATTTCAATTCTTGTTTTGGGATAATACATCATTTCATCTCTGAATTTGATACGAAAACTCACTTTAGCAACTAAACTTAAGTTGTATTTATAGACCTCCTTAACAACTTTCATTTCAATTATTTTTCACTTTTAAAAAATAATACCACTCTCACAATGTGAGTATGTACTATACTCACACCATGTCATGACCACATCATTATCACATCAAAAATTACCAACCCTTCACTTTTTATATTTCTTTTATTAATTTTTCTCTTTCTCTTTCTTCTTCTTCTCCATTTTCTCTTCTTTTCTTCTTTCTCCTCATCCAAATTGGATGAATTGCCCTCCAAATTCATTATTTTGATTATTATTGTTGGTCATTATTAATTTGAATGAAGTGCCCTTCAAAAAAATAAATCATCACCATCATGTTTAACCTACACCCACCACTATTACCATTATCTCCCCACCAAATTTCATCCAATTTCTTCTCAAATTCGTCCCGCTTACAATCAAATTCGTCGTTTTGATTCTTATTGTTAGCCACTATTATTATTATTAGCAATCCCATTTCTTTCATAACCATTATTTATTAACTTTATTTTTGAAAGAAAATCAAAATCAAAATCAAAAAACCAAAAAATGGTGAAAAGAAAAAGAAAAGAATAATGAAAATATAGAAAGAATGATGAATTTGTGGAGAAGGAGGAAGGTGGCGGGGGTAAGAGTGCAGATAAGGTGGGGGCGGGGTTGTAGGGTGAGGTGGAGATTGTGAAGAAGAAGAAAGCGGTGGGGGCAAGGCTATGGGGTGAAGAACTTGCGTGGGGTGGGGTGGCTGTGAAGAAGAAGGTAAATCTATGGGAGTAGGGCAGGGGCTGAATGGGAGTGTAGGAATGGAGGGGTGGGAGAAGAAATTATTTTTATTTTATTTTTTGGTCCACTTATGATCTTCACTTGCTTATTTTTATTTTTTTTACCATGTTCAGGGGTGAAAAATAATTAAAAGGTAAGTTGTTAAGGAGATATATAAATATAATATAAATTTAATTAATAAAGTGAGTTTACGTGCCAAGTTCAGAAGTGAAATGATGTAGATCCTCTCTTTCCTATGTCTTTCAATATTATTTTGAAGTTTATGTCTATGTCAAAAAAATTGATATTAAGATATATATATAAATAATATAATTTTATTATTAACATAAACATTGGATACATATATGTTTTTACTATATATTTTTGTGTTATAATGAAAACGCTGAGGAACCTAGATTTTGGTGAATTCTTTAATGTGACTTTATGCTAAAACAATATTTAAATGTACCCTTTAAAATATTGTATATGTCACACTCTCCTTATAAATACCATTTGATTTCTCTATAACATTTATCCTCTCTAATAATGTTTTACTTTTAACGTGTTTTTTTTAACTACTTTTTCATGGCATTCACACGACATCCATATTATATTTCTTTTATAATAACTTTTGTTATAACAATTAAAAATAAGAAACTTATATAATTTCCACTAGAAGTTAATTATTTGGATATATTTTAATTTGTAATATTACAAATCTTACCAGATTTTGGTGCGTCTAGATATGTCTAGATACATGTATCTCGCAATATATAAGGTTAAAATTAGATGTTATTTATTCTAAATACACCGTATCAAGTAGATTCACATGTATCTGGAGTACATAGATAAATTTCGCTCGCCACTCTTATATGTATCTGATGTTTCAGATACATGCGAATCACACCAGATACATACATATACATGTATCTAGAGTATATTTAGTATAATTCGCATATATCCATAATACATAACTATTTCGCTCGCCTCTCTTCTTATTTTTAGTGTATCTGTAAGTAAAAATATATGTATCTAAGTATATTTTCCTCAATATATGATAAAAAACCTTTAATTAATGATAATATATGTAATTATTTTAAAAAATAGATAGAATTAGTATATATGATATGGAAGTACATCTAATAAAATAGTTACTCCTTGAAAAAAATATGTGAATTAACCACGCTATTATAAAAAAGTTGCGCACTAAGATATTTTCCAAATTATTACATCATGATGGCCCATCAATCCACATGGCTTCCAAAGTTAGGTTTCACAAGTCTATATCATAAAAGAAGCACTAAAAAAGACAAATATCAATGAACCAATTGCATAATCTAATCTTTTCCCAATTTCCATTTATTATTCTTATTCTATTTTCCACTAAAACATATCCCCTTTTTCTATACTCTCTTTTGACCCATGCAACTATACTCAATTGTTTAATCCAACCTTCCCACTTCCTTCTAATCCAAAGAGGTCACCATCATCACATTATTCTTGGTAGGAGAATGATTAATTACTCAAAACATTCATTATGTTCCATAGCTAGTCTATCCTCAAGGAATCCAATATTTGAATGGATTCAAAATTAGAATAATTATTCAATGGGTGGTTGAGGTGACTAATAAGTAATATCTTTTTTGGACAAAGATTAGACATTGTGCATTGAACTATTATTCCAAGATCATAAAGTCAACAAAATTTCAAGTTGTTAGATATTTAAAAAAAAATTATCAAATATTTTATGTTTATATAGAGTTCAGAAGAAGGATATATCCTTTAGGAGCATGATATATGTAGTTTATTTTGACACATATTTTCACATTTTGAATTTATGATTTGTAAATCATACAAAAATAATTTTGTTATAGTTCTGAAGCTCCCCTTTTAAGTTATAAGACATTAATCAAATTAAATTATTTAGTTATCTTTTATCTTCAATTATAAACGAGTAGTCATTTATACAATTATAGTTAACAAATTGTATCGTATTTGCTCTTGATCTTAATATATAGCTTGAACATTGTTCATAACCAAGTATAATATGTGTGTTTGTGTTGAATTTCTTGCACATGTATAATCCAAATTATAATGGTAAATTTGCACCTTTTTTGAATTTATTTTAACACGTAAATTCATCAATTTCATGTTGAATTTTGGTTAAGATCAAAATAAAATACAAGATAATTTGCTAATTTTCAATGTATTTGGTGGGTTATTGCCATATAGATTTTAAAATTAAATTTATTCCATATTTGATAGGAAATATTAACTAAAATCAATATTATTTGTGAAGATAAAATCTATTATCAAATTCTAATCTTAATTATAATTTCAAGATAATAATTCTAGAATATCCCCATTTTGAATCAAAGGACCCTTAACGATGGATACAAAAAAAAAAACTTTTCCTTTTTTAGAAAAATGGTATAGCTAGTGGAAATAAAAATAGGTAAGCGAATTACAAAAATCTCATCAATAAAATCAATTGATCAATTAAAATATAACGAAAAATAAATTAAAAATATTTTTACGATAATCGCCACGTCAACACCCCTTAACTCAACCCGAGTTACTTTATCAAAACCCTAACTACCCCCCACCCCTTAAAAAACCCTATATATACTCCCACCTCATGTACATTTGTCTTCTCTTCTCGTTTCTCTTCATTTCCTCAAATTCACAAAATAGTGACAACACACACATTATAACGTATGCATCTCGATCATATCGAAAACCCTAGCTTAAAAATCATCAAATTAGGGTTCCAAATCGGTGTAAATGTGATTTTTTTGTTGAATTGATACATTGAATCGGTGCAAAATTTGAGTGATTTTTTTTAATTTTTAATTTTTGATTTTGATTTGTGTTTGTGTGTTTATCAATGGCGGAGAGAATGAGGAGATTTGGAGTAGGTTACGCTTTGGCACCGAAGAAACAAGCGAGTTTCATACAGGTATCGCTTGTTAACCTCGCGAAGGAAAGAGGAATCGATCTTGTTAAGATCGATATGGATAAGCCTTTGATTGAACAGGGACCGTTCGATTGTGTTCTTCATAAGCTGTATGGTGAGGATTGGAAGAGGCAATTGGAGGAGTATGCTTTGAAATATCCTCATGTGTTGATTATTGATTCGCTTGAAGCGATTGAGCGGTTGCATAATCGGATTTCGATGCTTCAGGTGGCTACTGAGCTTGAAATCAAGTGTGAAACGACGTCGTTTGGGATTCCTAAACAGACTGTTGTGTACGATGCGAAAATAGTGTCGGCGAGTTATTTGGAGAGTGAGGGATTGAAGTTTCCGGTGATTGCGAAACCGTTGGTGGCTGATGGAAGTGCGAAATCGCATAAGATGTTGTTGGTGTTTAATAAAGATGGGTTGAGTAAATTGAAACCGCCTATAGTGTTGCAGGAGTTTGTGAATCATGGGGCTGTGATTTTTAAGGTTTATGTGGTTGGTGATTATGTGAAGTGTGTGAAGAGGAAGTCGTTGCCTGATGTGATGGAGGAGAATTTAGGGAAATTAGAGAGTTATTTATCATTTTCGCAGGTTTCAAATCTGAATACTTGTGAAAAAAATGATGATAAATACTATAAGTTGATGAATTTGGATGATGCTGAATTGCCCCCATTGAGTTTTCTGACGGAGATAGCAAGAGGGCTTAGACGAGCTACAAAATTGTATCTCTTTAATTTTGATTTGATTAGGGATAACAGGGTTGGAAATAGATACCTTGTTATTGACATTAACTATTTCCCTGGGTATGCAAAGATGCCGAATTACGAGAGTGTGATGACAGACTTTTTCTGGGATGTGTTGAACAAGAATGATAAGGGTTTCGAGAGTTTACAGAAGGGTAGTTGTGAAAAGGAGGTCAGGATGTTAGTTGGGAATAAAGGGTTTGGTGAGGATGAAGGGGCATTACCAGTTTCACCTCTTAAGAGGGAAGAAAAGGAGAATACTATTCAGGTCTAAGGATGTGAAGTGGACGAATCTTTACGCGGCTTGCAGGGGTGGCCAAGGGTCAGTCAGAAGATTTGCTCAAGATATGGACTGTTTTGCAGGTGTTATTGGTGAAGCTGCAGGGATTTCTTCTAGGTAGGGAGTTAGTATAGCAGTGAATAAGTAGGTTCCTGATATGGCCTTCTGAAGGCACTAGATGGTGTTCTTTGTTGAAACATGTACATTCTATCTTTGCAGTCGAGATAGGTACTTGCAGATACTCTTTTTCTAGGAAAGTTTAGTTATTTTAAAGGCAATTGTATTTCATTGGTAACAATATTTCAACATGTGCCTTTAACAACTTCAATCAATGAAATTTGCTGTATTCTCAATGAGTGTCATACTATATTTCCATCATTTTCTTCTGTTTTGCAGTTCAATATAATTGCATGTGGTCTTCGTATCCTAAAGAGTGATTTCTTTCTGTTTATATATTACAGTGTCGTAAGAGGAATATAACTCGGTGAATATTTTTTCCCCTTTGGTGTTTACATGAATAGCTCTTTATTATACTGTCTTGTTCATGGAAGTTGATGTGAATTATGTCAGCAAGACTGCAAGAATATTCCTTTTCTGGACCACAACCCAAACCAGACTGTTCAGACTGAGATCATATTCATTAGCTTTTGTAGCATAACAGTTAGTCCATATTAATTGTCAGATTCTTATGCTATATTTGGGGATGAGAGGCAACTTCAACTTACCACAAGTGTTCATCTTTATCGATTTGTCAAGTTGAAGGTTAATCCTTCACTTGAGAATTAGATTCTCTGGTATTAAGGCTTGGCATGAGGTATTTATACCTTTTTACCTAATGGTTATTTAACTGATTATCATTTACTTTTGCCATTGATTTTATTTTTATGCTAGGGTTACTGTGTTCTTCTTTTGTGCTAGGGCTACTGCTCCTTTGTGATACTTAAGCACTTAAGCATTACAAATGTGAGGAAACAGAAAAAGAATTGTCACTGCCTTTTGTTTCCTGAAATTTGTGGCTCACATTTTTGCCATTGGAGAACTATTTTTCAAAGATCTAGCTGATCTTATTTTTCGGTTTGATTCTTGAACATGATGAAGATTGATCAGAGAGCCCAAGTGCAATTATACCAAGAGTTAGGTTCCCACTGTGTTTATCCTTGTTTTGATGTCCTGGTGACAACTTACTGAAAAGAGAACTTAAACCTTCTTATGTTACTAATGATCTTTCAATTACTGCCAATCCTTTGTACTCTTGCTTTTATGGCTCTTTCATGTGGATGGACTCGTTCAGTTGCCATTGATCAATCAGAGCTATTTGGGGAAGCCATGGTTTCTGCTCTTATACAGTTCGCTTTGAATTTTGGCTGTAGTAGTTCTCGTTTTCCCTTTAACTAAACCATTTTTAATTGTGTGCTTGTCTTGTTTGTCTCCCTATCTCTCTATATCAATTCCTTGGAGACATTAACGACCGACAAAAGGATGAGCAGAAACCTGTCCGTTGTAGCTGCACTCCACCAAAATTTTAAGAGTAGATGATCTTCTGTGGATCTGCAAACCTTAGCATTATACACTCCGTTTCTCTGCTACTTTGCTTCTCTGGTGTATTTCTATTTTTTTTTTGGTAAGAAAAAAGAAACAAAAGAAAAAAGCTTGACAAACAACGGATCCTATGAATCTCTTTCGAATGAACTGCATGAGAGTGACATTCATTTTGCCACCTTATTTATGGGATTATTTCACTTGTTATGGTTGTAGAAGGTATATCTTCCATTATCTTGTTCTTTCTCTTAAGTGTTTGTTGGTCCATGAGACCCTTTTTACGATGCATTTTAGAGTTTATCATCATCTCCGTTTGGTAAAGGTTTCTTTTCCTTTAAGAGGATATACATGTGTACAATAAGGAAAAGAAATGAGTTATGGCGTTGGATTCTATTTATTGGATCAATTTGTCTCTTAGGGTTCTAACTACGCTTAATATCTTTTATCGATGGATTCGTTTTCTGGAAAGACGCTTGTTTTTGGTCATTGTTTTGACAAAATGTATCTCAGAAAGTAGCCCGCATTTATCATGCTGACTTTATTATGCAAGTTTTAGTCCGAGTGAGTTGATGTCACTGTATTTACTACTCACTCGGTTTCATTTTATGTATATTAGTTTGACTAGACACGAAGTTTAAGAATCTAGTTTGAATCTATCTTAAACTAAAGGTATGCCACATACCAAAAACGCCCTTTGAGCTTGTGTCTTAAGCATACCATGTCATTCCTATAACGAACCCATAAGTTAAAACGGAGGGAGTACATATTAGGACACAAGGACCTGAAGAAGTAGGTTTTGGATTATGAGTTAGTTTGACATTTTCGGGCTTCATATCTTTAAAATTTATTGACATTGTTCCACTTGACATGCATCGTTTCTGTTATTTGACGATGCAAATAACATAAAGGTTTTGCCTTTTTTGTTTGCTATTCCATTTGTTAGATAGTAATGATAAATGTTTTCAGCTTGATATAGATTGCATTTATATGAGTGTTGATGAGATAACTGTCTTATTTAGTTGCTTAACTGTGCGATATTGAATTGGCACAACTTTTTTTGCATGATTTTGACGTGGGAGCAAGATGGCATTTTAATTGAGTTGCATGGATTGAATTGGCAAAATCCGTAGTGCTGGGAAACTGTGAAGCGTAATACTAGGAAAAGATTCTAGCTTTATGAACAACCATGTCTATACTTTTAGTGTGTGTACGTACAGCCAGTTAGATACTCTGCATGCTTGTATCTCACATGTCACATGAGCATCTTGGTTATGTACTCCTTTTAACTGCATCTTTTGTTTCCTAGAATGACACATGTATGGAGAGATTCTTTGCAGGAAGGAGGAAGAATTGCACAATTGATTTTGATTCTCGACTTGACTAGCCGAAAGTGCTCTCACTGTTTAAGATTTTTCGTTGATGAGGACCTGTACTACCCTTAAATAGAAGAGGGAAAAGAAAAACAGATAGGGAATACATTATATCTTCATATCCAGAAGTGCCCAGGGCAGCTTTTCGACGAGGGACAACTCTCAACATATAGTGATTTTTGAGAGGAGCTAGGGCCTAGTGCAAGTTTCCGTACCCCAAGAAACCAAAGCATGTCAAATCTATTCTTTCAGATTACAAAAGATGATGTACCAGAAGTCTGAGCAACTTATTTCCTTGTTCTGATGCTGAGTAGTACTTAATAGATAATGGAATGTGCATCCTCAATCTTTTAGAAAAGGTAATGGTAAAGTACATTCTCAACTTTCAGAAAAGAAAATGGTATAAGTATTTCTCTTTCTTCTTCTTGCCTTGTTCGTTTGTTCCCTTTAAATTTTTTCATTTTCTTGACAGGTCGGGTTCTAAATATAGTGTCATGGATGACTTCCTTTGGATTCCTTTTCTTTTTATCTTTTGGCTGTATGAGAAATGATTCTTTAGGCTGCAGTTCTACATTTATGTACTGACTAAAATTATAAGAAGCAGGCGTCAGGAGCAAAGATGTACAATAGCAAAAAAGGAGAGTGAATTGGCACAATGAATACATATTTAGGTTTTCAATCTGATGCACTAAATCAGATATTTGGTCATTCAGGGAAAACTTATAATGTTCAGTGATGTGCTCTCCCCTTACGAGAGAAAATTACTATTTAAGGAGTTCAAATCTGAGCACCTTTTATCAGAAACAGCCTCTCTGTCTCTCGAGGTAGTGGTAAGGTCTGCATACACTCTATCCTCCCCAAAATCTGAGCACTTTTACTATACTAAATTGTAATTGAAATGCATTTCAGATATACTCTTCAGTTTTAAGCATTATACAAAGGCTCAGATGCATGATGCTACATTGACCTCATAGTAATATCTTCAAACTCATTCAATTCTGTAAATCCACTGCCCTATATTTCATTCTTCTTCCCTTCCCCTAGGACAAAAGTGTAACTCCACTTGCATTGATTGCTTCTCAGCAATCTTGTGATGTTGCTTTATCTGAAATTTATTGTGATTTCTTTTTGGGTCATAAAATGTTTCTGCTCTAACTGAAAACTATCGAGGACACGTAGAATGCCTGGCCTTGAGGTTCTGATACTGAATATTTTGTTTAACTTTTGAAGGGCATCTAACCAGATAACAGTTTTGTGTCTTTCATGAATGGTATCTTGGCCTAAAAAAAGTAGGAATTATGTCTATGTACCCAAAGTGTCTGATATTAGCACATAGACTTGATTTCTCAAAAAATATGTGGACGTGCTAATCAGACTCTTGTAAGCTAACCAAGGACCTACACTTGAACTGGTGAAAGTGTTAATTTTTGGGGGTGCTTGATGCCACTGAATTTCGCCTCTTTCTATAATGGCGACTAACTGATTGTTGACAGTTGACGTTCCTGTTGCAAGTGGTATCATTCTTTCTGGTGTGCCATCTTTAGCCTACTAGATAGCTTGGGGTGTTGGCTCTGTAACTTGAGTAACCGTAGCCTTTGTAGAATTGGAATTGGCATTTTCAACACAATAGAAGGGCCTATTAATGCTGCTTATTGTGAATCTTGAAACAAACTGCGTTGTGGTGCGTTGTTCACCCACGCTATGCACTAATCTGCTTATCATTGCTGCATTGTAGTATTGGTGTTCTCATGCAGGTGTTTTGCTTGATTTTGGCTGCTAAACTTGTGCAGACACAGCCATTCGTTTTAAGGAATCTGACCGGCACTAGCATGGAATTTTGATGAAAACATGAAGTGAGGTTTTAGCCACCGTATTTGGACATACTGGTCTAGGTGATGGTGCTCAGCCCCATGCAAACTTCTTTCAGTTAATTGGAACCAGATTTGATCAGGTATTCTGCTCATGTTAGCTTCTTGAACTTCAAGGATCTGCTCTAATTATTTGCACTGCGTGGAGTGTAATATTTTGGGATTTATGGTTTCGGGGTTGCGCCGTTGCGGGTTATAGATCTCAGTAAGATGCTGGTAAACTGATTCATGCAAAAATTTATTGCTGGTTTCCTTCATATTGCAGTCAGTGCATATGCTGCTGATCCATCGGAAACAGCCCCTCTACCTCCCAAGGTAAGGGGTGAGGTTTGCGTACACACTATCCTCCCCAGACCCCACTTGTGGGATTGCACCGGTATGTTGTTGCATATACTGCTGGTGGTGTTATATTAATTCACGTCAATAAGTCTCAAGTTAAAATTGAACTGCTGCACAGTTGAAGCTTGCCTTAAAAAAAAAAGACCGGACAGTTCATGATAAAGGCATATATTACAGGGTGTTTTGGGAGTCCTCTACTGCCGTTGGACCTTGTATTATTTGCTAGGCATCAACCAGTGCTATTTGGCACTTGTGCTGGTGGGATTGTGCTGGTGGGAGGTAGCAAAGTATTCGACGGAATAATATTCTGTATATCCCACCAAAGTATTCGACGGAATAATATTCTGTATAACTATGATTGGAGGACTCCTATTTACATTAGATCCTACAAAAAAGTAAACAAAGGAGACTCTCCTTTACAAAAGTATTCTGTACTACATATAAGATAACACCAAAAGAGTAAAAGATCTTTCTAAAACATGCTGAAAGTAACCTATATGTTGTTCTTTAAGTGAAGCTTTATCTATCTTTCTTGTAGAGACTATAAATGTCAGTCCACGACAATAACATACCCAGTGTAATCATATAAGTGGGTCTGAAAAGGATAGTGTCTAGAGATAGACCCTCGACTCATGAAAATAATAGGAGTGAAGAAATCGAGGCACAATCCTAACCAAGGAATGACAAAACATTAAACCAAGGCACAATCCTAACCAAGGAATGACAAAACATTTTGAAAAAGTAGCTGTAACTACAACAAAATAATACAATAACTGAAGTACAAAAAACAACAAGTAAAGACATCGAAGAAACAAGAAACTATCAAAGTAATACTACGATTGTTAGTATGGAAAGATGAGCAAGACAACACTCAACTATCTATTAACCTTCTACAATCATATGTGTCCTCAAAACCTCCAAATGCGTATACAAATGTTTGTCAAAACAGTTTGACAAATCATTAGGTGTAAGATAATAAGATGGGTATTTTTCTTTTCAAATTGTTTTGATATGTGTTATTTGAATCCACGATTTTTCGAAAATAACTTTTTTACCTCCATGATCCCACCTTTCTTCCGAAAAAAGGGAAGGTTCATGTACACACTTTTCTTGAAGAGCAAACCACCTATCGATGAATGGTAGCTGATGTACATAGTTGATGAATAATGCCAGTTTTGAAACGTTTACAAAGTGGAAAAACTAAAATAAAATCATGGGTCAAATAAGAAAGTATTTTAATTATAACTAACATAACTTAATCAATTGAGAAAAAGAAAAAGGAATTAAATTAAAATTTTGAATTTCTATTTTGTGACATCGAAATGCTGAAAAAAGAGATATTATTATTAAAAAGACAACAAATATTGGTCACTAGGCTTGTGAGGCCGGTCCCGGATAAGAGTTAGACACATTTATGAAAATAATGGACAACACACAAGAAAAATGCTTAAAATTGAATTTCTATTTTGTGACACCGAAACGCTGACAAAAGAGACGCCATTAATGAAAATGCAACCAATACTGATCATCAGGTCAGTGAGGTCGGGCCTAACCAAGTTTGGGTGCCAACAGAGACGATTATCTAATTTCTAAAAAATCAGTGGACTAACACACACAACGAAGCTTAAAAATTTAAAAACCTATTTCATGAAATTGAAATGATGAAAAAAACACAGCATTAATGAAAATGCAACAAGTACTGATCATTAGGCATGTGAGGCTCGACCTGGCCAGTTTAGGGCCCTACAAAGTTGGTTGACAAATATTAGGTAAATCAATGGACTAACAGTCTAACACACGAAAAAAGCTTAAAGTTTTGAATTCTATTTTTTTAACACCGAAATCTTGAAAATAGAAATTTTGTTAGATTTGTTGTACTTAATTTGCAGAACATTTATATATAGTTTTCTCCAATTTTCGTTGATTATATTTAGGAAACAAATGATTTACTTTATTGTTGGAAAACTAATTAAATGTCACTAACATGTTGACGTCAGCCTTATTTTGTTGATAAATCGCATTAGACAAATACGTTTTATTCCTTAGTTATCTTCAATACATTTTTCTTGTTTTTCCTCTTAATTGACCTAATGGAATTAACATATATTCTCTGTTATTATACAAGAACTTCACTTTATTGCTTATAATTCCACCACTTTATTAATTTACTCTCACATAAATACACATACACTTAATAACTTTATTATGGCAAATTTAGTAATAAATTTATGACGAATACTACTTTAAAAAATGTGAATTTCTGAAACGTTATGATGTTGTTGAAAATATTGTGAAACTTACTTATTTCCAAGAAGAAAATGGAGATTGATAATGATTTCTTCATTTGAAAATCCTCCTCTCTTAACTTTAGGCCTAAAATAATTATTCCACTTAATCTACAACTCTTTCCACATCTTTGGAATTAATTTCCAATTTGTATGGCCATTTTTCTTTATATAATCAATTAATTTTTCATCTTTCATCTTCATCTTTTGTCCATGCCCCCTTCTTCAAATTATCTTCATCATCTTTGCAACATGGATACCTCCCCATATTATTACAATGAACTTTATTAACAACACGATGACAAAGCATCTCGCGTTAGCAGAATCCGAGGAAAATGATCTTGTTGAATAGGTTTATTATGAGATATCAAGAAAGCATAGTGTGTGGTGGCTATTATAACATTATGGAGAACATAATTATAACAAATGTTTCAAAGTTTCAATCAAGAAGCCATTACATGGTGCGATCTGAATTAGTTAGGATTCCAATATGGGATTGTGGGAAACAAAAAAAAAAGGATAGTTTCAAATATCATTATAATATGTTGAATTTTAAAAGTTGTGAATGGAAAATGAAGAGTTGTGACTATTCTGAAGAATTGCGACTTTTTCAAAAGATTGTGACTTTTCCAAAGGATTGCGACTTTTCGAAAAGGTTGTGACCTTTCCGATAATGCACAATAAGCACATGTTCACACTACCCTTTGTTATCTATAAATAGAGGAATTTCCTCATATTTTTTAATAATGAATTTCTGGACTTCTTCTTCTTTTACACAAACAAATTCTAGTATTTTACTGTTGTTGAGTGGTTCGCTGACACTGTTATTTTACGTGCGATTTGGAAGGTTATATAATTTGGAATAATCAATTCATAGCTTGGTTAGATTTGCTAATACTTAATTTGCAGAATATTTATATAAATTTGTCCCAATTTTTGTTGATTCTATAAGAAACAAATGATTTACTTTATTCTTGGAAAAATATTAAATGTCACTAGCATGTTGACCTCATGCTTATTTTGTTAATAAGTCGCATTTGACAAATGCGTTTTGTGCCTTAGTGATCTTCAATGCATTTTCTTGTTTTCCCTCTTAATTGAATTAGTGGAATTAACATATATTCTCTATTATTATACAAGAACTTCACTTTATTGCATATAATTCCACCACTTTTATTAATTTACTCTCACATAAATACTCATACACTTAATAACTTATTTATGCCAAATTTAGTATTAAATTTATCCCAATATAGTTATAGATGTTGTTTTGTATCTTCTTTGTTGTCTGTTTTCTTATGATCCCGCGTCAGATATCTTTTTTGGGTGTTCATCAGAAACATACTTTCTACTTTATAAGGTAGAGGTAAAATTTGTGTACATTCTAACCTCCTCAAACCCAATTTGTGGAATTACACTTGGTATGTTATTTTTGTTACTTATATACTTCTCAATATAGTTACAAAGTTGTGTTATGCTCCTTTTGGGAGTCCTTTGCTGCTTGTCATGCGGCATGTCTTGGACAAGGGAGTGCGTATGCAGATTTTGAACACTCAATCTTAGGAGGGGAGGAAGAGAGGTTGTTTTCGATGAATCCTTGGTTCAAAAAAATAACAGAAGAGAAGAAACCAAGACAATCCTTAAACGAGGCATGACAAAATATTCTTTTAAAAAAAAGGAGTTGTAACTACAATAAAATGATACAATAATTGAAGTACAAGAAACAACAAATAGTAAAGAAATAGAAGAAATAAGAAACTATCAGAGTAATACTACGAGTCTACGACTATTAATATGGAAAAATAAGCGAGATAACACTTAACTACCTAGTAAACTTGTGCAATTATTTGTGTCCTCTATATAAATGTCAGTCCACAAAACCTTTAAATGCGTATACAAATGTTTGTCAAATCATTAGATGTAAGATAATAATATGGGTATTTTTACTTATGTATTTTTCTTTTCAAACTGATTTGATATGTGTTATTTGAATCTGCGATTTTTGCGAAAATAACTTTTTAACCTCCGTAAGGTCTATGTACACTCTATTCTTCAAGAACAAACCACCTATCGATGAATGGTAGCTAATGTACATAGTAGATGAATAATGCCGTTTAGAAAGTGGAAAAAATAAAATAAAATCATGGGTCAAATAAAAATATATTTTAATTATAACTAAGAGAACTTAATCAATTAGGAAAAAGAAACAGGAATTAAATTAAAATAGAGAAACCAATAAAAATCATCAATTTTTTATTTTTTTATTTTGCTTTACTTTTTCGAGGTTTGTTTTGACTAATTTTTTGTCACGCCCCGAGAGGGTACCCTAGGCGTGGCCGGCACTCAGAAACCATCTCTGGCCTCTGAGAGAACCACTTGGTCTCATCACTTATTCATTCATCAGCGGAAGATTTAATAAGAATACTTATATGGGCTCTCCATTACCAACATCTAATGAAAGAAGAAATGTTTTTTTTTTGAAGAAGTAGTTTCAAAGGAGAACTACTCCAATTACATCATTAAACTTTGTCTATGAAGCCTCTAATACTCTTAGATGGTGCCAATGACATATCCATGGCTACCTTAAAAGAAACATAATACTCAACAATACTTAAAGGATAAAGAGTTCCTCCGAATATAAGAAGGACTCACCAAATAGCTGAAAAATAATGATCTTCAACGAAGCGCCTGTTGAGGATCTCTAACACCTGTATCTGCATCATAAAACGATGCAGGTCGAATGACGTCAGTACGTGAAATGTACGAGTATGTAAAATGGCAGGAAGGTAAGGACAAATATCAAGAAACTTCTCTCAAGAAAACTCAGCTCAGAACTCAACATCATCTCAACATCAATATGTAATGCAAGTTTAAAATATAATAATAAAAATAATAGTAACAAGCAATGCTTACTCAATTGGGAGTTTCTCTAACCGACAACCATCACTTATGAGCTAGCGATGATACAACGAAGCGATGTCGTTGCCACATCCATCCAATACCTTGCCAGGGTAAAGGACATCACCATCTTGGATCCACTCATCAAAGTCCTCTTTTTGGGACTTAAGAGGCATAGCCTCCATCCTACGCTGGCTACGTAGTTCTGGGGTTTGAGTCAATTAAACTCTTACCCAACTCGGTGCTCAATACTACTCCCAAAATATGTGCTCATATTAAACTCATCATCTAGTCTCATTGGACTTTAATTTAAATCATCAAACTCATCTTATTACCTCTTCATCAATTATTATACTTCGAAAACATCATTTACATCTCATCAAAACATCTTGCTCAAAACATCATTTACTCAAAAAATCATTTAAACTCAATTCTTTTGCTCTTTCAAAACTCAATAAAATACATATATAGTATTAATTCATATCACTCTTTTTATCAATGAAAATATTAAAAAGCCAACATCTTTACTCAAAATATGTGTAAAAATATTCATGAACATCAAATCAATTAGGATTCATGGGAAAGTAGCCATGAACAATAATTCCAATAATATGAGAGATAACAATAATAATAATAATATTAATGCATAAATATATCTAACTCAATAGGAGAAGAATTATTTCATTTAGAATTCACGATTTGGATAAAACTCAACTATAACTCAATTATAATGAATTTAAATATTGGGCGCATGGACGAACTCAATCCGATGCTATGAAAGCCTTACATACCTTAAATCGGAAGCTTTACTTCGAATTGGAACACTCTTGGACCCCTAGCCTTTTCTTCTCGCCGGTTTATTTTGTGTACTACCCGGAGTATAAGAATCACTAGAGTAGTATTTTTATACTACTAAAACTAAAACTATATTTGAGAAGGAGTAAAGAAGTATATAGAGAGAAGAGTTGCTTAAGAAAGCTTGGTGAATAAAATGAGGAAATAAGGTGGGTATTTATAGGTGTGGAGGAGGGACCTAACAATAAATAAACATAATCATAAAGGATGATCTTGAAAATTCAATGGAGAATTTTGATGTCATGGATGATGTCAAATGGTTCTAGATCTTTCTATGGTAGGTGAGATGAAATCTCTTTTAACGGAATATCTGTTTTCGAAGCTACGTTTGAATAAGATAAATTCCTTATTAGGATTTGGTGTCTTCATAAGAATTGTAGATATAGAAGTCTAGTTTCAGTTAGTTCAAGAATCATCCAATTTGGAGCATTCTACATCGAGATATGAATTTTATTCTACAAATACTCCATTCCGTCACAGCACTATGTCTTGCAAAGATCAATTTATTTGATCTACTTAAAATCCGAATCTTAAGATATGATCTTTGGCTTTTTTACCCCATATTGTAGGGTGGATCTCGAAAGATATGAAAGATCTCCCTCCAAGCCGTACATACGACTTTCATCGAATACGGCTTTCCGCAGAATTCTATATGTATCTATGAGATCGAGTATGGAATTCTGTTTACTCACTTTAAATTGAGTATCTGAAAGTTGTAGGTAATGATGTTGTGGTTATTCAGAAATTTGAATCACCTAATTTGGACCATCCTATGAAAAGTTATGCCCAAATTACTTTAGGCATGAGAGAACATAATCAAAATACTTTTAGAACATAATCAAAATACTTTAGAACATGATCAAATTTCTTTAGAACATGATCAAAATACTTTTAGAACATGATCAAAATACTTTAGAACATGATCAAAATCTTTAGGCATGAGAGAACATGATCAAAATACTTTTAGAACATGATCAAAATACTTTAGAACATGATCAAAATCTTTTCATGCCTTCATATAAGGACTTTTGATAAATCAACAATTTAATGCATTTAAAAGCCAATATAAGTTAATATAAGATAGGTAATTAAATTTCATATATTTAATAACCTATGCATTTGGAATTATGATATGAAAAATCCATAAAGTTTCATGCTTGAATTAAATAGAAAACTTTGATAATTTATTTGGACTTCATGAAAGAAAGGATCCATGAATCAATAATATTTATGGGGTGTTACAATATCTCCCCCTTGGAATCATTCGTCCTCGAATGAAGATGAAACTAGGAGACATCAAGAATGAGTATCATCAAGACATCAATTTCTCATAAACTCCATTACTAAAATTCAAGAATATACATCGACTCAAAGGTTGGAGTAAGGAATATTACCTTGAACATCATCATCGGAAGGCACAAATAGATGAGGATATTTAGCCTTCATATCTTCTTCAGCTTCCCATGTAGCCTCTTCAACAAATTGATTTCGCCACAGGACTTTGACAGATGCTACTTCCTTAGTTCTTAATTTGCGAACCTGACGATCAAGAATCTGAACTGGAATCTCTTCATAACTCAAACTCTCTTTCACTCCAATGCTCTCAGCTGGGACAACAAGTGAAGGATCTCCCAAACACTTCTTAAGCATAGAGATGTGAAACACGGGATGAATAGCAACTAATTCTGGGGGCAACTCCAATTCATAGGCTACGTTACCTACCCTCCTCATAATTTGATAAGGACCAATGTAGCGAGGACTAAGCTTTCCTTTCTTTCCAAATCTCATCACACCCTTCATGGGTGAAACTTTCAAGTATACCCAATCGTACACTTCGAACTCCAAATCTCTCCTCCTAACATCAGTGTAGGATTTTTGGCGACTCTGAGCTGTCCTCAACCTTTCTTGGATGGTTTTCACCTTCTCCATAGCTTGGTGAACCAAGTCTGGTCCAATCAACTCAGCTTTACCAACTTTGAACCAACTAATTGGTGATCTACATCTCCTCCCATTAGAGCTTCATAAGGAGCCATTTGAATACTCGAATGGAAACTATTATTATATGCAAACTCAATAAGGGGTAAATGATCATCCCAATTACCTTTGAAGTCAATGACACAGGCTCTTAACATATCCTCCAAAGTCTGTATCGTACGCTCTGCCTGGCCATCTGTTTGCGGATGAAAAGCAGTACTAAGGTTCACTCTTGAACCCAAACCCTTCTGAAATGACTTCCAAAATTGAGCAGTAAATTGAGCTCCCCTATCAGAGATGATAGACAAAGGAACTCCATGCAGTCTAACAATCTCTCTAAGATACATTTTGGCATAATCCTCTGCAGTGTTGGTAGTCTTCACTGGCAAGAAATGTGCCGATTTGGTCATCCTATCCACAATCACCCAAATAGAGTCATGTTGTTTGCGGGTTCGTGGTAAACCGGTAATGAAGTCCATATTGATCATTTCCCACTTCCATTCTGGGATCTCTATATTCTGAGCCACTCCACAAGGCCTTTGGTGCTCAACTTTAACTTGTTGGCAGTTTGGGCACTTGGACACAAACTCTGCTATATCTCTCTTCATTCCACTCCACCAGTATACTTCTCTCAAGTCATGATACATCTTTGTTGAACCTGGATGGATGGAATACTTGGAATTATGGGCTTCTTCCATGATTCTCTCTCGAATACCATCAACACTTGGAACACATAATCTTCCTTGATATCTCAACACTCCATCTCCCCCTTTGGTAAAAGCCATTACCTTCTGCTTGTGAACCTCATCCTTCAGTTGAAGAAGAATGGGATCCTGATCTTGTTTCTCTTTCACCTCTGCAACTAGAGATGATTCAGCTCTATTTCGTACTATTATACCACCCTCACTAGAGTCAATAAGTTGAACTCCCAAACGCGCAAGTCTATGCACTTCCTTTGCCAACTCCTTCTTTTCCTCTTCCACATGAGTTGTACTCCCCATAGATAACCTGCTAAGAGCATCAGCAACTACATTTGCTTTACCTGGGTGGTAGAGAATGCTCATGTCATAATCCTTGAGCAACTCTAGCCATCTCCTCTGCCTCAAATTCAGCTCCTTCTGGCTGAATACATATTGTAAGCTCTTATGGTCTGTGAACACATCCACATGTACACCATAAAGATAGTGACGCCAGATCTTAAGAGCAAATACCATAGCTGCCAACTCAAGGTCATGAGTGGGGTAGTTTCTCTCATGAGTCTTAAGTTGCCTGGAGGCATAGGCAATGACCTTACCTTTCTGCATCAATACACATCCCAACCCAACTCTTGAAGCATCACAATAGGTTACAAAACCATCCGTTCCTTCGGGTAGGGATAGTACTGGAGCAGTAGTCAATCTAGCTTTCAACTCTTGAAAACTTTTCTCATAAGCATCAGACCATTGAAACTTAGCCTTCTTCTGAGTCAGCTTAGTCAATGGTGAGGATATGGATGAAAATCCCTCAACAAACCTTCTGTAGTAACCAGCCAAACCTAAGAAACTCCTTATGTCGGTTGGAGAGGTGGGTCGGGGCCAGTTCTTAACTGCCTCAATCTTTTGAGTATCAACTTGGATTCCATCCCCAGATATAATATGGCCTAGGAATGCTACAGACTCAAGCCAAAACTCACACTTTGAAAACTTAGCATACAACCCCTCCTCCTTAAGAGTTTGAAGGACAATCCTAAGGTGATTATCATGCTCACTCTTACTTCTAGAGTAGACCAAAATATCATCGATGAAGACAATTACAAACGTATCTAGGTATGGCTTGAATACTCGGTTCATGAGGTCCATAAAAGCTGCTGGAGCATTTGTCAATCCAAAGGACATAACAAGAAACTCAAAATGACCATAGCGGGTTCGAAAAGCCGTCTTCGGGATGTCACATTCTCTCACTTTCAACTAGTGATAGCCTGATCTGAGGTCTATCTTAGAGAAACATGTGGCACCCTGAAGTTGGTCAAATAAATCATCTATTCTGGGGAGAGGGTACTTGTTTTTAATGGTGACCTTGTTTAGTTGTCGGTAATCAATGCACATTCTAAGTGACCCATCTTTCTTTCGCACGAATAGGACAGGAGCGCCCCAAGGTGAGACACTTGGCCTAATAAACCCCTTATCTAGGAGGTCTTTCAGTTGTTCTTTCAACTCTTTCAACTCAGCAGGAGCCATCCTATAAGGAGGAATGGAGATAGGTTATGTATCAGGAAGGACATCAATACCAAAGTCTATCTCTCTATCAGGAGGGATTCCGGGTAGATCCTCAGGAAAGACTTCAGGAAACTCATTCACAATGGGAACTGACTCAAGAGATGGAGTCTGATCATTAATATTTTTGACTCGGACTATGTGATATATACATCCCTTAGAGATTAATTTTCTAGCCTTAAGGTAGGAAATAAATTTACCCCTAGGCACTACAGAATTCCCCTTCCACTCTAATATAGGCTCGTTTGGAAATTGAAACTTGACAATTCGGGTCCTACAATCAACTGAAGCATAACAAGAATAAAGCCAGTCCATACCAAGAATCACATCAAAATCAACCATGTCCAACTCAACTAAGTCAGCCATGGTATCCCTATGATAGATTGACACAGTACAATTTCTATAGACCCTCTCAGCTAAGATAGAATCACCAACAGGAGTAGACACACTGAAAGGTTCAAGAAGACACTCAGGAAGGATCTCAAATTTACTAGCCAAGTAAGGAGTCACAAAAGATAATGTAGCACCAGGATCAAGTAATGCATACACATCAAAAGAAAGGACTCGAAGCATACCAGTAACAACGTCGGGTGCATTTTCTTGGTCTTGGCGACTACCCATAGCATACAGACGGTTGGTTCCCCCACCTGCACTTGAAGCTGCACCTCTATGATTACCTCTATTCTGTGGAGCTGCAGAAGAAAACTAAGCTCTACTACTTCCATCTCCCTGCCTCTTTGAAGGACACTCATTCTGGAAGTGACCTGTCTTTCCACATCCATAGCAAGCATTGGTGCCCACACGACACTCTCCCAAATGGAGCCTCCCACATCTAGCACATGGTGGTTTTCCTCTAGAGCCTTGAGCCATACTTAATTGGGATTGAGAACCTTGAGATCGAAAGTTTTGGTAACTTAGCGATCTCTGATCATACCTGGTATTAGGTGTAAAAGCATTTGTTGGGGAAGGTGCATAATTGGAAGACCTTTTCTGAAAGAAAGACTTGTTACCCTTCCCTTGCTTCTGCTCATTCTCATGCCCAGTAGACTTAGCCTTCTTGCTTAGGTGTTCCTCTCGGTCCTTTTTCTTGTCATCCTCAACCTGCTGAGCATACACCATCAATCTAGAAAACTCCATGTCAGAAATCATTAGCATTGCCTTACATTCTTTCTTTACATGTTTGCCTAGGCCAGAGACAAACTTCCTCATCTTAGACCTCATATGAGGAATCATTTCTGGGGCATATTTGGACAATTGAATAAACTTCAAACTATACTCTTTCACAGTCATACTCTCTTGCTTGAGGTTCACAAACTCCTCAATTTTTGCTTCACGTAGCTCTTGGGGAAAGAAGTTATCAAGAAATGCTCTTTCAAACTCATCCCAAAGAGCAGGCTCTGCATCCTCACCTCTACTTTCTTCCCACTGATTATACCAGACATTTGCCACATCCTTGAGTTGATAAGACACCAATTCAACCCCCTCAATCTCTGTAGCATGCATCGCTTTTAGTATTTTCCACATCTCATCAATGAAATTTTGGGGGTCTTCATCAACGTTGGAGCCCGTGAAGACCGGCGGATTCATTCTCAGAAAATCTCTGATCCTCGTGGCAGCAGACGGCTCTTGATAACTAGAGTTAGGAGTTGGTGAACTCTGGCTACTATTTCGAGCAGCCACCAACTGGGTGAGCATAGCAATCGCTCATCGAAAATCTTCCTCAAAAGTAGGAGTGGTCTGAACAGTAGGTACTTGGGGTATCTCAGTAAACCTTGCAGGTCGGCCCCTAGCTCTCCGTGGAGGCATCACTGATTGTGGAACAGCAGTGCTGGCAGCGTTCCTCTGACTAGATGAACGTTTAGGAGGCATGTCTGAAACGTGTAAACGCACGAATTATAAAGGAAGCTTTTATAGAGTTAAACTCTATCGCACGAACTCAGATTATGAAAGAAGTGAAATAATTCCTAATGTCCTATAGCCTCCTGATTATAAGTGTGGTGCACGACACACCTATAAGCAAGACTCTACTAGACACGGCTTCATAGACACCCTAGGACTCTTGAACTCTGTGCTCTGATACCAAGTTTGTCACGCCCCGAGAGGGTACCCTAGGCGTGGCCGGCACTCAAAAACCATCTCTGGCCTCTGAGAGAACCACTTGGTCTCATCACTTATTCATTCATCAGCGGAAGATTTAATAAGAATACTTATATGGGCTCTCCATTACCAACATCTAATGAAAGAAGAAATGTTTTTTTTTTGAAGAAGTAGTTTCAAAGGAGAACTACTCCAATTACATCATTAAACTTTGTCTATGAAGCCTCTAATACTCTTAGATGGTGCCAATGACATATCCATGGCTACCTTAAAAGAAACATAATACTCAACAATACTTAAAGGATAAAGAGTTCCTCCGAATATAAGAAGGACTCACCAAATAGCTGAAAAATAATGATCTTCAACGAAGCGCCTGTTGAGGATCTCTAACACCTGTATCTGCATCATAAAACGATGCAGGTCGAATGACGTCAGTACGTGAAATGTACGAGTATGTAAAATGGCAGGAAGGTAAGGACAAATATCAAGAAACTTCTCTCAAGAAAACTCAGCTCAGAACTCAACATCATCTCAACATCAATATGTAATGCAAGTTTAAAATATAATAATAAAAATAATAGTAACAAGCAATGCTTACTCAATTGGGAGTTTCTCTAACCGACAACCATCACTTATGAGCTAGCGATGATACAACGAAGCGATGTCGTTGCCACATCCATCCAATACCTTGCCAGGGTAAAGGACATCACCATCTTGGATCCACTCATCAAAGTCCTCTTTTTGGGACTTAAGAGGCATAGCCTCCATCCTACGCTGGCTACGTAGTTCTGAGGTTTGAGTCAATTAAACTCTTACCCAACTCGGTGCTCAATACTACTCCCAAAATATGTGCTCATATTAAACTCATCATCTAGTCTCATTGGACTTTAATTTAAATCATCAAACTCATCTTATTACCTCTTCATCAATTATTATACTTCGAAAACATCATTTACATCTCATCAAAACATCTTGCTCAAAACATCATTTACTCAAAAAATCATTTAAACTCAATTCTTTTGCTCTTTCAAAACTCAATAAAATACATATATAGTATTAATTCATATCACTCTTTTTATCAATGAAAATATTAAAAAGCCAACATCTTTACTCAAAATATGTGTAAAAATATTCATGAACATCAAATCAATTAGGATTCATGGGAAAGTAGCCATGAACAATAATTCCAATAATATGAGAGATAACAATAATAATAATAATATTAATGCATAAATATATCTAACTCAATAGGAGAAGAATTATTTCATTTAGAATTCACGATTTGGATAAAACTCAACTATAACTCAATTATAATGAATTTAAATATTGGGCGCATGGACGAACTCAATCCGATGCTATGAAAGCCTTACATACCTTAAATCGGAAGCTTTACTTCGAATTGGAACACTCTTGGACCCCTAGCCTTTTCTTCTCGCCGGTTTATTTTGTGTACTACCCGGAGTATAAGAATCACTAGAGTAGTATTTTTATACTACTAAAACTAAAACTATATTTGAGAAGGAGTAAAGAAGTATATAGAGAGAAGAGTTGCTTAAGAAAGCTTGGTGAATAAAATGAGGAAATAAGGTGGGTATTTATAGGTATGGAGGAGGGACCTAACAATAAATAAACATAATCATAAAGGATGATCTTGAAAATTCAATGGAGAATTTTGATGTCATGGATGATGTCAAATGGTTCTAGATCTTTCTATGGTAGGTGAGATGAAATCTCTTTTAACGGAATATCTGTTTTCGAAGCTACGTTTGAATAAGATAAATTCCTTATTAGGATTTGGTGTCTTCATAAGAATTGTAGATATAGAAGTCTAGTTTCAGTTAGTTCAAGAATCATCCAATTTGGAGCATTCTACATCGAGATATGAATTTTATTCTACAAATACTCCATTCCGTCACAGCACTATGTCTTGCAAAGATCAATTTATTTGATCTACTTAAAATCCGAATCTTAAGATATGTTCTTCATGAAAGTTGTAGGTAATGATGTTGTGGTTATTCAGAAATTTGAATCACCTAATTTGGACCATCCTATGAAAAGTTATGCCCAAATTACTTTAGGCATGAGAGAACATAATCAAAATACTTTTAGAACATGATCAAAATACTTTAGAACATGATCAAATTTCTTTAGAACATGATCAAAATACTTTTAGAACATGATCAAAATACTTTAGAACATGATCAAAATCTTTAGGCATGAGAGAACATGATCAAAATACTTTTAGAACATGATCAAAATACTTTAGAACATGATCAAAATACTTTAGAACATGATCAAAATCTTTTCATGCCTTCATATAAGGACTTTTGATAAATCAACAATTTAATGCATTTAAAAGCCAATATAAGTTAATATAAGATAGGTAATTAAATTTCATATATTTAATAACCTATGCATTTGGAATTATGATATGAAAAATCCATAAAGTTTCATGCTTGAATTAAATAGAAAACTTTGATAATTTATTTGGACTTCATGAAAGAAAGGATCCATGAATCAATAATATTTATGGGGTGTTACATTTTTTTTATAAAAAAATCACTGTATCATATTTGCGCTTTGAAGATAAAAATCATTTTTAGTAGAAAATATTGTATTCCATACTTCCCACACTAATTCAAATTAATCAAACTTTCAAGTGAATACTAAACATCGAACGATAACAACAAACAAATGTTCATCCTCTTAGAAATTTTTGCAAATATATATATATATATATATATATATATTGTGACATCGAAATGTTGAAAAAAGAGATGTCATTATTAAAAAGGCAATCAATATTGGTCACTAGGCCCGTGTGGCCCATCCTGGACAAGTTTGGAGTCTAAACGAGTTGGTCGACACATTTATGTAAACAAGGGGCAATACACAAGAAACATGCTTAAAATTTTGAATTTCTATTTTGTGACTCTGAAACACTGACAAAAGAGATGTCATTAATAAAAATGCAACCAATATTGGTCATCATGTCAGTAAGGCCGGGTCTAACCAAGTTTGGGTGTCAATAGAGACAATCATCCAATTTCTAAAAAATCAGTAGACTAACACACACAAAAAAACTTAAAATTTACAATGCTATTTTGTGAAATTGAAACGATGAAAAAAACACAACATTGATGAAAATGCAACAAATATTGATCATCAAGCATGTGAGGCTCGGCCTGGCCAAGTTTAGGACCCTACAGAGTTGGTCGACAAATATTAGGTAAAACGCTTACAGTTTTGAATTTCTATTTTTTTAACACCGAAATCTTGAAAATAGAAATTTTGTTAGATTTGCTATACTTAATTTGAAAAACATTTATATATATTTCCCTCAATTTTCGTTGATTCTATTTAGGAAACAAATGATTTACTGTTGTAAAATAAATTATCTTGACAAAATAAGAAGGAGAGAGTAGGAGAAAGAAAGAAGAACAGAGTAGAAAACGTATCTGTGCATTTTTCATTCATGCCAAATTATGGCAATTTATAGAAAGAAAATGGAGACAAGTTGGACTACTTGTCTAGTGGGCCCCACCTAATCAATTAGCTAGTGGGTCCCATTACAATGACATCCACTTCTCCACTTATTTCTTTAACACTCCCTCTTGAATGTCCATGTGAAATGTGCCTTATTAAGAACTTTACATGAAAATAATATACATATTTATCGTAAACATCCATAAATATTGTGCCTCGTTAAAACCTTATTAGAAAAAATCCAGTGGAAAAAAACCTAGTGAAGGAAAAAGAGTACACATATCTGGTAATACGCTTGACTGCTGCCACATTAAAATCTTTATCAGGAAAACCCAGTGGGACAAAACCTTGGTTAAGAAAAAAAGAATGCAACACGTATTTTACTCTCCCTGATGTAAACTTCATTCGATATTTTGGAGACGATGCATTCCAACCTTATATCTCAGCTTCTCAAAAGTTGATGTTGGTAATGCCTTTGTGAATAAATCTGCAAGATTATCACTTGAACAAACTTGTTGTACATCAATATCACAATTCTTCTGAAGATCATGTGTGAAGAATAATTTTGGTGAAATATGTTTCGTTTTGTCTCCTTTTATGAAACCACCTTTTAATTGAGCTATGCACGCGACATTGTCTTCGAATATTATTGTGGGTACTTTGACATCATTTTCCAGGCCACATCTTTCTTTAATGAATTATATCATCGATCTCAACCACACACATTCTCTACTTGCTTCATGAATTGTTATTATTTCAGCATGATTTGAAGAAGTAACAATAATGGAATGCTTTGTAGATCACCATGATACAGCAGTTCCTCCGTGTGTAAATAGATAACCTGTTTGAGATCGAGCTTTATGTTGGTCTGATAAATAACCTGCATCTGCATAACCAATAAGGTCTGCACAATCTTTGTTAGTATAAAACAAACCAATATCAATAGTACCCTTTAGGTATCGCAAAATATGCTTGATACCGTTCCAATGCCTTCGCATTGAGGATGAACTATACCTTGCCAGCAAATTAACAGAAAATGTTATATCAGGTCTGGTTGCGTTAGCAAGATACATAAGTGCACCAATTGCACTAAGATATGGTACTTCAGGACCAAGAAGTTCTTCGTCCTCTTCTGAAGGTCAAAATAGATCTTTTTCCACTTCAAGTGATCGAACAACTATTGGAGTACTTAATGGATGTGCTTTGTCCATATAAAATCTTTTTAAGATTTTCTCAGTGTAGGCAGATTGATGGACAAAAATCCCGTCTACTAAATGTTCAATTTGCAAACCTAGACAAAGTTTTATCTTTCCAAGGTCTTTCATTTCAAATTCTTTCTTTAGATATTCAATTGCCTTTTGGATCTCTTCAGGAGTTCCAATGAGATTTATGTCATCAACATAAACGATGAGTATAACAAACTCTGATTCCATTTTCTTAATAAAAATACATGGACAAATGACATCATTTATATAGTCTTCATTTATTAAGTACTCACTAAGGCGATTATACCACATGCGCCCTGATTGTTTCAGACCATATAATGATTTTTGCAATTTCATTGAGTATATATCCCGAGACTTATTACATGCTTCAGGCAATTTTAATCCTTCTGGTATTTTAATGTAAATTTCATTATCAAGTGAACAATAAAGGTAAGCTGTAACTACATCCATTAGATGTATTTCAAGATTTTTACATACAACTAAACTGATGAGATATCGAAAAGTTATTCCATCCATAACAGGTGAATATGTTTCTTCATAGCTGACCCCGGGTATTTGAGAGAATCCTTGTGCAACAAGGCGTGCCTTGAATCTTACAATTTCATTTCTTTCATTTCGTTTTCGCACAAAAACTCATTTGTAGCCAGCTGGTTTTACACCTTCAGGGGTTTGGACTACAGGTCCAAAAACCTCACGTTTAGTAAGTGAGTCTAATTCTAATTGAATTGCCTTTTGCTATTTTGGTCAATCACATCTACGTCGACATTGTTCGACGGATTTAGGTTCAAGACTTTTACTATCTTGCATGAGGTTAATTGCAACATTATATGCAAAAATATTATTCACCGTAATTTTTGATCGACTTAGATTTATCTCATCACCGGTAGAAATTATTGAAAGTTATTCATTTACTTAAGTCTCGGGTTCACTGATTTCTTCAGGAATATCAAGATTACTCAAATCTTGACCTTCTTTAGGAGGTTCTTTTGTAGTATCATCTTTTATTATTTCTCACGCTTGTCTTTTTAGGATTTTTATCCTTTGAACCCAATGGTCTACCACGCTTCAGGCGTGTTTGAGATTCAGAAGCTATGATACTAGTAGATGGTTCTTTTGGGACATCAATCCGGATAGGCACATTCAATGCAGAGATATGTGACTTAGTTATCCGTTTCAAATCAGTAAATGCATCTGACATTTGATTTGCTATTTTTTGTAAGTAGATGATCTTCTGGACCTCTCGCTCACATGTGCGGGTACGTGGATCAAAATGAGATAGTGATGAAATTTTCCACGCAATTTCTTGTTCGGGTTCCTTTTTATCTCCCTCTAATGGCGGAAAAGTTGTTTCATCAAACCGACAATCTTCAAATCGAGTAGTGAATAAGTCTCCAGTCAACGATTCAAGGTGTCAAATTATGGAGGGTAAGTCAAACCCAACATATATGCCCAACCTTCGTTGAGGGCTCATCTTTGTACGTTGTGATGGTGCTACAGTCACATATACTGCACAACCAAAAATTCTTAGATGGACTATATTTGTCTCATGACCAAATACTAATTATGACGGAGAGTATTTATTATAATATATCGGTCTGAGACGTACAAGTGCTGCTGCATGTAAGATAGCATGTCCCAAACAGTAATTGGCAAAAAAAATTCATTAGTAGGGGTCTTGCTATCAATTGTAAGCACTTAATAAATGACTCTGCAAGGCCATTTTGAGTATGAACATAAGCAACAGGATGTTCAATTTTTATCCCAATTGATAAGCAATAATCATTAAAAGCTTGGGATGTAAATTCTCCAGCATTATCAAGGCGAATGGCCTTAATTGGATAATCTGAGAATTGCGCCCTTAATCTTATTATTTGTGCTAACAACTTCGCAAACGTCAGGTTGCGAGATGATAACAGGCATACATGAGACTATCTAGATGATGCATCTATTAGGACCATAAAATATCTAAACAATGAACTAGGTGGATGAATAGGTCCACATATATCTCTATGTATACGCTCTAAAAAGGCAGAATATTCGATGCCAACCTTCAGGATCGAAGGTCTGACAATTAATTTGCCTTGATAACAAGCAGCACATGAAAATTCATCATTCGTAAGAATCTTTTGGTTCTTTAACGGATATCCAGTTGAATTTTCAAGAATTCGTCTCATCATTATTGATCCAGGATGACCTATTCGATCATGCCATAACACAAATGTATTTAGATCAGTAAACTTCTGGTTTACGATCATTTGTGCTTTAATTACACTAATTTTTGCATAGTATAGGCCAGATGACAAAGTTGGTAATTTTTCCAAAATATATTTCTGGCATGAGACACACTTGGTTATACCAAGGTATTCAATATTCATTTCATTTAGTATCTCAACATGATATCCATTTATGCGAATATCTTTAAAACTCAACAAGTTTCTCGGAGATTTAGAAGAGAATAGTGCATCTTCTATAACAATTTTTGTCTCCTTAGGCAGAATTATAGTAGCTATTCAAGAGCCTTCAATCATTTTTGAATTATCAGAAATTGTAGTAACATTTACTTTTCTTTTAACCAGGTTGAAAAAATATTTTTCGTCTTTAAAAATAGCATGAGTTGTTCCACTATCAATTAAATAAATATCCTCGTGATTGATCATTGATCCAAATAAAATTTTAGGCATATCCATAATTTTTCTTCAAAAAGAAAATATTATAATTAATACATGTCTCATTACACAAATTTTATTTATTTATACTGATTAATAAAATACAAACATATCATTTAGTACGTACAAATAAAAAGGAAATTCTTTAAATATTATTAGGCTTATCAATATTCATATTGTCTTCTGGAAATTAAAGAAATCAGCTACATCCAAATGAATAGGTTCAATATTATCTTCAGAGATAAAATTTATCTCAGAATTATTTCCTGCCCTTTTCAAGGATGCCTGATATAGCTGAACCATGCGTTTTGATGACCGGCAAGTTCGTGACCAGTGCCCACACCTCTACATCTATGACATATGCTTTCTGAATTTTTCTTTGGTAAAGCTTCTGGATTTTCACTCTTTTTTTTGTATTGTTGATCATTTCTCGGTGCTAGCCGAGCATTATGATTATAATTTCTTCTTCTTCATGACCACGACCACGACTGGGGCCATGGCCTCTTTCTCGTTGGTTATAATTTGTCTGATTTACTTTAGAGAGTGGCAAAGAACTAACATGCCGACTATCATAATTTTTCATTAATAATTCATTGTGGCGTTCAGCAATCAGAAGGTGAGAAAGTAATTCAGAATATTTTTTAAACCTTTTTTCGCGATATTGTTGCTGCAGGAGCATATTCGCGAGTGGAAATATGGAATATGTCTTTTCAAGTTTATCTTCCTCAGTGATCTATTTTCCGCATAAATTTAACTGAGCTATAATTCTAAATAAGATAGAATTATATGCAGTTATATTTTTGAAGTCCATTAATTTCAGATTTAGCCAATAATGACGTGCTTGTGGAAGCATGACCAACTTCAGGTGGTCATATCTTTCTTTTAAATTTTTTCTCAATTTAAGGTGGTCTTTTAATGTGAGATATTGTAATTTTAGCCTCGTCAAGATGGTGGCAGAGAAAGATCATGGCTTTGACACGGTCTTGATTAGATGTCGTATTGTCATCTTTGATGGTGTCTGCCAGAGCCATTGATTCTAGATGAATTTCGACATCAAATGCCCATGATGAGTAGCCTTTTATAGAAATATCAAGAGCAACAAATTCAAGTTTTGAAATATTAGACATTTTAAGAAAATAAAATTCTTACTCCTTTATTACCTTCTTAAAAATATAGCTCAAAGCGATAGAGGCTCGTGTTGATAATGTGTTGAAAAATAAATTATCTTGACAAAATAAAAAGGAGAGAGTAGGAGGAAGAAAGAAGAACAGAGTAGATAACGTGTTGTAAAATAAATTATCTTGACAAAATAAGAAGGAGAGAGTAGGAGAAGAAAGAAGAACAGAGTAGATAACGTGTTGTAAAATAAATTTTCTTGACAAAATAAGAAGGAGAGAGTAGGAGGAAGAAAGAAGAACAAAGTAGAAAACGTATCTGTGCATTTTTCATTCATGCCAAATTATGGCAATTTATCGAAAGAAAATGGAGACAAATTATGCCAAATCTCTCCACTATATCCATTTTATGAAGCAGCTCATGACAATCAACAAGGAAATCATAGGCATCCTCAGATTCAGTACCCCTAAAGACTGCGGGTTTCAACTTCAAGAACTTAACAAAGAGATCATGCTGGTCACTAGTCATTACCGGCCCTATAGTCAATCGAGGAAACATGCTTGTTCCCAAGGACGCAGTCATATAGGGAGCCACAACAACTGCATGTTGAACTCCTCGAATATGAGGTGCTGGGGGAGCTTGTCCCTGATCGGATAACCCACTGAGATAGGTGAGAACCTGATGGATCATCTTTGGAGTAGGCTGGGGTGGTTCTTCTCTCTCAGGAACCTGCTCATTCTCTACCTCAACATCATCTCTAGCTACCTTATCAGCTGGTGGAGGGGTCACTGCTCTTTTCCTGGCTGGACTAGCTGCCTGGACCCTTCTCCTGGTGGGCTTTCTCCCGCGACTTCTACCACGGCCTCTCGTTTCTACTCCTCCTCTGCCTACAGCCCCAGCGGCTGGCTCAGGTGCTCTTGTTGGTCTAGTTCTAACAATCTGCGAAAGTAAAGTGAAGAAGGTCAGATACCAATTTGTATCACCTAGATACCAATTGGATTCAAGTAATAGCACGAAAGAAAGAAGTGGTGGAGTTTTCCTAAAGCCCCGTAGCCTCTTGAAGAAAAGTAAAGGCGTCCCCGTACCGTTTCGCAAGACTCTACTAGACCTGTCCTTGTGTGATGAGATCACTGAACCTAAAGCTCTGATACCAAGTTTGTCACGACCCAAACTGGGCCATGAGTGACACCTACACTTAACGTCCTAGGTGGAGAACCAATGATACAAACCCCAACTAATAAATATGACAATAACGCGGAAGCTCAATTAAATATGTTTTCCCAAAACCTGAAAGTCATCACATGAAGGACATCTAAATTTTAAAACTAAGTCTCAAATTATCAAACACCAAATAAATAAATAACATAACGTGTCCGAAAATTAAGGACACCATGCTATGACAAGAGATTCCATCGCCAGCTAGATGGATAGCTCACCCTGCAATCCGATGAACTGGAGACTGACTAGAGCTTAGATCGAGTCGAAGTCGGTGGAACACTTGTTGCACTCCACAAAATAAAATAAGAAAAGATACAAGTAGAGGTCAGTACAGGACAACATGTACTGAGTAGGTATCATCGGCCGACTCAAAATAGAAATCAACATGAATAAAGTAATAGCGGGAAATCAACAATAACACTTAACAGGTGGCAACCAATGAACAATTACATAACCATTCAACAATATCAAGATCACACATGAGGACTCAAGCCTCTGTTGACACCCAATTTTGACCCTTCACAAACGAAATTAATTTTCATATAGTAATTTTTTCTTATAAATCTACCCATTTCTTTTTCACTCCACCCTTAACCAAATTTCAAGTCATTTTTTTTAAACTCAAAATTTGGGCCCAAATTCATCCAATCCAATATTGTCATCCACTCTCTACAAGTCCAATAACAACAACAACCTACATTACTACAACATTCTAACACATATTCACCTAAAGCCCAATTCTTATAATAGTTTTGGCCCAACACCAACTTACTACAATACATATATTATACTTATACAATACTAACCCCACCCCTTTCTACTTTTTCCTTTTCCACCTCCCAATCCCACCTAAACCACCTTTTCTTAAAATCCCAAACATCATCATTCTCCTATCTTCATCTTTTTTCTTTTCCTTTTTTTCTTTTTCCTTTTTCACCCCACCAAATCCATCATTATTCAAAATTTCATTATTATTCTCACCAACCTCATTCTTTTTAAAAGACATCTTCATCTTCTTCATAAAAGAAAAGATGAACAAGAAAGAGAGAGACACCATTTTATTTTACCAAGAACACACACAAAAAAAAATAAAAATCAAGAACACACAAAAAAAGAAGAGAAAGGAAGAAGAACAAAAGGGAGAATTAATCTACAATCATCAATATTCATCAACATACAAGAAGAAAAAAAAAAAGGAAGCAAGAACATAATACTACAAAAAAGAAAATCATAAAAAAAAAAAAGTTTAGTCTCGGATTTTTCATTTTTTTTAGTTCTTTCTCTCATTTCTTGATAGGTTAAAGGAGTTCATCGCCCTCAAATTCGTTGTCTCAATCGCTGCCCGAAAATAGGTAAGAATCTTTTCTCGATTTTATTTACTTAATTAATAATTATTTCATGTCTTCTATGTAGTTGATTTGTAATTATTTTTTAGTTAGCATGTGTTAGAATCAATTAGATTAATAATAAAAAAAAATGAAATTTTTTTGTCTTGCTTAAAGTGTAGAGACATCTTATAAAAAAAAGAAAAATCTCAATTTCGTCATGACTTTTTTAGTAGTTTTGTTTGACCATATAGATTCTCATATTTTTAATTTCTTCTTTATCATGATTTAAATAATAAATATATACTTAAGTTATCATTGAGTTAGAATTTTCATTTTTTCATGGCTTAATTGATGTAAATCTTGCTTTAAAATTTGAGTTAGTTTACTATATAGGTTAATTTCATGTTCTTTAGTTATTTGAATATATATATTTTCTACATGTATGCATGTTGTTAGTCACTATATTGATGTAAATCTTGCTTTAAAATTTGATTTAGTTTAATGTATAGGTTGATTTCATGTTCTTTAGTTATTTGAATATATTTCTATATATATATATATATATATATTTTTTTTTTTTACATGTATGCATGTTATTAGTCACTATGTTACTTTATATGCACTTCTAGTTGCATTCTCCAAATTGACATAGAAAGATAATCTTCAATTTATTGTCTTAAAATATTATGTTATATTTGTTTGTTCAATTTAAAATGAGTAGTAGCTTATATGATTTTATTTTGGTGCATGTGACACCATCCGAGTCCATCTTTGGACTAAATCCTCGCATATCATTGAGTTTTGAGTCAACTTCACCCTTGTTCGAATTTTGAAAGCTGATACGCAGATGTAAAGGAGGTTTACTATAGGTTCCGGAGGAAGAAAATAGGCTGATATACAATCTATATACAAGAGATACAGAAAAAGGATGACTGTATATATTGATATATATTTATATATAATCATGATATACAGAAACGAAATGGGCCAAAGGCCCAAAATACAGGTGGCCCAATATCTTAGTCCAGGTGTACAGAAAGTAAGTATTGAGCCGGATTTTTGTTTTGTTTATATTGTTATTCTATTTATTTGGGTTGTAATAATTTAATTTATTTATGGTTGTGTATACTTGCTTAGATGTTAATTTTTAGTTTGGTTTGACTTAATCGAACTCTCCTTAAAAGAGAAACCATTTTTGTGTTAATTTGCTCTAAAAATGACTTTGTTCAAGTATTTTTCTTTTAGTTAGACATTTAAAAAAAAAAGAATTTTCTTTCAAATTATCTTAAAGTTTATTTTTTATAAGTTGATGTTCTTTCAAATCAATTGAGTTTAAAGTGTTCTCTAAAAAAAAAAAATATTCTAAATAGCTCAAATGATTTGTCTTATGTAATCAAAGTCTTAATCATCTTTAATTATATATATATATATACATGTATATTATAATCAAATATTTAAGTTTTATCAATTTTGTTATTTATTTTATTTATTTTTTTTCTAAAAAATAATTTCAAAGTCTTCGTTTTCTTTTAAATTAATATTTCCCAAAGTTAGTCAAATAAATTTCAAATCGTTGGATAACCGCATGTTAGCGGCTATTTTAAGTGCTAAAACCTTCTTAAAATAGTAATATGAACCTCGTACCCTTTTCTCTAAATTTTTAAGACTTAAATCTGTTAGAGTCTTTTAAATTAAGTTTTCTTAATTTCTTTAAAAAATTAAGTGGCGACTCTTTTTTTACTAAAATTGATTTTTTCTTATAAAGATGAAATTAATTTTGCACTTTGTCCATTTTTCGACATAACAGAAATGGCGACTCCGCTGGGGAATAATTAGGTTCTAACCATTAGATTTGATTGCTTATTTGACTAACTATTTGGGTTTGTAATAATTAGTAATTCTTGTTTTCCTTAATTGTGCAATTATGTGTTTAATTTATATATTAAATTGTTATTCGCATTTCATAGCATTTTTCCTATTTAATGTATAGTATATTAAAGAACGATTTTGCGGTACCGCAGTCGGGCTTTTTATACTTAACCCTTTTCGGAACGATCGATAATTTATTGATACGTCATGCGTCCAATGGTTGTCGTAAGTTTCAGCCTGAGTTGTCCGCTTGGGTTACCAGTCTTGCAAAAGCCACTTTTAGTCAACCTAGCGTAGAGCAAAACCAAATCCCTAATTTAGTGCATTGGCCTAAGACGACCCAATACCCAAGGCGTATTGGGCCTATTAGGAAGACCACCTTGAGTTCAAAACGGCCCTCGGCCTAAATGGACAATCATACCTATATGTTTAAATTTGAAGGTTTTATACGCGGTTTGACAAACCATTGTCCCTCGGGGCTGAGAGTTTTTTTTTTGTAGCTTAGTCTAGTCAAAGAAGGACCTTCAGTAAATGACACTTCATCCAAAAGGCGTTGGCGTTCAGAGATGTCAAGAAATCAAGAAAGAAGGATTTTCCACGAAGGCTTAGTTAGGATTGTACCCCTGCGTGAGACTGATTATTTATATTCCTTTTTTCCATTTATGTATCCCCATTCAAATTATTCATAATATTTGTATAAATATAAGTTTTGGGGCAATGGAATGTTTCAAATGACGTAATACATCCTTCAAATCGTTAGGCCTACCTTTGGCACAAAAAGGTCACATATCTGTTTAGGATGTGCAATAATTGTTTGTGTGCTATATGCTATAACTGTTTTGTGAATATGTTGCTTTATTTGGAGACATGCTAGTCCACTCTTTTAGATTTTTTTTAGAGCCTCATAGGCATAAATATCGAGTCACTATCGATAGTGCGTCCAAATATTCAATGAGTCTTTAATTTCCTAACAAAATTCGAACTTTACACTCAAATCATAAACTTTGCTTTCTCATCTCCACAAAAAAAAAAAATCAAGTGGTCGAACTACGTAGGACCTGAATTCTCCTTTGTGAGATACGTAGGCAGTCTTTCAAGGCTCGGTCCCTATTTTTGAAGTTTTCAGTTTTCCTCATTCTTTCAAAGAAATTGAGAACTTTTTCTGCATCTAAGAAAAACAAGGGTACAAAAGTTGAAACGCAAAAAAATCTGTGATTCACAAGTCAACTTTTCTCACACATTTATCATAAAATTAATTTTTGTCCGTTTACTCTTTCTTCACCCATAGATTAGTTTGTCTTAAAACAAAGCAATATTTATGTGTTTAGTGTTTATGTGATATTTTGCATTAATTATTATAAACACAAACTAATACTTTGGCTTTTGAGTTATTCTTCTTTTTCAGGGAAAGACTAATTTATGTCGGAAAACAAACTTGCTTACTTCTCAAAGATCGAGGGTTCAACAAAGTTGTTTCTTTCTTTGTAGGGGCTGTTATCAAAGGACATCATGCGATAAATGAAAGGATCTCAATTTTGAGGTCAATTCTCTCTCCCTAACTAAGAAGTTTCTTTGTACACAGAAGAGACGACATTATTTCAAGAGAGGGGATTACGGGACAAAGAGTTCATGGGAAATAACGATAACATTAAATTTCACAAGACACCAATACACAGACTGAAAGATAAATCGGGGGAGTCTTTGACTATGAAATCTTACTCCTATATCTTGTTACTTATTTTTTTTTATAATGGCCCCGCTTTCACACTTTTCTCATATCTTTGCAGGAAAACTGTCCCCGACAATAGTCGGGGATGGTTATAACAATGTATGATTCTTTGAATAGTTGGAAGAATTCAAATCATAAGAGACAATCCTCAAGAAAAACACAACAACAATAACCAGAGCTCAAGAAATTGGATTTATTGGAGAAGTATCAATTTGAGGAAGAAAGATATAGGGTGATAAACATCCAACCTCTATATTGGATGAAGAATTAAAGAGATACATATTCCAAGAGTCTCCTAAAAAATGATGTAAAAATTCAAGATAAACAAGAAATAGATACTGAGTATGACAACATACAATATCGAAAGCAGAGAGCTAAATATTTGTACAAATTATTGGAAACAAGTGTTCAACAGGATGCAAATACTAATTGAGAAATTACAGGAAATCATAGAAAACATTGAAAGACAATCCTCTCCAGTAGAAGAATTATCCCAGATTCTGAAAAGAGCAGATAATTTCGTACAATTTGTCCTCCAAAATGCACCCGTTATTATCCGTCACCAGGACAATAAGTTATGTTATCTACAATTGTTTGTCAAGTCTGCATGAAAAGGACATCATCAATAAATAAATGTAAAGATTTTACTAGTACTGATGTAAAAGAATCTCGAGACTTCAAACGAGAGGTTTTGGAAAGGGGAATATCGGCAAAGAAGGGATTATTTGGGTCAAAGAATTCTCTAATATATGTTGAACCTGTGTTCAGTAAGGCAGGAGAGACAATTGGTGTAAATTACATAGGAATGGAGATAACTGATCAGATAAGGAAAAGAAAAAAAATGGCAAAATTGCAAGAAGAGATAGTTGTACAGAAAGCCAAGGAGACTGAACTTAACAAAACTATTCACATAACAGAGAAAACTATGCGAGAGAAACAAATGCTTGCAACCATGTCTCATTAGATTAGATCCTTTTGTCAGGAGTGGTCAATATGATCGAGATTTTTTCTACCATAAAATTGGATAAGGAACATCGTCAGCTTGTGAATGTAATATTGTCTTTAGGAGATTTGGTTCTTCAACTAATAAATGACATCATTGACCTCTCCAAAGTCGAATCAGGAGTAATGAAGTTGGAAGCCACAACATTCCGACCAAGAGAGGTTATAAAGCACGCTGCAGCATCTCCACAGAAAATATTAACATTGAAAGACCACACCAAGTTTGTCTAAAGCTCTAAATTATTTTATATATCATATCTGCAAGAACTACGCACACCTGATTCTCATCTCGATGAGATACGTAGGCAGC
The DNA here is from genome assembly GCF_947179165.1 of Solanum dulcamara. NCBI lineage: Eukaryota > Viridiplantae > Streptophyta > Magnoliopsida > Solanales > Solanaceae > Solanum > Solanum dulcamara. The sequence continues at coordinate 2,887,196 of NC_077241.1, read as the reverse complement.
CCTTCTTGGTTCGGTATTTCTTTTTTCATAAAAAAAAATGATTAAAAAAATAGAAAATAAATAAAATAATAAATTATGTACATATGTTAAGTGTCATATCTTCTTGATTGGAACGAATACAGTTAGGAGCATGCGAAATATTTGGTATGATGAAAATGATTGGCTTTGTGGTAAACCATAGCTTCTGTTGGTATCTTTCATTCGTACTTTTGTGATGCTTAAAAATTCTCTTGCGGGCATTCAAGGTAAGAATATAACCAACCTCATGGCTTCATGTGCATTGTGTGGTGAGCTTTAGATTAAAATTCAATTGCATCGCACTGTTGATCTAGAACTTGGCCTGATATGTTTGTTGAGGCGAAATCCTGAGTTATGTTTGGTTTGAGAAAGGATTGTAGGCCTTTTTTGACCCGATTGTGCCTTTCAAAGCCTACCAAATAACATTAATCCCTAGTTTTCCCACTTTGAGCCTAAAACCTTTTCTTTGGAATACCACATCTTAGCCCTTTCCCTTCTGAGTGCTTACATGCACTATCCCTCTCTTGGCCCAACCTCCTTGAGCGCACCAAAAACGTGCAAATTATAGGAGAAGATCCAACTTTGAAATTGCCAAACGCAAAAGACGTAAAGTCTCCAAAGTCAAGAAAGCAAAGAAGACTTTCTCATAAAAAAAAAATTCATACAAGATCGATGTAAGACAAAAAGAAAACTACTTCAGCAAAAGAGGAGAAACCTCAAAAGAAAGGGGTGAAAAAGAGAAAACCTCTAACAAATAAAGACTCAAAGAAGTCAAGACAAAAGAAAGAGGTGAAAAGAGGAAAAACTCTATCTAATAAAGACTCAAAGAAGTTGAGACAAAAGAAAGAGGATTAGACGTCAAAGGCATATCAATCATCAAAAGCACAAGTTTAGTGTGATGCTCAAGGAGAGATTAAGTCACTTTTATCCCAAATTAATATCTCACCCGTTCCCTAAGCCTACATTACAAGCCAATAAACAAGCCCTATATGATCTCATTCCAAATATTCTCACATTAGTGGAGACTTACAGGCAGGCCAAGCATATGGTATCACGGTTGCATGCGTTGAACTTTCTTGAGAGTGTGAGTGCACTTTGTAAAATGTTCTCAAATCAAACACTTCATATATGTGCGAAATAGAACTTTCTTTATTGTGAGGGCACTTGAAACATGATGATTGGTATAATTCTAAACCTTTGTTGGAAGCAAGATGAAAAAATTTTGTCGACACTTAAGTATGTTTGAGGTACTACTTGAAGCTATAGGAATTACCTTGAAGTCAATCTCAGTTATAAGAAAGGAAATGAGAAATATTTCTATGCATTCCTAACTGTTGATACCAATTGTAGTCAAAATTTGACTATCTCTTTACACTCACTTAAAAAAAAAAAAAAACTCTTGCATTTGTCCTTTGAAGGTGGATAGTTTGCTCTAAATAATGTAACATTAGGCTAATCCCATTGGTGTGAGATGCCTGTTTTACTTCATTGAATCATCCATATCAAACGGGTGGAATATCTCGTGTTTTTAAGCTGGAAATGTTGTAAGTAATACAGTTTTCCATGTCATTATGCTCATATTACACATGTGTCTACTGATTATCTTGTCTCAGATTTTGCAGCATTCATCATCCAGAGAATTAGAACTACATTTGACCCGATTCTTGCACCAATAGGATATGTAGGCGCCACAATGGCTCGATCATGTTCCCGATAAGATTTTCATTTCTCCATTACAATAAAAATTGAGACAGAATTTTTGAGAAGATCTCAAAAATTCACAAGAAGATACTATCTCCAGCAAGTCAAGATTGAAGATCATGTTAATATGTGCAACTGGACAGAATTTTTGAGAGGATCTCAAAAATTCCACAAAAATGTCAAATTCTTTTTCAGCAGCTCGACATTTGTCAAGAGATCTAATTGGGATAGAACTTTTGAGGAAGATCTCAAAAAAAAAAAAAATAATAATAAAAAAATAATAAAAAAAAATCTGTCAAGAATTGTCAGAAGTTCGAATTCAACTCCAAATGATCTCCAACATTGCTAGAATGGAACACAAATTCAAGATGCGACCCACCGAGGTCTCGTATAAACTTCTATCAAGACATGAGTTCCAACGAAAACAAATTGTTCAAAAAAAAAATAAAAATAAAATTAAAAATAAAATAATAATAAAAAAAATGATAACATTCCATTGCATTTTCATTTTCCAAGAGGGCCATTGCATATTCATTGCCAAGAGGGCCATTCATATTTTATTTTATTCATGTTATATTACCGGAGATGGTAATATCATTGCCAAGAGGGCCATTGCATATTCATTGCCAAGAGGGCCATTCATATTTTATTTTATTAATGTTATATTACCGGAGGTGGTAATATCATTGCCAAGAGGGCCATTGCATATTCATTGCCAAGAGGGCCATTTATATTTTATTTTATTCATGTTATATTACCGGAGGTGGTAATATCATTTGCCAAAAGGGCCATTGCATTTTCATTTGCCAAGAGGGCCATTCATATTTTATTTTATTCATGTTATATTACCGGAGGTGGTAATATCATTTACCAAAAGGGCCATTGCATTCATCATTGCCAAGAGGGCCATTGCATTTTCATTTGCCAAGAGGGTCATTCATATTTTATTTTATTCATATTATATTACCGGAGGTGGTAATATCATTTGCCAAGAGGGCTATTGCATTTTCATTTGCCAAGAGGGCCATTCATATTTTATTTTATTCATATTATATTACCGGAGGTGGTAATATCATTTGCCAAGAGGGCCATTGCATATTCATTGCCAAGAGGGCCATTCATATTTTATTTTATTCATGTTATATTACCGGAGGTGGTAATATCATTTGCCAAAAGGGCCATTGCATTCATCATTGCCAAGAGGGTCATTGCATTTTCATTTGCCAAGAGGGCCATTGCATATTCATTGCCAAGAGGGCCATTGCATATTCATTGCCAAGAGGGCCATTCATATTTTATTTTATTCATGTTATATTACCGGAGGTGGTAATATCATTTGCCAAAAGGGTCATTGCATTCATCATTGCCAAGAGGGCCATTGCATTTTCATTTGCCAAAAGGGCCATTCATATTTTATTTTATTCATGTTATATTACCGGAGGTGGTAATATCATTTGCCAAAAGGGTCATTGCATTCATCATTGCCAAGAGGGCCATTGCATTTTCATTTGCCAAAAGGGCCATTCATATTTTATTTTATTCATGTTATATTACCGGAGGTGGTAATATCATTTGCCAAAAGGGCCACTACATTCATCATTGCCAAGAGGGCTATTGCATTTTCATTTGCCAAGAGGGCCATTCATATTTTATTTTATTCATATTATATTACCGGAGGTGGTAATATCATTTGCCAAGAGGGCCATTGCATTTTCATTTGCCAAGAGGGTTATTGCATTCATCATTGCCAAGAGGGCCGTTGCATTTTCATTTGCCAAGAGGGTCATTCATATTTTATTTTATTCATATTATATTACCGGAGGTGGTAATATCATTTGTCAAGAGGGTCATTGCATTTTCATTTGCTAAGAGGGCCATTGCATTTTCATTTGCTAAGAGGGCCATTGCATATTCATTACCAAAAGGGCATTGCATTTTCATTTGCCAAGATGGCCATTGTATATTCATTGCTAAGAGGGCCATTACATATTCATTGCCAAGAAGGTCATTGCATATATCCTACCAATGGATCTTCATTCGTCCTATCAATGGACATGCAAATATCCTACCAATGGATCTTTATTCGTCCTACCAATGGACATGCATCATATCCTACCGATGGATCAGCTTCATTCATCCTATCGATGGACACGCATTTTGTATCCTACCAATGGATCAATTGAGATTTTCAACATGCAAAAAGAATGAAAGAAAGTGCAAACGACATCAAAAAGGATGCAACCCAATGTGGAATCTTTCTGTAGCTACGAACTAGACACAATCCGAAGAGGAATATCAAGCTCATAGGGCATGAGCTGAGGAACGACTTCCACCACAGTAAATCACATTTCTATCGGAAGGCGTGTGGTTATTTCGGGGTCTAACCATAATTCCAAAATCCGTATCAACCCCTTTTAAAAAAATGAAATGTGGTCGGTCAAAATTGGTTTTGTCAATTTTCTTTGTCCAGGATCTCTTTCATCGACCCTACCCAAAGAAAGGGACAGCTGTTGACACCCAATTTTGACCCTTCACAAACGAAATTAATTTTCATATAGTAATTTTTTCTTATAAATCTACCCATTTCTTTTTCACTCCACCCTTAACCAAATTTCAAGTCATTTTTTTTAAACTCAAAATTTGGGCCCAAATTCATCCAATCCAATATTGTCATCCACTCTCTACAAGTCCAATAACAACAACAACCTACATTACTACAACATTCTAACACCTATTCACCTAAAGCCCAATTTTTATAATAGTTTTGGCCCAACACCAACTTACTACAATACATATATTATACTTATACAATACTAACCCCACCCCTTTCTACTTTTTTCTTTTCCACCTCCCAATCCCACCTAAACCACCTTTTCTTAAAATCCCAAACATCATCATTCTCCTATCTTCATCTTTTTTCTTTTCCTTTTTTTCTTTTTCCTTTTTCACCCCACCAAATCCATCATTATTCAAAATTTCATTATTATTCTCACCAACCTCATTCTTTTTAAAAGACATCTTCATCTTCTTCATAAAAGAAAAGATGAACAAGAAAGAGAGAGACACCATTTTTTTTTACCAAGAACACACAAAAATAAAAATAAAAATCAAGAACACACACAAAAAAGGAGAGAAAGGAAGAAGAACAAAAGGGAGAATTAATCTACAATCATCAATATTCATCAACATACAAGAAGAAAAAAAAAAGGAAGCAAGAACATAATACTACAAAAAAGAAAATCATAAAAAAAAAAGTTTAGTCTCGGATTTTTCATTTTTTTTAGTTCTTTCTCTCATTTCTTGATAGGTTAAAGGAGTTCATCGCCCTCAAATTCGTTGTCTCAATCGCTGCCCGAAAATAGGTAAGAATCTTTTCTCGATTTTATTTACTTAATTAATAATTATTTCATGTCTTCTATGTAGTTGATTTGTAATTATTTTTTAGTTAGCATGTGTTAGAATCAATTAGATTAATAATAAAAAAAATGAAAATTTTTTGTCTTGCTTAAAGTGTAGAGACATCTTATAAAAAAAAAGAAAAATCTCAATTTCGTCATGACTTTTTTAGTAGTTTTGTTTGACCATATAGATTCTCATATTTTTAATTTCTTCTTTATCATGATTTAAATAATAAATATATACTTAAGTTATCATTGAGTTAGAATTTTCATTTTTTCATGGCTTAATTGATGTAAATCTTGCTTTAAAATTTGAGTTAGTTTACTATATAGGTTAATTTCATGTTCTTTAGTTATTTGAATATATATATTTTCTACATGTATGCATGTTGTTAGTCACTATATTGATGTAAATCTTGCTTTAAAATTTGATTTAGTTTAATGTATAGGTTGATTTCATGTTCTTTAGTTATTTGAATATATTTCTATATATATATATATATATATATATATATATATATTTACATGTATGCATGTTATTAGTCACTATGTTACTTTATATGCACTTCTAGTTGCATTCTCCAAATTGACATAGAAAGATAATCTTCAATTTATTGTCTTAAAATATTATGTTATATTTGTTTGTTCAATTTAAAATGAGTAGTAGCTTATATGATTTTATTTTGGTGCATGTGACACCATCCGAGTCCATCTTTGGACTAAATCCTCGCATATCATTGAGTTTTGAGTCAACTTCACCCTTGTTCGAATTTTGAAAGCTGATACGCAGATGTAAAGGAGGTTTACTATAGGTTCCGGAGGAAGAAAATAGGCTGATATACAATCTATATACAGGAGATACAGAAAAAGGATGACTGTATATATTGATATATATTTATATATAATCATGATATACAGAAACGAAATGGGCCAAAGGCCCAAAATACAGGTGGCCCAATATCTTAATCCAGGTGTACAGAAAGTAAGTATTGAGCCGGATTTTTGTTTTGTTTATATTGTTATTCTATTTATTTGGGTTGTAATAATTTAATTTATTTATGGTTGTGTATACTTGCTTAGATGTTAATTTTTAGTTTGGTTTGACTTAATCGAACTCCCCTTAAAAGAGAAACCATTTTTGTGTTAATTTGCTCTAAAAATGACTTTGTTCAAGTATTTTTCTTTTAGTTAGACATTTAAAAAAAAAGAATTTTCTTTCAAATTATCTTAAAGTTTATTTTTTATAAGTTGATGTTCTTTCAAATCAATTGAGTTTAAAGTGTCTTTCTCTAAAAAAAAAAAAAATATTCTAAATAGCTCAAATGATTTGTCTTATGTAATCAAAGTCTTAATCATCTTTAATTATATATATATATATACATGTATATTATAATCAAATGTTTAAGTTTTATCAATTTTGTTATTTATTTTATTTATTTTTTTTCTAAAAAATAATTTCAAAGTCTTCGTTTTCTTTTAAATTAATATTTCCCAAAGTTAGTCAAATAAATTTCAAATCGTTGGATAACCGCATGTTAGCGGCTATTTTAAGTGCTAAAACCTTCTTAAAATAGTAATATGAACCTCGTACCCTTTTCTCTAAATTTTTAAGACTTAAATCTGTTAGAGTCTTTTAAATTAAGTTTTCTTAATTTCTTTAAAAAATTAAGTGGCGACTCTTTTTTACTAAAATTGATTTTTTCTTATAAAGATGAAATTAATTTTGCACTTTGTCCATTTTTCGACATAACAGCCTCCACATCACACCCTTTTGGAAAATGAGTTATTAGAAATTGGGTAGTATTAAGTCATTTTAATTTGTTTTCCCTTAATATTATCGTGCCGGAACGTGACCCCGATCCAAATATATCGTGTCGGAACGTGACATCCGATCCAAATATACCATGTCGGAACGTGACACCCGATCCAAATATACCGTGTTGAAACGTGACACCTGATCCAAATATAATTAATTTATCATTCTTTACGATTACATTCCACTTCATTAACAATATTTCATCAAGCCTTCTTTATTCAAGGCACTATTTTTTTGATAGGGCAAGTTCAAGATTATGGATTTCACGGTCTTGGGTTTTCAGACAAATCACAAGAACATACCAACCATCCAAACCATAACAATTAAATGCATAGTAAACTTCACGCATTACTCAATGATTATCAATCACTATTAAGAGTCTATCTATGATATAGAATAAAAACCATAACCTACCTCAATCGAAGAATCAAAATCAAGCAAGCTAATTGACCCACGCTTTCCCTTTCTTCAATGCCACAATACCTTTCCAATCTATCAAATATATAGTATTCATAAGTAAACGAGTTCGTAGACATCCATACTATATATATGTTTAACCTAGATCCAACAACTTATCCAAATCTATAATCAACTTCCTAAGTTTAGATACAACTAATATCTCAAGTCTCATATTCCTAAATCTTAAGAAAGAGTTTTCTCCAAATAACATAATTCTAATGATCTTCATATATTACAATACAAAGATTACATGTAATATTACTTTAATATATATATATAAATATAAATATATGCTAACATTTTTTGTATAAAACTAATCCAATAAATATACTGAATCTAAATTATTGTCCTTAATGATTAACTAGAAAGACATTTTTTTTTTAATTTTTATATAAGACAAATTAAAAGTTTGTTGAAACTACGAGATTACCAAAAATGCAAAAGTTAGGAGTAGTTTTCGTTGATGAAACGTATACCTTCATATTAAATTTGTCGTTGTGCTTGTAGAAACAGTAGCACTAATCTAGTAATCTACTATATCATCATTAGAAAAACTAAAAGCAATCTCCATTACAGATTTTCTTCAAAACAAGTTACTAATATAATAAAATAATATAACTATCAACATTCATGATAAAGACTTATGCAATGGATGATTTACCTCAGCAATTGCACTCCCCTCTTCGGCGCCGCAGTTAAGGTTTTCTCTCTGTTATTTAGTTTCTTTTCTACTTAATTATGTATCAAAATTAATAAACCTTATCCTTTTTCTTTAATAATTGGTATAGAATGTTAAATAAATTATTAATTTAGCCCGCTAATTAAATTAGTTATTTAAATTTACCCCTCAACTAAATAACTATGGTTATCGAATAGTCCAAATACCCATTAAAAATTTGCGGGAAAAGTCTTTTATGAACTAAAAGGTCCTAGTACTCAAAACGATCGAATGAGTCATTACAATTTTTCTTCTCAAATTAATTTGATATGTGTTATTTGAGTCCGCGATTTTTCCGAAAACATATCTTTTATCTTCCTAGGTACACTCCATTCTTCAACAAAAAATCACCTATTGACGAATGGTAGCTAATGTACATAGATGAATAATGCCAGTTTTGAAGCGTTTAGAAGTGGAAAAAATTAAAATAAAATCATGGGTCAAATAAAAAAATATTTTAATTATAACTAACATAACTTAATCAATTAGGAAAGAGAAACAGGTATTAAATTAAAATAGAGAAACCAATTAAAATCATCAATTTTTCATTTTTTATTTTGCTTTACCAGAGGTTCGTTTTGACTAACTTTTTCTTTTTTTTTTTAAAAATCAGTGTATCATATTTACGCTCTGAGGATAAAATCATTTTTAGTAGGAAATATTATATTCCATACTTCCCACACTAATTCAAATTAATTAAACTTACAAGCGAATACTAAACATCGAACGAGAAACAACAAAATATGTTTAACCAGTGAATAACAAATATAGAACTTCATCCTCTTAGAAAATTTTGCAAATATATATATAACGAATGTTGGTAACTAGGCCTGTAAGCCTTGGCTTGGCCAAGTTTAGGGGCCAATTGCCTCGATCGTGAAATTTTTGAAAAATCAATGAATTAACACATATGAAAAATAATTAAAATTCTAAATTTTTATTCCGTAATATTAAAATGCTGAAAAAAGAGATGCCATTATTAAAAAGGCAACCAATATTGGTCACTAGGCCTGGTGAGGCCCGTCCAGGATAAGTTTGGGGTCTAAACGAGTTGGTTGACACATTTCTGAAAACAATGTACAACACACATGAAAAATACTTAAAATTTTGAATTTCTATTTTGTGATATCGAAACACTGATAAAAGAAACACCATTAGTGAAGATGCAACCAATACTGGTCACCAGGTCAGTTAGGTTGGGTCTTACCAAGTTTGGTGCCAACATAGACGATCATCTAATTTCTAAAAAATCAGTGGACTCACACAAAAAGCTTAATTTTTTAAAATCTTATTTCGTGAAATTGAAATAATGAAAAAATCACAACATAAATGAAAATGCAACAAGTACTGATCATCAGACATGTAAGGCTAGAACTGGCCAAGTTAAGGGTCTTACAGAGTTGGTCGACAGATATTAGAAAAATTAATGTACTGACAGTCTAACACACAGAAAAATTGCTTAAAATTTTGATTTCTATTTTTTTAACACCAAAATCTTGAAAATAGAATTTTTGTTAATTTGTTATGCTTAATTTGCAGAACATTATATATATATAATCCCCCCAATTTTTGTTGATTCCATTTTAAAAAATAAATGATTTACTTTATTGTTAGAAAAATAATTAAATGTCACTAACGTGTTGACCTCAGCCTTATTTTGTTGATAAATCGCATAAGACAAACGCGTTTTATGCCTTAAAGTTATCTTCAATGCATTTTCTTGTTTTCCCTCTTAATTGAATTAATGGAATTAACATATATTCTCTATTATTATACAAGAACTTCACTTTAATTGCACACAATTCCACCACTTCATTAATTTACTCTCACATAAATACACATACACTTAATAGCTTTATTATGCCAAATTTAGTAATTAAAATTATCCCAACATAGTTATAGATGTTGTTTTGTATCTTCCTTTTTTGTTGTTGTCTTTTTTTTCTTACAATCTTACGTCATATACTTTCTTTTTGATACGAGTGTCTATCAAAAACGTACTTTCTACTTCATAAATATAAGGGCAAGGTTTGCATATATTTACATTCTATTCTCATCATACCTTACTTGTGGGATATATTACAATGGATATGCTGTTGTTCTTACTTATATACTTCCTAGTTTGTAATATATGCAGATTTGAAATTAAATAGATCAATCTATGTGTCTATTCATAAAAAAGATTGTATTTTCAGAAAAAAGTACTTTTTAGAAGTTTTATAAATATACAAACTCTCTTGTAGTAGCATAATGTAACGACCTAGCTCATCGTTACATCTGCGGCAAAGGCATACGAATCTCTTTCGTCATAATACTAGAATCAATTTCTTGGTATGCGAATGTATTAGTTGTGAATTAAGGTCGTTATATGCTCCTATCTCAAAGTTAAGTTGAAAGTGTCTTTCTGATTTAGTTTTGGACTTGAGTTTAAACTAAGGTCAACTTCAAACGATCAAAACTCTCAGCCTATAATGATTTAGGTGGCCCATGATCAGATTAAAGGTCTTTGAGTCTTTTTTTCAACGCGAATTTGCCTCATTTGGAGTCCGGAGTAAAAAGTTATGACCATTTTACTAAAAATTATCCTGGTCAGGCCGCCAGAGCGGGATTGAGGCCGCTGTAGCGGGATCCGACGGGACAAAACTTAAAATTGGCATATTGTTATTATCTCCTTCTTATCCTAAGTGCCAAAATAGATGAGTGTTACCCTAGAAACTCCCAAGAAGCTATTCTAAGCTTGAAGAGAAGGGGAGAAGAGATTTCTAACGTAAGGAAGGCTACAACCCACGGATTCAGGCCTGTCTCCATAGATTCTCCTTCTAAAAGTCAAGGATCATGCTATAATCCTTCTATAATTGCTTGACGCTTAGGTAGGCTAGGTTTCTCTAATTGATTAGTTATAAATCTATTCCCACGCATTCTATATTATAGTTGATAGGAGATTTCATGCCTAGGCCTTTGGGCACGGAGTTTGGATGACTGAATGTATTGTTATTGTTGTTTAGGATAGGAATGTACCATGTGGGTATGGTTATCTTGTGACTAGTGATGATAATCTAGTTCTTGATTGATAACTGTAATACTGCTTGTTGATATGATTGATGGTTCTTGTAAAGATTAAGGTGAAGAAAATTATCGGGTTAGAGTGAAATCTTAAGGCTTGTGATAATCAAGGAGGGTCTATACCAATATAAGGGCTATATACATATATTTATATGCGTGAGTTCATATTGATGGTTTTATGTGAATTATCTGAGTAATGTGAATCATAAAGTAAGGAAAGGAGGTAATTGATTTAGTATTGATAAATCTCTTAAATGAACCTATTAATTATTAGTGGTTATAGGTTATGGTTAGTCTATATCATAAAGAGACTCTCAATAGTGATTGAGTAAGGTTATGATGTCTTTTATGTATTTAATTGTTATGGTTGAATGGTTGATATGTTGTTGAAATGGATCTATAATCCCAAGACTGTAAAATCCATAATCTTGAACTTGCTCTACCAAAAGTGATGCCTTAAATAAAGAAGGCTTGACAAAATATTGTTAATGAAAGGAAAGATAGAATGTAACTAATGAAATGACTATTGTGCAAGTATGTGAACTATTCATTATGGACTGCGATTATGATGTTTGATCAGGTTTCACGTACCGACACATATATTTGATCGAGTGCCACGTTCCAACACATAAATATAGAATCAGGTTTCACGTTCTAACACGTATATAAGATCGAGTGTCACATTCCAACACATATATATGATCGAGTATCACATTTTGACACATGTATGATTTGGGTATGGGTTCCATGAGAGAACCAATGTGTGACTATCATTTGTGAATTGATCTTCATTATATGTATGATGATAGAGAAACTGATCGGATTATAATTGAGCATGCCCATCCTGTGTAATAACTGATATAAAAGGACTGAAGGTCCTAGTGTTATCATGTTAACTGTTGTAATTGAGATTTACCTTATGAAACTATAAATTTCTCTTGAAATGGTAAATTGATAATGTGTTCATGTATATGTTTGATTGGATTATGTTATAGATGCTAGATGCATCGCCATAGTAGGTATGAGGTTGTGGGTAAATCAGTGGAAAACAGTCAGTGTATTGTTAAGGGAGATTAATGATTTAAAGTCAATTATTGTTGATGTCCTGTGGGCATCCGGCTTAAAAAGAGGATTGGGAGATTTTCGGATATTCTGCCTCTGGGCAGGCCACCCTGGCGGGAGGAATTCCGCTGTGGCGAGACCGCTAGAGCGGGATAGGTCCCGCCATGGCAGAACAGTAGCGCTTAGGAGATGAGCTTTATTCCCCCAAATGTTTTCCTCTTTCAAGTGAGATGTTAATTATCCTAAGGTCATGTGATGGTGTGAAACTAAATATAATAGATGGGTTAGAAGGAGTTAGTACTGGCTCGTAGCTTGAAAACTCCTCTATGTGATAGAAGGGCTAGACCTTGATCTGTATTAAAGTTGATAGCGGACCAATTATAAAGGGTGTAATTTAGGCTTGAACGACTCTAATGAGGTTAATGAGAATGATAAGAGTTTTTCATAAGGTTTGGTGGGGAATCTCTTAAGAGCATATTTCCTTCTTGTCGATTCCTTTATATTATGTTGTGGGTATCGGGTTGACCGATGATGCCTACCAGTACTGTAACAACCCCTAAAATGTTGTATGTCGGTATTTCAATTCTCGACAAAAATAATACAGCCTCTGTATTTTGGGCATAACTTTTCATAGTTTGGTCCAAATTAGGTGATTCAAATTTCTGGGTAATCACAACATCCTTACCTACAACTTTCATGAAGAACATAACTTCAAATTCGGAGTATAAGTAGGTCAAATAAATTAATCTTTGCAAGATATAGTGCTGTGACGAAATTGAGTGTTGATAGAAGAAAATTCATATCTCACTGTAGGTTGCTCCAAATTGGTTGATTCTTGAACGATATGAAACTAGACTTCCATATCTACAATTCTTATGAAGAAACCAAATCCTAATAAGGAATTTATCTTATTCAAACGTAGCTTCGAAAATGAGTATTCTGTTAAAAAGAACTCATCTTACCTACCATGGAAACATCTAGATGCATTTGACATCATGCATGACATAAATTGTCCTCCATTTAACATCATCCATGACATCAATATATTCCATTAAATTTTCAGATTTTTTTTATATAATTATTTTATTTATTGTTAGGTCCCTCTTTCCCACCTATAAATACCCACCTTATTTCCTCATTTTATTCATCAAGCTTTCCTAAGCATTTCTTCTCTCTATATACTTCTTCTCAAATATAGTTTTAGTTTTAGTAGTATAAAAATACTACTCCGGTTATTCTTATACTCCGGGTAGTACACAAAACGCTCCGGCGAGAAGAAAAGGCTAGGGATCCAAGAGTATTCCAATTCGGAGTAAACCTTCGGATTTAAGGTATGTAAGGCTTTCATAGCATTGGATTGAGTTCGTCCATGCGCCCAATATTTAAATTTATTATAATTGAGTTATAGTTGAGTTTTATTCAAATCTTGAATTCTAGATGAATTAATTCTTCTTCTATTGAGTTTGATATATTTATGCATTAATATTATTATTATTGTTATCTCTCATATTATTGGAATTATTGTTCATGGCTACTTTCCCATGAATTCTAATTGATTTGATGTTCATGAATATTTTTACATATGTTTTGAGTAAAGATGTTGGCTTTTTATTATTTTATTGATAAAAAGAGAGTTATATGAATTAATACTATATATGTATTTTATTGAGTTTTGAAAGAGTAAAAGAGTTGAATTTGAATGAATTTGAGAAAATGATATTTTGATCAAGATGTTTTGATGAGATGTAAATGATGTTTTTGGAAGTATAATGATTGATGAACATGAAATGAGATGAGTTTGATGATTTAAATTAAAGTCCAATGAGACTAGATGATGAGTTTAATATGAGCACATATTTTGGGAGTAGTATTGAGCACCGAGTTGGGTAAGAGTTTAATTGACTCAAACCCCAGAACTACGTAGCCAGCGTAGGATGGAGGCTATGCCTCTTAAGTCCCAAAAAGAGGACTTTGATGAATGGATCCAAGATGGTGATGTCCTTTACCCTGGCAAGGTATTGGATGGATGTGGCAACGACATCGCTTCGTTGTATCATCGCTAGCTCATAAGTGATGGTTGTCGGTTAGAGAAACTCCCAACTGAGTAAGCATTGCTTATTACTATTATTTTTATTATTATATTTTAAACTTGCATTACATATTCATGTTGAGATGATGTTGAGTTCTGAGCTGAGTTTTCTTGAGAGGAGTTTCTTGATATCTGTCCTTACCTTCCTGCCATTTTACATACTCGTACATTCCACGTACTGACGTCATTCGACCTGCATCGTTTTATGATGCAGATACAGGTGTTAGAGATCCTCAACAGGCGCATCGTTGAAGATCATTTCTTTTCAGCTATTTGGTGAGTCCTTCTTGTATTCGAAGGAACTCCTTATCCTTTTATTATTGTTGAGTGTGATGTTTCTTTTGAGGTAGCCATGGACATGTCATTGGCACCATCTAAGAGTATTAGAGGCTTCATAGACAGAGTTTGATGATGTAATCGGAGTAGTTCTCCTTAGAAACTACTTCTTCTAAGAATTATCTATTTTTCCTTTGATTATGACAAGCCCACATTAGTATTATTAAGTCTTCCGCTAATGAACAAATGAGTAATGAGACCAAGTGGTTCTCTCGGAAGCCAGAGATGGTTTCTGAGTGCCGGCCACGCCTAGGGTACCCTCTCGGGGCGTGACAAGTACATGTTGTTTGTATTGATAATACTCTTGCTATGCCACTTGGCATAGTCTGGTTGCAGTGTCAGTTATGTCTCGTAGGTGAAGACGAAGGCGATCCTCCAGCAGCTTCTATTTTTCCCTTATCTTGGTGGAAGCTTGGTCATTGGTCTTTTATTTTATTTATACTCTTAGTAGCTCTTGTACCTATTTAGACTAGTATCCTTGGAGAATGTTGTATGGTTATGTAAGATGGTCTTAATATAGTATTATTCAAATTTGTTTTACATTCCACAACTATTCTTATATAAGAGTTCTCCTACTTAGGATGTATAGTGGGTGCCCGCACTGCCCGATAGATTGGATGGTGACACATAAACTAAGTTACAATATACAAATTAGGAATAGATCAATCTACTATCTATACATTTACATTCACTTTATTGCATATATGCCAAATTAGGAATTAATTAGACTTATCCCAATATTATTATATACTCCTCAATTACTCAATATAGTTACATAAATTGGTTTCTGTTTTGCTATTTTATTGTGTTTTTTTTTTACAATCCCGTGTTAGATACTTCCTTTTTGAATCGAGGGTCTATTAAATATATTTTTCTACTTCATAAAAATAGAGGTAAAATTTGTTTACATTTCCTATCCTCTTCATATTCCATTTTTGAAATTACACTGTGTATGTTGTTATTATTACTTATATATATACACTTCTCAATATAGTTATAGATATTGTTTTGGTGTCTTTTTTAAATATAATTCTATGTCAGATACTTATCTTTTGAGCCAAAAATTTATCAAAAATAGACTACCTATCTCATAAAAATAGAGGCAAAATCTACGTATATTTTATTATTTTTGAACCTTATTTATGAGATTATATTGAGTATATTATTATTGTTATTTATTATATACTTCTCATTAAAGGACAAAATTTTAATTTCCCAATGTTTTAGTCAACCACCATGTAAAAATGAGTGTCTTACAGAGTGTACAACAAACCAACAACGTTAACAAAGACAAGACATATAGCTATATCTATTAACTATTTTTGTTGTTGTTGGTTAAGACAAAGTTGGGAAGTAGGTGTTTCTTGTGGTAGTATGGTTTCTCTGTACTATAGTCTATACGTTACTACAAGTTGCCACGTCCAAACCAAACTTCTATCTTATGAAATTTATCAACAAGATTGTGACTTCATATACGATGAAAAAGGATAGAAATCAGAATTTAAAGTTTATAATCTTAGTATTTTACTTTTCTTAAGTTATTAAATTCTAGATAATAATAATATAAATATTTTATTTTTATTAGTTTATTTTATAATTAATCAAATTATATATAAAAAAAGTTTTATTACTTTATTTTAACTCTATGCATAACATGAGTTTAGTGTACTAGATTTCCCTTTTGCTCTTAATATATAAAAATTAAAATTTGGTAAACGTTGGGTGAACAATTAATCTACAGCTAGTCCATTATTTAGCCCATCGTGAATCATCGCCAAAATAACCTTAATAACCTGTCATTTGTTAACAAGTATATTTTAATCATCTCAATCCATCCAACAACCACTTGTCAACCATCTATTAACCCCCACATTTTTTTTGAATTGCTTCTTTACCTCAACTTGTCTCTCTCTCTATATATATATGGAGTACATATATGTTTCTTCAACTTACCCTACTTTGACACATTCATTTCTTCCTTTTAA
This sequence comes from Solanum dulcamara, assembly GCF_947179165.1. Lineage (NCBI taxonomy): Eukaryota > Viridiplantae > Streptophyta > Magnoliopsida > Solanales > Solanaceae > Solanum > Solanum dulcamara. The sequence continues at coordinate 2,870,551 of NC_077241.1, read as the reverse complement.
TTTCTTTCATATAAAAATACTAGCCAAATTCATAACTTAGCTAGCTAGCCATATTTTTCACTAATAATTCATAATGGCACCAACTTCTTTATGTTGCATCTCCAACACTGTTTGTGTTATAAACGCTTCTACTCCATTCAGCTCGAGCTTGATTATTCGACTACTCGAAAAAGGCTTCACAGTCCATGCTGCTATTCAAAATCATGGTAGTTTTTTTTAATTCACCAAAATTTAGATTATTAATTGTTTGTTTGAAAAATGAAAGATATTGTCATGTCGAAATCATTTTTCTTAAAGAAATATTGCCTATATTCTTTTTGGTGAAATATTGAACAAAACTTTTGTATATTGTAACTTAACTTATGCTACTTCAAGAGAGTTTGTATATTTATAAAATTTTAGAAAAGTACTTCTTTTAGAAATTAAAGATATTTTCTTTTATGAATAGATTCGTAGATTGATCTATTCAATTTCAGATCTGCATATATTACAAACCAGCTGAACATTTACTAATGGAGAAATAAGATTTAGTGACGAATAAATTCTATATATAGCTAAATAACAAAATTCATCATTATTTTTTTTTAATTACTAAAAATTGTCAGAAAATTCTATTTGCTACGAACTAAATAGATGGTGTTGGAATATTGTGTAGGTGATGAAGGTGAATTGATGTCAATACGTGACAAGAAGAGATTGGAGATTTTTTATTTGGACCTTTTTGATTACCATAGCATAATTGATGCTTTGAAAGGGTGTTCTTGTCTTTTTTACTCCTTTGAGCCTCCCATGGACCACTCCACTACTTATGATGTACGTTCTCTCTTTTCCCCATTCACTTTAAATCTCCCCATTATACCCTTTTCATGTCTAAATTGTTGGGAAGGAAGCACCACAACTAAAGTTTGATATAATGATAAATAATGAAAATAAATTGAACACGAGAATTTTACGTGGAAACCCTCAAACAAATAGAGGGGAAAAACCATGGGGTAGAATTTTTTTTACTATTATGATGTGGAGTACACCGTTCTCAAATACAAGGAGAAAACAACAATTAACACTTCTCTCTTGTAAAAGAAACAACTCACTAAAGAGGACACTCAAGACTACAATATTTATTCTGGTGTATAACTCTCTTTGTGTTTTTACTCTCTCTCTCTCTCTGAATTGTGGATGCTGTTATGTTAGAAGGAATGAACTTATATTTATAGAGTCATAAACATTTTCCTATAAGAAAAGGACTAGCCAAATATATGAGAACTTTGTGTTTTCCTTTTAGGAAAAGGAAAACCCAATTATACTAGAAAATTCTTTTCCTATAAAAAAAGGACTAGCCAAATATCATGTTGCAGTAAAATCTTGTTTTTGAATAATTTTACTCTCTGCCTTTCAAAATAAGTTTTATTTTAACTTATTTCACGCCCGTTAAAAAAAATAAACGTAAGATATAATTTATTAAGCTAATAATGAATGTTTGGTGTCCACATTTAAGAAAAAAAGATTTTCATATAAAAAAAATAATTTGGGAGTAAAGCTCTTCTAAGGATGGATTAAGAATTTAAAGTTAATAAATTTTTTATTATGACTTACACTTAAATATTTTAGTTACTATTTGGTAAATTTCCTAATAAATATATAGACTTGAGAAAAAAATTAATCGATTCATGTGAATTTCATTTTTTAAAAATTTTTGGTGTTGAAAAAACTGATCTCCAGAGATCGATTTTCGTTTCATATAATTGCGTGCTGTTTTGGGCCATTTGGTGTCTATTCATGATTTCCTTATTTTGTCAGTCCAGGAAGAATGAACAATTCCTGCCTAATTGGGCTTCCCACATTAGAAGTTTGGTGAGCTAATTCCATGTGTCCACGTATGAGTGGTCGTTTGGTAGTTATTTGGAGTTATGCAAGTACATATTAATAATACGTAAATTATTTATGAGAAAAGTTATATTATGCATTATTGTATATAAGGTTTAGTTATTGATGTATTAGTTTTTAAACTGCAAATCAAATACTGCATTAATTTTATACATAGTAAAAGAAATTCTACTGAGACAAAAATGGGCTGTCAAGAACGTAGAGGAAGTAGGATGGGCAGTTGGTTAGATCTAGTATGGATCGTACTACCAAACATGATATTATTTATGCATTATTTAACACATGAATAACTTAAGTCCGGCTAACAAACGACCCCCTGATTCACGATCAATGTTTACGTCAAAACACATAATATTAACTACGATTAGTGTTGAGTTTATCCTATATCGGTTGTGGGATGGGGATTTTGTATCTTTATATGATCTTGAACAATCTTTACTTACTTTAGATGGTTAAATTAATCTCAATGTTTATTGCTTATCACGGTATCAAAGTCAGATACATCCCAATTTTTGATTTACGTAATGTTAGGCCCCTACATACATTATGATAGTCCACACTCTAGCTGATAGGCCTGGGCGTGCAAAATAAGTTATGTTGAATTCAGTGTAAAATCCATTTTCGTATCAAATTAATTATCATCTTTGCCAAATTATTCTTTAATACTTACAAATAATCTAATTATACAAATTTTAAAATTTCATGAAAAATATGCAGGAATATATGGCAGAAATAGAGGTAAGGGCAGCACATAATGTATTGGAAGCATGTGCACAAATAGACACTATAGAAAAAGTTGTGTTCACTTCTTCAGCAACTTCAATTATTTGGGGATTTGATGATCAAAAATCTTCATCTAATGTTGATCTTGATGAAAAACATTGGAGTGACATCAATTTTTGTCGTAAATACAAGGTATGTCAACTTTAAATTAATATTTTTGATGACGAAATTTTCGCTCAGAGGTTTTGAATTTAAGCTTGAAAATGAATAAAATTCTAATGGGAAGCATTTTCTCATTTAATGGACCCATTGCAGCGAATCTAAGGACTCCCATTTAAGGCATAATCGAAGTTTTATAAATTTGTGTAACTTAGCCATTTCAGAATTAATTTCCAAAATATACGCAATAAAAATTGTAAAATTTCCGTACGAAATTTCAAGTTTTATTCGAGGGGTAAGTGAACATATAGCAAATTTTTATTCTCCCATAGCTGAATTTGATAATTTGTCTTAACTTTAGACACTTCATAATCAATTTCAGATATACAAGTGTACATATAGTCAATTTTGGAACTCCAATTGAATACATAGTCAAAAGTTTTGTAAGCCAATTTTGAGACTCTAATTTAAGGCATAGCTGAAATTCTATAAATTTTTGTAACTTTAGCCACTTCAGAATTAACTTCAAACATAGGTGACTGAAGTCACAAAAATCTACATTTGAAGTTAAATTTTTTATATGTACTTGACATATTGTGCATATGCATGCAAGCAAACTTCAAACATTTTTGTCTTTGTCTGATCTTAATGAAAGTTTCTTTATTCATGGACAGTTATGGTATGCTTTGTCAAAAACCCTATCAGAGAAAACAGCATGGGCTTTAGCCATGGACAGAGGCATAAACATGGTGTCAATCAACTCAGGATTATTAATGGATCCAAATTTAAACATAAAAAATCCTTATCTAAAAGGAGCAAAAGAGATGTATGAAAATGGAGTTTTTGTGACTGTTGATGTTGATTACTTGGTGGATGCACACATTTGTGTCTATGAAGATGTGTCAAGCTATGGTAGATATTTGTGTTTTAATCACATCATTAACACAATTGATGATGCTATTAATCTTGCCAACAAGTTGTCCCCTTTGCCTTCTAATTCTCCTCCAAGGTATATATATATACATATGTCTCTCATTTTACCTCTCCCTAAAAATATACTTTGTTTTGTTTTATATAACGATATTTGACTAGACGTTTATTTGCTTAGCTTTGAACTTCTTATTCTTATCTGACTTTGTTTATGATTTTATTGAGCCGAGGGTCTTTCAGAAACAGCCGCCCTACCCCTCCCCAGACCCATGTGTGGGATTTCACTGGGTTGTTGTTGTTGTTGTTGTTGTTGACTAGACGTTTACAAGTTTAGGAAGAAAAGAAATAACATCCTCATTTCCATGGAATTTCTGATGAAATCCATCAAAATCAGCTTCCTATGGCGTTCCAATGGGAACTTCTAAAGGCGAATTAAAAATTTGAAGTTTATGATTTTTATAGTAATATCTTATGATTACTAGGCTAACTGAACCCAAACCCTCTAGATCTGCCCTTAGGAACGTCCGTTCATAGATTTTAAAAGAAGTTGAGGAGTATTCAAATATGTAAATGTATCTTCTTCTTCTTTTGGACAAACTAAAAAAAGAAAGAGCAACGAATCCAACACTCTTGGAGATATTGGATGGAGTTTAGTGTGGAGATCGCAAAGGTGGAACTAAGATTTTAATTTTATAAAAGATTTTAAAATAATTATTTAAAGTATTAATAATTTAATTTTATATTTAATATTTGTATATATTTAATAAAATTTTTAACATAAATATAATATTTTAAAAGTTATTAAATTCGATGAAACTCCTATCTAGACTTCTACCTCCATCCTACTAGCAATTATGATCATGATTTTGAATATATGATAGTAAACTCTAAACATATAATATATGACATGACATAAAAGAGAAACATTCATTGATCATTATATTCATTTTTGAGGATATGGAGTTATTACTAACATTTTTTTTCCTTTTTTTTTTTTTGATTTGATAGTTTTGAGAAGGATACAAAGATAATCCAACAGAGGATAAGCAACAAGAAATTGAACATGATTTTAGAAGATCATCAGAGAAAGTCCTTTTGGAAAATCAAGAAGATTGACGAGGGCAAAATCGGTATATAAAAATTGAAGCTTGTATTTATCAAAAATAATATAAAAAATTATCGAGTTCACGTGAATTAGAATAATTTTATGTTAGTTGAGAATGATAAATTACTATTTGAGAATTCCAATAGTTTGTGGAAAATCAAGAAGTCTTCTTAGTTGTTGTAATTAACTATATTTAATCACATTTTCTTTTAATAATAATACACAATATTTCCATCATTTCTATAAGTGTGAAATTCACTCACAAACTTAAAATAATTTTCTATGAATCAATATTTTTATTAACTTGAAATAGCACTTATTGATATAAATACGCATTGCTTATAGATGTATTATGTGATTCTACAAGTGTTGTAATTTACATATATCGAACACAAATACTTTTAAAATGTAAAAGAGCAATTAAACATATAAAAGATACTATATAACTACATTTCATTGGGATTTAATAAGACAATATTGTGAGAAAATCCATATTTAATAAAGCATGAATTTGATGATATTAATTATGACAGCAGAAAGCGCGAGTAAATTGACTAGTTCAGAGATAAAATACATCTCTGAACTGTCCTACATTTGCTCAGTCACTCTAGAAAAGAGAAATTTATTTTTTGTTCTTTTTTTCACTTCTCGAATAATATTCTTTACTTTTTTGGTGATCGCAAAAAATTAAAATAGTTTTAAGGCATAATTTATGGATCTCGCAAAACTAAGATAACCTTTTCGCTTTGCTTTCTTCAACAGAAATGTCGACGAGCTCCATACAGAACTCATCATCACAACTATCACCACCACCATTACCATATTGCGCTCCACCATTAACAATAATTATCACATTCATTGTGTTTCTAGTCCTTTTTATTATTCTTTTCACCATTTTCTTTTGTAGATGTTTCATGCAACATCTACTAGAGTCATGGCATGTTACTGTAGCTGGAATTCCAATTTGTCCAACAAAAAATGTCAAAGGTCTTGATCCATTAATTATTAAATCTTTTCCAAGATTCATCTATTCAAGTGTACAAGATTATGGTGAGGGTAAATTTGGAATTGAATGTGCTATTTGTTTGGTAGAATTTGTAGACAATAGCTTTATTCGTTTGTTGTTAACATGTAACCATGTGTTTCATCAAGAATGCATTGACTATTGGCTTAAATCACATAAGACATGCCCCGTATGTCGCGCGAGCCTCGATTCAAAGGAAACAATCCAATGCACTAAGCTTCAATCATGTGTAGGGTCTATGAGACAATTGATAAATGATCCAACACATGACATGGATAACAAAGGTGATTCATCAACAAATACATGCAATATAGCAATCAATTACGACGACAACAACAACACTAATAATGATGAAAAAAGATGCTCAACGATGATGGCACAAGCAATTGAACGTATTGAATTACGAGAGAATGTTGAAAAGTTCACGAGATCACGATCTACGGGACACTCTATAGTTATAATTAGGGAAAATGAAGATAGGTTTACTTTGAGATTGCCTCAACATATGAAGGCAAAACTTATGAAAGGGCATAACACAATGAGAAGTTGCATCAATTTTGGAGAAATTAATAGCAAAACTACCAGTGGAAATTGTAGGTTTGGTGAAGTTCTAAAGTTATGATTTATTTATTTTTTAAAATTAGCTTCTAATTATTTTTGCAATTATTTTCTAAACAATGATAACAAAAATATTGGGACAGAGATCTAGAAAAGAATGGATAGATTCAAATAAACTCAATAGCTTTTATTTGTACATGTATTAAATATTTGTAAATATTTGTTTGTGAATTCAGTTATCACTATATATTATTTGGTCGAACAAACATATTTCACTAACTTTTTATTTGTTCATTATTCTACTTCATTATATAAACATTGTAACTCATATAACTTCCGAGATATAATTTTCTTCATAATAACTTACCCACTTTTATTACCCATCTTCTTAATATATAATAAAAGTGAAAAAAAATGAAAACAAGATTTCTGCGTGATTTCCAAATTCCAAAATTTATTTTATATTTTTCATGGCCAAACACTTCTTTTTTATTTTTGAAAAGTGAAATAATTTTCCAAAAAAAAAAAGAGTAAAAAATACTCCGCCCTATGTGTTGCCACTTAATTAAATAATTCTCCTTTGATATTTCTATTAGGTAAAAGAATTATACACGTCATAATTTATATTTCTTGCCACCCTACGTGTTTTGCCACTTAATTTAATAAATGTAAGGCCCACTTAATTAATTAATTAATTTTTCCAATATAAATCATAATGTACTCCCTCTATTCCATATTAACTGAATTTCTATAACTTTTTTTTATTGTTCAAAATAGTTGAATTGTTCAAAGTTCAAGAGAAATGTTTAAAACTTTTCTCATGTTTACCTGAAGATTTGTAATTTTCTAGGAGTTAAATTACACTACTTACAAAGTTATACTCCAATAAAGTACTACTTGTATTTATGATTTCACATTTAATCATCTTTACGAGGTTGATTAAACAAAAGGGTAATAGAGAAAAATATGATTCAAATTTTTTCCTTGAATATTTTTCTTAATACGTGTGTATTACCTTAAAATTCAGTTAATATGAAATAGAGACAGTATTAATTAAGTATATGTACCATCACACGTGAGCATTTTTTAATGACATGTCAGCATTAATTAGTTAGTAATCCTTATTCCATTAGGAATCAAATTAAGGAATTTAGTTTCAAAACAATCTATAAATACAAACCCTATTCCCTCCATTTCTTCACCATTTTAGATTTCACGTCCCTTAAGAAAATAAATAAGTTTGTCATAGCATCTTTATTTAGTGTTCTCTTGAAGTTAGTTTTCAATAAATAAACATAAAATTAATTTAGTTTAATTAATAAAATTGATCAATAAACATAAATTAATCAGTTAGTTTTTTTATGTTGGTCAAATTCACATTTTCAATATTAATAACTCTCAAAAATAAGATAAAAAGAATATTATTATTTATATATTTTTAATAAAGACGAAATATAAGTAGAAACAGAAACGGAGGGAATTATTAGTGTTTGAAAGTATGTCATATATAAAAACAACAGTCACAACTCACAATTAATACACCAACTTTACAAAATGCATTTGAAAGTAATGCATGCATCCAACAACATCAAGAGACACTACCCAAAGCATTTCCTCAAATAAGGGTAAAGCTTTTCCCAATGAACTCATTAGGGGTAAAGCGTTCTCTAATAAAAGCGATTTTTGTCATGATTCAATTCACTGGATCGTGCAGACACCCACTCTACATCTTAAGCAGGAGAACCCTTAACCATTCTAAGAAACATTGCGGAATTAAAGTCAAACTTAAGTATTTAAGCCAAAATTCTAAAGAAAGTTATTTTCAAACTAGTTTACACAATAATACAAAAACCCCAAGGATATTAGTCTAACAGGTACAAGAGATCTACAGAAACAAGATACAATACAAGTGAAAGACAACTTCAACCACGGGAAAGGAAAAGTAGGAGCTGTCGGAAGATCATCTTCTCCTTCACCTAGGAAACTCCACTGACCCTGCAATCAGACTATGCCAAATGGCATAACAAGAGTAGTATCAGTACAAACAACATGTACTGGTAGGCATCATCGTACAATCTGATACCTACCGCATAGTATATGAACCGAAAATTAAGAGAGATCACAATAGTTAAACTTTATTAACTTGTCCACCCCAATCCATAGGTACACTCCTTACTCTCATCCTTAAGGTATTTACCATTCTACGCTCCAGAGATTCACTATTCATTCTAGTTACAACTTACGACCTGTAGGTTATGGGCCCACCTTACTATTGTTCAATCACCTCAACAGTCCCCTCCTAACAACCTTAACCGCTCAATGATTTCGCCCAGCTACAACTTGTCCTGGTCCGATTGTCTCACAACATAGGGCCTAGCTATTCCACAACCACACTTCCACACTAAACATGTCATAAGTAACCACTACTTCTACCACAGTTACTTGTGAGCACTTCAATGATAAAACCATCTGTGAGCAAGCAACTTCCAACTCTAAGCCTATTGGAGCTGGTTATTTACTCGGGGCTGATTGGATGGGCTTTTCACTCTGATTCCCAAGATAATCTGTTTGATTCTCTTTTATCTAAGCAACCAGCTTTGAAAGAAATGCGTGATAATGAGTGTTGGACTACAACATTCAAAAGTGTGGCACAACTGCGACTAAAGGTATTTGTTTTCATTAAGATAATCAATTCAGTTGTAGCAGCATGACTAGTGAGATTGTTCCAGTGGTGTGAGGACTTCATTTCTTGCCAAGAGATTGGGAATTCGTATCACCAAGGGACCAAAGTGGGAAGGTGTGCACCTGTGGACTCAATTGGGGTAGGAATGTAGGATTAGCCATATAAAAAAATCAAGTGTATCATTCTATAGAAATAAACAATTCTACATCTCCAATATGACAACCAGATTTAGAGTCCCAATATTTAGTTTTTGGGACCAACACATACTGATGCAGTCCAAGTACATAGCTCTTCCTTCCTTTCTCAAATTAGTCAGACCAATTTTCTGTCCTTCCTTTTGTTGGTCAAGAATGAGACTTTCGAAAATTAAAATCTTCTTTCTGGTGTTTTATCTGTTCCTTCCTACTTTATTACGCACACCATCCTTTAGTTTCTGCATCAATTATTACTGTTAGAGAAATAATGAATGTTTGTCATCAATATTTTTTGATATGGTAAAATATTGTATCACTAACAGTACCAAGAAGGTACCAAAATCAGTACAAAAACTGGACATGCTTAACACTTACAATAACTAATAAAAAAGCTGTTTAACACTATGAATTAAGGGATTCCAATAAGTCCAAGTTATCTTTTGCGATGAAGATCTGTCACGAATTTGTATATATTTCTGAATTCTGCTATATGATTGGTTTTTTTTATATATAAAATGTCTATATTTTGGGCAATGGCGTCTCCTCAAATATGAATTTGCGTTCTGCTCCTACTCTTTTTCCCATTCAACCATAATGGAGAAGAGTCCTTTTCTTGTTAACTTCTAGGGGTCGTTTCGTTGGGAATAAGTTATATTAGGATTAATCATTCCAGGATAAGATATCCCGCCATGTTTATGAGATGACTTATTCCATCACTATATTATAAATGGTGGGATAAATAATCCAAGTACTACCTAATACCTTCAACCAAACGCTGGATAAAATAGTCTTGCATTTTATCCTTGGGATTATTATATCTTAAACTTCACGTCATACGATTCATTATTTATTCTGTACCAAGGAGCTCTTATCCTCAATTGTAATGAAATATTGAGTAAAAATCAGTGTGTACCTTGATACGTTACAGTAGGAGGTGTTGATTTTGCTACCGAAAAAATTACCCCAAGTCCACTTCGTCTCTCTTGGAAATGGAGTATTGTTTCACAAACTAAATGTCTCCTTTTTAGTGTTTATATCTTGAAATGTGTTTTGGTACTCAAGAGATTTTATTTTTTGTTTTCTTTTCATTTATTGTCTGAAGAAGAAGAAGTAATATGTATAGGGGAATTTGGGCGGATAAATAGTTATTGAGTAACTGTTCCCCCCTCTTTTTTCAAATCGTAAGTTATATTTTTCTTATCTTCTTTTTTCAGATAATCAAAATAAAAAATGAATCGGGTCGGATCGGTCCACATGGGCAACTCATAATCCGTAATCCAACATCTCCCACCTCGCACATGGTGGACAAGATCCGAGCCAGTACTACATCAACAAGACACCAATTCAGACGACAAATAGTTCGTGCGACCTACGAGCATCACGATCTTTACCTTTAAGGTTTTACAAGCTACATTTAGAAATTCAATCACATGTGGAAAGGATTTCCTACTAATATGAGGATACTAATACTCACAATACCCTAGACTTCATTCACTACTTCAATAGTTACTTATTCGATCCCTCATCCTCTTAAAAAGGTGAATTTGAGTTCATATTTAATTTTATATACACAATTACACTCTAGTGTAATAGCCGGCTTATGTATACAAGTTAAATTATTTATTTTAATCATCTTCCCTTTCTACTCGAATATATCTATTCCAAATCAACTGCTTTCCTAGACATGTACTGCATTGTCGAATCACTCATGGCTATTAGTAACATGCTAAAGTAGCAACACCGATCGAAACTTCAAGAAACAGTAAAAGGTCAAAGGGTATTCTAATGAAGAGTTAATTGAACTTTTCGGGGTCTCACACAATGAAGAAGCAGGGAACCATTCTTTCATTAACTCATTGATCTCTTAACACACGTGCTATGAAACACGTGCTACGATGTTTTCATCTTATATTGGTGCATGTGTCTCATTCTTTTAATTATCCAACACCGTACAGATCTTGATCTAACCTGAGTTTCTCTCTTCAATAATCCTCAAATTCATTTTCTAAGAGAAACTCTTATTTGGTATATAAAACAAGTCATATTATGTTAGTAAGAAATATCTCTTCACATTCTCTAATATAAGAGGCGATTGCTCGTGTGAGAGAGCCAATCTCGCGACTTGTCTGACACACTTTATTTCTAATGACAATATCACATGCATATAAGATATGAATATCAATTCAATAGACTATATTGATGAGAATATTATAACAACCAAGTTGTTTTACAATACATGAATATCATCATATCCTACGCAAATCTAGAACCTTAACATGTTTCTCAAATAAGTCTCTAGATATCACTTTTGTAAAAAGATCAGCTATCATTTCACGAGTAGAAATATATTATAAATTTATTTCTTTACTTGATACTATGTCTCTCACAAAGTTATACTTGATGTCAATATGTTTGGTCTTGTTGTGATACTTAGGATCCTTAGTATATACGATAGCCGCATGACTGTCACAATATAAAGCTATGGAATCCTTAGAATTCTTTGCAATATTCAAATGCTCAAAGAATCACTTTAACCAAACAACTTCTTGTAATGCAGATGCATAAGCTACAAATTCAGATTCCATGATTGAAAGAGTTGTGCAAGTTTGTTTCTTACTTTTCCATGAAATAGCACCACCATTAAGTAAGAAAGCATAGACAAAGGTTGATTTTCTATCATTCCGGTCACCAGCCCAATCAGCATCTATGTAACCTATTAGAAGTAAATCAGATCCATTATAACATAGTGAATGGTCTGCAGTTTCCTTCAGGTATCGAAAAATTCTCTTTACTGCTTTCCAATGATTTCTTCCAAGATTGGATTGATACCTGCTAACCAGACCTACAGCATAACAAATGTCTGGGTGAGTATACATCATAACATATATTAAACTCTCGACAACACTAGAATATGGAACTCGAGACATGTTTTCCTTTTCCTTTTTAGTCTTTGGACATATTTCAAGGCTTAAAGTTTCACCTCTTGCTTTAGGAGTATTCATGGATTTGCAACTATTCATTCGAAAGCGTTCCAATATTTTCTTTATGTATGTTTCTTAAAATAAACTCAAAAAAAATTTGGAATGATTTCTTTGGATCTTAACACCCAATATATAGTCTGCTTCACACATATCTTTCATATTAAATGATTTTGAAAGCCATGATTTCACAGTTTTTATATAATCCAAATTATTTCCGACTAATAAAATATCATCCACATAAAGAGAAAGAATTACAAACTTTTCATCGGACTTTTTCACATATATGCAATAGTCTTCATCGATCATGGTGAAATCAAATGAAATCACCTCCTTATGAAATCTCAGGTACCATTGTCTTGAAGATTGCTTTAGACTATAAATTAATTTTTTTAATTTACAAACTTTCTTTTCTTGGCCTTTAATAGTGAAACCTATACGTTATTCCATGTAGATTTCCTCGTTTAGTTCTCCATTGAGAAAAACAGTCTTCACATCCATTTGGTGTAATTCTAGATCTAAATGTGCAAAAATAGCCAAAAGCAATCCTATAGTGGTAAACTTCATAACTGGTTAAAAAGTTTCCTCATAATCTATTCCAGCTTCCTGAGTAAAACCTTTTGCCACCAATCTTGCTTTTTGTCTTTCTATTGATCCATCTGATTTACGTTTAACTTTGAGAATCCATTTATTTTCAATAGCTTTACGTCCCTGAGGAAGGTCAACAAGATTCCAGACTTTATTGATTTTCATGGACTCTAATTCTTCTTTTATCGCTTTTAACCAATCATCCTTTTTAGGACTCGATAAAGCCTTAGTGACAGAATTAGGTTCATCCAATTTTGTGGGAGATACCAAGAAAACATAATCCTCAATTTTATAAGATCGTTTAGGTACTCCTTTTCTTGTACTCTTACGTAATTGAAGTTCAGATTCCTCTATAGGATTTTGGGATTCAAAACTCCTACTAGGACTAGGAATCATTTCTTGATCAATTATCCTATGAAGTATGTCTGATGACATTATTTGATCTTCTGAATTCAACATTTTATATAGAGGCTCTCCTTCATTTATATCACCCTTTTTGGAAAAATTATTTTCCAAAAATCTGACATCTCGTGATTCAATTTCAGTAATACTTCCATCTTTCATTTTATCAATGAACACATACCCTTTGGAGCATTCTGAGTATCTTATAAATAGACATTTCTTTCGTTTTGGACTTAGTTTACCAAACTCAGTGAAACGATCTTTAATGTATGTAGCACAACCTCATGATCGTAGATCATTCAGGTTTGTTTTATGACCAATCGAAAGTTCATAAGGAGTGGAAGGTACTTATTTAGAAGGCACTTTATTCAATATGTGGTCCATAGTCAATAATGCATCTCCCCAGAAAAAGTTTTATTCCTTCTTTTAGCTACACCATTTTGTTGAGGTGTATAAGAAGTAGTTAGCTATCTAATAATTCCCTTTTCAGTACATAATTCTTCAAATTGTTTTGACAGATATTCACATCCTCGGTCGGTTCTTAAAGTTGTTATACTTTTATCTAATTGATTTTCAACTTCATTCATATATCTTTTAAAGCACTCAAATGCTTCAAATTTATGAAAAATCAAATAGACATAACCAAAGCGCATGAAATCATCAATAAATATAATGAAGTATGTGGCACCACACCTTGCCCTCACATTCATTGGACCACAAATATCAGAATGGATTAATTGAAGTGGAAATTCATCTCTTTTAGCCTTCCCAAATGGTTTATGTGTAATCTTTCCTATAAGACAATTTTCACAAGTTGGCATATCAATTTTGGAGAAGGGACCTAAATACACTTCCTTTGCCAACCTATTCATTCAATCTTGCCCTATGTGACCTAATATTGCATGCCATGTAATAATACTAGTATCATTGTTACTAGAATCACATGTCATTATATAACGGTCAACATAATAATCATATGTTAAAGGATTATAATCTAAAATGATAAAACGATCATAACAAGTTTCAAAACCATATTAAACATTATCTAGAGTTATTCTAATACCATTGTGACTAAAATATAAATCAAAACCAATATCAAGAAGAACAGACACAGATATTAAGTTTTGTCGAATCTCTGGAGCATATAGGACGTCATGCAACATCAAAGATCGGCCACCATGCAAGTTCATTTTGCAAGTGCATATCCCTTTGACTTCTAGTCTAGCATTATTTCCTACATAGATCCACCTTGATCCAGGTGAAACTTGGCAAAACTCCACAAACACTTTTCGATCTCGACTCATGTGGTTGATGGATCCTGAGTCTATAATCCACATAGGATAAGATTCAGTTAGTATAGAAGTGCTAGAAACGTATGAAGCACTTAGAGATGCGTTTAGAATTGCTACCTTTTTTGGCTCGGTATATTCTCGAGCAAAATGCCCTAGAACTTGGAAATTGTAGAACTTCATTTTGCTCTTTTCTCTCTTCTTGAAAAATCGTTTTCCCTTCTTGGAATTTGGTTTCTTTTATTTCTTAGAGGGTCCTTCTCCAGTCTCTTTATTCCTCCTATTTCTTTTTCAATTCTTTTTGAGCTTGAATCCTGAAGACTTTGTACCACTTGACTCTGCCACAAAGGCTTAGCAGCAGTTTTAACATCACCAAGCCACTCATCTTCAAGTTCAATATGGCGGGCAACATCAGAAAAGGTTTTGATACTATCATTATGGGTCAAGTTAACCTTCAAATGTCCCAATTTTTGGGAAGAGACCAGATCACTGCCTGAACTTGTTGTTCATTTGAGAGAACATGATCAACACTTTTGGGTTGGGCTATCATGTTTGACATCACCCTAAGGTGTTGTTTGACATTTTGATCATGACGTTTCTTGTAAGTGTCAAATTTGATAGTCAACTGTTGGAGGCAGGTAACAGAAGTACCCCCATATATTCCTCGCAGATATGCCCACATAGCATGAGAAGTTGGGTATTTCTCACATTCATGTATGAAGTCATCAACCACAGAACTAACAATTATTCCACGTGCAGTGGAATTAGCCTTTTTCTAAGGTTTATAAACTTCTCTTCTGTGTTGTGTAGTGTTACCCTCTTCTGGTTGATTCAAAACATGGTTTATACCTTTGAGAGCATTTTTCTCTCCAGTAAGTACCATATTTTACGACTCCAGATGTCGTAATTGTCACCATTCAATTTTTCACCTTTGTTCAAGTCAGCAATAATATTTTTTATGTCATGTATGTAATTAAGAGACAATCACACAAGTATTTTATCAATTATGCATGCAATTTACACATTCAAGCAAATCATTTCACATAAAGATTTCATGTTAAGTGTAAAATCGAAAGAACACTTAAGAATCCGATCATCATCTACGAACTAAATATTTGACCAAAATTAGAAATTAATTTCCTAATGTGTATTAGAATGATAGCTTTCAATTAAGTCGTTGTAAACTCAAATAAATGAATGAAATTCATATGAAAGGAGATAAACATCTTCATACATATAAGGTTAATAAACATCTTCAAGTTACAAGTCAATTTAAAGATGAAAATCATCTCACAAATATTCAAGACGACTTATGTACATCCAAAAGGCTCGCTAGGCCAAATTTTATGGTAAACGTTAATTAATATCTCGCCCCAAGGATCACGGAGAGAATTTGCTAAAATAGCTAGAGCTTCCCAATTCGAGATTTCTAAATAGTTTTTTTTAATTCTACACGTTTTAATTTAAACAAATGAATAAAATTAGCAATAATAATATTTGGGGACATCTTAAAGGACTTGAACTCTATTAGTTTCTTCTGTGTTTCCCTTCGTATAGCCCTTTCATTTCGTAACAGATTTCGTATCGCCCTGGTGACGCCATTTCGTATGATCTCATGACCTCGAAAACATGCCCTTCGACTACGTGCTCTTCCACTTTGTTTCTTTGATCGACATCCAGAACTCGCACTTAGAGTGATTTGAGTTTGTTTCCGTTCAGCCATTTCTGAAATAGAAACCAAGAAACAATAAGAATGGTTTAACACTCAATGTATAGAAAAGTTTTTGTTTTAAGATAAATTTGACCAATTTTGTGACATGTTTATAAATTTAATTAATACACATATCTAAAATAATAGCATAAGATATAATCTTATTTACGTACCATAGTTTTCTTGAAAGAAACAAAAGTACTAGATAATTGAAAAAGATGTACACCAAATATTTATTTATTATTATTTTTTAAAGTGTGCAGTACAATGTTTAATAGTGTAGTACAATTACTATTTTACACATTTTTCACTGTCCTCTTCAAGAAGAAGCCTTCATTAAACTTCTTCTTTTCAAAAAAAATATTCTATATATTTTCTTCATTAGAATAGGAACAAAGAAATAACAACTTTCTTCATTCAGTCTTATATGTTCCATAGAAATAAAAATACGGAATATTAGGAACGATAATATCATTTAGTATTTTCTTCTTCATTTTAAAAAAAATTTAAACGCAGATACAAATCTGGCTAAATTTATTTTATTTTCTCCAAATCGAAGTCAATAGTAAGATCTATAACAAAATCCGCAACGTAATGGGTCCACCATTTCGATTACATCTGGTTATTTTCATTTTCTATTAGGTAAATACGTACACTATTCTTCAAGAATTTTTTCACACATAAACGTGAGATTTCACATGAAAAAATAGGGAAATAAACATTGGCTCTGATACCATTGTAATGAAATATTGAGCAAAAATTAGTGTGTACCTTGATACGTTACAGCAGGAGGTGTTGATTTTGCAACCGGAAGAATTGCCCCAAGTCCACTTTGTCTCTCTTGAAAACGGAGAATTGTTTCACAAACTAAATGTCTCCTTTTTGGTGTTTATATCTTGAAATGTGTTTTGGTACTCAAGAGATTCCTTTTTTTTTGTTTTCCTTACATCTATTGTCTGAAGAAGAAGAAGTAATATGTATAGGGGAATTTGGGCAGATAAACAGTTATTGAGTAAATGTTCTCCCCTCTTTTTTCAAATTCGTAGGTTACATTCTTCTAATCTTTTTTTTTTCAAATAATCAAAATAAAAAATGAATCGGATCCGATCGGTTCACATGGGCAATCCATGAACCGTAATCCAACATCAATTATTTTGATCAAATTTGCCCAAGGGTTTTGGTCTAGTCCAAAACTAATACAAATATATATATATATATATATATATATATATAGTACAAAACTACTTAATATAAGCATGAATAACAAATATAGGGATAAAGAAATTGATCGTTTTTACAATAAAATGAAATATCAATGATTTAGCTCGCCTCTTCAGGAAGGGCTAATTCACAAGGAAAAATATGTCTTAAAGCCGTGATGAGGACACTGAAGCAAACATTAAGCGACTGGAAGTGTTCAACGTGTCTTGAGCCTCACTTTGGGCTTAAGCGTGCCTTTGATAACATTGTTTAATTGGCACTCTTCTGGTTAGGAGTCCCTGAGGATTAGTGGTTAAAGCTGGGTGAAAAACATTGCCTAATAAAATTGCTTCGAAGGTTGTCAAACTTGGTGAAAATATATTTTTTCTTAAAGAATTTTTCCTGTGGTAGGTAACATAGTGAGAGTTGTGTTCCATCATAATGTAGTTTGGCAAGTGAAAAAGATTACCTTGGTCATTAGTTTGGCAAATTAATGATATAGTAACTGTTAATTGGGAAGTTGTGTGGTATGCTTCGTAAGATGAACATCAACATGGCAATGTTGGTTGGTGCGAACAGAAAAATTAGTGAATACACAGGAGGGATAAACGGAATTTATATACGTTTAAGGGAATTGTGTGTTTAGTATTTGTAGAGGGAGCATTTCATTGGTTGAGTGCAAAAGGTTGTGTGGTTTCATTTAATATTTCAAATGAGATGTACGGAAAGATACAATGGGTGTATCATCAGTGGGGGGAAGACTTTGTTTTCATGAAAATGACTCGATAAATTTGAATTTATGGGTACTGAACGAATATGGGGTAAAAAAATCTTAGATAAAATGATTGAGATTATAGCAAGTAATGGGGAAGGTATAATAACACCAATATATAGATTTTTAAATGATGAAGTGCTACTTGGTATACTATGAAAGCATATATATACAAAATGTGGAATGGATCAAGCAATCTAAAGGCACTTCATATATAATTCTATATAGGAAAAATTACTTAATTGAATGTGTTTTAAAAAATATTTACCATTTTTAAATATACTTTTATTTTATTACTATTTTTAACAATTACTAACCATACTTTAATTAAATAAGACATTATATACACTTTTTTATTTGAGAAAAAGAAAAAGAGCGTCATTATCTCTCTCTTTCTCTTAGGGCTTTTTCTTCATTTTTCTAGCTCTCTCTCTTTCTCTTCTCTTAGGGCTTCTTCATTCTTTCCTTATTCATTCATTTTTTTGTTTGTTTCAAACGAAATTCGTAGATTTTAGGTGCACAATTGTAATGAAAGGTCAAAAATCTCCTAGAGCCTACGAATTTGAATTGTTGATTCAATCGGTGGTGGTAAAGTGAATGCCGGTCCTACTTTTAGTTTGCGAATTTCTGTAAATTAATCTCCAGAAGAAGCTGGTGGTGAGGTTAATCAAAATTTTTAAGCAATGCATGTGAAGAAAAGGGCGGTAGAAGTAAGAAAAAAACCACTGAGTTGAATTTTAAATCTAAATCGAAAAGAAAACGAGTTGATGTTGCATCGACATCTAAGAAAGTTGTTGACAGTGATGATTATTTTGAGGATATACCTTCTCAATTTCAGTCAAAGAAAGTTAGACCTATTGTTGCTCAGGAGAAGAATTCAAAAACTCAAAATCGATTCTGCAAAAAAAAAATGATTCTGCCGGAGAGTCTATATCTGGTATGTCATTCTACCAACACATTATTTAGCTGATAGCATTTTCAATTTTTTTATGTGTATTTTCTTAGTTTGTTGTTGTTTCGAACTTGTGTGCTAGATGTTAAAAAAAAATTGTGTATTTGATACTTTTATTATAGTCTAAATTTATTTGCTCAAGTTTATTATATCAGTGATTGTTGGGAGTTTTGCCTCGAATTGTTAGATCTTTTGTATTGCAATTTATTTATTTTTTAAAATAAATAAATATAAATGAATTAAACTTTGAACTAAAATGTATTACACATACATTAAAGTTGAATTAGAAGAGAAAATGAAATATGTAGTTAATTGAAAAAAGTTTTTTCAATGATCTGTACACCACAAAAATAAATTAAACTTTGAACTAAAATGTGTATTACACACATTAAAGTTGAATTAGAAGAGAATTAGAGACGAATGAAACCTATAGCTAATGAAAAAAGTCTTTAGTGATCTGTACACCACAAAAATGAATTAAACTTTGAACTAAAATGTGTATTACACACACATTAAATTTGAATTAGAAAATAATTAGAGACATTGATCTGTAAAGAAAAAAAGTAAAAAATTTTGTGTATTTTATACTTTTATTATAGTCTATTTTATTATAATTTGTGTATTATACTTATGTAATCTTGACTGTGTAGACATTTGTTTCGCATTAAACAAATTCTAACTATCTTGCTGTTTTGAAATTAGGTTGTTGTATCTTCCTACATTTTCCTGTGTACCAATTGCTATCTTTTCTATGTTATGATACAATCACTAAACTCTAACAAATATTAAGATAATTTCTGGATAAGCTATGTCGTATCCTTGATTGATGAATGCTAATATTATCAGTTGCTTATTTGTTTGGTGAGATTTGTATGAAGCTGGATAGTAATTACCTGTTTCTCTGGCTGAATGTGCTTAGTTTCTTGGTTAAAGGCAAATTTGTTCCTTATTATCATTTTTTTTTCATAAAATTATTGGGTTGGATATTTTCGTTTTGATAGATATATTGGTAGGTTAGATTAGAACCAGATTAGAGGCATGTCCTGGACAAAACTTTATAACATGTCTATACTTTTATTGAACTAATCAATAAACAATATTCTAAACTTCAGTTAAGAGTGTAAGGAAGAAACCAAGGAAGAGTAAGAAAGATTTAGGGCCGACAGGCCAGTCTAGAATAGATTCCCAGCAATCTTCAAGTCAACAGCAGAGGCGAAAACTTGCTCTTCTTCATAGTCATAGTTGGGTAGAGGGGGGGGCGAATTATTGAAAGGTGTTTGAAGGTGTATGATTCATTTTCGGCTAGAGGGGGCGAATTTTCTGACTTAAAACGCTGCTGGCATGATTTCATCGATTTTACCACACTACTTGAGTGTGGTTAAGTTCTATGATAAGTGTCCTAAATTGAAGAAATCACCTAAATACAATGGAAAAAATGAGTTTGAGCTCATTGAATCTAAGTTAATAACTGAAGGGATTCCTAGACAACAAGAAGATTCATTGTAAGTTTAATTGTTTATCAAATAAATACTATCTTTTGTATTGGTCTTATTAAACTCAATAGTATTTTTATAATAATTTTATATTTTAAATTTTGTAGGGACTATGGAGTTTTTGTGGCTGCATTTGCAGAGTTAGTGGGCAATGACCAGGATATTGCAAATCAACAACTAAGTGCAGACAGTCTCTGAAAGAGGTTTGGGCTCTACTATGGGAATATGCAGTGAAGAAGCAAAAGAGTAACCTTCAAAGTGAAGACGAAAGACTACATAAATAAATAAATGTAGTTATATTAGTTAAAATGTCTATGAAAATTATGTTGTCTAAAAACAGTTTATAGCTGATGTATTAGTTAGGTTTTGAAGATTGTTTTCAGTAGTATCTTTTTTAAGATGATTTTTGTACATGTAAAATACACTTTTAATATAGTTTTTTGTTCATGTAAAATATATCTTCTTTTTTTATAATGCAATACATAGCTACGTTAATGTTAAAGTGTTTCAGTAGTGTTATCAAACTGAAACCTGCATTATGAATTAAACTTGAATGAAAAATGAATTAAACTTTAATGAAAAATGACTTACATACATATTAAAGTTTATAATGCAATACATAGCTATTTTTTTTAAGATGATTTTTGTTCATGTAAAATACACTTTTAATATAGTTTTTTGTTCATGTAAAATATATCTTCTTCTTTTTTATAATGTAATACATAGCTACGCTAATGTTAAAGTGTTTCATTAGTGTTATCAAACTGAAACCTGCATTATGAATTAAACTTGAATGAAAAATGAATTAAACTTTAATGAAAAATGAATTACATACATATTAAAGTTGAATTAGAAGAGAATTCGACACAAATGAAAAGCGTAGCTAATGAAAAAGCCTTCAGTGATCTATAGAAATACAAAATTGAATTAAACTTGAACTAAAAATGAATTACATACACACTAAAGTTGAATTAGAAGATAATTAGCTATTGAAAAAGCCTCCATGTGCTTTTGAAAAAAAAGAGAATTAGAAGAGAATTAGCTATTGAAAAAGCCTACAGTATTCTAGGTGCTTTCATCTGGGAGGGGATTCAAGTGAAACTGGTATGCAATCTAATTCAAACCTTCAAACAATTAAATATTCAACCATTCAAACATTTAAGTAATCACAGATCTCTACTCAGAAATCACAATATTCTTCAATTGATTCAAATTTGCATTCACCTAAATTTTGTCATTCTTCTGCAATAACCACCGAATAGACATCACTTAATTTCAAAATTGGAGTATTAATGTTGTAGAAAGTCGTGGTTGAGAAGTTATGAAGGTAAGTATTGCTCTAATTTTGGAGAAAATTATGGGTGAGAAGATTGGAGAGAATATCGGTGTAGCAAATTTGGAGAGAAACTGGGAAAGAGAAAATAGCAGGTGAGAGTTTTAAAAGAGTAAGGACCGTACTTAATTTAATTCAAATAATTTGCTATATATGATTAAATTAATTATGTTACTCTATGTGGTAAATATTTTTTGAATATTGTACATTTAGGTGATTTTCCCTTCTATATATGTACCAGCTCCATCTATACTACACATATATAATCCTCCTATAAAAAGTATTATACAATCCCCATATAAAAAATAATATTCAATCATAGAAATCCCTTTCTCTTCAGCAAAGAAAACAATATATTTTGTAATTTACTAGAATATTAATTAGTAGAAAAATAGTAATCTGACAAATATAAATTATTTATTTATTGAATTAGTCTTTTGTGTAAAGACCTAAACTGTTGTTATGTAAAAGGCACTTCATGTAAAAGTAATTGGAATGATGCAGCGAAAAGTTCATAAATTAGGCGTATTCCGAATTAAGGTTGTCCTAATCCCGCTACGGTGACGCCTCTATAGAGGATCACGGTCGCTATAGAGGGGTCGTTTGGGGAAGAAACTTCCGAAGCGCGAATTCTTTTATTCCCCTTCTCCCCTTTAGTGGTAAAATAGGTAGGACTCACCCTAAAAACCCTCAAAAAGTTGTTATATGCTTCGGAAGAAGGGAGAGAAGGGATCTTAGCGCAAGGAGGACTACAACCCACAGAGTTCAGGCCTACCTCCGTCATTTCGCCTTCCGAAAGTAAAAACTTGTGCTGAAATCCTTCAACAGCTGATTGACCGCCAGTTAGGTTAGGTTTTCTTAATTTAGTAGTTATAGACCTATTTCTCATTGCATAATATATCATAGATTGACGAAAGATTTCATGTCTACGCCTTCGGGCACGGAGTTTATATGGTTAAAAGTTGTTGCTTATTATTGCCTAGGGCAGAAGCGTATTACATAGGTATGACTTTTATGTAACTAGAATTAGGTGACTAGTTCTTGATCGATAACCTGAATAACTCCTATTGAGATGGTTGGTAATTTCTGAGAACAAGAGCGTGTCTATATGGGGGTCCATCAGTGGCCTACGACTATGTGTAAACATAAGGTTATATATAATCGTGTGTGTGTTTTTGTGACTGCCCATGTGAATTACTTGTGTAACATATACTCAAGGAATAATTGTTGAATGTGAATAACTTCATGTTGATAATCTCATGCAATGAGCCTTTCTGATTTACTTATGGCCTCAAGTAGGGCTGTACAAGACAAACCGATAAACCGCATCAAACCGACAAACTAAACCAAATCGGAAAAAAAACCCGACTAGTGGTTTGGTTTGACTTGGTTTGGTGTTTGAAAAAAAAACCCGACCATTATAGGGTTGGTTTGGTTTTAACTAAAAAAAGTCAAACCGAACCCAAACCGACCCGATTATAGATATACTACTTTTAAATTATGTTATACTAAAAATATTTATTAAAATGTAATTTATAAATATTTTTTAAAATTTTTTCATAATTTTTGTTTTCTTTCTTACATTTAGATTTGGACTTGAGTAGCCCATCTAAATAATATACAAAAAAAACTTATCTTATAAAGTTATATTATAAAGTTAAAACTTCAAACAGTGTTGTGCCTCCATCTTATATGTTGATATTTTGTACTAGAACTCATTTTAAGAAGCACTGCTCTGTGCTTTTTATTAGATACTATGAGAAATCCAAAAAAATCCGAAAAAATCCAAAAAACCCGAGAAACCCGAAAAACCCGAAAAAACCCGAAAAACCCGAGAAAAATTGATATCGAAAAACCCGGCTTTTATTGGTTTGGTTTGGTTTATAGATTTAATAACCCGACACAAATGGTTTGGTTTGGTTTGTAAAAAATCCGAACCAACCCGGTCCATGTACACCCTTAGCCTCAAGTGTGATTGTTGCATTGTGAGTTATGATTGTGATTTCATGTGGATCAGGTGCCACGCGGGCACATTTGGATAGGGTACCACACCGGTACAATTGGAATGGGTGCCACACCGAGACATGATTGGATCGGGCCGGTACCACGCCAGTACTCTAACTATATTTGGGATCGGATACCACGCCAGTACACTAATAGTTTGGGCGTGGGTCTCATGAGAGGACCATTAATTGACACTATTATATTGTTATTGGTCATGCGCATGTGTGCATAATGAAATGAAGGTAGGGACTGGAAGTTCGAGTGGTCTATATTCATGATGAGGTAATGTATTGTCTGGTTACTATGTGATGAGTCTTGTTGTTGTTTACTAAATAGTCAAGGGTGGCTTGTATTTCGAAAACTCTTCTATGTGATAGAAGGACTAGGCTATGATCTGATGAGTGCTAGGCTTGAAAAGAATTGGAAGGTTAAGTGGGTGGTATGATAAATATCAAAGTCTGGACCTGAATAAGACAATGATTGAATTCAAGTATGCTGGTGGTGACTAGTGTAGTTCGAGTGGTGCATTTTTCTTATTGCATATTTTTTTTTGAATATTTACTTTATATTATGTGGTGGATTTCACGTCGAATGATAATGCTTACTAATACATGTATATTGATACAACTCTTGTGTATCTGATCATCAAAATGCTAGAAATACCGGACCATTGACCAGTATTATCCAAATTTTTAGATACAAAACCTTTGAAAAGCAAAAGTCAAACAAACAAACAAAGTATTATATTATCATCATGAATACATAAAAATATAAATCATTATCTAATCCCAACTTCTAACTTAACCCATTTAGTCCTTTCATTTTTTTTCTTGTTTTCAATTTTCACCCTCTAACTTTTCATTTACATTATTGCTCTTTATAGACAAAAGCTATCAAACACTGGCCTTTTGGGGGGAGAAAGGCACTAGTATTTTTTTTAGTAATTGTAAGAACTAAAGTTTTATATTTCATTTTGTGTATATTAATTTAAGACTTAATATTCTCTGAGTAGTCCTCCCATTGGGGCTCTATGTGGAATTCCTTTTCTTCGCTTGGCCGTTTTGTAATTAATAGAAGTTGGAGGGGGCGTCGACGGAATAAAACTTTGGACCTTGTTGATGGCGTATCGACCGTGGTTGTTGCTGCTGTAAGAGTCATCGGAGTCCGATGCTACCGCCTTCAACCGACTCGGCTTCTTTACAAAGTCCTTTGAGGTTCCAATAACCTACAAAAATCGAGTTGAAATCGACTATATAAATCATTTTTATTCTATTTGGACCAATTCAATTCACATAGTATGTTATTGAATGTCAAAGACATGTAATACTCAAGATTTGAGTGTCAATTCCTATTGGGGTACAAAATAAATGCAAGAAAGGGTCATTGACTTGGTTGGTCGTACTTTTTAAAAATGATATCAGATATGAAAATGATATCAGGTGCGTATCGGATCATCAAAATGCTAGAAAGGATCATTTTCGGAGGATTCAATAACCAATTTTGGAGAATTTGCACAATTCCTAACATCTTTTGAAACTTCCAATTAATTTATATTTTTTGACTATTTATGCCAAAGTTTTCCTATCAATAGACCAATAAATGTCAGTGAAATTTCCACATTTAATTTAATGCCAAGCACACCAGAAACGACCATTAAACCAAATATAGCTTGCAATTCAAGAGTCTTGGACACGCCCAATTCAATTGAATGTCATTAAAAAGTCAAATAAATGCAAGAAATTTTGGTAAAGGAAAAAAAATAATGGTTCGAGAAGGGGATTGATGTTTTATGTGACGATGCACACAATCGTCAAAAATATCATTAGGTTATGCCGTTCGAACACTTTAAATATTTCAACGAGTGCATGTCGCATTTTTGAAGAACCTGACAACAATATTTTTGGAAGGTCTGAAGCAACATGGCCATCAGGTTTCTATTACATCCCCCAAAAATGTCATTAAAAGCCAATTAAATGCAAGAAAAATTGGTCAAGGGAAAAAAATGTCAATAAATACGTGTCGAATCCGACAACAACATTATTTAGAGATATCCGAGCAGGTGTGTTGCATCCTCCAAAATTAAAATGCCATTAATAGTCAAATAAATGCAAGAATATAAGGTCAAGGAGAATAAAAATGAATTTCTCTGAAAGGGTATTGTAGCTTTATGCTACTCTATTGTTCTGACTTTTCAAAAATACTGTCCAATGTATGTTGAATCTTCTAAAAGTTATGCATTAATTATGGACAATCTCACACATATACGGCGTCATTTTTAAAAAGTTCGAGAAATATTGATTTTATGCATTTTCAGACTATACAATATTATTTTTGAAGAATTCAAACAACATAACGTCAATTTTAAGTACCTTACAACCAAGAGAGCAGAATTTGAAGGAATCAAGAAGGCTCCTTTCACAAACTTGACATGTATTTGTGACACCTTTGCCTGGCCTAGGTTGTGGCCTTTCATTCAAAAAGACAACTTTAGCACTGTTGATAATGTATGTTTGGACTAAAGAAATGTCCAAATACTTTTGAATCTCATTCACCCTTATCACATCATGGTATGATGACCTCCTTATCTGTCCAACCAAACAAAAACAAAAAATCAATCATTTCATAGTAAGTTCTCGATGTAAACAAGAAAAAAATATGTATATATAAAAGGATTCAATTAAATCTCTTTTGTCAAAAAATTGCGTTTAAAAGTATACTACTTATTGAGCATTTATATAAATTGTTAAATTCCCGGATAAATCTCTAGTACTTTCGATGCAAACCCTAAATTTTATGTGTAAAAAACTATTAAAATCGCAACAAATAGTATATCTGAACTCATATTTGAAAATATAAAACAAGGTCAATGCTAAAAATCCTAAATATTGAAACTCATAAAGATTAAATTCTGAATCCGCCTCTTTCAAAAATCGAAGGAAGATTTCAGTGCAACGGCAAATGTATCCATTAGCCCACGATAGAATTTCTGACTCTACCACTATATACATTAGGTAACCATTGAAAAACATATTGCAACTTCAACCGTTACTAATAATCAAAATAAGTAACAGCCACTAATGCTTGCATTAAAATAGACTGTCTACGCGTACAAGTCATAAATACAAAATACTTTATTATAATTTGTGAAATGAGATATACCTGAATGGCAATATGGTGTTTGTGATGGGATAAACAGAGAGAACAAAGAGGGCCATTAATACAATCAAGGCAATACATATTGCATTCACTCTTATGAGAATCAATATGTAATTTGCATTGAACAAAAAATCTTTCTTTAAGCAATGCCTTTAACCATGCTGGCCAATTATTTTCTTCTTCATCAGGTCCTCCATCACCCTATACAGCAAAAAGATAAATGTAAAAAAAAATAAAAATTAAAATAAATAAATAAATAAAATTTGAAGGGCATGTTTGGAGATGAGTTTTTTTTTCTTCCTAATTGTCAATTATTTGTTTTCACATTGTGATGATTTTCTTGTTAGTATTTGAAGATGAGTTTCTCAAATTTGAAAAAATAAATTTTGACTAATTTTTTAGGTGGAACTTCTTTTTCATTTATAAAATTGAAATGCACTTCCAAACACAACTTATCTTTTCGATAACATTTCTAAATTTCAACTTTAGAAACTTTTTTTAAAAAGAAAATAATCAACCAAATCAATGAATTGGGATTTTTGAAAGAAAAAAAAATATGTGAATTTTGAAAAAAATGAAATGCATGCTTAAACAAAATTTCAATTTTTAAAATACTGTTAACAGTGTCACCTCTAGAGATAGTTCATGCATTATGAATTCGAATTAATCAAACATCAATAGAGATATCAAACACCAAATATGAAAAAATAAAATAAAACAAAACAAAAGTTGAAATTTTAAATACCATCTCTAAACTTGAACTTCAAAACTCTTTTTTTTCTTCAAATTTCAATCAAATTTATGTCCAAAATGCCTATGAAATTGATGAAAAAATGAAAAGACAAAAGGGTTTTTTGGGATTTTGTTGAGAATTACCATAATTCTTCTCTTCTTTTGTTTGATTTCAAGAACTGTAGAATCTTGATTTTCAAAAATAGCCAGTTTGAAAGACTTCTCTTCAGTACTAAATTTGAAGCTCTGTTTTTTTTCCTTTTTTTTTGAGAGAGAAAAGGGTGTATTTGGGTTTTGGGAGTTTAGGTAGTGAGAGAGAAAATGGAGGGTACTTGTAGTGGGAGGTGGTGTGGGGGGTGGAGTTGGGGTGGGTGGGTGGAAAAAAATACTCAATATATCATCTTTTAAAAAAAAGAGAAAGGAAAAAAGTCTCTCAATTTATAAAAACATATTCTTGTATTTATTTTTGGATTTCCAGCAAGTATTTGATATCCGTATTATAGTCAGGGACGAATTTAGAGAATAGCAAGGGGTTCACTCGAATCCTTTTGAATTACATATATGTATGTATATGTGTATAAAATTGAACCTCTTACGTATAAGATTAGAGGTTGACTTAAAAATTGGTTTAGTGATTGAGGGGGTTTAAAATTCACCTTAAGAATTAATTTATTGATTGATTTTGAATCTCTTAAACACAAAATTAGAGATTAATTTATTCTCACGACTTGGATTATTAAATCTTCAATTAAGAATGAAGAGATTCTTATTTGGTTCATTCCTTTATTGGTGAAAATTTTGTTTCCGCCACTATTGGTGCCTCCCTCATGTCTTAGTGATCATTTTCAATTGTTACACATTATTCTGTAAGGCTTATTGATACTATGCTTTTCCATTTAATTCCTCCTTTTTAAAAATCAAATTATATTGTATTAGTTGTAGTTCATAAAATAATCATTGCCTAATCTTTTTTTTAAAATATTATTATTTTGGTGGGGGGATTTCAATAGTGAGTTGGCATATTTTTCTCTTTTTGCAAATTTGGTATCTTTACTCCATTATTGACCATTAGGAAGTTGTTAAAGTGGACATGGTACATAAAATATGTGGAACAAATATTCTTTCCAATCTTTAATTAACCATTGTTTAAATTGGGAATATCTCTTTAATTAATTACTTAGTTTGTTTTATCCTTTTCTTTAAAAGAAATTTTTATTTTCACATATCTTATTTAAAGAAATATAACTATTAAAAATATAAATTTTCAACGGACATTTTTGTTGGAACACCATCAATTCTAACGAAAATTTAATAGAAGACATTTCCAACAAACGAATTTTCGACGAATTTCATTAGAAATTTGTAATTTTTTTGATAGTGAAAGTTAGTCACACTCCATATGTGTGAGACAACTTTAAGTACCTAATCAATATGTTTACATCTTATATGGATAATCACAAAATGATGGACACTTATCTTTTTGAAATATATACTTTTTATATTATAAGTCAATTATATTCACGCATAAATAAAGAATGATACATCTAAATTTACCTATAGAATTCTCAATACAGATACTCATATGTGGATCGGTTTATTTTTTTATGTGAAATCATGCGAAGTTTCTGTTATAATATATGATATCATGATGATGAGATTTAAATTCAGAATTTTTGTTTGGTCTACTGAATTAATGGTGGTTGCGCGCTTCAACAAGTAAAAGAGGAGATCTTAGGCTGAATAGATCACCGGCTTCGAAGGCCTGTCAGTATCTAGTTCAACCTTCAGAATTATATCACATTTTTGAATTTGATGAAATAGGATGAATTGAGGTTTATATTGATTCGATAAATTTAAATTTATATCGCGTGAGATTCATTACAATTTACAAAAAAGAACCAACGCCTGTCAGTATCTAGTTCAACCTTCTGAATCATATCACATTTTTAAATTTGATGAAATCGGATGAATTGAGATTTATATTAATTCGATAAATTTAAATTTATATCGCGTGAGATTCATTACAATTTTTTAAAAAAAACCAACGCCCATCCCTCTTTTCAATTTCTTTTTCATTTCCAATGTATATTTTTAATGACCTACGTACATATAACAATATTTTTCAAAACTCTAATTTCCGATTATTTTCACATAAATTTTCGAGCACCAATCAATCCATAAGATAGAGGATTATTACCTTGCTTTTAGAATAAAGTATTAATTTTTTTAAAAAAACGTCACCACTAATTAAATGCAATTGTTCAAATCTCTTATGTTTCTTTGTTGAGGAAATTGTAACCACATATATTTCATTTAATTTTTTTGGTTTTAAAACTGGGCCATTCAAATCAATTCCTTAGTTTAGGTCATTGATTAAGAAAATACTATATTTCCTTTTCAATCTCAATATTTTGTGGTATGTGACATTTCAATTCACCTCATGAAAATAAAAGGTTTCAATTATTGGTGCAATTTGCTCATTTAATTAGCATGGAAAAATAATTGGTCATCTTAATTAGAGTTATTAAATCTTAGTGTTAATAGCATTTTGGTCCCTCAATTATTAGTAAACTATAATTTTAATCCATATAATATTTGACTAAGCACAAAGAAAGCGAAAGAAATGCACTTGGTTGCTTTTCCTCCACACCCTATTTTTTCGTGCCCCTTCCAAATACGCTTCGTGCGCCATTGGAGAGGGAGAGGTCAATTCAATTCTTGATGGATCCGAAATGGAATTTTACAAATTCTGCCTCAATTGAAAGATCATTTCGAGATCTTCGAACATATTTGAGGTTAAACCTTTAATTGATTGGTGCATTTTTATCCAATTGCTTGAATATTCATCTTTTTTTCATAAATATTAACCATCTTCATTATTTAATTACTCATGTGTTATGTATAATTTGTGTTGTTACTTCAAATTTGAAGATAATATAATTTTTATAAATAATCAAATTTAACATATTTCTACATGAAGGGACAATAAAGATACTATAATTAATGAAAGAATAAATATCCCGAATCATATATAACAAAGACCAGAATAAAATTATAAATAAGTTAGGGATCAATAGTGCTATTATTCCTAAGAGATAAGGGATTATATTTTTTTTACTTAGAAAAACAACTGACCAAAGTAAAATTACAAATTACTAAATATATAATATATAATAAATTAGGAGAAATGATCCCGTTAACTAAATAGAATACCTTACAAATTACAAATATACACTTCTTGAAGTATTTCATTTACTGCAATCATGTAATGTTCAATCACTATTCACGTATTATCGAAGGGGCGTGAGAGGATGAATATAATCCTTTTTTATTCTTAAATAGAGTCTCGAATTCGGATTCAGAAAATTATAAATATCCTAGCAGGTAGTGTTTTTCCATTTAATAAATCAAACGCTGGACAAGTTTGAATTAATCTAGACAATTCATATTTTGGATAACAAATGATTGTAAGAAAATATAGGTGATCAAGAAATCCATGTCTTATGGATGTATAGATAAGAAGAGATGAGAATGTTATTGTTAAAAAGAAAAATCCAATAAGAGTTTGTTAATTCCTTGAAAATGATATGAGCATAGCATCTTGTTCATTTTTTTAATTTTTATTTACTCAAAAGATGACATAAGAATCTATAATTATCTATTTATTAGTTTAGTATTAGAAGACGTATAATTTGTTAGATATAGTCAATTTTTTTTATATAACATCATTATTTATTTAGATATCTTCTGACTGCAATAATAAAATGTTATTTATAAAAAACATATAATACGAAAATTGATTTCAAAAAAACAATCTTTACAGTAAAATATTTTATAGAGAATAACGATTATAAAAAGGTCTGATTACAGATATATTTATTGTTTGTTTTTTTTGCCAATTTCGAGGAGAATATTATTATTATTAGAGCTCAATAATTGAGGTGGTTTATCTAAAGTGTCGACATGATATAGTGAAGGAAGTACAACACCATAAGCCAGATATTATCCAAGAATGCAATCAACTTTTCTGATTCCATTTTTTTTTCTTTTTAATAAAATAATATTTGTGATGTACTAGAGTTCCAACATTTCTAGGTTGGACAAATTCACATCATATTAAGTCATAATTATTAAATCCAAGATAAAGAGCACAAAATATAGTGCTACGACAAATATAACGATATTATGTTTTATTGAATGTGTCGGAGACATAAATTTAAATTAATCAGATTGATAAATTTCTGATATCAGATAGTTATATCAAAAATATTCCAATTTAATGATAACTTGAAGGAAAATTATTTTTAAAATATTGGTTGTTAGATGAAGAAATGAAATAACGTGGTCTCTTTTCATCACTATTCTCTTGTGATGATAGTCTTGTGGAATAAATTCTTGTAAGAAATCAAAAGCTTGAAAGGTACTTTTAGTTTACAAAGAATAAATATTTTTCCACCTCCCAAAATTAAAGGTTGCTTATGCATATATGTAAGGAAACTTTGCAAATTGTATATATAATTAATCCACCACAAGCATCGATGGTTGTGACGAGATGAATAATATTCTTTCGTCCGTAATAAGATGTTTTGGGAAGGGAAAAAATTATTACTAATTCGGAAAAAAATCTTCATTTAGTAAGTCTTATAAACGCATCATAAAAAGTCAATTTATCTTTGGCTAGCATTTTTTGGACATTTTTTTCTTTGTTTATCTATTCATAAGTTGAATGTCATATATATATATATATATATATATATATATATAAAGACTTTTTAAAAATGAATATTTTTAATTTCTCAAAAGCTTGATCAAACAAATAGTCTTTTTTTTCTTTTTGATATATTATGGTACTTGTTTTTTGTCTTTTTAATAATAAAAAGATATAGATTCAATTTCTTAAAATAAGCAAACACGACTTCATTTTTTAATTTTATTTTTTTGTAGAATCTTTCTTTTCACTTGTTTTTGATGGGTTGAGAAAACATTCATAAAAAGGCATCATATGGTTCTTATTGAAGTAATAGTCAAAATGTTGTAATCATTAAGCAGATTTTTTTTCTCCTAATAAATGGCTAATGCCCTAATGGTCCCATAAAAATGGCCTACATATTCAAAACAAGAAATTTATTCACATCCCAATGCTTATCCTAATTAAATAACTTGAAATTTTTCATTTAAAAATGGCATAATACATATTCAAAACAATAATAAATTTCGAGGCACGTTTTGATAAATAATTGAAGGTAATTCCCATAGGAAATACGAATTGTTTGACACCATTAGTTCCTATATTTATCAGCGTGGAGTGTCATTTGACACCATGTTTAAACACACAAAGAGAGGGTATAACATGCACCATCATATACTAGTTGAGGTGTGTTTTAATTATAAAGTAATGATAGTTTAGGTAACAATCATAAGCACTTGATAATTCTAATAAAAAATTCATAAAAAATAATACTTCAAATATAATTTTAATCATTTATCTCTTATATAAAGAGGTGATAAGTGTGGAGTATTTATGAAGGTGTAAAGTCCACATAAAATGGGAGACTTTGTAAGCAAGTTAAAAGAACAACAAGAATGGTAAATAACAGAGAAGACAAGTGCAATATTATGGGGAGGAAAATAATCATTCGGAATATGATGGGATGAATGAGATTCGTACACTGTTGATAAGAGGTATGTTTTAGTGTTTTAAAAATGAAAATAAACCCTTGTAATGGTAGGGAAAACTTCCCCTGTTAATAGCCCCTACATAACACAAATCTGAAAGGTTGAAGTACTCAGTACTCAAATATTCGATTTTGGGATCACTATTTAGGATAAAAAGATTTGTTTTTTAATCTCAAAATTTGAAAGGTACCACATAAATTGAGACGGAGAGTATTTATGAGGAAATAAAGCCCCAAATGCAAAGACTTGATATAGAGGTTCCAAATTTACCACCAAAGAATATGGTGCAATGAATAAGATTGTTTCTCTCTTAATTAGAGATCTCGAATTCGAGCTCTGAATATGAAAAAAATCTTTGATAGAAATATTTTTTCTTAAATGAGATCCTACATAATGTGAATCTGAATTAGTCAAGGTTATATCGAGTGCATCATATATATATATATATATATATATATATATATATATATATATATATATATATAAAGAAGGTTCCCATATTTGACTCGAGTCTAGATGAACTATGATTGTCAAATAGTGTCATCTAAGTCAAAAAAGTAAGGATTTGAAACCTCCAAAGGGCATGGCACACCACAAATGACCTCTTCTACATTTATTTATTTATTTATTTTAAGAGAAGAACCTTTATTCTCTTTGCCATGGATGGACCATCCACAATTAAATTAATAGAGGAAAATGGAAATCCTATCTTTTCCTTTTGTTTTATTTTATGTTCTTTTGCATATATATAGCACTTTTTCTTTTCTTGAAGTTCCTCTACACTCCATAGTTCCTATCAAATCATTACATTTATTAGCTTGCTTATTTAAATTTCTTATTAATTTACATTTTGTTCATTTTGTTTTTTCACCATATTCTTAACATTAAATTAACCACAATATTTAAGAGGACATTATAACTTTAACTTTGTATTTATTGCTTTTTTTAATGGCATAAAAAAAGCTAAAAACATCAATTAACATGAGATGAAGGAATTAGTATTAACATGAGATCGTCATTGAAATTTATAAATATTTTCAATTTTGAATCAGTCTCTATATATACTTCCTTCATTTTATATTACTTCACTCCATACTAAAAATATATATTTTATTTTACTTATTCAATTTAGAAAATCAAAAAAGATTTATTATATTTTTCCTCTTATACCCTTATTAATATTTAAATAATAATAATATTTTAAAATATTATTAATAAAACTAATTTAATAAAATCTCTCTTCAATAAATATTTTATTAAAATTTTTAGGAAGAATCAAATAATATGAAACGGTAATGTAATTGCTTTATTTAGGAGCAGCCCACCATGATTTCATGCAAACAACATTTTGTTGGGCGGCCATAAGAAGAAGACCTTTATCAGCAGCCTTTTGCTAATAAGTCCATTCTCATAACATCATATTTATTCATTCGTTTATTTTTATTTTATTCATTATTGTAAAAATAATTTTTTATTTTTATTTATTGTTATTAACGTATTAAGAAATGATAAAAAAATAATTAATATTTTACTTTAATATTAATTTTTAATTTTTAAATTATTTTTTTACGATTTTATAATAAATATTAATTAATATTAATATTATGATAAAATATTCATATCAATTATTCTTTTTAAAAGACGGGCAAAATCTAAAATGGAGAAGTAAACTTACCGAAGGGAATATAGATACTCTTTTCATTTTAACTTATTTATTTAATTTTTAATTTGATATAAAATTTTAAAAAGTAAAAAAGATTTTTGAATTCTATGATCTTAAATTAAAGAAATGTAAAATGTATCAAAATACTCTTTAATTTTATAGTTTCAAACATATCATGTCAAAAATAAGAATTAAAGAGTTACCAAAAAAAGACACTCCCTTCGTTTTAATTTGTTTGTCATATTTTGATTTGACACGGACTTTAAGAAAGTAAAAAGACTATTGAATTTTATGATTTTAAATTAAAGATATATTAAATATATTAAAATATTTTTCAATCTTATGGTTTTAAACATGTTATATGAAAAATTAAAACTAAAGAGTTGTAAAATTTTAAAAAAAGGCATTTTAAAAAAATAAATTAAAAAAGAAAATATGACAAATAAATAAAAAAATAAAAAATATTTTTAAAATAAATTAATAAAAAATATAACAAACAAGTTGGTGTACCCAAAACGTGATGTTTCATGACAAGCATATTTGAAAATGTTTTTGTTAGTGAACAAAAAATTAAGAATTCCTTCCATCTCAAATTATTTAATCGTGATTTTTAAAAATTATTGTCCCAAATTATTTGTCATTTTTGAAGATCAACATAAAATTAAATTTTTTATTTTATTTTACCCTTAGCACTAATTGTTCTGAAAGACAACAAACACTTCAGTTATGAGATAATAACATATAAATAAAATAAATATTTAATGCATAGAGATTTTTTATATTAAGACATAGATAAAGGTAAAATTGTCAAAACACCTTCTAATCAATATTTTCTTTAAGGTATATGTAGATAAAAAATATACGACATATAATTTGAGACGGAATGAGTATATGATGAATAAACCAATTGTTAAACTATGTTTTATTAATTACAAGTGGGAAATAAATTAATTAGAATACATATATACCTGGTGTCCAGTTAAAATATTCAAGCATTATTTTCTTGATACTTAAATATTAATGCTCAAGTACCACATGCGAACCTATCGATACCTTTTTGTCTTTGTCTGATAATTATATTGTATATATAATAATTGTATCTAAAATTGATTTTGATTAAACTTTTAAAACTTTATCATTTTGACTATTCCTTAAATATGAGTCCTAAAAAGGGCTATTTCTACAAGTGAAAGACTTATTAACTTCTTGGGCTATATTTGATCAGCTAAAGAAGAGCAGGCTTCTCTTGGGCCAAAGCTATCTTCTTCATGGGTTGATGAAGATGAATTTAGTTTTAATTTTTTTTTTTTGGTTCCCACTCAGTTCTTGGAGTCCGTATTGGAGCTCCGATTATATCTGAATCATGCACTGCAGAGCCCATTTGGAGGTGGCGCTGCAGTTTTAAGTTTGTTTTATATGTCACACACAATTTTTAACAATATGTATGAGTTTTCTTTTTATAAAAAAAAACACAAAATAACATAAAATACATGTTTGATGTACGAAATACACATATAACACGTGCAAAAACAAATTTTCTTAAATATATTTAAGATCTTTGATTAAAATTTAATTATCGATCACTAATTCTATTGAGCCGTCCCAAATCCTTAATAGTAATAACTCACTTCTTGCTTTTAGACCATCACAAATTTTGTGGCTATTATTTCACCAAAAAGCAGTAAAGAGAATACATTGCAAATATTATAAGAAATTTCATTTAGACCAAAACTTTTAGTATTTATTATTGATATTCTTTTCTAAAACAAAATTTGAACTCCCTCTTCTTTCCATTTTTCCAATTTGCATTTTCATTGAATTGACTCATTTTGTGCTGGTTTTCAACCTACTACAATCCTCCTCTATAATTGTGTTGGATTAGCAATATAAGCAAGTTTATAGAAATAAAATTATAAGATCAACTATGTTATATGGAATTCAATATTACCGTATTTCAAAAGCTAATACATCCAAAAGATGAGGTGATGCAAAAATGTGAATGCTATAATGGATGTGTAGTCATACAAAACTAGACAAGATTAAAAATAATTACATTCGTGAGACGGTGAGAAGGTCAAGAATCAAGCAATATACATTGAGAATTAAATAAGAGAAAGTGACTTGAGATGATATGGTCATATGTTCTGTGTGGACTTCCAAATGTACTATTCCTGCAATTTGTTTATTTGGTATTTCTTTATATACTTTTTGCTTTTATTGAACTCCAATTTTTGTAACTTCAAATTCCACGATAGTATCATTAAGTTCAATTGTTGTAACTTTTAATTCCATGATAATATCACGAAGTTTGATTCACATACAAAAAGTTTTAAACATCAGAACGATATTCTATAGATATAGAAATATTGTTTCTGATATACCTTTAGCTTAAAAAACACAGTGAAACAAATTTTAAAGATCAAATCCATTGATAGACTATTTTTTGAACAAAATATTATTATAAATAATACACGATATAAAAATACTATGTGAAAATCGATTCTAAACTCGATTTCTAGTAAAAGATTTTGTAAAGGATGACTATTATTAAGATGTTAGGCTCCAATGTTTTTATCATAGAAAAATCAATCCGTGTTTTAATAAAAAAATTAAAAACTTTAACCTAGAAATAGTAAGGTCAAATTTTGAAAGTACTACAAAATCTTACAATAAATTTCTTTAGTATTATCACTTTCGACTAGTCAATTCTTTTATGTGAAGAAGTCAATATTGAACTGTTCCTTGCATTAATTTATTTGGTATTCGACTATGATCGTTACTATGTATCGATATCAGTGATGATGGAATGATTTAAGTTTGTTTAAATTTATGTTCTAAAAGTCGATGATGTTTGAGTGAAAATTATGAGAGATCAATCTTCAAATTCTAGCAGAGACATAGTAATAATTACACAATTTTTTTCTAATTGCTTAAATTCTAACGAACAAAGTCACTCGACACTTGTATAAGTACGTAGGGAGTTGGAAAGATGCATCTACTCAACAAAATGTATTTCGTTTATCTCATTTTACGTGACACATTTTTTTTACTGTCTAAAGAATGACATTTTGTATATTTAGAAATAATCTAACTTTGAACATTCAATTTTTACCCTAAGAGACATAGTTTTGTAATCACAAAAACCCATACATTCCATCCATTTCAATTAATCTGTCTTACTTTCTTTTTCTAGTATGTTTCAAAATGAATACGAAGGGGAGTCTTGGAGTAACTGGTAAAGTTCTTGCCATGTGATCAGAAGGTCACGGGTTCAAGCCTTGGAAACAGTCTCTGACAGAAATGCAAGATAAGGTTGTGTACAATAGACCCTTGTGGTCGGATCCTTCTCTGGACCTTGCACATAGCGGGAGCTCAGTGCATCGGGTTGTCCCCTTTTTAAAATGAATACTATTTTTTTCTTTTTTAGCAACTCCTTAATTCTAGCTTTCTAAATGACATGTTTAATACCAAAATATTATATTAAAGTGCATTTTGATATATTTACATAAGCGGGAGCTTAGTGCATCAGGCTGTCCCCTTTTTAAAATGAATACTATCTTTTCCTTTTTTAATAACTCCTTAATTCTAACTTTCTACATGACATATTTAATACCACAATATTATATTAAAGTGCATTTTGATATATTTACATATTTTTAATTTAAGACCACAAGATTCAAAAGTCTTTTTATTTCTTAAACTCAATGTCAAGTCAAAATTAGACAAACAAATCAAAATAAAGGAAGTAAAAGTTTTTAAACCACAAATTTCAAATTCTTTCTTTCTTAAACTCCATGTTTAATCAAATACCTTCACAATTTCTGAGATACTGTTATTTTATTTAAAATAAAAATATAGAAAAAAAAGATCATGTAATTTAGTGACCAATAAAATACATTGTAAACTATGAGATAAGAAACTATTTTTATTACATAGGGATAGAATAGAATGGGGGAAAGGTATTTGAACTCTCCCGTTCATCATATTTATCAAGATAATAATTCATGATAACTTTTATATGATTACGATGTTGATTATATAATCAATTATTTCATTATGTACTTATTATCTCTTACCCGCATAAATATCATATATCTAAGTCCCACCAAAATTTAAGCAAAAAATAATAATATCATGACCTACTATTTTCTTTTTACCTACGCTAAAACTTGAACGTGTTCAAATTATTAATTATAATACAAGTCTTTACAACAAATATATGAGACGGCTACGCATCCATTCAACGCGTTAAGTTTTTATTCACACACACCAAACACCTCTACAAAAAAATTCCATTTCGATACAACAAATATATATATATATATATATATATATATAATAATTAATATCTGCGTTTAAATAAATAAAATCACAACGTTAATTTATTCTAATAATATTCGCGCATCACACTAATAATATATTAATTACTACTATAAATAAGAGTCTAAGAGGCAGACAGGTGGTCTTCAACATATCTGCTTCCTAAACAGGGGCAATTTGGTCATCTTGTATTTTTTTTGTTTTAATGTGTTTGTCTTATTTTTCTTTTTAAGACTGTTATATATATATAAATTATGTAAAAAATATTATGAATCATAATAATTAAAAACTTAAAATATTTAAAATATATATATATAAAAAATCGATTGACTTTCTAAATTCTATTGGTGCCACATGAATTAGAACAAAGGAACTAACATATATTATTTGAAATAACTAAAAAGTATTATAAATTATAATAATTAACAACTTAAAAATTTAAATGACATATAAAATATTCGGTTGACTCTCGAAATTTTATCTGTGTCACATAAATTCAGATAGAGGAAATAACATATCTTATTTTAAAATGACTTTAAAAGTATTATAAATTATAATAATTTATAATTTAAAAGACATAAAAAATTTAATTGACTCTCAAAATTCTATCAATGATACATATATTGAGACAAAAAAGTAACATATATTATCTAAAAATTATATAATAAATAATTAGTAACTTAAAATATTTTATAAATTATAAAAAAATTAATCAATTTTCAAATATTTATTTGTGTCAGATAAATTAAGATAAAATGAGTAATATCTACTGCGTCCGTGCTATATATATAGAGAGAGCGCCCACTCGCAAAATTTGATAATTATTAACGAGAACAAAAAAGAGAGGGAAAACAGACTTACAGAAATGGCGTGCTACATTGAAGAAGAAGCATGGAAATGTTCAAAACACCCTTCGAAGAAACGGCGAACTACTACCGGAGTTTGTTCAATTTGTCTCCGGGATCGACTTTCCCAACTTTGCCCTCACTGCGCTAACGTGCGCCCTTGCTCTTCTAATTGCGCCGCTGCATCTACGACGTCGTTGTCTTCCTCCTCCGGCAAAATCGACGGCGGCGAACCGGCGTTCTGTAGGTCAAAATCTGTTGGAATTCCGTTTCTAAAATCGCGAAATGTTAATTCCAGCAGCCGGAGGAACCAGCCGGAGAGTGAGAAGAGTAACAAAATCGTCGACGGCAGCGAGACGGTGTTATGTAGATCAAAATCCGTCGGAATTCCATTTCTGAAATCGCAAAATGTTAATTCCAGCAGCCGGAGGAACCAGCCGGAGAGTGAGAAGAGTAACAAAATCGTCGACGGCAGCGAGACGGTGTTATGTAGATCAAAATCCGTCGGAATTCCATTTCTGAAATCGCAAAATGTTAATTCCAGCAGCCGGAGGAACCAGCCGAAGAGTGAGAAGAGTAGCAAAATCGTTGACGGCGGCGAGACTGCGTTTGGTCGATCAAATTCCGTTGGAATTCCGTTTCTAAAATCGCGAAATGTTGATTCCGGTGACCGGGGAAAGACGACGGAGAGTGAGACGAGTAACAAAATGGGCGTCGGCAGCGAGACGGAGTTATGTAGATCAAAATCCGTCGGAATTCCGTTTCTAAAATCGCGAAATGTTAATTCCAGCAGCCGGAGAAAGACGACGGAGTGTGAGAAGAGTGAAAAAACGGCGCCGTTCTGGTGGATTTTTAAGTTAAGGAAGAGAGGGAAAGCTTTCTACTGCAATGATACGAGGATTAAGGAATTCGCGATGACGACGGTGATGAGATCGAGATCGGTGAACGCTGCGATGATGACGTCAGTATCCGGTAGAAATGATGTAAATTACTCGCCGGAAAATTTGAAAGAAAGATATTCGGTAAGTCCGATGAAGGTTTTCCGGCAGTCGTCTGGAGCTCCGAAACTGGTTAATTAAGACAACCGTCGCTAGAGGTTGAGTTCACCCGTTCAAATTTAGTCGAATTACTATTCAAAATTTGATCGACAAAGTTATTCCATATGTATATGTATATTAGCGGACGATTCACAAGCTAATTTAGATATCACAATTATTAAAACAAAGAAATTATAGAAAGGAGGTTGAGTTCACTCATTCAAAATTTTTACAAAGAGAAGGTGAAGAGGGTTAAGCTTTTCCTAACAAAGATACTTCGTACTCAATTAAAATTTGTGATTTTTGATTAAGAATGAAATAATAGTCATATCACTCTATCACAATTTTTACGATAAATAGGGGTGACAAATGAATGAATTGGACTAAGCTAAGATAAAATTTAACCTGTCTAAATTTTAGTTATTCTTTTATAATAAATAGTACCTAATAATTTTTACTATTATTATTATTTTTCTTATTATTATTATTATTATGACTATATATAACACATGCATCAAATGAAAAAAAATATCTTTTTGAATATAAGTATGTTAA
Organism: Solanum dulcamara; assembly: GCF_947179165.1. Taxonomy (NCBI): domain Eukaryota; kingdom Viridiplantae; phylum Streptophyta; class Magnoliopsida; order Solanales; family Solanaceae; genus Solanum; species Solanum dulcamara. The sequence continues at coordinate 2,828,585 of NC_077241.1, read as the reverse complement.
CAAAAGGATAAATAAACATCATTGATATATATGCACCAATTTTTAATAAAGGATATTTTCGTTTTGAATTATAAATTAAGAAGTATATTTAGCCCTTTTCCATAGCAAAAATGCTATAATCATGCACACTTTTGATTCTCCCACGTTCAAATGATGAAAGTTGCTGAGATGAGAATGTTGAGATGGATGTGTGGGCATACCAGGAGTGACAGAATTAGGAACGAGACTATTCAGGACAAGGTAGGAGTGGTCTCGGTGGAAGACAAGATGTGGAAAATGCAACTGAGATGGTTTGGGCATGTGAAGAGGAGAGACCCAGATGCCCCAGTGCGGAGGTGTGAGAGGTTGGCCGTGGATGATTTCAGAAGAGGTAGGTGTAAGCCGAAGAAATATTGGGGGGGGGGGGTGATTAGACAGGACATGACGCAGCTGCAGCTAATCGAGGACATGACCTTAGATAGGAGGGTATGGAGGACCCACATTAGGGTAGAGAAGGCTAGTACATAGTCACGGTAGTCTATCGTATTAGTAGACACTTTAGCATACTATAATTTCTTGTTCTCTGATGTCTTCTATTATCTATTACTTTCCTTACTTTCCGTATTTTTCGTATTTTCCGTACTTTGATTACTTTATTTTATTTGTAGCGCCCCCATTATTTGCCTTATCATATCGCTTTGAACTTATTAACCTCTTAACTTCTTAGCCTTATCTAACGTCTTTTTATGCTTTATTGAGCCGAGAGTCTTTCGAAAACAGTCGTCCTACCATGGTAGGAGTAAGGTCTGCATACAATTAACCCTCCTCAGACCCCATGTTGTGGGATTTCACTGGATTGTTATTTTTGTTGTACATAAAGTTCTTATTTCACTAAAATATACTTTGTGATTGTGACCACTTTTTTTGGAGTTTGCTAATATTAATTACTAATTTAGAGATAAAGATGAAAATGTGGTCAATATTTAATTGATAACAACTTGAGAGAAATCAAATCAAATTAATTAAATCCGGCCATAGCACATGCAAGGTATTGTCTTTTTTAGTGTAGGAAAAACAAACACATATCATTTCATACTTCAGGTATTTCACAATTAATTAAGGGAAATAGTGTAGTGGATGTAATACAATCGTTTTTAATTAAAGCTTATCGATTAGAGTTAAGCTTCGATTATGACTATTCATCATGATTTCTCTCCATCTTATTTCCCAGATCCAAATTAGCATTGATAAAAAAAAATTAATTTTTCGTGATCGAAAGCCATGACTTAAAACTTACCTATTTATTGTCTATAGTTGGGTGAGCCTTCATTTTTTGATCATCTTCTATCCAATTGGTACCCTATTTTTAGGTTTTCATTGGATTTATCTTGATCACAAGTTGATTTCATGACAACAAACAAATGATCTAACCCTAGCTAGGGCCTACCCAATGCAAATATGGAGTATTCAAATCAATAAACAGATGGTTATACAAATAATAATGATGCAGCTCATCGTAGCTTTGATTTAAACTTAAGATTAATTAATATTTACTTTAAATATTTCATTTTACCTTTAATAACATGCATGCTTTGATATTCTTATGAAACGTCATGACATATATACGATCAAAAACTCTAGATGTAATTTTGATACGTGTTAATAACTTCTTATTTTAATAGTTAAATTTTGTTTAGTCATACTAATACACCGTGGCATAAAATAAAACTATTATTTTTAACTTCTAAAGGTTAATACAGATTGAGATTGAGATATTATTAAAAGTGATTTTTTTTCTTATGTTCGATAAGATAAAAAAATTCATTCAAAATTCAAAATTTAGTCTATCGAAACCCGAAGCATTATATCGGAAAGACTATTGTATGAGTTCAAATTTTTCCAGTTACAAACTGCTCATTTAATTTGCTGCTGCTACTAGCTGAACTTGTATCGTCTCTACTTGGAGAATCTTCCATTTTCCTCTTCTTATTATTCTATGAGTTGTTCATCTCTTGAACACACTTGCTTTATTTCCACGTCCTGCAATTGATCTTCAATAACAACAACAACAAACTTAGTGTAAGAAGACATTATCCCTATCTCATACAGGTAGAGAGGTTATTTTCAATATACCCTCAGCTTAACAACAACAATAAGTTGAACTTCAGTATTTGCAAATAGTAAAATATTGTGTATGTCCAAAGGGGAGTTTACCTGGGGAATCATAAAACAGAATATATGCTTCCTCTCCCAAAACAACATCTTCATGAACCTCACAAACCTATGACAAAATCAAACAAAATATCAAGTTAGTCGTCGTAAACACACAAAATAAGCAAATTTATAGAAGGTTGGCCAAATAGGCTATGAGCGACATCTAAAGATGACACCGTTGCATACCTTCTCTGTCATCAAATTTGTACCATTCATTTGGAGCATAACGAATGAAGCTGTAATAGTGTCCTGAAGAGGGAGAAAACCCGCCATGCACTAAGTAATTCCACAAGTGGGGTTCCTTAGAAAGTAGAGAGAATGTTTCTGATAGACCTAATCGTTGATGCACTAAGTAATTCCACAAGTGGGGTTCCTTAGGAAGTAGAGAGAATGTTTCTGATAGACCTAATCCTTGTTATGTGACCCCTAAATGCTAAAAAAAGTCAAATAGACCAGGGAGAGGCTATAGGAATTCTTTCCCAAGAATATTTCTATAAAAGTTTTGCAAAAAAAATTAACCGAAAGACATGACCAAAATATTCAAGGGTTAACACACACGAAAATTAGAGAAAATTGTCATATTCCTGTTGAGTGACCCCTAAATGCTGATAAAGGCCACGTGGATCAGAGTGAGGCTATAGGAATTCTTCATTTGGTCATTACAGACAGTTCTGTAAAAATTTGCAAAAAAATTGACCAAAAGACATACAATCAAAAAAATCATGGGGTAAACACATGAAAAACAGAGAAAATCACTTGATTTATGCTGAATGACCCTCAAATGATAAAAAAAAGGGCCGCATGGATCACGGAGAGTCTATAGGAATTCTTCTCCAGATCATTTCGGAGAGTTCTGCAAAGGTTTTGTAAAAAATTGATCGAAAGACATATCAACAAAAAATTTATGGGCTAACATACACAAAGAATAGAGACAAGCGCTAAAAAAGGACTTGTGGATCAGGCGAGGCTATAGAAATTCTTTCACGGGTTATTACAGACGGTTCTGTAAAGGTTTTGCAAAAAAATTGACCGAAAGACATCACCAAAAAATTCATGAGCTAACTCACCTGAAAAATGGAGAAAATCTTCTAATCGCTTTTGAGTGCCAAAGGCTAAAAAAAGGCCGCGTGGATCATGATGAGGCTATAGGAATTCTTTTTCAGGTCATCACGGACAGTTTAGTAAAGATTTTGCAAAAATATTGATTGAAAGACATCGCGCCCTCACCTTTTTAAACACTGATGCTATGAAAGCTCTATCTTATCAATTTCAGATATAATTATCTAAAAAATTATTTATAGCAATGTCGTTTTCTATGAGAGCTTATTTATACATTTTTGAAAAAATCACTACAACTTGAACTAACATTATAGCATAAAATATAAATATCGTTACACCGATAATAAAAAATATATGATTTAAAGTAAAATTGGTTAAAAATAAAAAAATTAACGCCCATGCGTACAATTTTATGTCCAGGACTTACGCTTTTACGCTCGCGGCTTATGCCCCAAATTCTAGGACATATTTCCTATGAATTTACTTCTTTAATTTGCCCCGCCGGAGCATTTTTGGTATGCCCCGCCTCGAGACTCGCCTCAAAAACGTTTTTGAAAACACTGGTCAAGAAAACTTTGGAGAGGAAAATTAATTTATTATAAATATAATTTTTTTTAAAACCAAAAATTGTACGAGTGATATCCCACAATTAGTGTATGAGAGGGTGGTGTGTATGTTATCTTACTTTTACCTTATAAAGATCAAAATGGCTTTTTCCGGTAGACTTTTCCCTAGTTTTCCTATCGTAATTGTTATTATTATTCTTACTCTTCTATAGAGAAAATATTGATTCATATTAATAAATGCATCTGTAGAGTATAATATATTATGCTCTATGAACTGAGCATTCTACGTAGAAAGAAACTGTTTGTAATGACCTAGGGAAGAATTTTTATAGCCTCTCCCTGATACACACGATCTTATTTAGTATTTAGGGTCACTCAACATGAATTATGTTATTTTCTCTATCTTTTATGCATGTTAGCTCATGAATTTTTGGTAATGTCTTTCGATCAATTTTTTTACAGAACCGTTCGTAATGGTCTGGAGAAGAATTCCTATAGCGTCGCCCTGATCCAGCGATTTTTTTATCATTTGAGGGTCACTCAACAGAAATTAGGTGATTTTTTCTATTTTTCATGTGTGCCCATGAATTTTGTCGTGGTATGTCTTTCGATCAAAAATTTTACAAAATCTTTACAGAACTGTCCGTAATGACCAGGTAAAGAATTCCTATAGCCTCGCGCTGATCCACACATCCTTTATTAGCATTTAGTGCCACTCAACAGGGATAAAATGATTTTTCTCCATTTTTCGTGTATCTTACCCCTTAAACTTTTTGGCGATATGTCTTTCGATCAATATTTTTGCAAAATAATTATAGAACCATTCGTAATGACCTAGGAAAGAATTCTGAAAATTAATGCCTTGGTTATCCACCTTTAGGTCAAAAAATGACATTTTTCTTTAACATAATTTTAATTAAATAATTTAAATAATTTTTTTAAACACGTAGCAGCCATCTATTGGTTACTATTTAATTATTTAAAATTAATTGTAAATCAAAATTTATTTAACATAATTTTAATCACGAAAAAGGACCTAAAATGCCCTCCAACTATTGAAAATGGTATAAAAATACCCTCCATACCCTTTTTCATTAAAAAAAGTTATTTTTGAACCTAAAGGTAAATGCCCAAAACAATTTAAGCCCAATAGATGAATGAACGAAACATTTTAGACCCTTTTCCATTTAAAAAAAACATTTTCCACCGTCTAACACACCTTTTGTCATATATTTCGCACAACTTGAATTGTTTATTTCAGAATGATAATATTCTTTTACTTATTATATAGTAGTAATTTTCAGTACTATTATCATATCATTGGATGCATATAGCAAAATGTATATGTATGCCAGGCTGATAAAGAGAATAAATCTAAGAGATTTCACTAATTTACAGTTCAATGATTTCACGACTCGGACACGACTTAGTACACAGTAAATTGTTGAACAAAGCTGCACGAACCTCATCGAGAACTAAACGAAGATAAAGAAAGACACACAGAAATTTTTAACATGGCAAGACCAACTTCTTCAAAGCCTATAGAGTTCCGAAAGAACTTGATACAAAATGTTTGCATCTGCCTGAGATATTCTGGTCCCGTAGCCTCACAGGATTCGGTCTTGAAAATCAGAGATTAAGGTTGACGCAAATGATCCAAGTCTCTTTCCAGTTTCTCCAGCAATGTTTTTCAGAGAGGACATGTCCTGTTGTGCCTGAAAACATAGAGACAAATGAAAGAGTAATCCTTTCAATATCTTCGTGTGAGAACTGAAAAACATTTATATTTGTGTCATAATTGCTTCTATACCTGGAACGAGATCCGGTTAATGAGATCACCAGCCGTGAGGTCCAGATCTGATCTATCATCGTCACCAAAAAGGTCTGCACTTGAAATGGCACTTGAACCCTGAGAAAAGATAGTGGTAGAAAACATTTAGGAGCATACCCGAGAAATTTACCAGAGCCAACCGGTGCACGATTCTAATGGATAATAGGCCTCCTCTACCATGATCTGCTTAAACACCAGGCTTTTGTCCCCTGCAACCCCCCCCCCCCCCCCGACCGAGCAGGTTTCATCAGCTTTCTTTTATGATGGGCCAAGTTCAAGTAAATACTGAACTCGTTCGCGAGTCGACAGTACGAAGCTTCTTCCTCCATCAGTCAGATTACATACACAATAAGCAACTAATGAAAGCAACAGATAGGCTAAGGTAACAAGTAGTTAACCTGATTAACGTCAAATGCTATAAGCTGGGCAGATCATTTTAGCTTACAGATTATATTTATTTGTTGAAGTCGCAAATATAAGCTCCTTAAAACGAGATATAAGTATTTTAAAAAGAATTAGGGGGTTTAAATTTACCGTGGTACATCAGCACAGCAGCATTTAGTCAACTTGTTATGCAAATGATCAAAAGCAATTCTGAAGCAAATAAGCAAGAAGTGGTCTTCACGACAACTCTAACAAATGGAATTTCTAGAACTATCAATCCCCCGGTAAACAGCATCAATAAGCTATCCTCAACTGCAGATACATATGGTTCTGCGACCCATGTTCTACTGTACTGGTACTTAGATAAATTCCATTGTAAAAGACTCTCACAGTAACCTCTGAACAATCTTTTCAAGTTGCGACAAGTTCGAAGCAAAATGATAGCATGGGAAGAAGTATAGTGCATTAGGATAAAAGGGAAAGGGAACAAGGAGAAACGCAAGACATATAATTGTTGCGATGGCAAAGAGCTATTTCTAATTAATTTATAGGACACAACCCTACTATGATAATGAATGCGGAATGGGAGATGGTCAAATCAACGTGTCTGCATGCTTATTAAAAAAATAGCTACACCCCTGAATATATTTGAATGTTATCTACAACAGCAGTCATACCGAGAACTTCTGAAGAGAAACTGAGGCTTCCTTTTCAGCTTTGCTCTGATCACCAAAGAATTGGGCGGATGAAATGGCTTTTGCATTAGTAAACTTCTTCCTTGCTTCATCAGTTTCCTCAATCTGATAAAAATAGGATGTAAGTTAATTAAATAAAACAAACACTGTCAGTAGAAAGTGAGAAAAGTGTGGCATCAATGAAGTGGGGGAGAACCATGAGTCTTAGGTTCAAACCCAAGTGGAAACAAAAATCTCTAGGTGATTATTTCCTATCTACCCAAGCCCACTACTTGTGCTGGTGGGAGAGAATAAGTACCTGGTGGAATTAGTCGAGATGTGCAGAAAGCTGGCCCAGATCACCGTCGATGAAAAAATAAATAAATCGAAGACTACAGAAACAACTAAGGCAAAGCAGTCTACTCATAAATCACGAGCAAAAGAAGAACTGAGTGAGAACAATAAATCACAAACTGAAGGACAAATTCAACACCAAATGAGGTAAAAAGAAGGAAAAAATGCCAGGCAAACTATATTACAAAACATCCAAAAGTCGTTTTTTATTTTAATTTTCATTAATCATTAGTAAGCAAACACTTGAAACAAACATCATATTTTTCAAAATGCTTTGTATGTTTCGTGAATCGTGACAAGCTTTCAGGATTGTTATTTTCAAAAAATTCAGCATTATCTGATTCAATTACCGTATTAACATTAATTTCAGGATTGTCCGATTTGTGAACCAAAAATCGACAAGCTTTGCTGTTTGTAGCATAGCCAATAAAAACACAATCCACGGTCTTTGGTCCGATTTTTACCCTTTTGGGCAAAGGAACTTGGACCTTTGCTAAACACCCCCACACTTTGAAGTATTTCAAGTTGGGTTTTCTTCCTTTCCATAGTTCATATGGAATAGTTTGTGTTTTGTTGTGGGGTACTCTGTTGAGTATTCGATTAGCTGTAAGGATAGCTTCCCCCCACAAGTTCTGCGGTAAACCGGAACTTATTAATAAAGCATTCATCATTTCTTTTAATGTTCGGTTTTTCCTTTCAGCAACTCCATTTGATTGAGGTGTGTCGGGGGCAGTAGTTTGATGAATAATTTCATATTCTAAACATATCTTTTCAAAAGGAGATTCGTATTCTCCACCCCTATCACTTCTAATCATTTTTATCTTTTTATTCAATTGATTTTCTACTTCGTTCTTGTATTGCTTAAATGCATCAATTGCTTCATCCTTACTATTAAGCAAATATACATAACAATATCGAGTGCAATCATCAATAAAAGTTATAAAATACTTCTTTCCACCACGAGTTGGTGTAGACTTCATATCACAAATGTCTGTGTGAATCAATTCTAAGGGACTAGAATTCCGTTCAATAGATTTATAAGGATGCTTAGCATACTTAGATTCAACACATACTTGACATTTTGATTTATTGCAATCAAATTTAGGCAATATATTTAAATTAATCAGTTTTCGCAAGGTTTTATGATTGACATGTCCTAAACGTGAATGCCATAAATTATTTGACTCAAGTAAGTAAGAAGAAGCTTGAACTTTATTATCATCAACAACCATTACATTTAGTTTGAAAAGACCCTCAGTGAGGTAGCCTTTTCCTAGATACATTTCATTCTTACTGACAACTACTTTGTCTGAAACTAGAACACACTTGAATCCATTCTTGATAAGAAGGCCGGCAGACACCAAATTCTTTCGCATTTCTGGAACATGATACACCTTGTTCAGCGTCACCACCTTGCCGGATGTCATTTTCAGAAATACTCTCCCATATCCTTCAATCTTTGCAGTTGCAGAATTTCCCATATAGATCGTCGTATCAGGTGCTGCAGGGGAATAAGTAGAGAATGCTTCTCGGACTGCACACACATGCGAAGTAGCTCCTGAATCAAGCCACCATTCTTTGGGATTACCTACTAGGTTGCATTCTGATAGCATTGCACACAGATCATCAATAGCTTCTTTATTTTCCACCATATTGGCTTGTCCCTTTCTCTTGTCCTTTTTCGGAAGACGACAATCTGGAGCTTTGTGTCCAACTTTCCCACAATTATAACAATTGCCCTTGAACTTTTTCTTGTTCTGCTCCTGATTCTTTCCAAAAGGTTGCTTCCTTTTCTTATTCTTTGGAGCAGCATCTTCAACGATGTTCGCTCCCATAATTGCTGAATTTCCACGCAACTTCTTTTCTGCTGTTTTGTTATCTTCCTCAATCTTGAGACGAATCACAAGATCTTCCAACTTCATTTCCTTACGCTTGTGCTTTAGATAATTTTTGAAATCTCTCCACGAAGGAGGCAACTTTTCTATCATCGCAGCCACTTGAAACGCTTCATTAACTACCATGCCTTCAGCAATAAGGTCATGAAAAATAAGTTGCAGTTCTTGAACCTGGGTTCCAACAGTCCTGCTATCTATCATTTTATAGTCTAGGAACTTAGCAACCACAAACTTTTTCAAGCATGCGTCTTCAGTCTTGTACTTCTTCTCAAGTGCATCCCACAATTCTTTAGAAGTTTTTATAGCACTGTAGACATTATACAAATCATCATCCAAAGCACTTAGGATATAACCCTTGCATAGAAAATCTGCCTGTGTCCATGCCTCAGTAATCATAAACTTTTCATTGGCCGGCATATCAGCAGCGGGCACAGGAGGGTCTTCATTAGTGAACTTCTGCATACCAAGAGTGGTAAGCCAAAAGAACACCCTTTGCTGCCATCCTTTGAAGTTGGCTCCAGAAAATTTTCCTGGTTTTTCTGCCGGTGGCACAGAGGTGCGGTTTGTTGCAGCAACAGTCGCAGAAGTAGTAGCAGTATCACTTGTCATTTCTTTTCACTGTCAAAATTGACAAACTGTCTTAATATTTCAGAATATCAGACCTTTTACAAAAACAACAACGAAGTTTTTATACTCTTCAAATCGTTGTACAAGTATGAACTTTAATATTCCAATGAAGTTTTTATACTCTTCAAATCAGAATATTTATTTCATACGGAGTAGAAAACCACACAGGTTTTAGTCTCCAAAGACAGAATACAGTTTGGTTAGAAAACAATAATAATATAATTTCCTTAAGATTGTTAGTAAACTGTATTGAAAAATATTAAACAGTAACAGAAACTTCTGAAAATAATAAAAAAACAGAATCTGAAAATATTAATGCAGAAACAAAATCGAGCCCACTGAGTGCACAGTGTGTCCTTAAGGAAATTATTCCCCTCAAAGTATCCGAGGTTTTTGGAATCTTTCCTCCCAGGATAGAACGATTACTCACCAAAGTAGAGGTACTGCAAATCTTTGATGACAGCGAACCACTTGAAGGATGTATATCACACGATTTTAGGAAGTGCAGAAAGAAGAAGAAGAAGATGGTATGTTCAGAATTTCGTATGGAACATTCTGAAGATTTTACAGATATATATAGACTGTTGATACCTTTTCAGAAAAGGCACCTGTTGGGAAAAGGTTTGCCTGTTGAGAAGGTTTGCAACTTTTTGGACAAGGTTGCAACCATTCAAAAATCCGTTGAAAAAAATGGAGGGAAATTTTAAATTAATCCGGGAAGAAACGGGTCGCGGGTCGCGGGTCAGGATTTTTTTTCCACTTAATTAATTAATTAAATAAATAATATTAATTAATTAAAAATTTAAAGAAAATTTGGTCCAAAAAGATTATCAATTGACCAAATCCAAATCCAAATCCAAATCCAAATCCAAATCCAAATCCGAATCCGAATCCGAATCCGAATCCGTAGCCGTAGCCGTAGCCGTAGCCGTAGCCGTAGCCGTAGCCGTAGCCGTAGCCGTAGCCGTAGCCGTAGCCGTAGCCGTAGCCGAAGCCGAAGCCGAAGCCGAAGCCGAGCCGAGCGAGCGACGACGACGACGGCGCGAGGGGAGACCCTCTTCTTGACCCTTTAGCAACATGAAGGAGTGCTTCTATTTTTAAATAGGAGACTTTTCATTTCCACCACCTATGTGGGACCAAAGCTTATTTAATAAAATAAGAGAGAACATATCATTTCCTCTCCACTTCTTTTTCCCTCAATTTCCCATTCAACCTATCAATTAAACCCAACACAACAAACTTAGTGTAATCCTACAAGTATAGTGTAAGAAGACATTATCCCTATCTCATACAGGTAGAGAGGTTATTTCCAATATACCCTCAGCTTAACAACAACAATAAGTTGAACTTCAGTATTTGCAAATAGTAAAATATTGTGTATGTCCAAAGGGGAGTTTACCTGGGGAATCATAAAACAAAATATATGCTTCCTCTCCCAAAACAACATCTTCATGAACCTCACAAACCTATGACAAAATCAAACAAAATATCAAGTTAGTCGTCGTAAACACACAAAATAAGCAAATTTATAGAAGGTTGGCCAAATAGGCTATGAGCGACATCTAAAGATGACACCGTTGCATACCTTCTCTGTCATCAAATTTGTACCATTCATTTGGAGCATAACGAATGAAGCTGTAATAGTGTCCTGAAGAGGGAGAAAACCTGTGATGCACTAAGTAATTCCACAAGTGGGGTTCCTTAGGAAGTAGAGAGAATGTTTCTGATAGACCTAATCGTTGATGCACTAAGTAATTCCACAAGTGGGGTTCCTTAGAAAGTAGAGAGAATGTTTCTTGTAGCATCCCCTTTTAGGAGAATACCACTTACGAAACAAAACTAATTATTTCTATTATTTTACCCTAAAAAAAAAACTTATTGAAAAACAATATATGAGTTTTATTTAAAAAAAATGATTTCCAATTCAACAATACTTCAGGTTCATAAAATACACAAAACTTCAAATAAGTAATTACCACAAAAATATTATATTCCTTCGTGCATAATGACAAGTCAAAATATGACCTAATATATTGCATTACTTGAGTTAAAAGAACACTCTAAAATAACAAAATTAGTCACTTGGTTTAAATTACAAGCCTTCAAAAATTCATAAATAAGTGCCACACATGTATCATGTACAAGTCCCCAAAATAATATACAAAACTAGATGTATATGCATATGTGATCTTCAAAAGAGCTCCCAAAAAGTCTATTCCACATGGCCATCTTCATATTCCGCCTTGCATATCACCTACGATAGAAAATAACTATCGCTAAGCATAAAGCTTAGTGGTGTATAACCTTTGGACTTAGAGCCATTAAAAATTCTAAATTTCCCTTTTCATCATAAGCGGTTCAATAAGGTAGCATTAAGTCCAAGTGAACAAGTATATCAAGTATCAAATATAAATCTTAGAGAGTTTCAAAATACCAATACTAAGATTCAAAGGCTTAAGTACCAAGAATGCTTATAATTCAATTCAAAAGAGTAGTCAAATAATCAATTTCACCCCATATGTACGTCATGCCTTCACACTAAGCACAATCAATATCAAGACGGACCGAAGCCCCCAAATCAAGAAGTGTCCATATCAAGAAGGGTCGTCACCCAATATCAAGAAGATCAAAGACCTGTTGAAAGTGGCTTTTCACTCGTACTAAAAAATGGACGAAAATCCATCGTTAAGACGAAATGTAAATCCAAAGTCAAGATGGGCAAGATCTGAATCGAGAGGCATGCCAATATCGATGACAAGTCACCGTAACAAGAAGGACAATTTCCCAACAAGAATGCAAAATGATCTAGCAATTCGTACAAGTGGGCGATTCAACGAAAGTTTTGCAATACTTGAGATAATAGCCATACCAAAATATAAAACAAGGAGTAAGGAAACAACCCAATAAAATACTTCAAATTTCAGAAAAATAAAATATTTCAAGTTCAAGTTTATACACGAACCTTGGCGTTTTAGCATACAACAAGTTCTACCACCACTCGCGGAGTTCAATTTCTCTATGTCATAGATCAACCAAAATCCACTTCGTCAAACAATTCCTCTTAGCTTGTATAAGAGAATATACACCTTAAATACACAATCAAACATCTACTTAAGTTTAAAAGCTCCAACATATCGAAACTAAACATAAAATCACTGAAAATCAACCCAAAATATCAAAACAGAAATTCTGGGCAGCACTACTGTCTTGTATTGCTGCTCAGTTTCGAAGGGGTAAATGGGATAATTAGGCTTTGTGTCCTCAAAGAAAGTTATAGCTATATGTCTTAGGGTCATATACAACTTTGAATCACCCCTACAGCAATTATGTACAACAAGATATGCTCAAAATACCCACAGCAGTCCATGTAGGACTTTTAGACCAAAATCTGGGCAGCACCTCCCCTGTACTTCATCACCCTTTTTCGAGTCAATAAAAGCAAAACTGGATTTTGGATCCTAAATAAAAGTTATAGCCCTATGAAATAGCTTTCCAAAACATCTTGAATCACTCAAAACTAAGTTTTACACAAGGAGTTATACTATAATTACTAACAGCAGTCCCAACCAAAAACGGGTTTGCAACCAAAGTTTATTCCCCCAATTTCGACAACAACAACTTATCAAGAACATCAACAACAATATAAACAATCATTCTACTTCATAACTTAACTAATTCCACCCATTTAATCCAACCAAAACATCCCCTAATCCATAAATTCCAACAAAGCAACAAACAAGTTTATAACACTATTTTCTCCGTTCTAATCCGTTAAATCTCTAAACAAGCTTGATAATAAGGAAAAACAACAACTAAATCTTACCTTGAAGTATAAGTCAACCACCTTAATACACTCCTTCTTCTCTGATTTTTAGCTCAAAATGAAGACAACACAACGTGCAACGTTTTTCTCTTCACGAGCTTCGGAAATCGGGACTCGAATTTGGGTCAAAAATGGCTTTTAATTCTCTCTCTCTCTATCTCTCTATAAGTCTATGGTGTTCTGGAAATATTTTGGATGAAAGGAAAGAGATAAGGCTGAACTTATCTCTTACATGGAAATAAATATGGGCTGACCCGATTTGGAATCGGGTTGGGCCAAATTTTCTTCCTATCTTGACCCTTCTGCCTTTCAATGTCCATAACTTTTTATTCCGATGTCGTATATAAGCCCATGACCTATGGTTGAAAAGGTATTTCAATTATCTACAACTTTCATTTTATGGGTTTTCCCAAATTTTCAAATTTTGATAGGGTTATGCCCTCCTGAAGTCAGATCATCCAAAAACATAACTTAAAAAAATAAATAAATAATTCTTAAAAATAAATTGGGGTGTTACATTTCTGATAGACCTAATCCTTGTTATGTGATCCCTAAATGCTAAAAAAGTTCAAATGGACCAGGGTCATTAAGAATATTTCTATAAAAGTTTTGTAAAACAATTTAACCGAAAGACATATGACCAAAATATTTAAGGGTTAACACACACGAAAATTGGAGAAAATTGTCATATTCCTGTTGAGTGACCCTAAATGCTGATAAAGGCCACGTGGATCATAGTGAGGCTATAGGAATTCTTCATCTGGTCATTATAGACGGTTCTGTAAAGATTTTACAAAAAAATTGACCAAAAGACATACAATCAAAAAAATCATGGGGTAAACACATGAAAAATAGAGAAAATCACTCAATTTATGTTGAATGACCCTCAAATGATAAAAAAAGGCCGCATGGATCACGAAGAATCTATAGGAATTCTTCCCCGGATTATTTCGGACAGTTCTGCAAAGGTTGTGCAAAAAATTGACCGAAAGACATATCACCAAAAAATTCATGGGCTAACATACACAAAAAAAATAGAGACAATCGTCTAATTCCTGTTGAGCGGCCCTTAGGCGCTAAAAAAGGACTTGTGGATCAGGCAAGGCTATAGAAATTCTTTCACAGGTTATTACGGATGGTTCTGTAAAAGTTTTGCAAAAAAATTGACCGAAAGACCACCAAAAAATTCATGAGCTAACTCACCTGAAAAACGGAGAAAATCGTCTAATCGCTTTTGAGTACCAAAGGCTAAAAAAAAGGCCGTGTGGATCATGATGAGGTTATAGGAATTCTTTTTCAGGTCATTACGGACGGTTCAGTAAAGATTTTGCAAAAATATTGATTGAAAGACATCGCGCCCTCACCTTTTTAAACACTGATGCTATGAAAGCTCTATCTTATCAATTTTAGATATAATTATCTAAAAATTTATTATAGCAATGTCGTTTTCTATGAGAGCTTATTTATACATTTTTGAAAAAATCACTACAACTTGAACTAACATCATAGCATAAAATATAAATATCGTTACACCGATAATAAAAAATATATGATTTAAAGTAAAATTGGTTTTAAAAAAAAAAAATTAACACCCATGCGTACATTTTTACGTCCAGGACTTACGCTTTTACGCTCGCGGCTTATGCCCCAAATTCCAGGACATACATCCTATGAATTTACGCCTTTAATATGCCCCTCCGGAGCATTTTTGGTATACCCCGCCTCGAGACTCACCTCAAAAACGTTTTTGAAAACACTGGTCAAGGAAACTTTGGAGAGGAAAATTAATTTATTATAAATATAATTTTTTTAAAAACCAAAAATTGTACGAGTGATATCCCATAATTGGTGTATGGGAGGATGGTGTGTATGTTATCTTACTTTTACCTTATAAAGATAAAAATGGCTTTTTCCGATACTTTTCCCTAGTTTTCCTATCATAATTGTTATTATTATTCTTACTCTTCTACAGGGAAAATATTGATTCATATTAATAAATACATCTGTAGAGTATAATATATTATGTTCTATCAACTGAGCATTCTACATAGAAAGAAATCGTCTGTAATGACCTAGGGAAGAATTTCTATAGCCTCTCCCTGATACATATCGCCTTATTTAGCATTTAGGGTCACTCAACATGAATTATGCTATTTTTTTATTTTTTTATGCGTGTTAGCTCATGAATTTT
This sequence comes from Solanum dulcamara, assembly GCF_947179165.1. Taxonomy (NCBI): domain Eukaryota; kingdom Viridiplantae; phylum Streptophyta; class Magnoliopsida; order Solanales; family Solanaceae; genus Solanum; species Solanum dulcamara. Next base: position 2,812,988 of record NC_077241.1, on the reverse strand, counting down.
TGGTAATGTCTTTTGGTCAATTTTTTTACAGAACCGTTCGTAATGATCTGGAGAAGAATTCCTATAGCCTCGTCCTGATCCAGCGATTTATTTTTTTATCATTTGAGGGTCACTCAACAGGAATTAGGCGATTTTTTCTATTTTCCATGCGTGCCCATGAATTTTGTCATGATATGTCTTTCGATCAAAAATTTTACAAAATCTTTACAGAACTGTCCGTAATGATCAGGTAAAGAATTCCTATAGCCTCGCGCTGATCCACACATCCTTTATTAGCATTTAGGGCCACTCAACAGGAATAAAATAATTTTTCTCCATTTTTCGTGTATGTTATCCCTTAAACTTTTTGGCGATATGTCTTTCGATCAATCTTTTTGCAAAATAATTATAGAACCATTCATAATGACTTAGGGAAGAATTCTGAAAATTAATGTCTTTCATCCGCCTTTAGGTCAAAAAATGACAATTTTCTTTAACATAATTTTAATTAAATAATATAAATAAATTTTTTTAAACACATAGCGGCCATCTATTTTTTACTATTTAATTATTTAAAATTAATTATAAATCAAAATTTATTTAAGAGAATTTTAATTAAATAATTTGAATAATTTTTTTAAACACGTGGCGGTCATTTATTGGTTACAATTTAATTATTTAAAATTAATTATAAATTAAAATTTATTTAACATAATTTTAATCACGGAAAAGGGCCTAAAATGCCCTCCAACTATTGAAAATAGTACAAATATGTCCCTCATGCCCTTTTTCATTAAAAAAATATTATTTTTGAACCTAAAGGTAGATGTCCAAAACAATTTAAGCCCAATAGATGAATGAACAAAAATTTTATACCATTTTTAATAGTTCGAGAATATTTTAGAACCTTTTCTATTTTAAAAAAACATTTTCCACCGTCCCGAGCACACCTTTTGTCATATATTTCGCACAACTTGAATTGTTTATTTCAGAATGATAATATTCTTTTACTTATTATATAGTAGTAATTTTCAGTACTATTATCATATCATTGGATGCATATAGCAAAATGTATATGTATGCCAGGCTGATAAAGAGAATAAATCTAAGAGTTTTCACTAATTTACAGTTCAATGATTTCACGACTCGGACACGACTTAGTACACAGTATATTGTTGAACAAAGCTGCACGAACCTCATCGAGAACTAAACGAAGATAAAGAAAGACACAGAGAAATTTTTAACATGGCAACACCGACTTCTTCAAAGCCTATATAGAGTTCCGAAAGAAATTGGTACAAAATGTTTGCATCTGCCTGAGATATTCTGGTCCCGTAGCCTCACAGGATTCGGTCTTGAAAATCAGAGATCAAGGTTGACGCAAATGATCCAAGTCTCTTTCCAGTTTCTCCAGCAATGTTTTTCAGAGAGGACATGTCCTGTTGTGCCTGAAAACATAGAGACAAATGAAAGAGTAATCCTTTCAATATCTTCGTGTGAGAACTGAAAAACATTTATATTTGTGTCATAATTGCTTCTATACCTGGAACGAGATCCGGTTAATGAGATCACCAGCCGTGAGGTCCAGATCTGATCTATCATCGTCACCAAAAAGGTCTGCACTTGAAATGGCACTTGAACCCTGAGAAAAGATAGTGGTAGAAAACATTTAGGAGCATACCCGAGAAATTTACCAGAGCCAACCGGTGCACGATTCTAATGGATAATAGGCCTCCTCTACCATGATCTGCTTAAACACCAGGCTTTTGTCCCCTGCAACCCCGCCCCCCCCCCCGACCGAGCAGGTTTCATCAGCTTTCTTTTATGATGGGCCAAGTTCAAGTAAATACTGAACTCGTTCGCGAGTCGACAGTAAGAAGCTTCTTCCTCCATCAGTCAGATTACATACACAATAAGCAACTAATGAAAGCAACAGATAGGCTAAGGTAACAAGTAGTTAACCTGATTAACGTCAAATGCTATAAGCTGGGCAGATCATTTTAGCTTACAGATTATATTTATTTGTTGAAGTCGCAAATATAAGCTCCTTAAAATGAGATCTAAGTATTTTAAAAAGAATTAAAGGGTTTAAATTTACTGTGGTACATCAGCACAGCAGCATTTAGTCAACTTGTTATGCAAATGATCAAAAGCAATTCTGAAGCAAATAAGCAAGAAGTGGTCTTCACGACAACTCTAACAAATGGAATTTCTAGAACTATCAATCCCCCGGTAAACAGCATCAATAAGCTATCCTCAACTGCAGATACATATGGTTCTGCGACCCACGTTCTACTGTACTGGTACTTAGATAAATTCCATTGTAAAAGACTCTCACAGTAACCTCTGAACAATCTTTTCAAGTTGCGACAAGTTCGAAGCAAAATGATAGCATGGGAAGAAGTATAGTGCATTAGGATAAAAGGGAAAGGGAACAAGGAGAAACGCAAGACATATAATTGTTGCGATGGCAGAGAGCTATTTCTAATTAATTTATAGGACACAACCCTACTATGATAATGAATGCGGAATGGGAGATGGTCAAATCAACGTGTCTGCATGCTTATTAAAAAAATAGCTACACCCCTGAATATATTTGAATGTTATCTACAACAGCAGTCATACCGAGAACTTCTGAAGAGAAACTGAGGCTTCCTTTTCAGCTTTGCTCTGATCACCAAAGAATTGGGCGGATGAAATGGCTTTTGCATTAGTAAACTTCTTCCTTGCTTCATCAGTTTCCTCAATCTGATAAAAATAGGATGTAAGTTAATTAAATAAAACAAACACTGTCAGTAGAAAGTGAGAAAAGTGTGGCATCAATGAAGTGGGGGAGAACCATGAGTCTTAGGTTCAAACCCAAGTGGAAACAAAAAACTCTAGGTGATTATTTCCTATCTACCCAAGCCCACTACTTGTGCTGGTGGGAGAGAATAAGTACCTGGTGGAATTAGTCAAGATGTGCAGAAAGCTGGCCCAGATCACCGTCGATGAAAAAATAAATAAATCCGAAGACTACAGAAACAACTAAGGCAAAGCAGTCTACTCATAAATCACGAGCAAAAGAAGAACTGAGTGAGAACAACAAATCACAAACTGAAGGACAAATTCAACACCAAATGAGGTAAAAAGAAGGAAAAAATGCCAGGCAAACTATATTACAAAACATCCAAAAGTCGTTTTTTATTTTAATTTTCATTAATCATTAGTAAGCAAACACTTGAAACAAACAACAACATACCCAATGAAATCCCACAAGTGGGGTAACATTTAGAATGTAACATTTTATTTTTTCTCGAATGACTAAAAATCTAGAGATACACTAGCAATTTGGGTAACCTAATTAAAATGTTTCTTCGGTTGGGAAGTGAGTTGGGCAATAAGTATATACAGAGTGCTAATGGGTTGTTTCATTTTTTTAAAAAAAAATAACAATGTAAGGGAAGAATTTGAAGTTCCAAATGGCAACACTCTTTCCTAAATCAATAACAATCCTCGTTCTTATTTTTTTTTGATAAAGAACAATCCTTGTTCTTATTGACAACACAGGATACTGGAATAGGATCAAAAAGTAACAAATCTCTCACAGGTCACTGGCCCCAGGCCCCAACTTAGTATTGATCAGAATATAGTCCACCCACCTAACTGCTGCAACTATGTATAATACAGAGTTAAATTTCTGCTTTCAATCCAGAAGGTCAAGGGTAAAAATTAAATCACAAACCAATCAAGCTTGATTTTTCTTTTATTTATTGTGAAAATTTAAAATTGCTTATCTTGGATAACACTTATGCAGGTTCAGAAAAAACTCAAGCCAGCTCCAAATAGATCAATGTAGACATTTAATAGGTAATAGGATGTGGTAGAAGGCATGATCATACCAAGAAATTAATATTCCCAGGAATATCAAGGTGCAGGATGAAGTTTATATCTTTCCCTTCTAACTAAGAGGTCGTTTGGTTTGAATACAAGTTATGATGAGATTAGTTATGACAGGATAAGTTATGATGGAATTAGTTATGATGGGATAAGTTGTGAAGGGATTATTTTTTATTGAGTGTTTGGTTTGTTGCTTTCAAAATAATATGCATTATATAAATTTTAAGAATAAATTACTTGGTTACAAAAATGCCCTTTATGAATGTGAAAAGTAATGTATTAAAAAGGTTTAAAGGGATATTTTTGTCATTTAACTACTTTATCCCGGGATTACTATACCACTCAAGGGGAAGGATAACTTATCCCAGTCATAATTATTAATCCTGGGATAAGTTATCCCACACTTTGTAACCAAACAAACAATTGAGGGTTACTAAAAATTTATCCCAAAATTATTTTGCCTTATCCACCACACCAAACGACCCCTAAGTGTGACACTACTTCCTTTATATCTCACAGATACTCATCAATATTAAAATTTCACTGCAACAGCTTTATTAGAATCCTTGTATGACAGTGAGCATAAAAACTAGAATAAGAACTCACTTGAACTTTTGAAGAATTTGAGCTTTTCTTTGTGAAACCGCTTTCCATTCCATAGTCCGCAAAAAAATTGGAGGAAATTGGAGGGGATACATGGTTAAGAACACGTCCAGAACTCATCTCAGAGGGTTGGACATTGTCTGTGTACTCGAACCGAGATGTGAATGATGAGCCAACAGTTGGTGCATTACTTGCAGAGTTGGAGGAAGAAACTTGAACAGGCGGTTCTTCAGGCTTCTGGTCGTACAGGCTTTCACTTGTCTGTAAAGATGCTCAATCAATTAATTTAAATTCCAAATTTGTTAAACACCTTACTCTAAACTTCATGTATAAATCTTCATTCCAAAATATGCAATTTATACCCTGCACCCATTTCTCAAGCTTGGAGGTCTAAGATGTACCTTTTTAGTAAGTTTCCGAGCTCCAAGTCCACCTGGCTTGCCAGATTTCTTTGCAACTATAGGTTTCTTAATTGAAGTAGTAAAAACAGATTGTGATGCTTTGGGTGAAGCAGAAACCTCTGGTGTTTCATTCTTAAATGATGAGGTTTCTTTTGGAGCTTCACTAGTCTTAATATTAGAAAATCCATTTGTAGTCTGCACAGCCTGAGAGGCAACAGGTGATGCTGGCAAACCTGCATCCTCTACTTTACTTTCCTCTGCTTTACTTTTAGCAACTTCTTTTGAGAGTAATTGTTTATACAATTCGGCAGCCCTAGAGGTATACTTGGCTTCAATCTTGCCTCCACCCGTCCATCCGTGCTGCTTGAAAAAAACTTGAGCACGGTTATTTCCACCAAAGTACATCATCTTTAACTGATCTGGAGACCATGAATCTAAATTTGTCGATCTGCAATAATCAATTCATTAGAAAATGGACAGAGTTAGAAATGCCAAAATAACAGAGAGAAGGCAGAATATATTTGTTTGCAGTTGGCCCCCACCCATTCCCACCTCAAAACAATACTCCATCCGCTCCACTATGTCAAGACATTATTTCCTTATTAGTCTGTTCTAAAAAGCACATTTTAGAACAGTACATTTCTATATTTGGTAACAATTGAATTTGAAACTTCAGATTTAACTCTTTAAGGAGAAGCTTTTTTAAGCCACACAAATGGTATGGCATGTTTAAGACCACGAGTTTTATTTCCCTTAAAGAGAAGCTTTTATAGCCACACAAATGTTATGCATGTTTAACACCGCGGGTTTTAAAAGTCCTCATTTCTTTCTTAAACTTCATGCCTAGTCAAACTATACCAAACAAACTGGAATGGAGGGAGAACAGAAGAAAAGGAGGTGGGGCCAGAGGCAGAAGATCACCCTCAGCCTGTAGTAGATATCTCAACCATGCTTAAGGAAATGCAAAGGTATATTATCAACCCTCCCTAACACATACTATCAGATACATGCACTCAAACTCTATCTTACACTCCCGTATCTTCGCACCACCAACACCCCTCCACTCCCCCCCCCCCCTTTTTCACCAAGCGAGCCCATATAGACAGCAAAAACACCTCAAAGTTTAGCCTTCATGGCCTTCCATAGTCTCCCATTGCCAATTGTTCTCATAATCAATCAAACAAGGTACCTAGATTTATTATTAACCATGATATTGTTGTCATCACTTTTTTAATAAGGTAAATAATATTGTCTATTGTTGTCCCTGCTTGACTTATACTTCTGATATGCTGGTTGTTAGAGCTAGGAAGAGGTCCAGCTACCAAGGTGAGGTGAGATGAGATGAGCAACAATGGAAGTGATGAGGCCCAAAGTGTGATGCACTGGTCATGCCAGTTGTTAGAAAAAGGAGGCATGTTGCATTATCCTGTTTTCACAACCAAGAAGTCCAACATGGAACTTCCCTTTTCTGTTCTTCTTAGTCTTATATAATCCAATTGGCAATGTGATTTGAAAAGAATAGTAGTGACATTATAATGTGAAGAACTAGCCCATGGATAAAGAAAAGGCTCTACACCCTCCTCAAAAGAAAGAAATGGGGTTTTTCAATGAGGGGAAGAAAATGTGTTAAGAAGAGCAATAGCCAGATTACAGTTGCTCACACTTTTTTTGAGGTTTCGCTAACCATGATAGGTAGGAAACTGAAACTAAAGTTGACACAGGAAGAGCCTATATCACTCCTTTCTTTTTTAAGGATCAAGAAATTCCCTAGGGCGAATGGAGCACGGTTTGTTACTCAATGGATTGTCGGTGTGCCCTTAGTTTTTCTCCACTTACATTCCAAGCATTTCTCTGCGACTCGATTCAAATCCGTGACATCTGCCTAATCCACACATCGACATTGTCGTGATGTGCTCAAACCATTGGATCAAAAGCCCTGAGGGCAAACACAGGAAGTCTCTAGAGGTGGTCATACCAATAGTTTGGCAAAATGAAGCAGCACATGCTTTGGAGCTGTTGTAGCATAATGTAGAATCAAGATAACAACCCAACTTTCCGAGATATCACCTTTTTTTCTTTTTGAGAAAGCTAAGGTACTTTATTGTTAAAAGCACTAAGATAGTGCACAAAAATGCAAGGATATATAGAGAAAACACAGCAGCCCTTAGCTATGCAGGAAGCCCATCATCCATGTCATATGCAACATCAGTCTTACTTCAACAATACAAAAGCTGAATTAAGCATCTTAGTTGCTGAACAGTCTTTCTTCCATCTTCAAACTATCTATTGTTTCCCTCTTTTTAAATACCACAGATCATGCAAAGGGGAATAGATAGGCACGGTGACTTACTGATAATCTGAACAGCTGGTAATTTCTAGCTCCACAAAGCTTTTTAGGGCCTGTTTGGAAAGCCACCATGTAATTGGGATTTGGTGTAATTGGGTGTAATTACACTCTTTGGCATGTTTGGTAAACCAAGTAATTACTTGTTAAGAGAGAAATTGAGTGTAATTGAAGGGGAGTAATTAAACTCTTCAATTCTCAAGGAAGGGCAAGAAATTGATGTAATTACATCATGTAATTACATGAAACTTTTTAAAATTCTTCTTTTATTTATATTTATATTTTTTCATTTTAATTTATTTTTTATTTCTATTATTTACATTTCCTTCTCATTCTCAATCTTTACTTTTTCATGTGATTCCATGCAATTTTTCATATTATTTATTTATTTATTATTCTATTTGTTTTATTTGCATAATTTTGTTAGTATTCTAATTTTTAAATTAAAGTAGAATTCATTATTAAATAAGGTTATAGACTTACGTTTTTCTTTTCTTTTAAATCGTATTTATGTACGTTGTATTGAAATTTGATATAAGAGTATTATGTTAAAATTTTTGTTTTGAATTTAGAATTTGTCATATTTTCAATTTCATTTATTTTAGTAGTATTGACTAGATATTTCACACTGCAAACCATTTATTTTTTAGTTAAACTTGATAGATTATTTTTTTGTCAATTGTTTTAATAATTTTATGACATTATATCTATAATATTAACATTTTCGTCAAACATACATTTCATGATGTTCATAAAAATCTCATACTTTTAGTTTTTATGATTAAATTAATCAAAATATACTAATTTAAAAAATATAAATAAATTTATTTTTATAATATTAGCTAAGAACATATGTTTGTTAATTAATATATATCTTAAATATTTAATTTAATATCATTTGTAAAGGTCCTTATTTGTCTAATATAATTTTTAAATTTTAAATGATTAAATTTTATTTTTAAAATTTAATATAACCTTATGATTACACTTGTGGAACCAAATAGTACACTAGTAATTACACTGTAATTACATTCTGACAAACAAACAAGTCATTGTAATTACTAGGCTGTGTAATTACACCTACTCCAATCTATGTTGCGCAGACTCTTCGTTTTTGCCGCTGAACCCGCCTCGACACGAGACGGGTGTGGGTGCAGGGTGCGTCTCCGATTCGGTCAACTTCGTCCGGATACTTTGACCAAGTCAAGTTGGGGAAGAAGAGAACTATTTCAATGGCCGCCAGAAGTTGACCATATTTTCTCGGATGAACTACATAAAAGAATAGCTAACAGAGATGTCGACGACATTTTCTCCGACATTTTCTCCGACGATCAGCGACGAACTTGTAAGTTACGAGATCTCTCGATTCCACTTTTCATAAGGACTTCACTGAAAGAATAGAGAGGAGCTGAAGCGAAGAGATTTATGAGGAGAAGAAACGAACAGAAAAGACCGTTTTAGTTCCTTTTGGAAAAGAACAGAGGAAAACAATGGAGGGACTGCAGCGAGCCCTAATTCCTTTTCTCTTCATAGTGACGTAACTCTTGTTTTGGGCTTGGTGTTGGGCCAAGTGCCCAAGTCTGCTTTATATACAATATCATTTGATATAATAAATTTATACCAAGAATAAATATCCCATAATATAGAAATAAATTTACTTTGCCACAAATTGTATTTATACCAAAAAAAATACATAATATATTTTATCTATAAAAAAATATACCATACATATACTACATATATATTCATATAATAAACATTTTTCCTTTACAAAAAAATAATACTCTTAGAATAATTTGTACCATGAATATTTATCCCATAAATGTATACCAATACTATAAGAATAATCCGACTTTTTTCATAAAAGTATATTTATACTATAAAATATATGGTATATATTTAAGATATAAATAAAGTATACCCTGCATATATTTAAAATAAAAGTTAAATCCTACAAAATAATACTTTACATATAAATTATACCATGAATATTTATTCCATAAATGTATACCATAATAAAATAATAATTTCTTATATCTAAATTATATTTATACCATAAAATACATAATATATTTTAGATAATATAAGAAATTATACTATTCATGTATTACGTATAAAAAATCATATGTAATAATATTATTAATATTGATTTTATATAAATATAAGAAGTGACAATACTAATATGTTGTCCTTCATAGGTAAATATATTCCCTGCAACTCATCCAGCACTGGAGATACTGTTTTTTAGTATGTATCTACCATCGGGCCTGTCTTTAATCTAACTATCAAGAAATTTTAGGAGTTGACAATACTAATATGTTGGTCTAATATAACATGGATCTTTCATTTGATCATGACGTATCGTGTCAAGAAAGTGTATGTGGTGCGGGTGCATGGAGCAGATTATAAAAAAACACCTACTAGTGCAAATACTTGTGCACACCTAGTAAAATCCATGTAACATAGATCTTGGGAGACTAATCCAACTTATGTTGGTATTCATCTTCCTTTACTTTAATATCCATCAAAGCTTGGAGTATCAGTTGCTTGATATGAAAGCCAGCTAACAAGATACTTGTGCATATGAAAATAATCCATTTGGATAGAATGTTAAATCAACCATATATTTGAAGCCCCAAAGCCAAACCTATGGTGAATGCATTTATGGTCTTTAGTGCGTAAATACGGATGCAAACTAGTACTATCAGATTCCTTTTATAGTTCCATTCTTACACATAAAAACTAGCTCTCAGCTACAAATATCAGATGTTACGGCAAAATCTGTTCTTTTTTCCTCCTTCAATATGATAATGTATCTGAATCATCAAGAACCATTCCCTTGACACCTATTGATAAGAGAATGGACTTCACTAGGTGAACACTTACTGATATTATCTATTTAAGTACTCCTTACATAATACCATTCGTTCTCACTCGACAGTTTTCTCGAGTTTAAGCTCCTCTCATCCACTAAACCAGAAAATCTAAATAAAATTGATGTCCTAAACTCAATCTATACTCCTGATTGTCCGGCACACATTCATCCAAAGATGCAATCTTTTAATACATCCCCATGTTAGTTGCAACATTGAGAAATGAGAGGGATCCACTGTTTATAAGGCAGAAATCCCGGCTTCTAACCTGTTGATTACAATAATTTCATCATTCCTAGTCGTTTTTCCACAGTATCAAATAAAACCTAAACTGCGTACCTTATATAACTTCCAAACAAAATTTACTGGTAAAGTTACCGTGTATAAACAAAGAACATAGCTGAAAATCAGCTCATCGAGCAAAAATAATAAACAAATGCTTAAAAGACGAGAAAAAATGATCAAGTTTTAAAATGTACCTAACAAAACTGATGTGAACACCAAGGCTACGATGCGTTGCTGAACAATCAATACACAAGAAGATCCCATACGTAACCGACGCCCATGTAGGGTTCTTCGCATTGCAATCAAAGCACATCTGATAAAATTCAAACAAAAAAAAAACAAAATTCAAGCTAAATCGTTCATAAAACAAAGATCTACTCAGCAGAAACACTAGATCTAAATCAGATCTCAAATTCCTAAACCAATTCAAACAAAAATACAAGCAAAATCACACAAACAAATCAAATTTAAATAAAATAAAACATAATTTTCAATCAAAACTCACAATATAGAAGACGAAAAATAGAAAAATCATCAGCAGATAATAAAAAATGGACAAAAAATAGAAAAAACATGAATTCAAATGGAAACCTTGTTATCGGACTTGGCTTTGAGCTTCCGGAAAACGGCGTTTTTGTCCGTGAAGCTGTCGGCGGCCATGGCTGTAGAAAGAGAAAGGGGAGGAGAGAGAGAGAGTGACGTTCCGAGAGGAGGAGGAGAATGAGTTCTTTTAGAGAGAGAAAGAAGCCTCCTCAGGGAACGTACAAGAAAAAAGAAGAAAAAAACAGAGAAGAAACACCAAATCACTGAAGAAATATCGATGACCGCTAACAGCTTGTTTGGATGGTTTGTTTACTGTCTTATTTCATATTATTTTAATAAATAGATTATATTATTTTTCATCGTTATTTTATATCACGATGTAATTACACTAAATCGATTGTAAAAAAAAATGAATCTTTTCCTTATTATCTAACAATAGATTTAAAAAATACAATATAATAAAATTTAAATAACAATCAAAATAAACATTGTATTACCAATAATAAAATACAATAAAATGGATAACAACCATCTAAATAAGGTGCAACAGTGTTTGGTAACAGATTTGGAGGTAAGTTATCCTGATATTAATTTTTTTTATAAGTAATATCATGTTTGATAGTTAATTTTAATAGGTTGATTATTTATGTTTAAAATTAATATTATATTTAATTTACTATTTAGAAACTCGCATAACTAATAAATGTATAAGTTATAAAATAATTTTATGTAGTTTATACATGATAAAAAGTAAATAACTAATGTCTATATAAAATAATACTACATAAAAAAAAGTTGTAATTAATTTCTACATAATCAATATCTGAATAACTTTTATCAGCTGCCAAATTAGTAATAGTTTAAAATTGTTTGTTATGTATCCTTATAAGAGTAACAGTGAAAATTCCCAATTTGTAAAACGTAAATTTGATGTGACTATGTCGTTATTTTATTTAATAATTTTATTTATTTAAATAATTTAATTGATTAGTTATCTAAATTTTTATTTTATTGGTAAAAATTTAATTCATTGTTTTAAATAAAAAATAATTCGTTATCTTTTGAAAATTATTGATGTATGATAAAAAGTAACAATTTAATTTTAAAATATGGAATCTATTTTTTGTGAAAAAATTATATTATAACTTATTTTAGATTAGGAGTTTCAAAAATCATTAACTTTGTCTTTTTAATCTTTTGAGTACTTTGATGGGTTTCCTTACAAATAAAATCCTTTAAAAAGGCGGCAATGGAGGGTTTTGGGAGTGAAGTTGAAAGGGAAAGGCCATGGCTTTTTCTTCATTCCGTTCAATAAATTTTTCTTCTATGTTGAATAGATTCCGATTATGCCAGCGCTCCATTTCTGCCAAGGCGTCTTCTTCTCCGAGAGACAAAGATAAAGAGAGATTGATGTTTGATTCAGACAAGGAAACGGCGGACCTAACTTCAGGAATCAGCAGACCACTTTCTGAGATACTCAAAGAGCTGAACAAGAAAGTTCCAGATTCACTCATCAAGTTTCGTCATGAACCTAATGGATTCTCCATCAAATACATCCCATGGTGACTCACTTTACTTTTGTTGTTGCTATTTTTTTGGTTTGTTCACTTTTATACTTGATTTTTGATATGTTTACTTGAGTTAGTTTGTAGTGTGGTAAGGTTGCATACCCTCCCTAGACCCTACTAGTGGGATTACACTCGGTATGATGTTGTTGTTTTTGTGCTTACGCTTTTGCATTTGATTAGTTGGACTTGAATTGCTTATAAAGATTATACCTTTTTGGGGGATTTTCGTGGTTTTTGATTGATGACATTACTCACCTTCAACATGTGTTCTATCTTGTTTAAATTATGCATTTTAGAGTGAAGGGTGAAATAACACCTAAAGTATCATTTTATTGAGTTTCATACATGAACTATCGTGCGTGTTATTTTTCTTCCTGAATTATCACCAACTATTTATAAACACACCTCAACTATCAATTGTTCCCTTTTCCTACGTAAAGTATCACCATCGTGCAGGTAGAATAAGTGAGTAATTGATAGTTAAGGTTTGTTTTGATAAATAGTTGGTGATAGTAAACTCATACACCTGATAGTTTAGGTATGAAACTCAACAAATTGAGATACTTTTAGGTTTGTTTTTATCATTAATTCTTTTTGTTTCAAATAAACTGATGGTTAGGTCTGGCTAAAAGGCTTGTACTCACTTGAAAATCTTAGTTTGACTTTGTAAATTGACTCCTCGTCCCATAATTGTTTGCCTAAGAGTACTACGTTCAATAACTCCAGTAGCTTTCACTTTCACACCACCTTACTTATGATCACTTAGAGTGGTGTGGTACTCCCAAAGCATCTTAACCAATTCCCTAGCATATCCCTCTTCCGAAGATGACAAATCCATTATCCTACAGATTAACGTTGTTGCTCGATCGGATACTTTAGGCAGGCATTTTCTTGGCTAACCTGAATGGTTGATGGACACATTTCTCTGTTCGATAAACTGCTTTGTTTAGATCAATTAACACCAGAAGAGGACTAGGAACTGTAGACAAATCTTTGTATATGCAATATCATGTGCATTTAATTTGTCAACTGCCTCTACAGCGCTGCCGTAAGGAGCTAAATTCAACTCTTATGAAAAGTTATGAGCATACAAACCAAACTTTATGGCAATGACTGAAATTGCCCAAGGCCTATATTGATCTTTTTGGAAGCCTTTGCACAATCACGTGTGACAATTAATAACTCAATAATTCTTTTACATCAAAAAAAATAAAATCAACAATTCTGTCTTTCTTCACCTTATATGTTTTCACACACTAAACGACATTTATGTAATGCCTTTCGATTAGGAGCCCGTTTGGATGGGCTTAAAAAAAGTAACTTTTATGTATGAAGTGCTTTTAGAACTTTGAAGAGCTGAAAGTTATTTTTATAAATAAGCAGTTGAGTGTTTGGATAAAAGTGCTTAAATGAGGAAAATGATGTGAATTTTAGGGTTAAAAGAATGAAAAGGGTAGTTTGAGAATTTAGTTAAAATATAAGAGATATAAAAGTAATTTCTATGGTCAAAGAAAATGACTTTAAGCACTTAGAAAAAAAAAGTTAGGAATCCTAACTTTTCATTTTTGACTGAATTTAAGAACTTTATGGCTTAAAGTTAGCATTAGGCAAACACGTCCAAAAGCTAAAAGGAGGCTTTAAGTTGGTTTTGACCAACTTAAAGCCCATCCAAACGGACTCTAGATTGTTCTCTGTTCTTCAAAGCACTTAGTCAACCATCAATATTATCTAGAAGAAACGTTTTGATGTGCTAATGAACCATTTTGACTGTGTTCGGTTTGACAACAAATACTTTCTGTTATTGTTTATCTTGAATTATTAATAATATTTTCTAAAGGGGAAAATATATTCATACTTATCCATCTTATCTAAAGTACTGCTATAGCACCAAAAGTACAGATTTTTAATTCATTTGTTTTTTATTCTAGCAATCTATAGCTTCTTTCCGTCAAAGCATGCCTTGTTTCTTTCCGGCCATAAGGTCCACATTATGCAATTGGGAATAGCTCTCCATATTGACTTTAAGCTCTTTTTAACTTTCTGTGATTGCCGCACGTCCAACAAGCTACTAAGTTTCTCTGGTAACACCAAAGATGGCCATTATGCTAAAGAAAAGTTCCCACCATTGTCTTGAGAATCTGCAATGCAAGAAAAGATATGAATCTTATTTCCTACTCTGAATTGCAAAAATAGCATCTACTAACAAAAGGAAAAAATCTCTCCTTTGTAACTTGTGTTGTGTTTGGTAAGCATCCCTAGCTGCTAGCCAAGCAAAAAACTTACTTCCATAGGTGCTTTGGTTTCAAATCATCTTTTAGGGACAACTAGGAATTCCCTGATTGAATCGTTGCAACAACATTTTGTAACAGTTATTGACTGTAAATACCGTATGCCTACTTAACATGAATTGTTGTTGAAGATCTACTAAAGGTAGATCATTAATAAAGTTTGAGAATTCTCTGGTTGCTCTGGTGTTTCTTGCTTCTCCCGTTTTTTTCTTTCATACATGTAATTACATTAAAAATCTCCTCCAACAGCCCGTGTTTGTGAAAAAATTCCACTGATAGCGGCAAGTTCTTTCCATAAGTACTTCCTTAGTTTCCCATCACAGGGGCCATAGACCCGACCCCTGTGAAAGCATATTTTAACCCACTGTTAATCTCCTCCAGGAAGCAAATCATTATCCTTTGCAGACATCCCAAATGTACGTATTGAGTATTCTCAACTTTTTAAACTCAAAAATATCATCAAAATACTACTTTTATTGTATACAATTCTTTAGATGATCACTATAAGTTAATGCATACTTACTTTTATACTCAACCAGACAAGGAAAATGAACATTAAAATGATTTTCCGAAATAAATCATTTTCTATGAAATACATTGTCCTCCATAACAAATGCACCCAAAGTATCAACTCTGGGTGGTCAACTTTGTTGCTTAGTTGATTTTGAAACATGTTGACATCAATGCATTTGTGAAAGTGTAGATCGGTGTTTTTTCTTCTTTTTATATTGGTGTGAACCTTCAATCATTTTTCTTCACCTGAAGTATTAACACTTTGCCGGAATAGTGTGTTCTGCATTTTGTTTCTGTTGCTTTTTACAATTTAAAGAAAATCAACTTACTTTTTATGACTTGTGAATCTTTGCAGGCATATTGTGAATAGGATTATGAATTTACATGCTACAGGTATGTCAAAGATCTTTCCCTTTTAATGCGAATGAAACTACTTTTACTTTAGTCAGCCAGTTGACAATCAAATTTGTTGTCAAATTAGAATGGTCTGGCGAAGTTCGAAGCATCACTTACTCATCTGATGGCAAGTCAGTCTCAGTTGTTTATCGTGTGACGATATATGGGACTGATGCAGAGGTATTGCTATCTTTGTTACTTATGCTTGACAGATTGTTTCTATGATTAAGATATTCTTTTGTGTAGTGATAACTAGCCTGCTCTTGATAATATTTACCGAAGGCAAACCTTCACTTTTTCGGGTGCAAGGAAGAACATCTCTTAATTGCTTCTCACTTACCATCTTCGAAAAATAGAATAACTTATCCAATGATGTAATGAATTAATTTGCTTGCTCTGTATTGACTTAGATATATCGAGAATCGACTGGCACTGCTTCAGTAGATGATCCAGGTTATGGTGATCCGGTGCAGAAGGCAGAAGGTATGGCATTTCGTCGAGCTTGTGCTCGTTTTGGTCTGGGACTTCATCTTTATCATGAGGACATGTCATAGACTGGGATAGCTCCAAATTTCTTTTTGGCATTAGCAAAGATCCCAAATTTTGTGGTAAAAAGACATTACCAACAAGGCAACTGCATTATGGAGTCTGCTTCTTATTGTAAAATTGCTGTATTATCTTGTTACAAGTATTTTCTTGATCTTCTTGATTTTGTAAGCCCAAAATTGTTCTTTCAATGTGGCAAGTAGGTATTTACTCCACCCAGTCTAGGGGATTGTGTGCATTGGTTGGTTTTGTTCGATTCGATTTTATATATTATTAGTTCAATTTATTGGTTTTCGATTTTTAAATATGTTAAATTAATAATCAAATCAATAAAATATTTTTGAGTGGTTTTTGGTTTAACATATAAAAAAATGCTCATAAAATAATTATATGACTTCTCCAATAATTGGTGCGACAAAACAATAATGTAACTTTATAAAATGCTCATAAAATAGTAACTAACTTGGAAAAAATTATACAAATGCAATACAAATATAAAACAAGAACAATAATGTAAATTGAAGGCTAAAGGGCAAAAGTAGTAATATATTAATATTTAATATTTATGTAAGGGTAAAATAATAGATTATTATTGTCTTAATGGATTATCGATTTATCCAATATTAATAAACCAATATCAAACTAATAATTCAAAAAAAATAATTATAAAACCATTAAAAACAAATATGAGTATTTGTACAACTTCGGCTAGAGAAGGAGAACTTGCTTAAATTAGTTGGCCCAAATAGCAAAGCTGTCTATTTTCATCAGTAGCCCAATAGCTATTCTGGGCCAATCCAACAAGGAGCTTAAGCTAGATGAGAATTGGGTTTGCCCATAAGTATCTGTAATTGTTCAGAGAACTAGTGTGTTTGGTACGAAGGAAAATATTTTCATGAAAAATAAATGAATTTTTCAGTTATTTTTTAATGTTTGACAAGTAAGTAAAAATAATATCTAAGGAACATTTATATGGGGTAGAGAGTGGGGGTTCGGGAGGTGGAATGATCAAGATATGGGGGTTCGGGACGTTGGGTGGATGGGAAGAGACAATAAACTTGAAAGTTACTTATGAAATTTGTTTTCTTATTTCCATTAGGATAATCATTTTCCTCATTTGAAATGAATTTTGGTTTCCTAAAAAAAATATCTTCACCAACAAAACATAAAAAAAATTGGAAAACATTTTCCGGATAATATTTTCTTTCATTCCAAAACAAACCCTAAAATTCAAAATAGGCCATAAAAGCTTGTTGGGCCAATGTATATGTTAATATTGGCCCATCTTAGTTGGCTCCTCCAGGCTCCAAATGGTAAAAATTAGCTTGAATGTCCAATTTACAAAAAAATATTCTTACTTAAATTAGGATAATTTATATAAATCTTATAGTGCTACATTATTTTTCTACTATTTTTCAAATTACAAAAATCTCTTAACGTTTATGGATTTCGGATACATCACTTGACTTTCAGATACATCAGCAGACATCTGAATACATAGGAGAGAGATGTATCAGAGAGGGGATAGGACATGCGGATACAGACGGGAGGGAGGGATGTATCAGAGAGGAGAGGGATGTATCCGAGAGGGGAATATGGATATATCAACGAGAGGTACATGATGTATCCGAGAGGAAATTTTTGAAATTTTTAAAATGATAAGAGAATTTTAGAAATTATGATAAAATATTATATGTATTTAGGTAATTTTTTTCAATTTATTACGGTTATTCCAACTAATATATATTGTCCAAAAAGGACCAAAATATAAGAACATAATGTAGCATTGATAACAAACCCACGTTTGTTCATTGTAAGGCTTGGCTAGTATTTAAAAGAGAGTGACCTTTTGGAGAAATGTCTCTATATAGACAAAAGTATTTCACATATAAGAACATAATGTAGCATTGATAACTAATTAAGTTTTTATTTAATTAAAATTAAATTATTCCACAAATTAAAGAACTGTATATGTGTAATAACTCTGCTTGAAGAACAAAGAAAAATAAACGTTTTTGGGGACAAAAATTGAATTATATCTGCGGTATAAAATTAAAAATATATAAAATATAACTTGATAATTGCAACAAGTATATGAAGCAATTTTCCTTTTATTTTATCACTTAAATGTATGATTGAGATCTCATTAAAAGAAAATGAGTTGTTATACGTAGTAACCTCACACATATTTTAAAATTAGAGATAAATGAATTAATTTGCGATATATTTGATAAATATGGTAGAGATATTTGTGTCATGATATTATTTTTTTTTGGAAAAATTACCTTAATACACGTTTTACCATAATTTCTAAAATTTTCTACTATTTAAAAGAATTTCAAAAAATACCCTCTCAAACATATCACTCTCCACTCGCTGATACATCCCTATCCCCTTTCGAATACATTCCTCCCTGCCCTAATGATATCCTTCCCATCTCAGATACATCCCTCCCTTATTTATCTGGATGTCATATCCCTTCTCTGATATATCTCTATCCCCTCTCTAATATATCTTTATTTGTTGATGTATCCAAAATCTATAAATTTTAAAAAAAAATTGTAATTTGAAAAATAATAAGGAAATAATGTAATTAACTCTTAACACTATACGATTCAGGTACATTACACTTTTTTTTGCTTCTACTTTGATTATTTTTAAGAAGCATAATTTTTAATCTTATTTTCAACCACAAAATAACTATTTTTGCTTCTGCTTAAAAACACTTTTACCTATTTTTCAAACACCTCAGATTTTTGGAAAAATAATATTCTATAATAGAGATGGGGATGAAAGAATACAAACTATGATCGTCAAAGAAAATTAAAAATTATTACTTCGATGACGTTGATGAACGATAAGTATAATAATCACACCCTTTTAAATTGGAGAGAAAAAAAAGGTAATTAATGATAGTCAATATTACTCAAATGTAAGGGTCAATTATAATTATTATTATTATTATCGTGATTAAGATGATGGACTCAAATGACAAATTTTTATTGTAATCACACCCTTTTCATTTTATGACACAAATTACTATATGATTAATGTCTTATATAAATAACATATACTAAATGATAATTCATCAACATTGTCAATGGCACAAAAATTATTATTTTGATACTATTGATGAACAATATTTATAATAACCACGTTCCTTTGAATAAGAGAGAGAAAAAAAATAACTAGTGATAGTCGATATTGGTCAAATATAAAAGAGATTGTATTCACACAAGATACTAATATGACATATTATGTAATGTCTTATTCTCTTGTACATATATTTCTGAGTTAAAACATACACGATAAATATTTTTTTTCACAAGCTGGCAAGAGAACTGGCTATAAATGACAAATAACAATAATTGTCATTGAATTTACGAACTAGTAATTTTTTTCCCAATATTTAATAAGAGTTTCACTTATTGAATGATATGTATATATAATGTCTAGTACAAAAATATACACAAATATTTAGAAGAATGTTTGATTCAAAAGGTGGATTCATGCCACTTCTTTTAGAAGCATATAGTAGATGAAATTGCCTCTTTTTCTTTAGAATATTATTACACGTTTATATATTATTCAAGGTAAAAAAAAACATAGAGTAGATGAAATTGCCTCGTTTTCTTTAGAATATTATTACACATTAATATATTATTTATATTTAGGGCAAACACACACACACACAAAAAAAGGTAGTGTCACATCATAGTACAATATAAGCACATGATAAAATTCAATGTGCTCTTAATTCTGATTGGTCACTTATCTATCATCAGGATTTTCCATAAATCATGTGCCATATTTATTGGCCCACCATTGGATGTATGTGATCATTTTGTCTTATACAAATTAAAACATTGTGAACATTTCAACAAGCCCCTCAAGTCGATCGATGGAATTTGAAAATTTGGTCATTAACATGAAATAATATATTAAACTCAACAAGTATGATAGATTGTTGTTTTGTCCCTATTTTCGTTTTAAGAAAACAACTTAGTACTAGTAGCTAGGTGGATTATTTGATTTGAAAACGTTATTTATGGCTAATAAAGCGGGGGGTGGAGGGTGGAGGGGCATACATGAATACTAATAGAGCAAAGGAAGATGCTAAAATAGTGTGTTCTATATGATTTATGATTGAATGTGTGTAATGTAAGGATGGATTTAATTCTAGTTGATATGAAATTGTTGGTATTGTTGTTGTTAATATTTTAATTGGTGTTTGGCTAAATTGAAATTTCAAGGATTATTAAGTTTGTAGGGAAAATGTTGTCCGAATTTTGTTAAGTTTCATTCGTACTTGGATTAGTTAGTAAGTGATGTGGATATCTAACTGTGGCCTATGTCATCTTAATTTTAGACTCACGAGCTCGAGAAGTAGACGTTGGGCATTTAGATAGAGTTCAAGGTATGTAAATCTAATCTTTCTTTCTTTTGGCATGATCCATATGAAACAAACGGACGACGAATGTATAAATTTCAAAGAAGCTCCTATTTTTAGAGACACTAGGATGGCTAATGTTCTTAATTCCCAGAACTTATATTTTATATCTTGATACATGTGTATGATTCCAGCCGTCCTATTTTTGCATAATTCATATTTCAGTATTATTCATAATGACATTCAAAGGGTACTTGAGATGACTACTGTCTTGATTTTCAAATGATAGTTTATTTTGATTATTCTGTTGAGTCTCAGATAATGATCTAATTGTATATGGTTGCTCATGATATTCTACTCGTGCATACTGTTATTGTATTATTCACCGAGTCCCGAGCCGGGTATGTTATCGTGCACAATGTCACTGCATTATTTGTCGAGTCTCCTAATGGGCCAGGTACGGTATACGTGTACATGATTTTATTCACCGAGTCCCTTATTAGAGGACCGGGTACGATATATGATTATATGATGATATGATTATGGCACCGAGTCCCATAATGGACCGGGTACGGTATATGATAATGATATGCATGATTTTATTTCGTAAGACACAGGTACAGTGATTCCTTGATTATCATACTTGTCTCCTGGAGTCCCTACTTCAGTTATGATCTTCCTTAATGTATTTCATGCTTTACATACTCAGTACATATCTCGTACTGACCCTCTTTCTTCGGGGGGCTGTGTTTCATGCCCGCAGGTACAGATACTTGGTTTGGTAGCCCTCCAGTCGAGGACTTCTGCTGAGCTGTTTGAAGTGCTCCATTGTTTCGGAGTCTAAGTTATTTTGGTACTGATCTTTTGATATAAATTTATGTATGTATATCCAGGGGTACAGTGGGGCCCTGTTCCGTTATGTTTCGTTATGATATGCTTAGAGGTCCGTAGATACATACGTATGGGTTGCTTATATAAGTTTTGCTCAGCTGTGTCTGTATGATTTGATATGGATATCCCCTGTATATAATGGCAGCCTTGTCGGCTTGCGTACTATATTGGTATACGTAATGACAGTCTTGTCGTCTTGCGTATTATATGATGATTTGGTTAAATGTGACTCCTCAGGAGACAGATTCATGATATGTGTCATTGTAAATCCATAATGGCTTATTAAGCTTCCTATAGTTCCTGGTTTCCGTCTGACAATATATAGCAGGTATGTGTACAAGTGTCCAGCTAGGACACTAATCACGGCCTACGGAGTTGGATCGTGACAGAACGTGTGGTATTTATCATTTTAGGTAAACATTTAACGTTTGTGAAAATATTAGGACAGCATGTCTTATTTTTTTCTCTATCAGACCCCTTATTTTGTCGAAATAGCACGGTCTAAGCTGGAACATATATTTGTGAGCATGAGCTCCTATTAAATTCGCCGTAGAAATTCAATGAGTTAGATTTAGGTGATAAATATAGGTTAGATAAAATGTGTATTTGGATTAGAATTAGGATCAATAGTGATTAAGGGATCAATTATTGAGTATTCCTGCCATTGAGGGATCGATGTGATGGAATGATAATATGATCGTTTCAATTTTTAATCTTAAGATGGAAGGACCTTTTGATAAGAAGGGGTTAATAATTTACTCTTCTTAGTGGACCAACCAAGAGTGTATTCAAATCAATCACGTTGGAAAGTTTTGAATATCAAAACGAATAAAATGATATTTCAATTTCTTTAGAAATAATATATATTCGTTGTTTTTTCATTTGTGCTAAAATGAACAATTAACTTTTCGATAGGGAACATTTGACCATTCCTTATGAGCTTACTCATGCGATGTGAATTTGAATATGTTGGACTAGTGAAATTTGAAAATTGAAGAAGTAAATACGTTCGACATGTCGATTATTTTTTTCTAAAAAAAAATGGAAATTCAAGAAATCAACCTAGTACAGGAATACTAATAAAACAAATGATGCTGATGTAGTAGTATGATTGATTATGTGGTATATTTCATTTTAAGTAAATATTTAATGTTGGTGAAAATATCATATAAATTAGGCTCAATGGTGATCATATATAGGATCAATAATTGAGTATTTCTTCCATCAAGATATGTGGTGGAATAAGTGTAATCCTTTTCCATTAATATAAAGTGGCTCAAATTTGAGCGTTGGGAATGCAGAACATAGTGATAAGAATATCCAACGATTAAAAATTAAAAAAATCAAGCAACATGTTTGATGGATGGGTTTGTAGGCATATTAGGAGAGACAAGATTAGAAACGGAGATATATGGAGCAAGGTGAAAATGACCTCTGTGAAGGACAAGATGCAGAATGCGAAATTGAGATGGTTTAGGCATGTAAAGAGAAGAAGCATAAATAGGCCTAAGCAGAGGTAAAAATAGATCACCACACCATTAGGATAGAAGTTTAGTACGTGATCGGACAATATCTTTCTTTTCTGTGGGAGAGCATAGAGCACCTTATTCTTTCAATTTTGTTGATTTTTCATTACCTTATCCTTTCCATTTGGCATTATTGGTGTTTCTTTTACTTTGGTTATCTTTTCTTTTTTGTTATCGATATTTTAATTTTCTTTGATAGTTTTATCATAGTTTTATATGTTTCATTTCTCTTGTATTTTTCAAACATATTTCGAAAAACGTTTTTTAATCAAGGTCTACTTTCCTAAAATACAAAGATATAAGTAAAAATTGCATACACATCCCACTCCACGTCAGATCACACTTGTGGAATCACTTTGAATTTGTTATTGATATTGTTGGATGTAGAGTGTTCTCCTTGTTTTTTTCTCTCCAAGAGAATCACTATAGTGCTAGCGGCGAGGTTGGTTAATGTCAAACATGCCATAGTCTAAAAATGAGATGGGTTAGAAATTCATTGACTAATTAATCATATAAATAAAAAAGACGTTTTGCTAAGTATTTCAGGTCGAAAATCTCTAGAAGCGTGTCATTTAAATAGATTAGGCCAATCTCAGAATTAGATGTGGTCACATTTTCGACACCACTAGTCTTGTAGTCCGCAATGCCTTTATTGATTAACTAATCATTGAGTAAGAAAGACGTTTTAATTTGTGCAGTATTTCAAGTCGAAAAACTCTTAGAAGCGTGCCATTAAATTAGATTAGATCAACCTCATAATTAGATGTGGTCACATTCTCGACATCCTCAGCCTTGTTGTCCACGGATTAATTACTCTCCTTTGAAGGTGAAACCCTTCGAAAATAAATTATGATATTCAAGATCAAACATCGAAAAGAAAGGTGCAAGTTTATTATTATTATTTGACTTAACAAACATTTTTTTAAGGCCAAATGAAGGGATACCAAACCAAAAATAATCTAACTTGAATAAGTGGATACTACTAGTAGGTATTCTGTTTACTCTAATACTAGCTAGAGTCCTAGGGATCCCATATTTGTCCATATACATAAGTTGACTACAAAATTATATGCTCAAAATTGTAATCTAGGTACTATGTTGTATGATAGGGGGTTCTCTATATCATTTATTAGGGTTTGATTTACTTAAAGTTTGTGAGAATATTGCTACTTGTTATTCCTATTAAAAGAGCTGTAATTTTTTTTCAATGATTTAGCTTTAATTGATTTGCTAGAATAGGTAGTAGATAAATGTGCACTAGTTTAATTAGGATAAGGCTCACCTATCATAGAATCAACTATATTTGGTATGTATATTTGAAATAGAAATTCTGTTAGTCAAATAATTTTTCTTGTAGGGGTAAATTAATTAGAAGTGAAAAAGAGTAGCATGAATGAACCCTTTCACACAGTTATTAATTAATTAAGCCATAGAAGGATTCAAATGTTGTGAGTTGATTTGCCCAAATAAAATCTTTGGGAGCCATTATATAAAATTTGACATTGCTAAGAAAAATAATTGTTTCACCAACGTGGGACTAGTTAGAATATAATCACAAGACTTGTCTTGTTAACAAATTATGAGGATTGTTGGGATTGTGTCCACAAATTCTGTCAAATTGACGGAATCCTTTTAGTATTTGTGGCTGTAATCCTAGCAATTCGATAGCATTTTCGTGAGGATTTTATTAGAAATCGCAACAATCATCATAACTTGTTTTGGTAGAAATTTCATGTAAATATTTAACTTTAATTAAATATCCAACAAATTAGGCTCAATGGTAATTATAGGATCAATAATTGAGTATTTCTTCCGTTGAGAAATGTGGTGGAGTGATTGTGGTCCTTTCACCATTGATAAAAAAAGGCTTAAGTTTGGACCTTGAGAATGTTAAACCTTTTGATAAGAAGAGTTTATTAATTTACTCACCTTAATGAGCCTATCAGGATTGAATTCATATCAATCAAGTGAGAAAGTTACAAATATCAAACAGTTAAAAAGAGAAAGTCACTTTTTATGCAATATCTATGTATAGTGTTCTCCTTTTTTGTTTTTTTAAGTTAAAATCCAAGAGAACTACAATAGTGCTAGTGGCTAAGTAGGTTGATGTCAAACATGCCGAAGGCTAAAAACAAGATAAGTTACGGATCCAAAATGACTTCATTGACTAACTAATCAGTCATTTAGTAAGAAGGAAAGTTTGCACGGTATTTCAAGTAGAAAAACTTTAGAAGCGTGTCATTAAGTTAGATTAGGCCAACTTACAGAATTAGATGTAGTCACATTTTCAACACCAATCAGCCTTGCTCTCCGCAGATCAATTACTGTCCTTTGAAGGTAAAATCCGTTCAAAAATAAATTATGGTATTTGAAATCAAATGATGAAAGGAAAGGTGTAATTACAAAGTTTATTATTATTTGACTTAATGGACAATTTTTTAAGGCCAAAATGAAGGGGGACCAAACCAAATTATTAACCTAACTTTAATCCTACATAAATACTACTAACAAGATTTCTGTTATACTCTAATACTAGCTAGAGTCCTAGGGATCCCATGTTAGTACATAAACATAAGTTGGCAACAAAAAAATATGACCAAATTTTGTAGTGCACTTTGTTGTATGAGTTGTAAGAATTTCAATGAGTTAGGTTTAATTGATTAGCTAAAATAGGTAGATAAAGGTGCACAAGGTTTAGGGTAATTAAGGATCAAGTATGATACGATCAACTATATTTTGGTACATGTATGTTGATTTTCCTACATAGGGACTTCTAGCATTAAAAGAAATAAAATTATTAGTCAAATAATTTTTCGTGTAGGGGTAAATTAATTATTAGTGAAAAATAGTAGCATGAGTGAACCTTTTCACCTATTAATTAAACCTCAGAAGGATTCAAATGTTATTATTGGTTGATTTGCACAAATAAAATCTTTTGGTGTCATTATATAAAATTTCACATTGTTAAGAAAAACAATGTAAAAGTAATCGTATCACCTAAAGCGTATGCAAAATTTAGGTAGGTCGCTTGAATATCAATCACAAAACTTGCCTTATTAACGAATTATGAGGATCTTCAGGATTTTGGCCACAAACCCTAACAAATAGCCGGTCTTTTTAATATTTGTGGCTGAAATTCTAGCGATTCTAGAGTAATTTAACTAGAAATCATGACAATCACAGTAACTTGGCCTAAAAAAAAAGAAGAAAGAATTATTTTTTTATTGTCCGGTGTTCGATGTTGTCATTAGGGTTCACCTAAATCCATATTTGTATTTAAAGTATCATATTGAGGGTAACACATTTCTTAATAAAAATAATTTCATTTTTAAAGCCCGAATTCAAAATTTTAATTAAAAATAAAAAAGTATTTAACGTTCTCCGTTTTCTTTGAATTAAATTAGCTCCATCTAGCTACTTCACGTGACCACACTTCTAAACTTGCTAATCCTAGGAAGTGCTAGTTTTGTGGTCTAATGTTAAACAATAATTTTTAGATGTTATGCTATCTTTCTTTTAGGCAACTATTCATTATTGAATTTCACAACTATATAATCCTAATAAGATTTTATTATCGACATTATTATTTTGCTTGTTTGAAAGGTTATTTATTGTATTGTATTCTATTGCAAGCTTAAATATAATATTTGTTCTGTTTGATACTTGAATTTTATTGTATCGTCTCGTATAGTTAGGTAACGATAGAAAAATCGTATAGTTAGGTAACGATAGAAAGTCTCATTTTGTGTAAAGATCGATTTTGTGTAATCGCGTCACGCTTATCCTATTTTTTTTTTCTCATTTTGTTTCTACTTATTATTTATAATCTAAATTTATCTTTTGTCCTACCTTTTATAATAGCTCTACACCTCTACCAGTACATTACATTTCTTGTAAGTCTATCCTTTTAAATTGCTAATGTTTGATATTATGTAATAATAAAAAATAGCATAATTTATCCAAATAATATAATATAATATGCTACATTATATATATGACAATATGTAACATCCATTCAGATTGGCGTTATACAATTAATCTAATACGTAACAATTAATAATAAAGTCATCATAACGATTGTGATTGGGAAAAGGTTGGCGTAACTTTAAATTACAACATTTTTAGCTAAAAGAAGCCAATTTCTTTTACAATTATTGTGCTCTCATCCATAATTAAGTCGTTTATTTGTACAAATAATATAAACAAATGTAAACAACATTTATTAAGAAAATCAACCTCCAAATTTATAAAAGATAAGCCATTATATAAGTTTCTTCTGCTTGAATTAGATTAAAAAGCATAGAATATATTTACACTATTATCGTCTTCGAATAAAAAAAATTCCAAGATATTCACAATATTTGAGTTTTTTGAAGTCGATATATTTAATTATTACAATATTATGAATATAAACATCAATTTCGTAAATTTATGAACAATAGTCTACCTACCTATGTGAAAATTACAAGAAAAATATTCTATGAATTTCTTTCTTTTAAATTAAGTAAATATATTCATGGGGCAAGTACATAAATAATTATTTTTGGGACCATCATTTAAACCATATATGTATTATATAAAATTTGCAAGTATAATCATTTAAAACCAAACTTCAGGAATTCATAATCGAAAATACAAAAGTTCGTGTCTGAAGTTTGGCAAACAAATTTTAATATTTTTATGTGAAGTTTGTCTTGTCAAGATCAATTTTTAATAATTTTTGTCTATAATTTAATTTGTCAAGGACAACTTTTGATAATTTTTATCTATAATTTAATTTGTCAAGGCCAATCTTTAAACATGTATGTATGAAGTTTTTCAGACTGAAAATAATTTTTTGAAGTTTGAACTGAAGTTTCACTTCCGTAAATATTTTAAAGCTTTTTCAAGCATTTACAACATATTCAGTTTAATTTCACAAGTGAAGTTTGAGGAAAGGAGAGTGTATGCAGATCTTGCCCCTATTTTATAGAAATTAAAATATTATTTTCGAAAGTCATTTGGCTCAAGTAACACATATTAAAGTATTATAAAAAAATAACGTACAACAACAAATAAGAAATAATAGAGAAAATATTTTGTCATATTCAAGAATTTTTCAATAACGCCTATTTAATTTAAATTCAGTCTTCATACTCAAAATTCAAAATCAACTTCTTTAAAGTTGTAAAATAGATACAAACATATTCAGTATAAACCCACAAATAAAATATGGGGAGAATGGTGTGTTACGCTGACCTTACCTCTACAAGGTAGATAAATTATTTCTGATAAACCCTCGACTCAAGTAAATCATTGTAAAACATTTCGAAAAAAGAAAACAACGAGAGTTAAGAAATCAAAACAAAAAATCTTTTTTTTAAAAAAAAAAGACAAAGCAACTAAAAACAACTCAATTACTATCGCAACGTACTATGATAGTTAAAGCATAAAAAATAATAATAGAATTAAAATATCAAAAAATATTTAGGATAATACTACGATCACCAATATGAAAAATCCGAGTAGATACTTCTCATCTACCTAAACTAGCCATATATCTTGTGCCCTTCTTCACATTTGTAACAATAATAATTTTAAAATTAAAAACTCTTAATTGATTATAGATACAAAACTATTAAAAAATAATTGCGCCTTAAATGACTTTGAGCAAAACATGCTACTTGTGCAAAAATCCTTGGCTAAGAGCCCGTTTGGATGGGTCAAAACCAACTTAAAGCTCCTTTTTAGCTTTTGGACGTATTTGTCTAATGCTAACTTTAAGCCATAAAGTTCTTAAAGTCAGTCAAAAATGAAAAGTTAGGATTTCTAATTTTTTTTTTACTAAGTGATTAAAGTCATTTTCTTTGACCATGAAAATTACTTTTATATCCCTTATATTTTAACTAAATTTCCAAACTACCTTTTTTAATTTTTTTAACCCTAAACTTCACATCATTTTCCTCATTTAAGCATTTTTATCCAAACACTCAACTGCTTATTTATAAAAATAACTTTCAGCACTTCAAAATTCTAAAAACACTTCATAAATAAAAGTTATTTTTTTAAGATCTACTCTAAATCTCTTTAACTTTTGCTGATTTTGATGTGAATTTGGCCTTTTTCGTTAGAAACGGACTTTTGTTGCCCAC
Organism: Solanum dulcamara; assembly: GCF_947179165.1. Classification (NCBI taxonomy): domain Eukaryota; kingdom Viridiplantae; phylum Streptophyta; class Magnoliopsida; order Solanales; family Solanaceae; genus Solanum; species Solanum dulcamara. The sequence goes on along the minus strand of NC_077241.1, from coordinate 2,783,832 downwards.
AGCTTTCACTTTCACGTATTTGCGTGAAGCCCAATATACTTTTTGGCCGCCCACCTAAGGATCGGACAATAAGGATTTATGTTTCATGAAAAAATTATTTGATTGAGTATTTTTTAAAAATTAATATTGATTTTAATGATATTTTTTATTTTTTATCATTTATAGTAATATATTGCAATATTATGATAAATTTATACTTGTATTAAAAGTGAATTAATTATGCATGCAATATAAATATATTATAAGTGTTTTAAAATATATATTATGTTTGTATAGTATGAAACTGACATAATGTATTATAAGTCTATTAAAGTATGTGATAAATGTATTATCTATTTATAAAATTTATATTATATATGTTTTATAAATATTTCTCTACAATATGTATTATAAGTGTTCAGTGATTTTTTTTATTGTTATAGATAATAAATATTTTCTTAATATAGTATATTTATGTAAGTTTCCCTCTTATTATTATAGTGGTCCCTGTTACTTAGGTTATCTTCAATATTTATAATGTCGATACTTTTTCTTTTTTCAATATTTTCACCATAACTTTTTACTTTGCCATTTATTTCAAACGATTTTCTTGATTGAAGGGCAAAAAAATAGGATTAAGAACTGCATACACTCTATTTTTTCAGATCTCGCTTCTTAAAATATATTGGGTATATATTATTATTATTATTGTTGTGTGTAAATAATCTAGATATTATAACTATTGCAGGACTAGTCCAAAAATCAAGTGACCCTATTAATAATGATACTTCTTAAATTTGAACACTAATTATCACAAATTCTCTCCTTATTGATTAACAATTTAGTTATTATATTGTTAGCAGTTTATAGAGTTGGTAATATTGGTCACAATTGCATTGACAATACATACATATAAAAAATTAAAAATCTAGCTTTACTTTAAGCTGCCTTTAGTTAATCTTAAAGATTAATTAAGAATAAAATAAGCACTGTACAACGCACATTGCCCATGACTAATGTGCATTAGAATCAATAACTTATAAAATAGATTTTGAAAGAATAGTCAATTTTGAATGAACTTATAGTCAACCTCTTTGAGATATGAATCTATTTAATTCAGATTTTTTTTATATGTATTTTAATATCGATTCAAATATGAATTTGATTCACATAAATACTACAACTAAAAAACATTATCAATCAAAATAACTCTTTATAAATTATTTTCTTTTCTCATTTTTGTCCTTTTCTCCTCAAATACAACTAAAAAACATTATCAATCAAAATAATTCTTTATAAATTATTTTCTTTTCTCATTTTTGTACTTTTCTCCTCAAATAATAAAAGTTGAATTTTTTTGACCAGAAAAAAAAAACTAAAAATACACAAACAAACAGAGACCATGACAATTATTCAATAATTAATTATAATTGTCTGGCATTGGAATGGTGGTTCACGTGTCAAGTTGCAATTATATTATTTGTTATTAAAATAAAATAAAAAATCAATGTTATTTCCACGTTTGGCATTTACCAAAACGTGCTATTAATTACTTTAATATTTCTAAAACATATCTACAAATTATATTATATTATATTAGTAATATACTTTATGATATCTTGAACAAAAACAATTAGAAGTAGGACCCAATCAAAATGGTTCCAGAACGTGACGCCAACGCGTACAAATAAGATTTTTATTTATTACAACGATACAATAACGAATTTAATGTGATCTCACAAGTTAATTTTGAAGATACCATCAATTATAATGGAATGGTTGAATTTTTTACCCTCAACAAGAGGTTTCGCTCGAGTTTTAGTCCTGAAAATGAAAAGAGTTACCTTGGGAGCACCGCTCCTAAAAATAAATCACGTAATGCATAATTCAAATTAATCGAGTTTCAATATGAATATCAAACACCATATTAAAGAAGTAAGTAAGTAGCGATCTCACCTTTACATTGGGTATGTAAAGAATCTGTTTTCGATGAACAAGAGTGTTTTTTGCTATTAAATGTTTTTAATTTAACTAGTTATACGTCACTTATATGTAAAAACAATTCTACTATTAACGTATTTTTAACAAGTTACTATAAAATTTATTTACTCAATATTTAGATTACTGTGTCGTACTTATATGATTTACAATTAGTGTATGGTACCTTAATTACTTTGATTGTGCAGGCAAAAATAAATACGCATTGACAATATATAAAAATTAAACTTTTTTTGAGAAAAACATTGGCCTTTAATTACAAGGTATTCACCAACAACAAAAAGGTCAATATTTGTGATGAATATTTATGAATTATATATTATGAATATGTCTATCACAAAAATTGAGAGAAAATATTATGAGAGATATCCTTTCATTCACGTTTACTTGTAAATTATTTTTAATTAGATTTTTATTTTTACTTATTACTTTTGACATATCAAGAAAAAAAAATTGTGTTTTACCTTTAGTATTAAATATTATTCTCAGATTATTTTTCAAGACTTATTACTAAATATTAATAAATAGAAATAGTTTGATAAAATATCTATATTAATAATTATTTCTTAGTAGGTGTGTGCCAAGTTAAACAGTGAGAAATAAAAATATACGAAAGGAGTATTATAAAGGAATTTATTAATGTGGACAAAATTTGTCATTGACTGATAATTATAGGATTCTTTTATTTTTTTCATTACTAATTTTTAAAGCCTCACGTTATAGAATGGCTGAGATTAGAAAGAATCCTCTTGACTTTCTCAAATAATCAATTCAAGTTTCAAATCGACTAAATTAAATTGTTTTATTATTAGAAATTAATCATGATAAAAATCTCATATTTAAAGGGGACAAGAATAGAGGAGCGAGTTCACATTTTGCGTGAATTATAATTTAGTATTTAAGTGAAAATGATAGAAGAATAAATTTATTATTCATCGAACTTCGAACCATTAAGAGTGCAACATATGATGTACAAATTAAGTGTACCTACATGTTCGAATCCTATTGCGGACAATAGTTTGGTATTTAAGTGAACAAAAGTAGATAAAGAAGGTTCAGATTCTACCACAAACAAAAAAATCTCTATTTTTGAGATAAAGTAAAGTTTACACATATTTTATCATCTCAGACCTTGTTTTATAAAATTATACTAAATATATTATTATTTTTATAATATCTAATCAACATTGCATTTATTTTCTTTCCACATATGAATTATTCCTTCAGAGCATAAAGCCTACATGTAGGAGATATGCTAATTTAATATTACCAGGAAATTAATTAACTTTGTTTCTCTTTCTAAGTTGAAACATTGAACTATTACACATTTATATTTATATTAGCACTTTAACAAATATGGTTATCAATAAAAATCTTCTTCTTTAACAATATTTCTAAATTCAACTCCTTGAATATTCATTTAAAATCTTCTTCTTTAACATTATTTTCCAAATTCAACAAATCTTTACACTTTAATATTACTCATTTTGAAGTAATTGGATTTACTTCTAATCTCTGTTTTTTATTTTTGAAAAAGGGCGGGGGGATGATTACAAGGTGGGAATCGAATCCTAAGATAAAAATTTAGATAGTTAATCAACTGAATTACTAAGGTTTTTCCATACTTTGATACTTCCTCTGTCTCAATTTAGTTATCCTGTTTCATTTTTCGAGAATTAATTTGACTAATTCTTAAAGTTAATTGAATTAGATCAACTCATTATTTTATGAGTAAATTTTATATATTCAAAACAATACTAAAAGAATTAAAAATTACAACTTTTCTCAAGTAATCAATTTGATGACAAATACATTTTATATTATTAATTAAAATTGTCATAGAGTTAAAGAAAGTAAATGAGATTTTTGATCTCTTGTGATTTTAAGCTAAAGATACGTAAAATATATTTTAATTTTATAGTCTTAAACATATCACCTAGAAAAGTTAAAACTAAGAGTTATTGATTAAAACAAAAATAAGTTAGAACTAAGGAGACGTCAAAAAAAGGAAAGAGACATTTTTCTTAACCAATCATAAAGAAAAAGAAGAAAACCACATTGAAACGGATGAAGCCAAGATATAATTTTAAATTTTTTATTTTACTCGATAATTTTTACCCACATAAATATCTAACCCTTTTGTGCACTTTTACTTCAGAATAAATAAAATAAAATAAATTTAATATTTTAAATTGAAATTTTGAATATTCAAATATATGAAACTATAAATTCTAATTATTCTCATATTAATATGACAAAAAATTATTTTAAAATATTTGTCAAATTCCTTACGGTTCGACTCTTAAAAACAAAACATGACAAGTAGAAATAAAAAAAGGATATCACTTCTTTTCAACTATGTGTCCAGTCAAACACTTCGACCGTAAAAAAGTTACTTCTTCCAATTGGAAAAATATTTGACCTATTTTTTTTAGTTTATTTAAAAGATAATGGCCCTTTTCCTTTTTAGCAGTTCTTTAATTTCAATTTTTTACATTACATATGACATATTTAAGATCAAAAAATTAAATGACATTTGACATATTTCTAATTTTAGATCATAAAACTATAAAATTTTCTTTATTTTTAAAAAAATTTATGTCAAATCCAAATATATCAAACAAATTTAAGATATAACTTCCCCTATTAAATCCCCCACCCCACCCCTTTTATGGGTTTTTCATTGAATGTTTGAGAGTTCGTATTGAAGTTCTGATTAAATTGAAATCGTGTATTGTGGAATTCATTTGGAGGTGACATTTCAAATAAATTTTTTCATCCCAAAGCTCGAATTCAAGACCTCTAATTAAGGATGAAACAGTTCTGCCACTGCACTATAACTCATATTTGTTAATGCCCCCCAAAACCAATCGCATCGGCTTTCCCCACCCCCCTACCCCCTCTCTTTTTTCGAATTTTTCATTCGATGTTCGGAGTTTGTATTGGAGCTTCGCCTAAAATTTAAATCGTGCATTGTTGAGACCTATTTGGTGACGATCCCAATATAATTTTTTCTATTTCAGAGCTCGAAACTCGAGAATTATAATTAAGGATGAAACTGTTTCATCACTGTATCACAAATTCATATTCTATCACTGTACCACAAACTCATGTTGAATCTTGCATTATGAGACCAGTTTGGGAGTGACGACCTCAACAAAATTTTCTCCATCCTAAAGCTCAAAATTCGAAACCTATAATTAATGATGAAACAATTTCATTATTGTATCCCAAACCATATTGATTAAACCACCCCCCTAATTAACCCTTTTCTTGGAACCCTCTTCTCTTTGTCCACTCACTTTCCTCACTAATTTTCAGCTCACAATTTCACCATAGTGTGTGTATATATATACCAACAAAAATCTTCACTCTCATTTCTCACCTAACAAACAAAAATCCCTCATTTTCTCTCTTTGTAAAAATCTTCAATGAGTGATTATAGATTATGGAGTAATAGTAATACTACTAATACATCTGATGATAACATGATGGATGCTTTTTTATCTTCAGATCCACCATCTTTTTGGCCTGGAACTGCTTCTTCAACTCCCAATCGAACTTCCATTTCTCCGGTTCCGATGAACGGAGGAGGAGGAACAGACCCATTAAAAACGATGCCGTTTTTCAATCAAGAATCACTACAACAAAGGCTTCAAGCTTTAATCGACGGTGCTCGTGAATCATGGGCGTATGCTATTTTCTGGCAATCATCTTCGTCTGTTGTTGATTTTGCGAGCACGTCGGTGTTGGGTTGGGGAGATGGGTATTATAAAGGTGAAGAAGATAAGAACAAACGGAGAGCATCATCGTCTTCTCCTAATTTTTTAGCTGAACAAGAGCATCGGAAGAAGGTTCTCCGGGAACTGAATTCCTTAATTTCCGGCGTACAGAACGCCGGCGGCGGCGGAGCAGATGATGCTGTAGATGAAGAAGTTACAGATACTGAATGGTTTTTTCTTATTTCAATGACCCAATCGTTTGTTAACGGAAACGGGCTTCCGGGCTTGGCGATGTACAGTTCAAGCCCGATTTGGGTTACTGGAATAGAAAAATTAGCTGCTTCCCAATGTGAACGGGCCAGACAAGCTCAAGGATTCGGGCTTCAGACGATTGTTTGTATTCCTTCAGTTAATGGTGTTGTCGAGCTTGGTTCAACTGAGCTTATATTTCAGAGCTCGGATTTCATGAACAAGGTTAAATTTTTGTTCAACTTCAATATTGATATGGGTTCGGCTTCTGTGCATTCCGAGCCCGATCCGTCAGCCCTTTGGCTGACGGATCCATCTTCCTCAATTGTGGAAGCTAAGGATTCTTTAATTACAGTTCCTTCAAGTAATGTTAGTAAACAACTTGTGTTTGGGAATGAGAATTGTGAAAATGGTGCTCAAAATCATCAGCATTCTCAACAAACACGAGGATTTTTCACTAAGGAGTTGAATTTTTCGGGTTATGGATTTGATGGAAGTAGTACTAGGAATAAAAATGGAAATTCTTCGATTTCTTGTAAGCCGGAGTCGGGGGAGATACTGAATTTTGGTGATAGTAGTAAGAGAAGTGGGAGCTTGTTTTCAGGCCAATCCCAGTTCGGGGTTGGGCCCGGGCTCGCGGAGGAGAACAAGAACAAGAACAAGAAAAGATCACCTGTATCAAGGGGAAACAATGAAGAAGGAATTCTTTCGTTTGTTTCGGGTGTGATCTTGCCAACTTCAACAACGGGGAAGTCCGGTGGAGGTGGGGATTCGGATCACTCAGATCTCGAGGCCTCAGTGGTGAAGGAGGCCGTTGTAGAACCTGAAAAGAAGCCGAGGAAGCGAGGTAGGAAACCAGCTAATGGAAGGGAGGAACCCTTGAATCACGTGGAGGCGGAGAGGCAGAGAAGGGAGAAATTGAATCAAAGATTCTACGCTCTCAGAGCCGTAGTCCCAAATGTGTCGAAAATGGATAAGGCATCACTACTTGGAGATGCAATTGCATACATCAATGAGTTGAAATCAAAGGTTCAATATTCAGATTCAGATAAAGAAGAGTTGAGGAGCCAAATTGAATCTTTAAGGAAAGAATTAGCCAACAAGGGTTCATCAAACTATCCCGTCCCCCCTCCATCGAATCAAGATCTCAAGATTGTCGATATGGACATAGACATTAAGGTGATTGGATGGGATGCTATGATTCGTATACAATGTGGTAAAAAGAACCATCCAGCCGCGAGGCTAATGGCAGCCCTCAAGGACTTGGACCTAGACGTGCACCACGCTAGTGTTTCCGTTGTGAATGATTTGATGATCCAACAAGCGACAGTGAAAATGGGAAGCCGGCTTTACGCGCAAGAGCAGCTTAGGATAGCATTGACATCGAAAATTGTTGAATCGCCATGAAATTATCTCGGTAGTGACCTCTGTATAATGTATCATCTAAGGAGCTGTTAAAGAGAATTTTCTCTTAGTTTTCTGTATATAAATGTGAAACCAAATACTAGAGATCTCAAGTTGAGGCTTTTTAGTTCATGTAAACTTAGAGATATTATGCAACTTCCTCATTTTGTATTCTTCATGCAGGAAATAAATGAGAAAGCAATAATAGGTGCTGGTGAATTTGATGTTATTAGCAATTTTCATTCAATTGGCGATACTTATTTTGGGACAGAGAGAGTATATTCAATCTTTAGACTCCCTATTTTTGTTGGTTATCTTTTGTCTTCCATCATCACCGGTACCAAACTATCACCGTTATTTCAGGATATTTGTCGTCTCCTACCATCACAAGCACAAAACTATCACCAACAACACGCTCGCCCTTTCTAATGATCAAGGTTAGTAAGTTCATCGATCCATACAATTATCCATGCATGGAAGATTTAGTATGTACTCAAGGATATAATAAGTCAACTTATATTTTTTAACATCTGTTTTAAATCCAACACTTTCTTTTAAATGTCTCTACAACCAAAGTTTCAAAAATTAGTCACATTGGAAGAAAGTAGTTTTTATTAAGGTTAACGCGTGATGTGTGGACTAGACGCGTACATTATAAATCAGGGTGAATTAAAGTGAAGCTAGTAAAGAGTTTGTTTTAGGTTCCAAAAGAAATTTAATGGTGAATTTTATAATTTTATTATCACTTAAACCAATGTTGAAGATTATTAAAAAAAAAGGATTCAAAATTTATTTATTTTGAAGAAAAAAAGAAAGAAAGAAAAACCTTTTACCAAAAATATTTTAGAACTTTAAATTAATTAAATAACTCAAATCTTTATAAATAATTTTTTTATAATAATATTCAAAGTAATGTATAGCAAACACATGAGTCATGACTAGCATCGATTAAGTAGAATTAATCCTTAATTTTATATTACTGTGTGAGGTTAACTAAATAATTTATGTCACTTGAAAATACCTCATTTAAAACAATAAATATATTAAAAATTTTATTTTTAATTATTAATTTTATTGTGACGCCCTTAATCGTAAAAACTTCATTTCAGTGAAGAAGTATAGAGGGCGAATCGACTACGCATTAAGTGATATGTATTACTACTAGTTAATTTTTCAAGGAAAAAAAAATATATTTTTGGTCGAGCATTTCCAATTTAATTATGATTGATATATTAGTTATTGGGTATGTAATCATTATTAGAAAATGTTTTACTTTTTAATATGAGGTTTTTGATATAAATATATAAATATAAAAAATCAGATGAAAAAATCATAAAAGACGAAAAGGTTTATAATTAGTTGCTTGTTTTATTCTAGAAGAAAGCACCAAACAAAAGTGTAGGGCTACATTTTCATTTAGAGAAAATTCATTGAATTTGGTTAAATCCTAGTTGTATTCATTGGACCAAGAAATATTTAAAAAGTATATATTATTGTTATAAAGTCATATCATTTAAGTTGAAGTGACACAAGCGTTTTAAGTTCAGTCAATTTAGGCACAAACTTTATTAATTTTTAAATTCAAATTATATTAAATTAATAAAAAATTAAAAATAGAAATTTAGATACATAAAAACTATTTAAAGAATATAATAATTTTTTATATTAATATAATTAAAAATTATTTATTTAAAATATATATAATTTAACATTCAAAAAATTATTTTGAGACGAAGAAAATATTATTATTTTAGTTCTATGAATTGTGTGATAAAGAGTATATATTTGTTAACAAAATAGACAGGGCAATTGATAGATGTGACAAAGATTCGTTTTGTTTGAGGTTTTTATAAAAGCTTGTTGTAGACTGTACAATTTTAAAAAAAAAATTAATAAAAAAATTATAAAAAAATAGATTAAATTTATATATAATAAATAGTTAAATTTTACGGCCAGGTATTTATTATTTTTCTCAAGCCCCAAAATCACTTTGTAGTTAAGTTATAGTTTAAGAATATATACACTCAAATCTCTTATTGGCATCGTTAACGAAATACCATTATATTACATGTAACATAATATGAAAATTCAATTTCAAAGAAACTTTGATCATTATAATATAAATAAGTCTGATTGTATATTGTCAGTATATAACTATATACCCAAAGAATAAATATGAACAAAATCATCTACACCATCCTTTATTATATTTTAATTAAAAATGAAAGAAAATTATTAGACTCAAGTTTAAAACGAATTTTATTGACCAGATAAAATTGACTTGAAGATCAAAATTTAATTGTTGAATATAATTAATTAATTTGAAAATGATCATGTTTTACATGTGAAATTCATTTTTACATATATTATTATAGTGTTCACATTTTTTGTTTACACTCTGATGGGTCCCTTATGTGTTCACATTTATTTGTTTACTCTAAACTCTCGATGGAAGGATACGAAGGTCGAGAATTTGAGTAAAAGGTTGGTCGATAATCGAATATTGTCTAGTTTTTTTTTTATATTATGATTATTATCTCTCTTTTTTCTTCGTCTTCAATTTTATTATTATTTATTTAGTTTTGATTATCGTATTACTTGGTGTTGTTACTGTATTTCCTTTTCATATTTGATTTTAATATGATTTACTTGAGTCAATGATCTATTGAAAATAATTTTTTTACCTTTACAAGGTAGGAATAAGAATATGTAAACACTACTTTTCTTAAATTTCACTTACGAAATTACCCTAAATATGTTGTTGTAGTTATTGTTCTGAACTCTTTTTTATTTTTCTTTACGCAAATTTATAAATAAAGTATTTAGTAAATATAAATACAATTCTATTTAGTTCATGAATGAGCCCACAGTATAAATGTATAGAGTTGGGAAGTCAGTGTAGGGTAGGTGGATATTTTTTGCTTTTGTGTAGGTGAAGATTGGCTTTTATAAAATACTAGTGAACTTATCCGCACTCTGCGTGGAGTAAAAAAAATACATTATGCATTTGGTCATATAAAATTATAAATTAATCTTCATTTTGAAATAATTTTTATTTTATTTAAAAATTAATTGTGATCATGAAAATTTCAAATTAAACTTTAAGTTGAAATATGAATTTGAAAAACTTCTCAACTATTCCATATTCAGAATTTCAAATAAAATGCTATTTTCTAACATTTGTGAAAAAATATAACCAAACACAACTTCAATTTTAAACATTTCTTATAAAGTGAAAAATATTTGATTTCTAATTATATTTGGACAAATGCCCATCAAATTTACGATCTATATTTTTCTTATAATATTCAAATAATATTAAAATTATCAAAAAGTATATTTTTATTAGAATCAATTTATTTTAAATATTTCTTTCAAACGTGTTATCTAAACAGAAGAAATCATAACATCCACCAAGCATCTTTTTCGAACCTTAAGTTTTTAAATATTAAACCAATAGTTACTATCTATATTTTATTTTAAGCAAATATGAAATAATATGTATGAAAATAACTTTTTGAAAAATCTTTGACTATATATTTGTCCACCCAAGTTACCAGTTTATTTAGTCTTTGCCATGTGACCAGGAGGTCACGGGTTCAAGCCTTGGAAACAGCCTCTGGCAGAAATGCAAGGTAAGGCTGCGTACAATAGACCCTTGTGGTCAGGCCCTTCCCCGGACCCTGCGCATAGCGGGAGCCTTAGTGCACCGGGCTGCCCTTTTTTTGCTATTCAAGAAATAATTGCATGAAAATATGATATCAAAAATTTCTCAAAAAACACACCTCATTGTATCACCCCAAAAAGAATATAAATACAATAAACTATTAATTTTAGAAGAATTTTATGGCGTATTAATAAAATAAATTGAATTAAACCTTCTATTATAAATATTACGTACCAATATTTTTTCACATTTACAGTGGTAAGTGGACGGAGTGTGTAACGATATTTTAATTTATAGAGAAGTATCATATCATTTTGTGTATGCCTATTTATATAAGATTATGCATTAACTTAAAAATATCTGGAAATTGTCAATGCATATATTTAGCTTATTGAATAGGAATGTGTTCACATAATCTTTCTAAAACAAGTCAAGTTTTAAGATGATGGTGATCTGGATGGTGATGAAATTGTCATTATTTCTGTCTTGACATATTTTTTCCTTCCTGAAAGCATTCATCTTTTGATCTTTTCTGTATTGTTAAGTTTTTTCCTTCCTCTTTTTGAAAATCGAATGAAAAAAATTAAATCTTTTTTATTGAAAAAATAAATTGTTAAATATTATTAATGAAAAGATGGAAAGAAACTAAGAATTTTAAGAAAACAAAACGTTCTGAGATTAGTATATTATAAATCTACCTCACTTATTTGATGAAAAATTTATAAATTCAAAGAGTTGATAGAAAATAATTATAACCATGAAAAAGTACAAAGAAATTATTTAAGAAAAAAAATAAAGGCAAATCAAGAGCATATAAAAATTTTCTCTATACAAAAATGATAAATGTATGACGAAAGTGTACATACATAGAGTCTCAATTCAACATAAAAAACAATCGCTACTCAAAGTTATTACAAAAATACATATACATATTGAAACTTGAAACCAAAAGTAAAAAATATTAATAATATCCAATAGCTATGAGAAATGTATCATAGGTAATACAAGTATATAAAAAATGAAGAGAGACAAGATGAAAGTTTTCTTATTCTTTCAAGTGTTTCCCAAATATTTAAGTGTATAACAAAATCTTAAAGACCTCTATTTATATTGTTACATAGAGTCATACGAAAAGATAACAATAAACATGACATTAATCCTTGAGATTGTGGGGGAGATGATTAAGGGGTGTATATAGAAAATAAATGAGGAGGTGGTGGAGGTGTGGGTATTATTACACATAATGATAGAATTACACCTTAAAGTTATGGACATCAACATTAATATAATTTATTTACAACAAAACATTAATTATTCAATAATTATATAAATAATAACTACATTAAAATGAGGAGAAAAACTAACAAATGCTCAAAAAAAAGAGAAAAAAGATAAATAGAAATGAAGGCCATAGAGATGTACCACATTACCTTGTCTATATCTAGCTTTATTATATATATTATTTTGATAAGTACTCTTTCATTATTAATTATTAACTATAGATCTCGGCTTCAAGATATGGTATGAAATTACCTTTTCCAATGTAAGAATTTTCAACGCAAATTCGAATTTAATCAAATCTCAATATAAATTTCGAATACCGGATAGTAAACCAAAACGAAAAATAAAATTGTTTAAACACGAAAATTCACAACTTAAATCCCATCATAAAAAATATGGTATGTGTACATTTTATCCTTATCAGACTTAATTAAAAATGGTAGCTTTTACAATTATTTCAAATTTCATAGCAACACAAGATAAGATTAATAAGAGTTACAAGCCCTGAAGTTTTGGAATAAAGCTCATGTCATGAATTTCAATCATATCCCAAACAAAAGCTTAATACTTAAACGAAGATGAGAAAAGGGATAGATTCATTATTCACCTGTGCATTATTGGCTCTCGAGGATTTTTCGATTAATATTACGAATAATAATAGACATTACCCTAAAAGATTGATTCACCTTTTTTATAGGGCATAAACCAAAAAAGAATGGACATTATTAACACAAGACATTTAACATCTCCAATAAAATGGGAGAAAAATAAAAATTAAAACAACCAACCCTTAACACCTCAATATCCTCAAAAATTCAATTATTATTATCATTATTATTTACATATCAATTTCTTCATATCCTATGCATTTTTTATTACCTTCTAAACCTTTTCTCTTCTTCTTCTTCTTTTATACAACAATGACTCTCAATTGCTTGACCTGCCAAGTTCTAAAAAGAACAGATTCACATGAGGAACTAAGGAAAAAAATCAATAATGTTCACGAAAAGTCGAATTTTCGCCTTTTTTCAGGCGGAATCGAGAGGAAATGGTCGGGAAACTTGGTACAAAAGCCGAGATTTGAAACAACGAGGGCTCGATCACTCGTGGGAAAAGAAAATAAGGCGAAAAAAGGTTCTCGTAGGATTCATAATAGTGGTCCGATGGACTTCCTGACTGATTCGCCAAAATTGGCGAGGAGCCCTGGGATGAGAAGGGATTGGAGTTTTGAGGATTTGAGGCAGGTGATTAAGCATTGATTAACGCGTCATTAAGGGTTGATTAATATGTAATTATGATCATGTATATAACATGTACTTGATGAAACTATTAAATTATCTTTATCTGTAATTATATATGTTCTGCATTTCATTGTTTGTGTATATATACAAACATCAATGCAGATATTATTTACATATTTGTTAGATTCTAGGTGATGAAATGAAAGAACCTCGAATGGAAGGGATGATTTAATTTCTTCTCATTTTTTTAAATCTTAATCGTCAGAGTGACCCGATACCTATGTTGGTACATTATAACAATCACATATATGAAGAAAAAAGTCATATAATGGACCTACAGAACAAATGAGGATTGAGGCATAGTTGATTGATTGTTTCATCTAAAGAATCGGCAAGAGAATTATACTAACATCCAAGATGCAACATAACCTAAGGACAAATTTGTAAGGAAGTAGCTAAAATTGATGACTAATAAAGCTAAATTGGTGTAATCGAAGGAGATTCAATTAAATACCCTTCGCGAGAAAATTGAATTGTATATATAGGTTATATAAACTATTGACGCAACAGTAAAGTTGACTCCTTGTGATAAATCACAGATTCGAGTTGTGAAAGTTGTCACTAATAGTTGCATTAAGGTGTCTTGTCTACATCACACCCTTTGGGGTGCGGCCCTTTCCACGAATCATGCATGAATGCAGAATGCTTTGTGCACTAAGCTGCCCCAATATATAGATCGTTGAATCTCCTAAACAACACAGATCTTTTATGTAATCTTCCCGATGAATCTTCTGACTCCGGCACTGAATAAATCCTGGCCTAAGCCTAATCATGCTACAATAGTCTTTGTGCAATAATAATCAATAAATACTTCCCCTAAGCAAACTCAGAACCATATGCAAAATTCAAACTCTGAAATGTTTCTTGAACAGATAACCAATGAAAGCAACAAATCATGAAGGATAGTTTCTTCTTGAGTGACAAATCGGACTAAGGATGATCGATCCACATACAACAGATACAAACAACAACAATATACCCAGTGTAATCCCACAAGTACGGTAATCCACATACAACAGATATGTACAGAAATACATGGTCAGAATCTCGTGAAACATATGAAGATTCGTTTCATCGGAATAATGGAAGTCCCAACCACTTAGATTCTAGCAGCAGAAGAGTATGCTAAAGTTACTCTAAAACCTAAATTTCTTACCTGAAAAAACCTGGACATTAGGAATGGTCAGGATCTTCTCACTTGGTTGAACAGAAAGAAAAAATTAAGAGCCGTGTAAGTCGGGCATCCGATATCTGCAATTGCATCAGTTGGTGAGTGCATGAAAAATAACAACAAACATGAAGAGCACCAACATACAGAAATGCAACAAAAAAGTCCAAATTTACCTCCGTTTACAATATCAGGTCATTCATATCCTTACCCGTTACCTAATCATCTCATACTTGCCCTTGACTTTAATGGAGCTCCAACATAGATTGTGAAGATTCCACGTGTCAAAAAACATTGCGAAAAAGGTCCAGATTAATCCCTCTACTTTTGACAATGGTTTGAAATTGTCCTCCATTACACTTTAGGTTGGACCTCCATTTAAGGTCAAGCACAAACACAAGACGATTTACTAACAAGAAGGGTATGAATGGCAGGCCTAGTGTAAAATTGAGATGTTCTGTATAGTAGAATATTACACTTTTCGAAAAGGATTACAAGAAAAATTGAAGTGGGAAAGAAGGAACACAAAACACTTACAATATCATCCGAAGTTCATCAGTCCTTCCAATGTTGTACATAATGATATTACAAGGCTGCTAACAATTGATAATATTCTGTGATATGCTTGACCTTAACTTACTGTCGACAATTTCAGCTCTTCTTATTTCTAGCTTCTGCTTTCCAATTTCTCCTGCTGGGAAAAGATTTTGGTGTTCCATTATTTTCCGATGCAGACACAGGTGAAGAAATTACATTACTCAATGCGACATCTGACTGTTCAACGTGGGGTAACAATGTTGCTTGACTTCCACAAGTTGAAGCTAAATTTGGTGAAACCGTACTATTAAAACTAGCTTTGTTTTGTCTCACAGCATGGGCATTTCGGGCATCTCTTTTCCAATTCCGCCCGGAGTAAACACGGGTGACAGACTCTCGGGAAGAACAGCGGACTGGCATCACAGATTCTCCAGAAGCAACATCCACTGGCATTACATAAGCTCGGGGAGCTACATTCACTGGCACTGAAGAGTCAAGAGGAGCAACATTCACTGGCATTGAAGAGTCCAGCGGACCAACTTTCACTGGAACCGAAGAGTCCAGAGGAGCGAAATTCACTGGCACTGTCCTATCCGGGGGAGCAACACTCACGGGCACCTCCACTGGCAATGAAACTAGTTTGTTTGTGCCCAACACCTTCATTGTATCAGCTTTAAGACGTTTCCTTTCTCTATATCTGCGTTGACGCTCCCGATTTTTTAGCCTCTTAGCCAAAATGTCATCACTGATCAAGGCTTTCTGCCCATTATCCTGAGGTTTCTTCACAGGAACATCCATTTTTGAAGTTCAATTATTGGTTCAAATTAACAAGAAACCAGCATTTACAGACAAACTTCTTCACACTACAAAATAGTTGCTTATTCCAAGGAACAACCTCATGGAACAGTACAAATATATGATGTCTTAACCATTAGCTCAGAGAGTGAATCAAACAACAAAATGCTTGCTTTGACATCAATCTAACTAAGGGAAAACGGAAACAGTGAAAATCTATCTACTCCGAGAAGAGTACAGGAGTCTCGGGTTAATGGCCTTCACCAGAAACCTGTATTTGGCAATCTTATCTGATATTTGGCATAAAACGACAGAATCTCCTAGGGAACCTGAATAAATACCCTCAGAAGAATACACTTAGGTATATTCAACTGAAAATTATCAATTCCGTAGACGGACCTAAATATAGATTAAGCCATTCATCTTGCAAAACATACTGATATGATGGCTAAAGAGAACTATTCCCCCTTAAAAACCCCAATTGGCAAAATACTACCAAAGAATAACCTCATGTGCAATGCAGCTGTTGAAGCCAATAATAACGTAGCGTGCAATTCTTCAACTGTCGAGCAGCATCTACAGAGAACTAACATACATCAGCTTGACAGGCAGACTTCAGACACATCTTGTACCAAAAAAAATAATCAACCATCACATCTGAACTAAAACTATCTTGCATACCAGTACGCCTTCATATGGCTGCACAGAATACCGATAGTAATTAAATGTTGACGCATTGACTTAGAGCCTGTTTGATTGGCTTATTTAGGTGTTTTTAAGCTAAAATAGCTTTCAAGCACTTTTGTAATGTTTGGGTAAAATAAAAAAGTGTTTTTAAGCACTTGTTCTTAAGCCAAAAGCCATGGCAAATGCTTCTAAGCCATAAGCTATAAGCCCCATCCAAACATGGTCTTAGACTTGGAAGCTCAATTACTAAAATAGTCAAATGATAATGATTTGGAAATCCAAATTCAGCATCGGAAAAAATACAGTTGCCTATCATATATTTTAAAAAAAATTTATTTATTTAAAAAAAAGAAGAGAGGCTCACAAGTTCCCATTTCACAGAAGAAACTGCTTCCTGACTGCCAATTTTACATTGATTGCAGTTTTGTTTTAAGATGCTCAAGCATTTGTCCAGATGATTTGATAAGTATCTCTCCAAATCTTCTATAAATTGCATAATTACTCTTTCCTTGAATAAGCAGTTGACACTATTCATATTCTAGAAAGACCAAATCAAATAATAGGTGACAGTAAAACTATATCCACAACAGTAATAGAATAAAAAATACTCTTCTAATGGTTCATCTAACAATGAAATTGGAAAAAAGTACTCATTCTAACAATTTCCTTCATTACCATAAACAATTGTTCTTTATGTCCAAGATATTGTATTCAAGAACAAAACAAAAACGAATCATAACAAAAATACAACTTATGACATATATGTAGCATGGTTTTTCCCCTTTCACAACCATTTCAAGCAAACTGTCAGATATCGAAGCAAAACATTTACCAAGTTTTTTGACAAGATGTTCAACCACACCTTGCATATCCTCGATTACTCTAGAAAACGGATAACATATCACAGGCTTCACAACAAATTTATTGGTTAGGTAAACCTTTAGGATTTCTTTTACTTTAATGGAGTGGCCATGGCATCATTTTCTTACTATTACATGGAAAGCTATTCTTAGAGAACCTTTTACTGTTGGTTTTGTAGCATTGTGAGAGGCCAAAGCCAATTGATCTGTAGTGTAGACTGTCACATTAGGAACATTTTGTAACCGGGCTTTCTAATCTAAGATGAGAAAAAGGAAAATTGAACACGTTTTGAACGCAGAAACTTAAACCAAAGTAACTCTCAAAGATTGGCTCTTGTATGCTTGTACACGATGCAAAATCTACAACCTACGTAATATATAACTCAAACTGAAACTTCAGCGGAACTCATAAATATATCTAAGCTCAAGGATATAGACCCTAGAAAAAGGAACATCATACCTTCTTTTTCCACTATTTTCACATCATTATGTTTTCTAACCTGCTTTTGTATAGAGGTCCCCTTCCATAGTTCAATGCTTCTAGCTCCCTCCATCATCCACATTGATATGCTGAGACCCGAGACACAAATGAAGATCTTCAAGGTCACTGCTCCCCCCACCCCACAACAACTCCTATCTCACTCTCATCATAAGGTGTGTATCTCCATTATTCCAGTGGACTAGCAGAAGTTAATTCCCACAAGGAAAAGGCATTCTAAAGACATTGCCATGGCCCAACTTGAAAATTTTCAAAACTCTCTTATTTGCCGCTAAATCAGTAAACAAGAATTAACAGATTTGGTAGATTTGAAATCTAATATTGGGGATGAAAGAAAAACGCAGCTAACAACACTTAAACAAAGACTAACCCATAAGATACTAAAGATATTCTATGACCTCACAAGTCAAACATGACAGTCACTAAGAAATCCCGATGTCTACTTAATCCGGGTGGAAAAAAAAGTCAATTGACTGCAACTACTTATTTTTAGCAGCAAATTTCCCAACAGAGCATCTGTGCAGTCAAAACAGTAAGAAAAAGCATGGAACTTACTACCTAAAACGGTTTACAGAGATTCAGATACTTGGTGCTTGACAGCTTGATGCTAACTTCTCCAAAAAAAAAAAAAAAATTCAAACAGCACGGGACATTACTCTTGAATTATTACATGCACATGGAAAAAAGAAGTAGAAGAAAATTCAAAACATATGATATTGCAACGAAAAGACATGCATACATATGTTATCCATTTATTAGTTATTGCTCCGCGAATTCAGACGAGAATTCGGTCCGACGAGCAACTATTATTCTACATGAAAGTATTTGCTTATCCTGAGACATAACTACAGCTGAAGTGTCATTTTTTGTCAAAGCAAGATATATTATCAGTTTTCGGCAAATGCAGAATTAGTTGTTAACTAAACCACTAAATCATGTGAAGTTGAATTTCAGCCTTCTTTAAAAAAAAAATAGAACGTCAAAAAATTATTTTTTTTGATAACCGTGGTGTTCAGCCCAGCTTTTGCGCACCTCAACTAATTCCTGAGGATACCTGTCACCTCTCAAGTCCCACCAGCAACAGATACCGGGTCACTCTATACTCTATCCACCAAGGCTAGAACAAATGGAAAGACATCACCTAGTTTTTTTATTTTTGGGTCTCTGCTAGGACTTGAATGTGACACATCATGGTTCTCAACCCACTTCATTGACCACTAGGTCACACCCTTGGGTGCAGAATGTCAAAAACTTCTTACTACTTCCTGTCCAGTTATGTAAGGTAAACGTCATTTTTCTTTTACTAGATCTAGTTACTCAATTTTTATCCTCCTTCTAGTAATTAAGACAATTTCTATCAATTAAATTGTACTAGCTTATATTTATATAAATAGCACCACTTTCTCCAATTAGACACCTGACAGCAAGTGAAAGGAACAGACAACTTATATAGTTACACATTTTCTATTCATGTAGTCCACTAATTTTGAAAATATATTGTGTCAAGATGAGTTACCATATTGAAAATATATTGTGTCAAGATGAGTTACCATATACATGGTTAAAATCTGAAGAAGTAGACACACAAATTAATCAAAGGGGGTTCGACATCTACTATATATACATAAAAAATTATTTTAACCATGTATAAATAGTATAATTTTCTGTCGAAGGGGGTTCGAACGCCCTAACCACAAGGTGGCTCTGCCACTGCATATCAGAAGCATTATATACGTATGTTATTAATTCTTTCAGTTTATAATCATAAGAGTTCCCATTTGCTTTACATCATAAAAGCACTATCCAACTGCACAGATCTTAAAGAGTTTGTTCAACTTGCACAAAATGTCAAATCAATAGCCAGAGTTTGCAAATAAAGCTTGAGAATAGGAAAAAAAAAATCACATCACAGCATAAATAAGATCGAGTTAATAATTGTAATTCTAAGAAGTTAAATTGGTGACCACGTAATAGAATTTGTAGAAGTGCTTAATGCCTGCAACAGCAACCCAAAAGAGCAAGTATGTCACACAAAAATAGGAAAACAAGGTACAAGCTCTAAAACATAAAGTACACACTAATCTTACATACCACTACCACCCATTGTTCTCTTGTTTTTTGATTATTTTTTTTGAATCCTAAAGCATTTTTAATTAAGACTCAATACTCCCAAATTTCAAGGTTTGTGAAAAAGAAAAACTTTTTTTCCCACATGCATAGCGTCTACGACCTAAATAACTAAAAAAACTCAGGTTAGAATTAAGGTAAGCGAAAGATTGCAACTTCCCAACGAAATAAAAAGAAGAAAAAGATTGCAATTTTTACTTCTTTTTCTCACTTTTTCCCATTTATGGGGTGAATAGGGGCAAGTTCAATTAAAGAAAGGCAATAAATAAAACAGACATAAGCAAGAGAATGATACTTCGGGGAACAATGAACTCTATAAGAAGGGCAAAAATCAAATCACAGCATAAACAAGATTGAGTTTAAGCATGAAGCAACAACCAAAAGAGCAAAGGGCAACCCGGTGCACAAAGCATCCCGCATTAGCAGAATCCGAGAAGGGCTGCACCCCAAGGAGGTGTGATTTATACAATCTAACCTACTGCAAGCATTAGCGGTTGCTTAGTTGACGGCTCAAACCCTTGACGTATAGGTCCCACAAGATACAACTTTATATTTGCCCCAAGGCTCCCCTTCTACCAAAAGAGCAGGTATATCAAAAGCACAAGGTACAAGTTGTAAACCATAAAGTACAAACTACACTAACATACCACTACCTCCTATTGTTCTTAAGTTTCATTAAGACCCTTGATTAGAATCCTAAAGCATTTTTAATCAAACTAAAGAAACTCAGCTCATACTTAAGAAAAGTGAAAGTTTGCAACTTCCCAGTGAAAAAAGACTAAAAAGCTTCCATCTTTTCCCCTTTTACTCACCTTTTTTCCCATTGAATCAAAGAAAGGATTCTATAAACAAGAAAATGATACTTCAAAAACAAAAAAAAAGAACTATGGGAAGGGCAAAAAAATGTACCTGAATAGGTTTGTTAGGTGATGGATGAGAGAGAGATCTGAAAACCCTAGACATGTAAAGAAGATTGAGGAAGAACAATGGTGTTTTGGGGCAAAAAAACTCTCGTCCTTTCGATTTCTATGAAGGTGAAAATAGAAATGAGTAAATATAATAAATGGTGCACTTGAGAATAATTGGGGTGGTGGCGCAGTTGGCTAGCGCGTAGGTCTCATAGCTTCTGAGTGATCCTGAGGTCGAGAGTTCGAGCCTCTCTCACCCCACTATTTTTTTCCGTCTTTCATTCGGTGTTCGATACCCGCTTGAGTGGTTTCTCATTTATTGCTCGGTACCCACTTGAACCTCACTTTGAGAATATCATTATATTATTTTATTTTCTTGAAGTACATTTCCTTGAGAGCAAATCATATCTTATTTTTATATTTTTTCTCATTCGATTGTTCGGTACCTACTTGATGTCTAACTAGTTCGGATTCACACTTGGAATTTTGACTTTGAGAGCAAATCATTTCTTATTAAAGATGAATTCATTTTAAGACTTGAATCTGAGACCTTCCTAAGATTTGAGAATTCGAGTCTCTCTCCTCCCATATAATCCAACAGTACACTACACCAAGAATACAGGGAGAAAAAATATGCTAGTTGATCAAATGGCCCATTTTGGTGCATCAATGACTTCTAGTTGATCAAATGGCCCATTTTGGTGCATCAATGACTTCTTTTTTCATCACTAATTTATCACCGTCCTGAAAGAAAATTACACTTGAGATAAGTAGAATCTGATTTGCTTATGTAGTTAGTGTTGTCCAACAATTAAATGTATTTACCAAAACCAATACAAAAAGATTAATAGAGTTTCCACTTTTGCTTCAGCATGATTAGAACCCTCGATGGCAAAGGTGCTCAACCACTATAAGTGGTCCTAAAGTTTAAATATAGTAGTCTTTTTTTTTGGTTTCCCACCCAGTGTTTGATACCTCGTATCGAGAGTCTGATTAAATCCAAATTAGCACCGAAAAGTCCCATATTGGGGGATAAAATGCTCCATAACAAAAGCGACTCCTTACCTAAGGGGACTCCAACCCGAGACCCTAGTTAAGGATGAAGGAGTATTTATCACTCCACCAAAAACCTTGTTGGTATATTAGTCTTTTATTTACACACACACACACACCCCAAAAGAAAAAAAGGATTAAAGAAACTCAGGCAGGACCTAGAACATTAAAGTAGGAAAAATCAAAGATTCAAATACTTGCTGCTAACTTGTCCAATAAAAGTAGAATTTTTGATAATAATGATTCTAGGTAATGGAACTGAAGAGTGTTTAAACTAAGCTCACCATATATAAATACTTGCACCAAAATAGCAGACTAAACAGAACTTAACAACTAAAAACACCAACCAAAAAAAATCTTGAACCAAAGTTCTTAAACTAAACTAAACTAAACTGGTGTCACAATCCCAACAGTGATTAAAACTAAAGACTACAAGAACCATCATCATACATGAATGGTGAGTGACCTCTATACCAGATAGGGCCAAGCCCTATCGTTTGGATGGTCTCTCATCATCCTCATCCTCTCCACCATCATCATCATCAGAGTCATCATCTTTGCTTCTCTTCCTCTTTGGCGGGGCCTCCACCTTTCCGCTAGTGTCTTCATCATCGTCCTCTTCCTCTTCCTCCTCAAAAGCCTCTTCTTCGCCATTTTCTTCTGGTTCAAAATCACTAGCATCTTCTTCATCCTCAGCGCGTGCCACTGGCCTAACAAGATATTCTGTGCCCAGATCCCCCTCCTCTTCTTCACCTTCCTCCTCATCTTCATCATCATCGTCGTCGTCGTCGTCGTCGTCATCATCATCACTGTCACCTTCATCGTCCTCATCATCCTCATCGTCTTCGTCATCCTCATCATCATCTACAGAGTGAATTTGTGGACCACTACCAGAGCTCTGTATGACATCTTTCTCCTCCTCCTCATCATCATCTTCGGCATCCTCGTCACCATCATCATCATCATCATCGTCCTCAGCGTCCACTTCCTCATCTTTGTCAAACTCTTTAAATTCTGCATTAGTTGTTTCTTCCTCGAACTCTCGTTCATCATTGACGATAGCCATTTCGGAGAAATTCACCTGAGACCTTTTTTTTTCAGAAAAAGTTAAAATTAAACCTTCAGATTTTTTTTATCAGTCTTGAATTACTACATGTAGATAGAAAAAGAAGAAGAAAGAAAATTCACAACATATGAGAGGTCAACGCGAGGACATGCATGCATATGTTATACATTTAGTTGTTGCTCCACTAATTCACACGAGAATTTGGTCCAACGAGCAACTATGATTCTACATGAAATTATTTGCATCTTTGCATTTTTTTTCCCTCACTTCTATGCCCATTTATAGGGGTGAATATAGACAAGCTCAATTAAACAAAGGCAACAAATAAAATGGACATATACAAGAAAACTGATACGAAAAAAATGAATTTTGTATGAAGGGAAAAGAGCACATCACATCACAAACAAGATTGACTTGATGATTGTGATTCTAAGAAATTAAATTAGTGAGAAAATAATGGAATTTATAGAAGTGCTTAAAGCATGAAGCAGCAACCAAAAGAGAAAGCATATCACAAATACTAGGTACAACCTGTAAAGCATGAAGTACAAACTACTCTAACAAAACACTACCTCCCATTGTTCTAAGTTCCATTAAGACCCTTGATTAGAAACCTAAAGCATTTTTAATCAGGACCCAATAGCATTTACGTAAGTAACTAAAGAATCTCAGCTAATAATTAAAGTAAGTGAAAGTATGCAACTTTTTACTTGAGCCGAGGGTCTATCGAAAGAAACCTTTCTATCTTTACGAGGTAGGGCTTAGCCTGCATACACTCTACCCTCCCCAAACCTCACTTGTGGGATTACATTGGGTACGTTGTTGTTGAAAGCTTACAACTTTCCGGTGAAAAGAAGACTAAAATGATTCCATCTTTGCCTCTTTTTCTAACTTTTTTTCCCCATTTATGGAGCGAACAGACGAAAATTGAATCAAAGAAGAATTCTATATACAAGAGAACGATACTTTGAAAAGAAAAAAAAATTCTATAGGAAGAGCAAAAATCACACCACAACATAAACAAGATTGAGTTAAAGAAAGAAGCAGCAACCAAAAGAACAAGTACATCACAAATACAAGGTACGAGTTGTAAAACATAAAGCACAAACTACTCTAACATACCACCACCTCCCATTGTTCCTAAGTACCATTTTTTAATCAAGATTCAATAACTAAAGAAACTCAACTCATAGTTAAGGTAAGTGAAAGTTTGCAACTTCTCAGTGAAAAAAAAAAGACTCAAAAGATTCCATCTTTTCCCCTTTGTCTCACTTATTTTTCTCAATTTACGGGGAAAATAGTCGATAATTGAATCAAAAGAAAGAATTATATAAACAAGACAAATAATAACCTATGGGAAGGGCAAAAATCACATCACAGCATAAACAATATTTTTGAGTTAAAGCATGAAGCAGCAAACAAAAGAGCAAGTACATCACAAATACAAGGTACAAGTTGTAAAACATAATACACACAAACTACTCTAACATACCACCACCTCCCATGGTTCGTAAGTACCATTTTTTAATCAAGACTCAATAACTAAAGAAACTCAACTCATAGTTAAGGTAAGTGAAAGTTTGCAACTTCTCAGTGAAAAAAAAGACTAAAGAGATTCCATCTTTGCCCTTTTCTCTCACTTTTTTTTCCATTTATGGGTTGAATAGAGGAAACAACCTCTCTACCTTACCTCTGCCTACACTTTACCCTCCCCAGACCCCACTCTGCGGAACTACACTAAGTATATTGTTGTTGTTGTGATAGAGGAAGATTGAATCAAAAGAAAGAATTCAATAAACAAGACAATGATACCTCAAAAAAAAAAACTATGGGAAGGGAAAAAATCACATCACATCATAAACAAGATTTGAGTTAAAGCATGAAGCAACAACCAAAAGAGCAAGTATATAACAAATACAAGGTACAAGCTTTAAAACATAAAAGTACAAACTACTCAAACATAAAACTACTTCCCATTGTTCTTAAGTTCCATTTTTTATCAAGATTCAACAACTTCACTTAAGTGGAAGTTTATAAAACTTCCCAGTTGAAAAAAGACTAAAAAGACTGCATCTTTACCCCTTTTTCTCACTTTTTAATTTTTTTTCAATTTATGGGGTAAATAGATGACAATAATCAAAGAAAGAAATCTATAAACAAGATAATAATACTTCACAAAAAAAACAAAAACTATGGAAAGGGCAAAAATATTGTACCTGAATGATGGGTTTCTTTTGGTGATGAAAGAGGGAAAAGATCTGAAAAACCCTAGACATGTAAGAAGATAGAGAAAGAACGATGTCGTTTCATTGGCAAAGTTTTTGACTTCTTGAATAGTATTAATTATATACAACATATGTGATAAATTGTTAACAATCGGGGTTATAGTGCAGTTGACTTAGCGTATAGTTGGTGTAGTTTTTGATTAATCTTGAGGTCGAGAGTTCGAGCCACTTTCACCCCACTCCTTTTTTTTCCGGTTTCTCATTCAGTGTTTGATACCCGTTGAGGCTTGAATAATCCAGATTCACGTTGGGAATTCTCGCTTTGATTATAAATTGTTTCCTATCATAATATTTTTCTTCTTGAAGTATATTCATACTTTTTTTTGTTTCTGTTACATTCCTAACTAATTCAGATTCATAATGAAAAATTCTTACTGTGAGGGTAAAATGTTTTATACTTAAGAGGATTTTATTTTAGGACGTGAATCTGAGACCTTCTCAAGGTCGAGAATTTGAGCCTCACTCACCGTATAGAATTTCTTATTTTTTATCGAAGTACATTCATAATTTTTTTTTCTTTGTTTCTTGATTGTCATCGTCTAATACTTACTTGAGGGACTGACTAATTCATATTCGATTCAAGAAGCCTCGTTCTAAGAGTTAAAAGTGTTTCTTATCAAATGCAACTTTCATTTCCGATGCTCAAATACAAAAATTCTAGCTAAAAATAGAACGCTATTTAATATCCCACCACAAACATTTGATACTCATTCACTTTTTTCTCACATTCTCTTATATTCATCAAAAATAACATCCCGTCTTGTTACATTTTCATCTTCGAAAAATTTAGTTTATTTATAATATATTCCATATCAAAGATAAATTTATTTTATAGACTTGAAATTAAGAATTCTAATTAAGATCGAAAGCATACATACTGCCCCACCATAATTTTTAGTGATCCTTGACTTATTCCAATGTTGACCAAATACCAACTTTATTTAATCTCGAGGAAAAAAGAATATTGATATTCTAAGAAAGAGAGGGGTTGTTGGGCCAAATTTGTAACGACCCATTAGATCGTTTTGAGAACTGAAGCTTTTTATTTCATAAAAGACTCATCTCGTAAAGTTTTAATGGATATTTTGGACTAATTGATAACCATAGTTATTTAGTTGGGGGGTAAATTTAAATAACCAATTAATTAATGGGCTAAAATGGTAATTTATTTAATGTCCTATACCACTTGTTCAATACATTTAAAAATATATTAATGGGATTTAGCTTTTATTTATTTATTAATTCATGATTAGTTGCCCTAATTAATTAGAAAAGAGAAAAGAAGAGAAGGCGATTACTGCTACGGCGTGGAACCCGAATTGCTTCAGGTAAGCATTCCATAATACAATTGAAAAATTTGTCTCTTTCTGTGGAAAGATTTCAACTAGTGAGGGAGATGATGCAATATCACATGATATGGTTAATGTTCATTGGGCCAAAAAGAAAGAAAAAAAAATGGAAAGAAGAAAAAGTGTTACTTCCTGTTGAATAATTGTATATAAGAAACCTTAATTTCTGTAAAGGTGTAAATGGGTAGAGGATATTATATTATAATATTAAACTTAAATTGTAAAAAGAACTTGGAAGTTAGCATGCGTACTGTTGGAAATTTTCTACAAGATTTTGGTCAATTGAATAATGATTATAGGCTAATATTTAGGGTGATGATATATATTAAATTCTTAGTTAGGTACTGCATTTTGTAGTTAAATTCTTTGTGTAATTTGGGTTTGATTTCAGATATTCTCATAATTATCACAATTTAATTCAAGTTTTAATATATTGAGGTAGGTAATTAAATAGTAGGTGTATTGTATTATATGAATACCATTAAATTTATGTTATTTGGAGGAATTAATACTTAACCCTAGGCTTGAGATTTAAGAAATTGATTATAGAATTGAGTGAGTTGTTGGGTCTAGGTTAAACATGTAAATAATATTGGTGTCTACGGACTAGTTACTTATAAATATTGTATAATTGATAGATTGGAAACGTGAGGCTTTGAAGAAAGGAAAAACATTCGTGAATTAGCTTGCTTGGATTCGGTTCTTCGATTGAGGTAGGTTATGGTTTTATTCTACATCATAGATAGACTCTTAATAGTGATTGATATTCATTGAGTAATGTGTGAAATTTACTACTCATTTAATTGTTGTGGTTTGGATGGTTGATATGTTGTTGTGATTGGTCTGAAATCCCGAGGCCATGAAATCCATAATCTTGAACTTGCCCTATCAAAAATGGTGCCTTGAATAAAGAAGGCTTGATGAAATATTGTTAATAAAGTGGAATGTAATCATGAAGAATGATAAATTAAATATATTTGGATCGGGTGTCACGTTCCGACATGATATATTTGGATCGGGTGTCACGTTCCAACACGGTATATTTGGATCGGGTGTCACGTTCCGGCACGGTAATATTAAAGGAAAATAAATTAAAATTACTTAATACTACCTAATCTCCAAAAACTCATATTTCAAAAGAGTGTGATGTGGAGGCTCGAGTCCTTATGTGTGATCTTGATATTGTTGACTGGTTATGTAATTGTTCATTGGTTGCCACCTGTTAAGTGTTGTTGTTGATTTTCCACTACTATTTTATGTATATTAATTTCTATTTTGAGTCGACCGATGATACCTACTCAGTACGTGTTGTCCTGTACTGACCCCTACTTGTATCTTTTCTTGTTTTATTTTGTGGAGTGCAGCGAGTGTTCCACAGACTTCGACTCGACCTCAGCTCTAGTCAGTCTCAAGATCATCGAAATTCAGGGTGAGCTATCCTTCTAGCTCGTGGTGGATTCTCTCGGTTATGGCATAGTGTCTTTAGTTTTCGGACACATTTTGTTATTTGTTCATTTTGATGCTTGATATTTCCAGACTTAGTTTTAGAATTTAGATGTCCTTCATGTGATGACTTTCAGATTTTAGGGAACGTCAAGTAATAGATTTTAGTGGCTTTTGTTATTTTTGACTTTAATAAGATTGAGCTTCCGCATTATTATCGTGATTTATAAGTTGAATCGTTAATGTAAGTTGGGGTTGGTATCGTTGGTTCTCCCACCTAAGAGGTTAAGTGTGGGTGCCACTTACGGCCCAGTTTGGATCGTGACAAAATTAAACAACATATTAATTGTGGTTTTATTGATCATTTTATATTCTATTTTTAATTAAGAAGGTTCATATCAAGACCTTTCATTTGTTTAGGGACGAAAAAAATCTCAAGTATTTCATTACATCCATTGATGATGATTGAAATATATTATACATGTTTCAGCTAGTCTATAACATAACAGTTCATATCAAAATCTTAAAGAAATTTATTGATATTTGTGGTTATCTTAAACTAAGTGTGCATAACATATATAAAAGGCCTTTAAATCTTGTGCTTTAAAAATATTATGACATTTTTATGAAATGATATTATTAAGGATAAAACGAGAATGTTAAAATTAAAAACTTATTAAACATTAAAAACGTTCCTTTAAGGTTCAAAGCTAACATGAGAAATAAAAAGATATGGGAGTATAAAACAATATAAATGTTAATAATAATTAAAAAAATATGAGATTATTTTATTTAGCGTTTGATTGATTTTTTGATTTTGGGATCAACAAACTTCGAATTATCTATATCACAATTGCAGTATTATTCTAATAACGTACTTAACATTGGATAACAATTATGGGATTACTAATCCAGCAATAAATTACCAACACACATAATACATATCTGTTTCTCCAAAACTCTTCTTCCAAAATCCATTAACAAAAATCAAGGTTAAAATTGGAATATAATTTTAGTAGTTATTAGCAACCTAAGATCCTAAGATGTGGCCAACTGGCTTTTAAACTTTTTTTCTTCCCATTTTTACTTGTAATTTTTTCAATATCTTTAGTACTTTTGCTTCTCCCAAAATGCAATGGCTTCTTCTTCTTCATGCAAGTTGATTGCTCCAAATCTTGTGCCAAATTATGAGATTGTTTCTACAAGAAAAATACAATTAAAAAATTGATAATCACTTAGTGATTTTGTAACTAGAAGAACGTTGACTCTTATTATCGGCCTTACAAGTTATACATTAGATAGTTAAGGCCTGCATGCATCAACCTCTATTTTTCATAATATAAGGGACAATACGTTCTTAAGAAGCTTGAGCTATTCAACCGATAAGAATAATTCTAGAAAATTGAATTGATTAGGTAAAGAAAAGTAAAAGGAAAGAAGTGAAATACTTTATTTTTCCAAAGTATTTATTTATTAATTTGGTAGTCCGGTGTGCACTAAAATTTCCGCTATGCGCAGGATTCGGTGCAATTCTGGATAACTTTTATATATTGATAGTTAAAAATAATTACAATATCATATCATTTTATAAGTAATCGTCCACCAAAAATGAGATTAATTAGTAACCTAGAAGACTAAATATGTATATTATTTTTATTTTAAGTTAAAAATAAAATAAAATTGATGTTGTCAAAAATTTATCAAGAATTAAAATAATTTCAATTATACATGCACAAAATGTAAATTTAAATGGACAAAATATTACCTGTGAAAAATCAAAAATTGGATAAGAAGAAGTTGCTTGTCTCTTGTCATCATTATTTTTTGATTTTTCTGCAAATGTAGTTTGTATATTTGATGAAGAGCTACATGATGTTCTTGCAGTTTCAATTTCCAGGCACAGCTGCATTAATAAATTAATTAATTATCACAACAACTTATTTAATTATATTGTACTACTAAGATTTGAGCTTTTTTTTTTATTTGTTTAATTAATTATATGGTAAATCTAACTAATTTATATTTGTGTCGTGTAGAGTTTATTATTGGGGAAAATATCTCTTTAAAAATTTATCTATTTTTTCTTCTCTGATTTCAAACTCAAGACCGATAATGAAGGGTCATAAAATTAAAAGTCACTAGAAGAAAATAAAAGAAACATGATAATGATGGACATGAATAGTATTATTTTTATGATACTTAGACAAAGTAAACTAACTTTTTGTTACAAATAATTACTTAATGAAGCCTTTTGATATACTTGAAAAAGTTGAATGATTTTTTAATTATAAAATTAACTTAATGATCTTAGTGAAATAAAATAAAAATTGAATGACCATTCGTGAAATTAATCTCAAATCTTGCATTGAGAGTGTTAAGAATAATCATAAATATGAAGTATCAAACTATTATTTTAATAGCATGGTTGTCTATAACTAATTTTTAGATGATCTAGCAACATTAAAATTTATTTACACGATCAGTATATAAAAATTAAAATTCAGATAAATAATTTGGAGAAAAATATTTTACCTGAAAAAGTCGAGTCTCAAGAGAATTAATTCTTTCCAATAATGAATTTTTGGATGAAGCTTCTTGAATTGCCACTTTCATTGGAACAAATTTCCCTTCTCCTTTGCAACATATTGATACTGATTTCTGACTTTTAATAATTTTCTTTTTCAATTTCTCTTTTCCTTCAATACGTTTCACCTTTTAACCATAAATAAATAAATCAATCAAATAATAAAAAAGTTATAAAAAATATATAATAAGAATGAAATTTTTTTAATCATAGTTATGGTACACCATCAAAAATTATAATGGGATGGATATAATTTTTTTAATTCTTAATTAAAATGTCTTCGGCTCAAACCTGAGTCATGCAAAAAAACATGATAAGGAGATTAATAGGCCTTACACGACGAATCGGGAGATTAAACTATCGACAGAATGTAAAAAAAAGACTACAAGCATGTATAAACATTTCAGCGAACTCACATCGACACTTAATCAGAATCTCAAAACATATACAAAAGTGGAATATAAATAAAATATACATATATAATTATACCAAATTAAAGATGATAAGCTTCATCAAGAAATGAACTTACAACAAGAGAATCTAAAGGGTCCATTCTTGAGAGGGGAAATGATTTGTGGTTTACTTATCTTTTCTTGTTTAGTTGTGCACTTATTTATTGGGGTTGTTAAGATGTAAAACAAATCTGAATTTATGTTAAAGACTTTTTCCAAAACTGTTAAAAGATTTTTCCATAAATCTCTCCTTTCTTTTTGAACAATTCTAAACACGTCTAGACCAATTATTTTAGGTTTTAACTTCTATGTGATGATATTGTAATATCATTATATTTAATATTATTTGATCAAATGTGAAAATTTATCATAAATTGATTAGTTTTAAGTCGATCGATAGTCTACTATATTCCCTAATCCCATCTTTCATCTAGGATTACTAGCCATGTGAACAAGTTCAACACAACTAGTTGCGTACATGAAATTTTTCATAAGTGATGTCAATATTTTTTAATAAATAAATAAATAACGGTAGGGAAAAGGAAAAATTAGGCTACAGACTAGGAGTCTGTTTAGATTGGTTTGTTTTAAATTAAAATAATTTTAAAGCTTTTTTGAAGGGTTTCGGTAAATTATAAAAATGCTCATAAACATTTAGGGATCGTTTGATAGGATGCATTAAGAGAAATAGTCCTTATATTATGTATGGTACGAATTATTTAGTACTATATTTGGTAAGAATTTTGGGCCTATGTATAACTAATACATGTATTAGTTAGGCTAAACTATGACATATATCACTAACATATATATTAATCTTGCCTATACTTTTAAACAATTACCATATATTGAGGAAGATATATTTAGACACATAATCCTAAAAATTAACCTAAATTAGTTATCTGCACAATTATATCATTCCCAATTCAAACTTTCATGTTAATCATCTTCTTTCTCTCATCAACCTCCATCTGCACCACCGTGAGATAAAGCATAATATAACTCTGTGATAAAATTTGAAACTATTTAATTTCATATTTAATTTAATCTTGATAACCATTTTATACTAAGATGGTGGAATAGAAATACCTAACTCGAAAAGATATCTTAAATTGTAAAATATTTTTTAACTATCCCATTTAGTAACCAAACGACCCTAGTTTGCAGCTTGCATAGCACCTGGGAACATAAGTACATAACCAGACAAAAAAAGGGCAAGACAAAGAAAAGTTGGCAACTACTATACATCAATCTTAAAATAATTGTACTTTGGTGTCATGTTTCAATTATTTGAACTTTTTTATGTAGCAAACAAATGTACGTAGTTCGTCATTTCTTAAATTGTTAAAATACCAACATAAATTTATGGCCAAATTGTGATTATGACTATTTTGGTAAGTTACTCTCCTTTTAACCCCAGCAAGGTCTACAAGTTTCTTAAAGATAATGACAAACTAATGTAATGTAATGTAATATTTTGATGAGTGATGTTGAACGGATCATTTTTTAAGTCTATGTGGCTATGTTAGAATTAGATAGAACTAATTGAAAAAAATAGTTTGATCATAAAGATAATAGTTCTTTTTTTGAATTTGGGACGATCAAATAAAAAATAATCACTCAAAGAACATGATCTTGATCGAAAAGGTGATGAAATTATTCGTAAGTCTAATAAATAGAATCTGAAACTAAATGTTATCGATAAAGTATAAAAAAAGACATGTGATTTGATTTTTCAACAATGGATACTTTTGATCCAAACTACATATTATTAGATAATAATACAATAAAAAAATATATATATATAATAAAAAATTCATAAATTTAAAATTCTGACTTCATATTCGATCATAACCATATGGGATAACATCCTAACTCCACGAATGAATGAGTCAAAAGGTGAGATGGGACAACAAGGACAGGTCAAACATGAGTCCCACAATGTGAGCCGATCTACTCTAACGTCGTGATATTACATTACATTATGCCAAGCATATTAGCATATATAATTGATTTGATCATCTCAATTCATGCATCCTTAAATCACATATATAAATTCAACGATATGGATTTAAGAATAAATAATAACATGCGTAAAATAAAATTAAAATATCTTCTATAGTATTTTAGATACCATTCTCTACAATGAATATTCTTATAATAAAGTTGAAAAGAAAAATAATTATGTTAAAGTGTAAAAAAAAAAAAAAAAGAGGAAAATAACTTTCACTTTTGAAAACAATCAAGTATTAATCAATGGGAATAAGAAAAGTGTTATAAATATACTACAGATTTAGTAAAATGATTGAAAGAAAGATAGTGAGGGAAACGGAACACAAGAGAAAAAGAGAGCAGAGAGCAATATATGAGTTTATGTTTTTCTGTTTTCGTTTCTATATGTCTCATAATGCCAAATATGGCACATATATATATTAGATAGAATAGGTATGTAAGTGCTCCACTTTTCCAAGTGCAGCATTATGTAAGTGCACCAATTTAAAATTGTCCATGCATTTTCCATGTGGGTGGGTCCCACATAGAATTAGACATCCAATTTGTAATACTCCCCCTTGGATGTCAATATAAAAAAAAAAATTACAAAACATAATATACATATTTATCATGAATATCCATAAAGCTTGTGTCTACATATCTGGTAATACGCCTTGATTGCTGCCTCATTAAAAACCTTACCAGGAAACCCCAGTGGGACAAAACCTTGGTTAAGGAAAAAAGAGTGCAGCGCGTATTTACTCCCCCTGATGAAAGCTTCATTTGATATTTTGGAGACGGCGCATTCCAACCTTATGCCTTAGCTTCTCAAAAGTTGATGTTGGTAATGCCTTTGTGAATAAATCTGCAAGATTATCACATGAACGAACTTGTTGTATATCAATTTCACCATTCTTCTGAAGATCATGTGTGAAGAATAATTTTGGTGAAATGTGTTTCGTTCTGTCTCCTTTTATGAAGCCACCTTTCAATTGAGCTATGCACGTGGCATTGTCTTCGAATATAATTGTGGGTATTTAAACATTATTTTCTAGACCACATCTTTCTTTGATGAACTGTATCATCGATCTCAACCACACACATTCTCTACTTGCTTCATGAATTGCTATTATTTCAGCATGATTTGAAGAAGTAGCAACAATTGACTGTTTTGTAGATCGCCATGATATAGCAGTCCCTCCGTGTGTAAACAGATAACCTGTCTGAGATCGAGCTTTATGTGGGTCTGATAAATAACCTGCATCTGCATAACCAATAAGGTCTGCGCAACCTTTGTTAGTATAAAACAAACCCATATCAATAGTACCCTACAGGTATCGCAAAATATGTTTGATACCGTTCCAATGCCTTCGCGTTGGGATGAACTATACCTTGCTAGCAAATTAACAGAAAATGTTATATCAGGTCTAGTTGCGTTAGCAAGATACATAAGTGCACCAATAGCACTGAGATATGGTACTTCAGGACCAAGAATTTCTTCATCCTCTTCTGGAGGTCGAAATTGATCTTTTTCCACTTCAAGTGATCGAACAACCATTGGAGTACTTAATGGATGTGCTTTGTCCATGTAAAATCTTTTTAAGATTTTCTCAGTGTAGGCAGATTGATGGACAAAAACTCCGTCTGCTAAATGTTCAATTTGCAGACCTAGACAAAGTTTTGTCTTTCCAAGGTCTTTCATTTCAAATTCTTTCTTTAGATATTCAATTGCCTTTTGGACCTCTTCAGGGGTTCCAATGAGATTTATGTCATCAACATAAACGGCGAGTATAACAAACTCTGATTCCATTTTCTTAATAAAAACACATGGACAAATGACATCATTTATATAGCCTTCATTTATCAAGTACTCACTGATGCGATTATACCACATACGCCCTGATTGTTTTAGACCATATAATGATCTTTGAAGTTTTATTGAGTATACTTCCCGAGACTTTTTGCATGTTTCAGGCAATTTTAATCCTTCTGGGATTTTCATGTAAATTTCATTATCAAGTGAACCATAAAGGTAAGCTGCAACCACATCCATTAGGTGTATTTCAAGATTTTTATGTACAGCTAAACTGATGAGATATCGAAATGTTATTCCATCCATAACCGGTGAATATGTTTCTTCATAGTTGACTCCAGGTCTTTGAGAGAATCGTTGTGCAACAAGGCGTGCCTTATATCTTACAATTTCATTTCTCTCATTTCGTTTTCTAACAAAAACCCATTTATAGCCAACTGGTTTTACACCTTCAGGGGTTTGAACTACAGGTCCAAAAACCTCACGTTTAGCAAGTGAGTCTAATTCTGATTGAATTGCCTTTTGCCATTCTGGCCAATCACATCTACGTCGACATTCTTCGAGGGATTTAGGCTCAAGACTTTCACTATCTTGCATGAGGTTAAGTGCAACATTATATGCAAAAATATTATCAACCGTGATTTTAGATCGATCTAATTTTATCTCATCACCGAAAGAGCTTATTGAAAGTTCTTCATTCACTTGAGTCTCGGGTTCACTGATTTCTTCAGGAATATCAAGATTACTCAAATCTTGACCTTCTTCAGGAGGTTCTTTTGTAGTATCATCTTTATTATTTATCACGCTTCTCTTTCTAGGATTTTTATACTTTGAACCCAACGGTCTACCACGCTTCTGGCGTGTTTGAGATTCAGAAGCTATGATACTTGTAGATGGTCCTTTTGGGACATCAATCCGGATAGGTACATTCACTGCAGGGATATGTGACTTAGTTATCCGTTTCAAATCAGTAAATGCATATGGCATTTGATTTGCTATTTTTTGCAAGTGGATGATCTTCTGGACCTCCTGCTCACATGTGCGGGTGCGTGGATCAAAATGAGATAGTGATGAAACTTTTCACGCAATTTCTTTTTCTTTTTCGGGTTCCTTTTTCTCTCCCCCTAATGACGGGAAAATTGTTTCATCAAACCGACAATCTGCAAATCGAGCAGTGAATAAGTCTCCAGTCAACGGTTCAAGGTATCTAATTATGGAGGGTGAGTCAAACCTCACATATATGCCCAACCTTCGTTGAGGACCCATTTTTGTACGTTGTGGTGGTGCTACAGGCACGTATACCGCACAACCAAAAATTCTTAAATGGACTATATTTGGTTCATGACCAAATACTAATTGTGACGGAGAGTATTTATTATAATGAGTCGGTCTGAGACGTACAAGTGCTGCTGCATGTAAGATAGCATGACCCCAAACAGTAATTGGCAATTTTGTTTTCATTAGTAGAGATCTTGCTATTAATTGTAGGCGCTTAATAAATGACTCTGCAAGGCCATTTTGAGTATGAACATGAGCAACAGGATGTTCAATTTTTATCCCAATTGATAAGCAATAATCATTAAATGCTTGGGATGTAAATTCTCCGGCATTATCAAGGCGAATGGCCTTAATTGGATAATCTGGGAATTGCGCTCTCAATCTTATTATTTGTGCTAACAACTTCGCAAATGCCAGGTTGCGAGATGATAATAAGCACACATGAGACCATCTAGATGATGCATCTATTAGGACCATAAAATATCTAAACAATCCACTAGGTGGATGAATAGGTCCACATATATCTCCATGTATACGCTCTAAAAAGCCAGGAGATTCGATGCCAACCTTCAGGGTCGATGGTCTGGCAATTAATTTGCCTTGATAACAAGCAGCACATGAAAATTCATCATTTGTAAGAATCTTCTGGTTCTTTAACGGATGTCCAGTTGAATTTTCAAGAATTCGTCTCATCATTATTGATCCAGGATGACCTATTCGATCATGCCATAGCACAAATATATTTGGATCAGTAAACTTCTGGTTTACGATCATATGTGCTTCAATTACACTAATTTTTGCATAATATAGGCCAGATGACAGAGTTGGTAATTTTTCCAAAATATATTTCTGGCCTGAGACACTCTTGGTTATACCAAGATATTCAGTATTTATTTCAGTTAGTGTCTCAACATGATATCCATTTCTGCGGATATCTTTAAAACTTAACAAGTTTCTTGGGGATTTAGAAGAGAATAAGGCATCTTCTATAATAATTTTTGTCCCCTTAGGCAAAATTATAGTAGCTCTTCCGGAGCCTTCAATCATTTTGGAATTGCCAGATATCGTAGTAACATTAGCTTTTCTTCTAAGCAAGTTGGAAAAATATTTCTCGTCTTTAAAAATAGCATGAGTTGTTCCACTATCAATTACACAAATATCTTCTTGATTGATCATTGATCCAAATAAAATTTGAGGCATTTCCATATTTTTCTTCAAAAAGAAAGAAAGTAAATATTATAATTAATACCTGATTTATTATACAAAGTTTTATTTCATTACATTGAGGTAGAAAAATACAAACATAATATTTAATACATACAACAACAAAGAGAATTATTTAAATATTATCAGGCTTATCAACATTCATATTTACTTCTGGAAAATTAAAGAAATCAGCTACATCCAGATGCATGGGCTCAATATTGTCCTCAGAGATAAAATTTGTCTCTGGATTATTTTCTGTCCTCTTTAACGATGCCTGATATAGCTGAACCAAGCGTTTTGATGACCGGCAAATCCGCGACCAGTGCCCCACACCTCCACATCTATGACATATTGTTTCTGAATTATTCTTCGGTAAAGCTTCTGGCTTTTTACCCTATCTTTTATATTGCTGGTTATTTCTCGGTGCCAGCCGAGCATCATGATTAAAATTTCTTCTTTGACTACGACCACGACTAGGGCCATGGCCTCTTTCTCGTTGGTTAGAATTTGCCTGATTCACTTCAGGGAGTGACAAAGAACCAACTGGCCGACTATCATGATTTTTCATTAATAGTTCATTATGTCTTTTAGCAATAAGAAGGTGAGAAAGTAATTCAGAATATTTTTTAAAGCCTTTTTCGCGATATTGCTACTGCAGGAGCATATTCGCGGGTGGAAATGTGGAGTATGCTTTTTCAAGTTTATCTTGTTCCGTGATTTCATCTCCGCATAAAGTTAACTGAGCTATAATTCTAAATAAAGCAGAATTATATTCAGTTATATTTTTAAAGTCCATCAGTCTCAGATTTAACCAGTCATAACGTGCTTGTGGAAGCATGACCAACTTTAGGTGGTCATACCTTTCTTTTAAATTTTTCCACAATTTCAAGGGATCTTTTAATGTAAGATATTGTAATTTAAGACCCTCGTCAAGATGGTGGCGGAGGAAAATCATAGCTTTTGCACGGTCTTGACTAGATGCCGTGTTATCATCTTTGATGGTGTCTGCCAGACCCATCGATTCAAGATGAATTTCGGCATCTAGTGCCCATGAGGAGTAATCTTTTTCAGAGATATCCAAAGCAACAAATTCAATTTTTGAAATATTTGCCATTTTATGAAAAGAAAATTAAATAAAATTCTTACCGCTTTTTGTTACCTTCAAAAACAAATAGCCAGAGCCTCGTGCTGATAACGTGTTATAAATATACTACAGATTTAGTAAAATGATTGAAAGAAAGATAGTGAGGAAAACGGAACACAAGAGAGAGAGAGAGCAGAGAGCAATATATGAGTTTATATTTTTCTGTTTTCGTTTTTATATGTCTCATAATGCCAAATATGGCACATATATATATTAGATAGAATAGGTATGTAAGTGCTCCACTTTTCCAAGTGCAGCATTATGTAAGTGCACCAATTTAAAATTGTCCATGCATTTTCCATGTGGGTGGGTCCCACATAGAATTAGACATCCAATTTGTAATAAAAAGACAATTTTTAGCCACTTTTAAGTATTCATTGAATCCCATCAAAGCTCAAAACAGAAGTGTTACGCAAGAAAATTACATAAAGGATTGACTACTGTTTGTAGTCAGATTTGAGCTTTCAGAATAGAAAATTTTTTAATAATTTTTTTTTTCTTTAGTAAATTAAACGTATTGTGTATTTCAATTAGTCGAATTGATGAAAATATTAGCCTCAAAAAGATAAATAAAATAACTTGAGGCCGTTTGGATTGACTTATAAGCTGTTTTCGGCTTTTTTTGACTAATAAATAGTTGAGTTTATTTGGATGAATTTATTTTAAGTAGTTTATAAGTTGAAAACAACTTATAAGTCAAAAAAATAAAATTGGCCTGCACCTATTTTTTTAAAAAAACTTATAAGCAGTTTTTAACTTATAACTGCTTAAAAATAAGTCAATTCAAACAGGGTAAAGATCACTTATTAATTAATCTATGACTTAATCACATACCAGTCTATCAAATCGTAGAATTTCGTTCTTTATTCAATTATTGATTAATCTATCACTTAATCACATACCTTTCTATCATTATTTGATTTTTAATTGTTCGATCACAATAAATTATTCATGCTGTATGATTTTTTTTAAAAAAGACTAAAATTCACTCTCCATACACCCCAACACAAACACGTAAAAAAAGATTTTCTTAATTTGAAATTTTCCTATGCAAGGCATTTTTTCGTTGCAACATTTTCACAATTTTTTTTCTGAAAAGAATAAAAAATGTTGTTAACGTATTATAAATAATTAAAAAATGTCCTCATTTCATTATTCAATCAAATTTGTCTCTTCTTCACCTATTGGATTAAAAAGTATCTTTAATGTATTAAAAATAACTCAAAAAATGTCCTTCTTTTACCTATGAATCAAATGTACTCTTAATGTTATTTTAAGACTTAAAATTGCTCTTCGTTAATGACACAAATTGTATAACATTTAATTAAATTTTAATTATAATATACTTTAGTTAGTAGTTACTAGAAAAGAGGGTCCTAAAAATTCGGGGTGTGCAAAAATCAAACCGATCAATAAATCAAACCAAAAAAATAATATTGGGTTATTGCTCCTGGGTTTATGAGTTTTTAATGATCTTATAAAATAAAATTATCGGGCTATTGGTTCAATATTGATTTTTCAATATGAGTTATTAGGTAAATTGATAACTTATTAATGCAATAGTAATTTATTACCTACACCTACATAAATATTAAATATTAATATCAAAACCTTATTGGTTAGTATATTTGCCTTTTAGCCGTAAATTCATATTATTGTCCCAATTGTTTTTATTTGTGTTGCATTTATATAGTTTTTTCATGTTAGTTATTCCTATCGTATGAACATTTTTTTATTGGTTAAATTAAAAATCGAACCGTTAAGGATCAAAATTTGATTAAAAAATATTTTATTAATTTAGCATATTTAAAAATTAAAAATTAATAAACCAAATTAATAATATATAAAATCGAATCGAACCGATCGATGCATTCCCGTATTAAAAATTGATTGGAATCATTTTCCTAATTTTCTCCATATATGGTAAAGCATATATTATCCTCCCAAAATCTCCAACTATCCAATTTGTCCAATAGAATATATTACATTATCTACACATGGCACATTTCCATTGGATACCAAGATATCCCCCTCTTAAGGTACAAATATACACAGTCACAACACACATATCACAGGACCCCACTCTTACAACCTCACTCAAATCTAGACCGTTCATCACATCATCACATCAAATCAGAAAACAACGTTGACTTAAGAAAAATCAAAATCAACGGCTTTTATTTAATTAAGTTTTCTTATCAGTACCAGAAAACTTTTTTTTTTTAAAATTACAATATGCACAACGACGCTGAAGAAGAAGAAGAAGGCGGAGAAACTGAAGCAACTTACTCGCCGTGAACGGCGCCGGAAAATCAGTTGAAACGACTATTTATCGCAGTGAAACGACGTTGGAGAAGCAGCTGAGACAACTTTATCGCGGTCAAACGACGCCGGAGAAGCAGCTGAAACGATTTTATCGCCGCAAAACGACGTAGGAGAATCAGCTGAAACAACTTTATCGCGGTGAAAAGACGCCGTGGAAGTAGCTGAAACGACTTTATCGCCGTGATACGACGCTGGAGAAGTAGCTGAAGCAACTTTCTCTTCTTGAAACGACGCCGGAGAAGCAGCTGAAACAACTTTCTCGCCGCGAAACGACGCCGTTTTGCTCATTTTCCGATTTGCTAATCAGTTCCGGTCAGTATCAACTTCCGGAGAGTTTGTAAATATGGAATTTCCGTTGATAGCTCGATGTACGAATACGACGAATACTCCGTCGACGACGTCGTTTTTGGGATGTAAAATGAGTTTATGCTATTTTCCGATTAGAAATAAGAGGAAATATAATGAGAAATTTTCGGTGGTGAGAGTTAAAGCTATGGCGGAGAAGTCAAGTACCGGCGAGGCAGCGTCATCAGTTGAAATTCGGCAGAGAGAAAATGGAGTAGGGTACACGGGATCTACTATGGAGGTGACCACATTCAATCAGAGCTTCAGTGATGCGCAGTTACCAGTTTGGGAGAAAATCGGTGCTATTGTCAGACTCAGTTATGGAATCGGTTAGTTCATTCAACTCAAGTCTGTGTTTTTTTTTTCGTATTCAATTCTCAGAATTTACCACCTTGAAACAAGACGGGATCGATAAAATTCAGCAGCTTTTACGCAGATTCTATGAATGAACTTTGTCCACTCTTAATCAGAGATGTTGGAATCTGGCTCGAGTTTGAGCTAAGTTGTTTGGACTCTCAAAAAGTAACACATTTCTAGTGGATTTAATACGCGGCCAATGATATTTTTAAAGAATTCGAACAATAAAAGCTTTGAGAAACACATATCATAAATAGAGTGCAAAATTATATTAGGATTTGTATATACATATAGTTCAAACTCTTAAGTTTTGACGAGTAAAGTTATTCGATATAGCTACTGGTGAGTTAGCATAAAAAAGATAAAGAAGAAAGTGAATTTACAGTGATAGAGAAATTTCAAAGAAAGGAAAGGATTTTTATGGCATATATATTTTTTGCTTTCTAAATATTTCATTAAAGCGCTTCTAAAAGTGGAAGGGCTAAGATTTTCTTCTCTCTAACTAATATGCCCATAAATATAATTTGAAATTAGTGGTAAGTTTCAAAATGATCTGTATATCTAATAAGATTATCAAAATTCAAAAAGTCTGAATTTAAATACATACTTATTATATAGTTTCAAATTATGTACTATTACATGTATTTTTTTAAAACACTTCACTCATATTAATTCAGTTTAAAAAACAACAACAACTTACATATGGAACGTGTGGGTAGAATAGGCTATAAAAATTTAGTGTTAATCAATAAAATAGGTAGAAAATCGGTTATATAAATGTTATTAAAAAAACACCTTAAATAGGTCAAAAGGTAATAAATAGGAAAACTTTTCACGTGAACAAAAGTTATTGAATTACCAATTTCTCAATCTTTTTGTCTTCATTCGAAATCTTCTGCAACATCTGATTAAATAAATAGATCATCATACACATACAAAAAATATATGAACACTTATTTTAATAAAATGATACCAAAAGTTGGCATTTAAAAAGCTAAAATGCTTGACTAAAATTTTCGATAAAAGGTTATCAAAAAACAAACAAACAAAATAAGAACAAAACAAATTACTTACTTCAATTCAAACCTGTATATAATAGCAAAAACATTAGCTTGTAATACGACTATCGCTCATCTGCGTATAAAAATTAAAATACTAAAACATATAGAGTTTCTAGAAAATGAAGAATATGAAGAATGCAGTAAATATATTAATCAATAAAATTAATGATCAATAACATTGTTATTGTTATTGATATTGTTATAAGAGTTTATTTAGAACTCTTCCACCATGGATTTCTACTTTTAAGCTAATCGATTTTTTTTAAAGTATGATATTCTTAAATTCAAATAATTTTAATTTTTTAATTCAAAACTTTTATTACATTATTTACTAACTTTGTCTTAAAATTGCCAAGTGACATTTTCATAGCTTGCCACTTGGCTTAACCACATTGCAAACTATTCTCCTTTATATATATATAAAATTTGTTTTAAAAAAAGAATAATATCCTTTTTATATTTTGAAAAATATTTATTTTAAGATTTTCATGTTACCCTTGTCCCTTAGTAAGAGAATTTATAATCTCAATATTAATAATTTAATTTAATCATAAATCTTAAAAATCTTCCTTTTTTTAAAAAAACTTCGTACCTATCAATAGTGCATAATATAAGTTGGGACGGTGGGAGTAGTTTGTTGCATGTCAAGGATAGGATTGTAGGAGTACTATAAATGAAAATCTTTGGGAAAGAATTGTAGATTAATTTTTGTTATAAACGAAATTCTTTGGGAAAGAATAGTAGATAAAATTTTAGGCT
Source organism: Solanum dulcamara (assembly GCF_947179165.1). Classification (NCBI taxonomy): domain Eukaryota; kingdom Viridiplantae; phylum Streptophyta; class Magnoliopsida; order Solanales; family Solanaceae; genus Solanum; species Solanum dulcamara. The sequence goes on along the minus strand of NC_077241.1, from coordinate 2,740,138 downwards.
TTTACTCATGCTTTGCTATTGATAAATCTGAGTGGGGAAGAGATTTAAGTTTTTTGACTAAGAAATGAGGCAACAAAGCAAGAAGATAATAATAATAAGGGGTAAAACTTACCCACATTCAATATTGTAGTGCATGCACAAAAATTTAGCAAGTTTAAAACAAAATATGTCTGGATGACTCTTTTTAGGGGAAATTTTGGAAATGAACTTTGTTTTAGATTAAAATGTCTGGTGTGTATGAAGGAAAATGTTTTCATGGAAATTATGGTCCCACCATTGTTGAGATCCCTTCACGCTTAACTAAGATCTCGAATTTGCTCCCATAAAACAGAGAACCTTGCAGTAAAGGGTATCTTTAGTCCTGAATGTGCTTAACACGCATGAATTTGGATTAGTCGTACTAGTGAGCTTTGAATGCTAAATAGTTAAACCAATTTTTTTTTTTTGAAATGACCAAAATAGTTGAACAGTCATTTCTTTTTGTTCCAATGTATTTATGTGTTTGTTACATATATTTGTTGCATATATTTCTTCCCGCCTTCTATGAGTCCCATCCCATTAAATTTTTTGGATAGCTTTACAGATGAAAAATGAAGTCCTGCAATCATTCTCTGATGTTCAGTTTGTTTATGAACTCAGGCATCTATGGAGCAATGGCTTTAGCCGGAAAGTTCATATGCTCAATATCTGGAATCGACTGCACAGGAGGGTTCAGTCCATCATTAGATGCCATTGTTGAAGGACTAGGATATGCAGCTCCACCCATTATGGCTCTTCTATTTATACTAGATGTATGTTCAACGTTTCCCATTTTTCTTTCTGCCTCAGTAACATTGTCTTATAAGCTAATTCTCGGGGTTGAGTTAGTTTAAAGGTCCTTTTATTCACATTGTATAAGTGCCAGACTCTCCTTGCTTTTGGTTTGCCCAATATTAGACCCTTGTGTTGTCCACGACCAGATTTCGAGCTAGAGGTGTTAAGTGTCCCACATTGGTTGAGGGAATAGTCTGTTGTCTCCTTATATAGTTTCGGTCTTTTGGATGATCCTCATCTGATAAGCTAACTTTTGATGTTAAGTTTAAGATCCACTTTCTTTAGACAATCTAACAACATTTTTAGCATCTTTACCTTGGCTTAATTTCTTCTATCTACACATGCCTTCATTAACTCTTTAGTGTGAAAATGCATCATTAGCCTTATGTATTGTGTAGCCATTCTAGCTTTGTCCATCTGACGTTCCTGGATTTAACAATCCATGTTTTATGACAAATCATGTGTGTTTATAGGATGAAGTTGTGAAGCTATCTCCTCATGCTCGAGCAATCAGGGATGTTGAGGATGAAGAGCTAAGGAACTTCTTTTATGGAATGTCACCTTGGCAGGTAAAATATCTGTTAATTTCAGCATCAATAGTTATGCCGTAAAAAAAGGAAAGGTTAATAATAGGTTGTGTTGCGATGTTGTAGTTCATTCTGATTGTTGCTGCAAGCTCCGTCGGAGAGGAGCTTTTCTACCGTGCTGCTGTTCAGGTTAGTGCGAATGTGCTTTATTGCACACTGAAGGCTGAATTGACTTGTAAATTAATTTCAGAATTTCAAGGGAATCAATGTCCACTTTTTATGAAAATTAGATGTTTTGACTCTTGTACCTGAACCTTAAAGAGGGGGAGAGTAATTTGTTCTGCTGCTTTCTCTGACTATGTTTGCAATCACAGGGAGCTTTGGCTGATATTTTCTTACGGAGCACTGATTTGGTGACTGAAGCTCGAGGAATGGCATCATTGGTAAGGATTTTATTTCTAGCATCCTTCTCCGGCTGTCGCTTGGGCTCTCCAAAAATGCTATAATACCTGTGACGGTCCTCCATAATGCCCTACTTTTGGAGGATCTGACATACATTCATCCATGTTTTTGAAGAGTCCGAGCAACATACTCTGACTCCAAGTTACAAATATCCAAATTATTCTGATGCCCTGACACGTTTTGTTTTCTTAAAATGTAGACTGGTGTTTTGCCACCTTATGTACCATTTGCTCAAGCATTTGCAGCTGTAATGACAGCAGCTCTGACCGGTTCTTTGTATTATATTGCTGCTTCTCCAAAAGGTCTGTTGCATAGGCTGCATTTTGAGATCCTTCGTTGTCCTCTCCTCTTACATGCTTAATCACAATCACTTGGCTATTTGTTGTTTTCACTTTCAGATCCTACCTATGTTGTTGCACCAATGCTGAAGTCACGTTCAGGTCGTGAAGATCTGAAAAAACTCTTTGCAGGTTTGACCCCTCTTCTCTGCTCATGGCAAAGTTAAGACAGCTCTCACTCGTGGCGTTTAAACCTAATTAACTTAATGCTATTAGTGCAGCCGATATCAACTAGGAGTAGAAGAGATAAAGTATATCTCTTAGCCTAGTCTGTATCCACCAGCTGACCGACAAAAATTAAACAGTTACGACTAGTTTGAGCCAAAAGAAAGGCAAAGGGTTTGTCAGCAAGCAAGAAGCTTTCTATCATAGTTACATTGCAAGGTTTCTAAACGCTCCTCCTAGTTGTCGGTCTGCTGCATCTTTCCCGTTTCTAGGCACATTTGGGAGGCAGGGAGTGTGACAAAATACATGCTTCCCGTTATTCCGTAGGGCCTTCTCAAGCCTTTCAGTATAAGAATAGCTATCTAAATTAATATTAATACATGATTTCACTAAGGCTAAGGGTAGAGCTCTCCCTGCCACAAAAAATAAGGGGCCTACTTCTCATTCTAGGAGGGTATTTGGTACAGAGGAAGCCATTTTCTAGAAAAATTTCCCTTGCTTGGTTGGTAAAAGATTTTGGAAAACATTTTCGGCAGGAAAGGAAAGTAAGTTTTTTAAATATGAGGAAAATGACTTTCCTAGTAGGAGTAGGGAAAACAAGTTCCATAACTGACGTTCTACTCCTCCCCATTCTGTAGTACATCTCATCCCAAACCCACCACCCATAGCCCCCACACCCACCCCTCATAGTATTGCCTAGATTATATATCTAGGTTTTTTAGATTAGTTTCTGCTTACTTTACCAAACACTAGAATAAGTAAAAAAATATTTTCTGAGAGAACGTTTCCAGTTTCCACGTTTTTCTTGGTACCAAACACACCCATATGTGTTAAAACTTATATGGAGTCCCCTCCCTGTTTATGGATGTCACCAAAAGAGACCAAGAAGAGAATGTATCAAAGGAAAATTGTTTTTTATTTAGCTTATGAGGCAGAGTTAATTATTTAGAGTCTGGCGTTTAACAAAAATAATCTTGAATTGTTAGTACTGAAGATATTCAGCTCATATTATCGCGTGATATGTTAATTTTTTCCGTCTTCCTGAATGTTTTTGCAGCTTGGTATGAGAGGCGACAAATGAAGAAGATTTACTCTCCTTTACTGGAATCAATACTAGCCCTTTACCTTGGGTTTGAATGGATCCAGGTAACATAAGTTTCTGTTTGTGTTTATTTGTACTATAGCTAATCTGATACCCAGAGGTGAACGGGAACAGTTTTTATGGGTTCAACTAAATCTACTATCGTCGATATGGAGGGTAGTCACATACGTGAAACACCACCAAAATATCAATGAATACTAACTTCTTAACTCATTGTTTCATAATTACGATGAGTTCAGTGCTAACAATCTTAAAGATTGAACCTGTCAAGTTAAATGTTGGACTCGCCTCGCCTCTGCTGATACTTAAAGGTAGTGTCTACATGAAGTTTAGGTGGTTAGGCACATAGGTGATAAAAACCACGATGTTTCAATGAATGTTAACTTTTGAACTCAATAATTTCATAACTATTGATTAGTTCAGTGCTAAAAACCTTAAAAGATTGAACCCATCAAGTATAAATGATGGATTCTCTGGTGATATTTGAATGGTACTGTCTACATGGCATTCGGGAGGGTAGACATATATGTGAAAAAACCAATAAGGTTTCAACAAATATCAACTTATGAACTCATAGTTTAAAAGTTGCAATAAGTTCAATACTAAAAAATCTTTTAAGGTTGGAACCATCAAGTTTAGATGTTGGATTTACCTCTATTGATACATGAAATTCGGGTAACTATAGCTTATTTGTTCTTGTGGATGCAACAGACAAACAACATTCTTGCACCTATAATCACACATGGGATATACTCTGCTGTAATTCTCGGACATGGACTCTGGAAAATCCACGATCATCGGAGAAGGCTACATCAGAGAATCCTCCGACTTAAACAAGAAGGCAAGAATTCAAGTAACTTGTAAAGTGCTTACAATATAGTGAGAACAAATAATTAGCGTCGTATGCAGGATTTTTCTGAATTGTACTTTGGGAGAGATGTTATAATACTGTATAAAATCTATGTAACATAAAAGAATAATAATAGTGGCATGGCTTAAGTTAGTTGTATACATTAGACTAGCAAATATATACATTAAAAAATGTACCTCTGATATATTATATGTAGTTGTATTTATGATATTTGCTTAAGTGAACTTTCTCTACCACAATGTCCGTCCCACCCCTTGGATTGTATACTTTGAGTTCAATTATACTCATAATGCTAGGAAATAATCAGTATTTTTTCTCCTATTTATGGAGCTACATTTATTCAGTAATTTTTTGATATATTAAATCTCCTAACTTCTTAAAATACATGATAGCTAATTATAATCTGATATTATTTTTTCTTTTTTTTAATTAACAATATAATATTTCTTGTATATTTCTAAGACACAAATAGACATATACAAATTATTGTACGTTATATAACACAACAAATATTTAGATCCAAGGTAAGTTCTTATTGATTATAATTTTGAAATGTTTTCAATTGAGTCATTGTTACACAAACTATAAAAATTATTATAGAAGTATTTAAAAATAAAATTAAGACTTTACCTGATTGAGTATGTCAAATAGAATATCATTTTTACTTGTATAATATTTCATAATACTTTTATTGCAGAAATAGGTCTAAATCATCATTATTGTAGTGATTGTTACGCTTTAGAAGAATTCAAAGTCAAGATAGTATTTTTTAAAATTTAATTAATTGATAATCTAATTAATTTGAGCTTAGAATGTCTAAGAAGACACCTCAAAGAATTAAAGACAATCTTACAAAACCTACATTAAAACATGATTAATTCAAATTGAGATGAATTAAGATATATAAAGTAACTACAAATTTAATTGTTTACGACTTTTAATTTTAACTATATCAATCGTATTTTTAAAAAATAGTAATTTTTTAAAAATATGTACATAATAATTAATAAAAAAATGACAACAAATATATTGAAGCCTTTTTTTAGGGCTTGAGCCGGTCTTGATTAAACCTTGAATATAACTTACGATAAAGTTGTTCCACAACAATTATATTATTATACATCCTCTAATTATATTAGAATACATCTCTGTAATCGAATAACCCTAATAAAACTTCCTCTTTTAAAATTTTCTTTCTCCAACTTCAAATTCTCATTTTTCTAGAACTTTTTATTTTTTTAATGTAAAAACAACACATTAATTAAAAGGATAATGATCGTGTATGCACCACATGAGTGGAGAAAGAACATGTATTATTAGTACAAAAAGTTTTCACGTGAAAGGAGGTGAAAAATGATAAAATATAAACTAAAGTATGTGAAAGTACAAAATTTAAAAGTGGAGGCCTTTTATGACAACTTAACCACATGATCTCCATTGGATTGTGTGCCACGTGCATTGCACGTGAGCACGTTTGCACCATGTCCCTTTTTTAAAAAAACAACAACTAATTTTAAGTTCAATAATTTTTCAAATTTATTCAATATTATTTTATGTTATTTCTTTTTTCTCAATTTATGTAACACTCTTCGTTTTAAGTATTTAATAGTAGTTTAATTTTAAACTTTTTATTTTATTTTTAATAAAATAATTTCTAATCGCAAAAGTTTCTTAGATTTATTTTAGATCACAAGTTGATACGGAGGAAGTATTCAACAAAATATTGTACTAGTATAAATTAAGACGGATTGAGTAAAAATATTGAATATTGAAGAAGAAATAGCTTTAATTGATCATTTTTCAGCCACATCCTAGTTAAAATTTCAATGCAATCGCTATTATTTCAATTACAATGGTTAGAAAGTGGTTATTTATTAAATTTTATCCGTTAGTAAATGGAAATGGGCTTATTTGAATTTTGCGCTGTCACGGCCCAAAATAAATTATTGTGGGCCTTATTTCACTTTATCTATAAATAATAATTATCTCATAAATAAAAGTAGAATTGCTCTAAAAAGAAATTTTAGAGATATAATTTATCGTTTTATTTTATCCTTATTATTAAGTATTATTTATTTTTTAATATTTAGATGAGTTATACTAATTATAATTAGGGTGATACAATAAATTTATTATTTTATTTATTATTTTTTAGACGGTGTGCAAAGTCAAACATGAACAAAAAAATATTAACGGAGGAAAGTAGTAGTATTTAGCGGTAACTATAACTTAAAGGGTACAAATCATAATCCAACGTGTAGTAATTTTGAGTCTTGAGACTTTTCAATCAAACGTAATAATCAATTGTATGCATCAACGATTTCTCTACGACGGACTAAATTACTATTGCGACATTGTTATTAATAAGATAAAGTTTATATGTATTATAATATGATTATATATAAATAATCTGATTGTATAAATATATTTTAGATTGTTGATTTGTAGAACTTAATTTTTTTTATAGGGAGAAAACAAAAGAAAGAAAAAGATAAGTTACATGATTACCTAAATCTTTTATTGTCATAATAAAACGACAATGTGGTCCTAATCAACACCATGTGCAACTTATTTTCATTGTCTTAACTAAATAGTTTTTCTATTAAATTGTCTTTTTAGACACTTTTAAGATTCCACACACCATGTAAAACTATGATATAAAACAAGATTGTATTTTTTAATTATTATTTTTGTTTGTAGGACCTTTTTCTTTATAGAATATAATAGTGTTTAGTGAAGTTCATTACTTGGCTTTGGTGAAAGCAATTCCCTAAAGCTCCTGAATTTTAGGTTTCTTAACCAAGGCATATATATCTTTTTGCTCATGACATACACTAGGGTTCCAAGCAAAGCATTTATAATTTGTAGCCTTTTATTTTCGTATTCCCTTTTATCAATTGTTCTGTAAAACTTTATTTTGAGTCAAAAGTCTATCAAAAATAATTACTTTATTTTACATGATAGAAATAAGATTTGTGTATATTCTATTTTATCAAGATCCCATATATAGAATTAAATTTGTAAGTTATTTGTAAAGAAATAGATTTTGGGTCTAATTCAACTCAAAAATTAGTTCATGAAGAGAGGATTAACCAAGTTCATATATATAAGCAACCATTCTCTACCCAATGTGAGACTCTAACACCACATGCATATCCAGATCAATTGATTTGTCGATCGAAAGCTTAGACGCGAATGGACCTGCCTATGATACCATGATAGGTATAATACTTTGAGGTGTGAGTTTGGCTCAACACCTAATTTGACATGGTATCAAAGTCATATCCCATCCCTATTTGGATTTTCTGTCCACGTTCTAGTTGGGCTTGGACATGAGGGGGGGGGGGTATTAGAATAGGTTAACGTCTAATATTGGTTGGGGAATAGATTAGTGGTCTGCTTATATAGACTTGGACAATCCTGCTCTCATGAGCTAACTTTTGGGGTTGAGTTAGACACAGGCGCCATGTGGTGTCAAAGCAGGTGCTATCTCACCCAATATCGAGCATCCAAATTGACTTGTCCATGCTCCAGATGTCCAGTTCTGGGCGTAAGAGAATATTAAAGAATGAAAAAGTTTCACATCAATGGCTAATGAGATGACTAGTCTTCTTATATGAACTTTTAATTGTTAGAGAAGTCAAAAGTTCGAAGGTTTTCCGATTAGGTTTGTCTCTAAAAAAAAACGGTTCCACCGTTTATCATATTTAAGATTTATCAGAAAATTATATTAGTTATGGATCATTTAACGATAAGTTAGCTTATGGTTTGTGTTATTCAAATTTGTGTTTGAGAGATTGACTTTTCAATTATTACCTTAAAATATTAAGTAGCTTTTATTTAATTAACATATGGAAATTAAATATGCTCATATATTCTTTAAAATGTTTCTAAATTAGTCCATATTAGATAATTCAACTATTTTTTTACTTTAGTACTGAAACTTGTACTTGAGATTTAATGAATTTTCAAAAGAGCCGTCATAGTTACAGAGGGGACTTTTCTTTGTAATATATTAATTCTAAATAAAATATTTTTTATTAATCAACTTTGATAAAATACACTAATTAGTTGTTTAATATTTGACCATAAAATTTTTAATCATACATTACTTTCAGTGTCTGTTATGATGCGTACTTGACAATACCAATCTTTTCTCAAAGATATTTTATTTTAAAAATTAGATAATCTACTACTATATATTAAAATCAATTAATCCACAAAAAGTAGACACAAGATTTAAAATATTCTCATTTAATTGTATAATTAATTCAAGAAAAAAGAAAGGGCTCAAATATTTTTAACCAAGAACAGCAAGATCTATGTAGCAAGTCTTCTAGTTTTCTATAGGGTAATAGTAAATATAATACTAATTTAATTAATTAATTAATCAAAATTATTTAATTTGTTAGTTAAGTTTCAAGTCTAAAGTACTTATGATTAAATCATTTTGTTCTCATCCGAGGTTTAATCTAGATAGAAAAGACATTTTTAATTGTAAAAAAAAAACATTGATTAATCAAATGTTCTATTAAATATTTAGTCTGTAATTGTAGTTCACATATTTGTTTAAGGAAATATGTGGTTACCAATACCAAAGCTTTATTCTTGTTTAAAAAGCTATTTGAGAGTTACACTTTATATTCAAGGATCTTTCTCCAGATTAAGCTTTTGATTAACGTTATAAATTAATTAAATATTGAAAATATCTTTTGGGTGGAGTTTACTCTTATAAATATATCATTATGGGAGTTGAAAGAATACGAATTTTTCACATTAGATTAGGGTTCTGTTTATTTAGGTTGCATTCCCTAGAACAGATCTAGGCTGTTGATAAAGAAAATACACAACTCGTGGTTACTGCAAATCCATTCCCTTGTGTATCAAGAAAGTCGTTAGTCTCCTAACAAAAGAGTTTTACAATTAAAATACTACAATTAATCAATTAATTCTTTTAAGAATAAAAGCTAGTATGTGGGACCCTTGGATTAAAATATAATTAGAGGTAATTAGCCAACGACAAGTACTATAGCTAGTGGTTGAGCATGATAATAATGTCATTGAGATTATCAAGAAATTTATCGTTAATAGTTAATTAATTATTCACTAAACGACAATTCATATATAATAATGTCATTTACTTGGACTTATATATATATTAGGTCCATGTGATGTGAGCACTTGGAAAGAATCAAAAGGTGCCTCAATTCTCTCATCAATTATTTGATTTTTAATCAATTAAGATGGATGGATAACATTTTATTTCATTGGATTCTCTTTTCTAATCCAATCTTATTTAATCTCAAACCTTAACACCAAAAAAGAAGAAGAGTATTTAGCTATAAAATTCATCGCTAATCTGTTGATAAATAATTCGTAACTAATATTTTTTTTAATAATTTGTTGTTAAGTAGATTTTTGTTCTTTATAATCTATTCTTGTATCAAGCCTTTAAGACTATCACGACAACAAGTAGACCTTAGATCTTACCCCTATCTTGTGAAAGGAGAAGGGTTATTTCAATAGATCTTTAGCTCAAGAAAAATAATTCAAAACATGTTTGAAAAGAAATATAATAGTGCAAAAATAAATAAAGTAGAAAAAAAAATAACAACAACAAATAATACGATTAGAATTTAAGAATAAAATAAAAGAAGTGTACGTAATAATAATATATTGAGAAGGAAAAACTAGACATGTTTGATTATCCATTATCCTTCTATCTTAATCTTCGACCTCCGTATTCTCCTATCTAGGATCATGTTGTCGATAATTTTAAACTCTTAAATAGACTACAAGAAAATAACTAAACATGAATTAGCTATAAAATTCATCGCTAATTTTTATATAGATTTTAATAAGTCGTCACTATTCCGATGTTAAATAAGATTAGCGATAATTTTTTTTTTTTGTTGTTTAATGACAGAAGTTGTTCTCCATTGCTAATTTTTGTTCTTTTTATAGTGATACATACTAGTAATCAAAATTTGACCAACATAATGGTACACACCTACTCACACATGACTAGACAATGCTTGAGGATTAAAATACAAATTACTTGATAATAACTCCTTAAGTCGTGCTCTTATTATTATATTTTTCTCTTTCTTATTCATAATTATTGATTTCCTATTGGTGGTTCTATAAAATTAGAGTAACATGATCATTCAACATTAATGGACATGTTCCTATATTATTATTATTTTGATTGATAATTTTTTTAAAAATCTTGCTAATAATCACGACATTGTACTTTTAGTACGTTAAAGTAAATATATTATGTACTTATCCAAATATTATGTATGTGAGAACTACTTAAAAAGTATGAATTTAATAGGATATAAGAAAAAATAATCTTTAAAACATATATATATATATATATATATATATATATATTCTCTAAGTTAATCACTAATATATGAAGAGAGTGGATGATAGCTGCAGAATATTAACAATGATAGGTCAATTAATTAAGAATATACTTGACTATAAAATAATTTATTCATATCAAATGGGAAGTAAAAGAATAAATAAATAATTACTGCCTGAGAAAATCTACTAGTTTATTTAGTAGTGATGCACTATAAAAAGTAGTTCGAAACTATAATATTTTTATAGTATTCAATTACTTGACTTTGTAGATATTATTGCAAGTCCATTGACATATATATACACACCCAAAAAAAGAAAGAAGAAGTTACATTTGATACTTCATTAGAAGTGTGCAAATTTCGATTCAAGTGATAAATCAAACTAGAAAAAATAAAAAAAAATCAGATCGAACATTTTCTATTATTATCTCTATTTCAGGTATTTGGAGAATCCTTCTTAATTGACGAGATATTTCTATTATGTCAATGTCAATTGAATCAATGTTATTAACTGTGAATTCGAACTTTTTGATATTTTCTATTTCTTCGGATGATGAAGAATTCGTGGACCACGTCAACAGAAACAACGCGAAAAATTCAGACTCGTAAAGGAGAAGGGTTAGTGAGGGGCATTTGGAAAAGTCGGACCGATCAACTGTTTTCATTCAAGCGACGGTACATAAGAAGGAAGATATGTGTTTACCTAAGAATAAGGTGGAATGGATAGACCGATAATCATCCCTACTTGATATGGTATTTTGTGCAATTGGGCCTAGTTCATACGTGATCATATAGTGTATCGTCCATTTATTTTGTGTTTTAAATTCTAGTTGATTTCGAATTGCGATTTAAACTTGTAAAATACCTAATTATAATTATTATCATAATTTTGAACGTCATCGATTGATTTAAAGATGTGAGGTGGCCCTAGTTCATACTTGGTCATATTTTTTGTTTTATGTAGGGCTTATTGGCCCATTTGATTTTGAAATATAGTTTTATAATTGAAGATGTTATATATTCATTTTTTTTTGTTTTTGTCTTTAAAGTGAAAAATTCATTAATTCAGCTTCTACTCAAAGACGTAAGCTATGTCAAATCTTGTTAAATTCTTGCATTATTTATTTTCATGTTTTTTTTGTGTGTAATTATATAATAATAATAATAAATTCGGTGTAATTTTATAGATGGAATCACTATTAGAAAATAAGGAATTACTAATTAGTGACGGATAAACTTTCATAGCTAAACAACATAAACCACATGCTAAACCCATTTAGCTACGAATTAGCGACGAATTATAAGAAATCCAATTAGTTAGGAGCTATATGGATTAACCGGGGATTATCGATAAATTCCGTAGCTAATTTCATATTTTCTAGCAATAAATAAAGTGTGCGCAAACTTTATTTATATGATCCTAAGTTGTGAATGTAGATAGATGGTTTAGAAAAAAAAACAAAATGAAAATTATTCATCATCAAGAAACAAAAACACCAACATGAATTGTGATGCAATGGTGAAATTGATCCACTCTTAATCAGAGATCTTGGGTTTGAACCGTGGTATAGCGAAAATCTTGTTGGGAATGTCATCCCCAAATGAACCCTGCAATGCGCTATCTAAATTTAATCGAAATTCCACTGATTCTGAATACCAGGCGGAAAACCAAAAAGAAACAAAGAAAGAAGGATAACAGAGTTAATCAGGGGAGATGTGAGGGAAACGTGAAGAAATGGAGGAAGTTGGTGAGTGAGGATCGTTTCAAGGACAAATATCAATCACTATAAGGTTTTCTTTATTATTTAATTTATATTCATTGAAATTGTAAAAAAGAATTTATAATATCAATATAACTTTATGAATTTATTATATTAGATTATTTGTCATATTTTTCAAATTATTAAACTTATTTATTATGAAAGTTTATTAATAGTTTCTCTTTTAGGATATTTATCTACTCTCCACGTGTTCGAACCTTCGAAACATTGAAAAGCAACACAATTGCTTTACCACTAGAAGAGGCTTCATATTGTATTATTAATAATTAAGCACATACCAAGGGTGTGATGGATACTTTCAAGTCATGAAATTAGATATTACTTAATTCTTTGATCATGGTATATAAAATTTATATCATAACTTTTTGGAGTGCGATCATTAACTTAATTCTACATAATATGATGCTCCAAATAGAAGACAGATTGATGAGGGTGGTTAAAGAAGGACTAACTGACTTTCATGCTGATAAATTTATCGACGATGAGGTGCACATCATGATACTATAGATGAACTTTACATCACAATAAGAGAGAAAAGGGAAGAATACGGCCAAGGCCAAGACATAACTCAAATTCACGACTATTTTTGAAGTTCCATATGACATACCACAAAAGACAAAATATAAACTAAAAACAAAATAACAACTATAGCTTGTTAGGGTGGTGGGGTTTACTCTCAAAGGAGTAGGTGAGGAAAGGAGAGAAAAACCCCCGAGTTTTAAGGGCTCAAGGAAAAAGAAAACAATTGACCAATTCCCAATAGAAAATATTTTGAACCCACAAAAGTGATAAATTTAAAAATATTTTTCTTCCTCTCATATTAATTGTCAAAATTATTAAAAATATTTATTTTAATTTAAATACTTTTAAAATAAAACTAATTTAAGATTTTTTTTATTAGGAGTGTACTCTGTATATTCTATTAAACTAACCTTATTAACGATGTTTTAAAATTCTTAATTTGACTATTATAAAAAATTAATAAAAAATCTCTCAATTTGCTAAAATAAATAAGTAAAATAATAAAAATTACTGGAAAAATAAATATATATTAAAAGAAATAATAAAAAAATATTTATAATTTTTTTAGAAACGGATAAAAAAATATGATAATTAATATGAGACGGAAGAAAGTATAGAAAATTGCCTTATGTGGTCGACAACTCCACGGTGGACTGCACCTCTGCTTTGACTTCAACCCATCCCCCGCTTGCCCACCTGCTTCCCTTTAATTTTTTCCTTCCAAATTGGGAGTTGAGGTGGAAAAACTGAGAAAGATATTAAATTCAATTTTTATTAATAAGGTGAAAGTTTAATTAATAAATTAATTGATTTGTTAAGATTTTCCAAAATGAAATCCTTCAAACAACTTACCTTCCTATTTCATGCTATTTCTTGCTACTTGCTAACCAATTGTCTGACTTTAAAAGAATATGTTTGGAATGAGTAAATCCCATTAGAACATGTAGTATTGATGAAAGATTAATCCATTGAACTTAGGATAATCCATAATTACTACAATCTTTGCCTTTCGGGTGAATATTTTATATGTACTAGGTAAATCCCCTGCTATGTAATAGCATACAAATCAAACAGGGAATGTAAACACTATTAGACAAGTTCTATACGACAAGCTTGATTCATAAGACATTGAAGGGCAATCGATTTCGGATTATCCGTATGGATATCCACCTTCCAAACCAACTGAGTCATCTTTAAGGACTTTTATTTTTTATATTATATTAATTATAAATTTTGACTCCGTCATTGCAAATGATATTCAATTTCCATCATTTTCCTCCCCAATTCCTAATTCCTAGCCACCAATAGACCCTAAACAAGAGTTTGATACAAGTAGCCAAGTTGAAAAATAAATCAAACGCCCCTAGATTTATGGGGTCCTACAAAAAACCAAAGGAAAATGGAAAACAAATTAATTAAATTAAAAATACTGGCCAATGTCCCCACTACATGTCATTTAAGTAGAAGAAGTGTTCATTGGGCAACAAAAATGTCAATTTTCTTGATTTGTCCTTTTCAAAAAAAACAAAGGGTAAGATATATTGTAAATTCAGAATTAAAATTTTTTAATTTTTTATATTAATATTAAATTAATATTATAATAAGTATATTTATAATTAAATATTATTAAATATTTAATAAATTTCAAATATATATATATATATTACTTTAAAAACATAAACTCCTAAATTAAAAAGTTAAATTACTAAAATTTCCCTCTAAATTAACTAAGTATCCTATATTATTAAAATCTTCCCAATTTCAGAAAAAAATCCTATTTATCAATTTAAAAAAAAAAAAATGAACCACCGCCAACTCAACCCTGCTTCTTGCGATGATGTACGAATAGTTTTCATAGAGACGCCTCTTCCCAATAGCCACGTTGTTCTGCCAAGATTTGTCATTGATTTCTTCAAATAACTGTCTTCTTCTTCTCTCACTCATCTTCTTTACACAACTTTTTCTTCCACCGCTTTATTGCCAGAAATTATGCCTATATGCTATTACGTCTTCAACAATACTTAAATAGATTGCAAGTTCACTTTTGTTTACATCATGAAGCTTTGTGTTGTAGAAACTTTTCATGTTACTCCTAATCTTTTGTCTCAAGTGATTTCTGAATAAGGATTCCTTATTTTGTTGCTAAAACTATTGAAATTATTTGTGCTAGATCTGTATAACATTGACATGATTTAAGATAACATTGCTTCCTTTATTCCTCACATAACTGTGTGATAATTAAGGATTTGGAAACTGCATAATACTTCTTCACATTGCAGAGAAAAATTTCACGAATAGACAAGACTGAAACAATCTAAAAACCTCCTGCCTCCTAATTATCTTTACACAACTTTATTCTTTGTTAAATCATCAAGCTTTATTTTTCAACTTTCGAGCAACCATACAAAAGGTATTTTAAATATTGTTTCCTTAGCCATTGACCATATAGTACTTACAACATATTTTGAAACATAACGTGAAATTGACTTGACAGTTTTCATAACCATGTAATACCTTTTATATGTAAAGTGATTATTTTATGCCGCTGGTTTAAGCTTTATTTATCCTCAAAAAATCTTTACATTTTGTGTCCTTCTACTTCATTTGTCCCGTTCATGATCATGTAGTATTTACTATTTAAACACTTATTCGATGAATTTTTTTTCAAACAAGTCTCTGTCCAAACTAATCACCTAAATTTTTTTCAAACAAGTCTCTATCCAAACTAATGTTATGCCCCATACTTTTGTACTTCGGAAAGCCTTCTTAAACTTCTTAAAAGTTGCCACGTGACCCAGATTAGCTACAACGCTATCAAGTAACTCTAAGGAAAGGAGAATGAGATACCCCATAATAGGGAAGACTGAAAGTAGGGTTATAAGAATCCGGAAGGAGTTGGAGGCCAAGTAGTGAGTCGTAGGATTCGACTTACTCGCGTAAGCTACTAACTTGGATATCTTACCTACTTAAGCTACTGGAGCACACTTCGAGCTTAAGTAGCAAGGAATGCATCGGCTCTCAAAGTAAGACGAGATTACGAACCGACGAAAATGAAGCAAGTAGGTGACAAGTAGGTGACGCACCTACTTGGGCTAAATAGGTGACTCACCTGCTTGGGATGGACCCCACACTACCATGTGGCAGCTTATGATTGGGCGCATGGATGAGGTGGCGCCCTAGGGGGCTACCACGTGTCACTCCTAGGGGCTGCCACGTGTCACTCTCCAAGGGAGTGTATATATACATGTCTTGATGACTAAGGATTCATTTCCTTAGTCTTTTACTTAGAAAAAAAAAGAAGACAAAAATGTGAGAGCAAGAGCAAGGCAGCCACCGGTTGCTCCAATTCAAGGTAAGCCTCCGACGCCGTGAATTAATTATTTAAGGTATTCCACAGCTACATGAAGGTGTTTAATAGCGTAAAATTACTGTTTGGGGCAGCGAAGAAGTGACGCAAACAGCCCGCAAACTTTCAGCATGTTAAGGAGCTTCCGAAGTTGATTTTTAGCAAGATATGACTTGGTTCTCTTCTCCCACGTTTTGGTAAGGGTTTGGAAATGTTATGAAGGTATAAATATGGATTCGAAACATGAAAATATACATGTTACGACTAAAGAACGTTTCAGGTCATGTAGGGCTGATTTAACGCGATTTTAACGGATTAAAGTTTGGCTAGAGTCGTTGTTATTGTGGTGTTGTGTTGGGCGTTATTTTGTAGTGTTGCAGGGATGGAACATGACTAAAAATGAATGTATATTCTTCTGGTTGCAGCCACATGACATTCCGTTTCGTGTGGTTAAAGGTTTTACGAAATAGAGATTAAAAACCCTATTTTGGTATCAAAGTTTTAAGCGAGTTGTCTGGAGTTTGTGTTGTGTAATATTGAAATGGTTTACTTGTATATGAGCTGCTGATTGTTGTCGTTGGTTGGATGTAGTAATTAAGAAGGTAATTGGAGGTTTGGATAGGGTGAGTTATAGAGGAGATACTGCCGGAATTCTGTTAACTTCTTAACTAACTAATAGACTAGTCGAGAAGTGTGATCAAGAAAGTAATTCCTATGGATAATGGGTGATAGGTTTAGGAGATGGAAAGTCGAAAGTCACTAAACTTAGTATTATTTTCATGTTAAATAGGTTAAAGGAGTAACGAAGTGAGTCTGGATATGATTAACCCATAACAGGTATTTGACGCTATCCCTTCTTTTCTTTGGCATGTCTTAGATGTAAGTTACGATTGATATGTATATGAAATGTGAGGATAATTTCACTCATAAAACTTCAAGTATGATTCATAAGTCTTGTCCACTTCTTGATGTTAGAACTCCTGCAATAGCTGAATTGTTGTCTTTAAGTCTTTTATGTGATGAAAAGTAGTACATATAAAGCCTATTTCTTCTTTCTTTTGGAATGACTTAATTGTAAGTGAAATGATATGTGATATGGGTTTAGAGGTAATTCCAATTATGAGCTCCGAGTATAACTCATGACCTGTAGTCACTTTTGAACATTAAAAGCCTGAAAGTAGTTAAACTACTATTCTCGAGCCTTCTATATATTGAATAGTAAGTGGAGATGCCAACTCCTCTTCCTAAAGGCTCTACAGTGATAAATGTTTTTGATTGCATAAGTTGTGTCTTTGCTTGCATAAGCTATGTGGTATTGTCTTGATGCACGTTTGTGGTTCCTGAGGCCCCAATTGATCTAATTCCTAATGACATCTAAAGGGCACTTCGGATAATTACTTCTCTGGTCTTCAGGTGACGGTTCACTTGACTGTTTCATTGAGTCTTAGAGGGTGACTTAATTGCATATGATTTATCACTACTCTACTCGTGCATGCTGTAACCCTTCTTTCTTCGCGTCCCACGATGGGTCGAATATTATATTGGACGCTACTTTACTATTTTTTTCACCGCATCCCGGGCCGGATGTGTATAATTCCACGTACGAGGAGATAATTCTGTACGTGAGGTGTGGTATATGTTATGATGATATAATTATTTATCGTATCCCGGGCCGACCGTAATATGATAGTATGTGTTGTAATATGATGGTACGTGTGTGATGGTATGTGTGGCGAAATAAGAAAGGAATACCGAGTCCCTCACTAGAGGGACGGGTACGTATGTATATGATGCTGGTACGCTATAGATGTACCCCACTCCCTTCACCGAGTCTCTCACTAAAGGGCCGGATACCTTATGTAGGCATGCATATAAAAATATAGTGATACATTTGTGACCCCGAGCCCCATAATGAATCGGAGGTAATATGATGACATATACGATAAGATTATACCATATACGATGAAATGATTCCGTATACGACGATATAATGAAGTAATATATATGATGATATGATGACATGTTAAGATGATGAAACGATTATGACACCGAGTTCACTAGAGGGCCGGGTACAGTGTATGAGAATGTATATGACTACATGTCCTAAGATGCAGGTACAGTGAGTTGTTAAATGTTATATTTGTTTCTTGCACCCTTGTTTCAGTTTTCATCCCAGTTATGATGTGTTATGCTTTACATACTCAGTACATATATCATACTGACCCCCCGTTCTTCGGGGGGCTGCATTTCATGCCCGCAGGTACAGATATTCATTTTGTTGATCCTCCAGCTTAGGATTTCTGCTCAGCTATGTTGGAAGGGCTCCACTGTTCTAGAGCCTAACTCTTGGTGCTGGTTATTTGATGTCGGCATTTGTTTATTCAGGGGTACGACGGGGGCTCTGTCCCGCCATATGTTACTGTTCATAACTCTTAGAGGTCTGTAGACATGTGTATGTGGGTTGTTTATAAATTTATTTCAGCTATGCCTGTATGTTGCGTTGTAAATATTTTTATGTTACAGCAGCCTTGTCGGCTTGCGTGCCCTTTCATGATATGGTACGAATGAAAGGGGCTACATGTACCTGAAAAAGTTTTGGCCCATTGGGGTTTTTGTGTATAGTATCACATCACACACAGTTCAACTTGACTATAGCTGATAGATACGTATACGGGGGTCCAGGTCGGACCCCAGTCGCAGCCTACGGGGTTGGATCGTGACAACTAATCACCTAATTAACTAACATTTGGATACTTCTTTCGAATGATCTATCTGCTTTGGTAATTGATATTATTCCTTAATGTTTATATATTATGTTTTAGACTAATACTTCTCTAAACTTTGTTTTCTATTCTAATTAAAGAATTTTGCAAGATCAACTATTTATAATAATAGTGTGCTAATCAATTCAACAATTTAAAAAGTCACATATCTCCTAAATTGATAATGTTAATTTTTTTCTATTTTTCCATAATCTCTTAATTTCACCTTCTTGCATGTTGGACTTTGTAATATATAATTAGACTATATTATGCATCATTAAGGCATAGGGCTCCTGAGTTAGACGTACTGATTGATGTGTAATTAAGTAATGTTTATTATATAGCTTCTTTGTTTCATGCATAATTTTAGAGATTCTTCCACTCATGTACTTCAATAAAGTACAATAATTTTTTCTCCGATTTACTTTTAGCATTGACTTTGCAATTTGTTTGTTACCTACTGGTGGAGGCTTTGGTAGAAAGCAAAATTTCACATGGTTAATTTTACTTTGCACTTTTAAGAGAAATAAAAATGTGAAAAGAATAGGTATGGTGATGACAAAGTAATTGAAATGGATGAAAGGAATATATAATAACATACCCAATTTAATCCTATAAAGTGGAATATGAGAAGGATAGAGTGTACGTAGACTTACCTTTACATCAGAAGTAGAGAGCTTACTTTCGATAGGCCTTCGTCTCAAGAAAAATCGCACAAAACATTATACGAAAGAGTAATAATAGGCGTACAGGAAATAAAGATAGTACAAAAAACAACAAAGAGTAACAAGACAATAACTACAACAAAATGATATGATAATCAAGGTATACAAGTAAACACAAATAATAACATAAATTGATGGGCAAGAAACTACCGAGAAACTACCTTCTACCCTAATGTGTATCTTCCACAAACTCCATTAAGGAATATAAACTGTGAATACCGTTTATAAGGAAGTATTAGATGAGATACACTTAATTACTAGACTGAAACTCATAAAATCAAAATAAGAATTAAAAATAAATTATTTCTAAATAAACTTTGATTGTTCATATTGATAGGTTCAGATGATATCCAGTTATCGTAGCGTCGAAAAACAAGTCAAAATTCAACAATTACCATTCACAAAAGCATTTACTTTATCCTTTCGTTTACTTAATTAATTTTTTAATAAACAATATTGATATTATTTTAAGAAAATGTTTATAATCTAACGTTAAAGTGATGTCCAGTCATCTTGCCATAAATTGATAAACACGTGCAATGCATATGTCGAGAGACTAGTATATATATATATATTATATAATTAAATAAAAATTACATTAAAAGTTTGTCCTTAGTTGATATGGATATGACAAAGTCATAGTAGGACTAGCTGCTGCTATTGATCAGTTTATTTTTGGAATTGACATCTTTGATTCTTTGTTCCAAATTTCCTAAAAGGAAATGAGATAATATATACTTATATAGTAGTAATATAATCAAATCTCTCAATCATTTTCCTTTTCTGCGATAGTAACTTATACATACTTTGACCAACTATAAAATTAAGAAGATTTAAAATATGTCGTAAATTTATGTGGTTATAAAAGCACAATTTTATGAATAAAATAAAAATTTCAAAGTTAAATTATTTTTAAATATATATAAAAGTGTTGTTCTTTAAACCAATTGATCATTGTGATAAAATCTCAATCTAAAATTTAAAGTAAATTTTTTTTTAAAATCTTTTCAAAGTCCCTTTCATACTTTAAACGCATATCTTTTCTATGCTATTTAACGGAGGCATGAGTTTGATTGATTAGATGCTTTTCTCATGGATTCATGAATAAATAATGGTATGATTTTATCAATGAGCGATACGGTGGGATAATACTTACTTTTTTAATTTTCTATCAGAGGTTTTGGTTCGAGCTTTGCATATGAAATCATCATTATTAGAAAAAGTTTTACCCTCAAATGTAACACTTTCTGTCATGAATTGAAATTCAATCAAACTCCAATATGAATATCGAACATCAATAATTAAAAATAATAATATGATATTGGATTATATAATTTTCCTAGAAGGACAAGGTCTATAAAAAGATGCAATCTAATAAACTTCTAATCACTTAACCTAAGTTGTTTTGAGTTAAAATTATTGGGTCCGGATGAACGTGTAACTTAAGGGCTAACTTCACTTCTATTTTAATGGACTTGATACGACGAATTTGGATTAATCAAACCAATTAGCATTAGATATCATATGATTACAAAAGAACTTTTCATTTATTATTTAGGGATCAATTCAAAGATCTCCCTTCAGGTTTTACTTTGTAAGACTAACCTCCCTTCTGATTCACGAAATTATGTTTATCAGTGGTGGAGTCAGAATTTTAACTAATAGGTTCAAAATCTGAAGAAATAAACATACAAATTAGCTAAAGGGTTCGACATCTATTATATATACATAAAAATGATTTTTAACCATATATAAATAGTATAATTTTCCACCGAAAAGAATTCAAATGAACCTTCTAACCATAATGTCGCTCCGCCCTCGACGCTTACCCCTTATTTTGATTTTCATGTTTGATTTTTTTGCATATATATTATTGATCCAAAAATTACAATATAACGACTATACCCTTTTCAAATAATAACCTCTTCTAATTAATTATTTAGAATAGAATAATATTAAAAAAGGGTAGCGTGGTCATATTGTAACCTTTTGGATTAATATAAATTGACAAAAAGAATCCTTAAAACAGCTAAGATAAGAGAAATAAACATAATATCGTGAACCATAACAGAAAGTAGCATTACAAAGCAAATTTTGGAGGGAGAACATCTCTCAAATTATTTCAATTATTTATCACATTACAAAGCAAATTTTGGAGGGAGAACATCTCTCAAATTATTTCAATTATTTATCATATTAAAGTTGTTGAATGTGTTAGCCAGTGTGTGTGTGCGTTTTTTTTTTTAAAAAAAAAGGAATGGAGGACCATTGGGCAGCTATAATTAAAGACATTTTGTATTCTTATATTATATAATAGTCAAAGACACCCTCAATGATTATACAACTAAACCTCAATTCTTAGCAAACAAGGGGTAAAATATTGATGCTAGAAGCTTCATAAAAGTTATAATTATAATATAGGACCATGCCATATTAATTGTATAATATATATATATATATATATATACATACTTTGTTTTTCCTCTTTTTCTTTCTTCTCATGTCTTCACTCTTCATTGGGAGAGAATAGTCTAGAATCAATCAATTCTTTTCACTATATATTTCCCTACCAAAGAAAAAAGAACATGTGTGTACATGTTAGATGCTCATATCCTATATTTAGTAAAATTTTATGTTGTAGTAGTATGAAACCCTAATTTATATATCATTTGTATTATGAGTTTAATTTATATATATTGATAATGTTACATATATTTTAAGGAGTCATTTGAAAGAACATATACAATTCTTTATATGAATATGTGTTATTCAAAAAGGCTAACTTCGTCTTCTTGACGTTATAGATACACATATGTTTATAGATTACAAGTTTATCTTCTTCTCATACCCTTTCAATAATTTTGTCAACGAGTTCTTGTTCTTAAGAGAAGCTGTGAAGAAAAATCTTCAAGAATTACTGTTCGTAGATTTTAAAGGCTTTATTGTATTTCGTAAAATTTATTGCAAACTCCAACTATAATTGTTCATAGTGGGGCATTTTAATACCTTAAATATAGTATCCTTCACACCTCATGTGGAGACGAATCAAGATTTTTTAAGTCAATGAATATACTTTTCTTTGTAACAGTAGATATTGCCTTAGTGGTTATGAGTGTGGTGTGTGTATTCATATATAACATATGGGTGTGTGTATATATAATTCGAGTTGAAAATAGTGCTGTAAATATCGAAAATTAAGTCCAATTAATATGTATGATTATGTTTCATTTTGGATATAGTTGATTGTTACACATAAATTAAAACATAATTTTATTGCCTCCTATTATGTGAAAAAGTGTACCGACACCCTTTTTTGTTTCATCATGGGTTCATATGGTTTGTTCATATTTAACTTTAAACCAAAGTTTTTTTTTAATTATTATTTTAAAAAAGACAAGTCCACTTGACTACTTCAACCCTGAAATGTTGGTAATACTTTAGGTTATTTTTTGTCAATAATTTATTTCATAAAATATACATGAGTACAATACTTCATGTTGATCTAAGTTGAATACTGGTGCCTAATAATTGGGACACTATCTTGGGTAAATTATTCTGACACTGCATTTAATAAATGAATGTAGAATAACTATAAGATTTTATATTTATAAATAGGGTAGCCATTTGGTAAGAAATTCTTACCGGTTGTCCATTTTAGTAAATTTTATAAGAAAATGCTGGATCTGAGTCTAAAATCCTATAAGTTATTACAAATATTAAATGATAATCTAATTTTATTTGTAAGCTTGAACATTATATATATATATATTCCTTTTTTTAACATTAGCCACAGACAAAGCATATTGTATTCCATAGAAATCTAAATAAAAAATAAAAGTAATTGCCTTTGCACCTTAATTTAATTAGTTGTTGAAAACAAGTTGATATAAGCAATTAAAGTATACAGAATCAAATGTTGTGTGTTTGTTGAACATAGAAGTATGGGGGGTTGGATTCCTAATCCCATAATAAATTAAGAAAATTTATCTCCTCAATGATAATAATAATTTAAAACTTATGTTGTATAACCAAATTTATTAACCTATTATCGAAATAATTAAGCAGATGTCTTGAATTTGAGTCTCATAGTCATTGTTAAGAAAATATTTTGATTTGATTCATGATAAAAATTCAAATAGATACGAAAGAGAATATTTCAACGATCTAAAACTTACAAGGAATGATATTCTATAAAAATTATTTTGTTTGATTCATTCTTTGACTACTTTATATTATAAACATTTATACATAGATAATATCAATGTAAGCACATGTATGAATTAGTATGAGTCTCATAGCCACCATTAGTGAAATATTTCGATATCTACAAGAAAAATCATATCAACATGGAGAGTGTGTTTGAGATACTAAAAATTGCGATGAATATATATCATTCTAGGATAATTATATTGTTCTGTTCATTCTTTGACCGTTCTGTCCTTTTGATAAAAAGAATGAATTCATTTGTTATACCTTTTATGTACTACTAGTAGGGTTGTACAGGGCAAATCGATAAACCGTACCAAACTGGAAAAAAATCCGACTAGTGTTTCGGTTTGACTTAGTTTGGTGTTTGGAAAAAACCCCGATCATTATAGGGTTGGTTTGGTTTTAACTAAAAAAAGTCAAACCGAACCCAAACCGACCCGATTATAGATATACTACTTTTAAATTATGTTATACATAAAAATATTTATTAAAATGTAATTTATAAATATTTTTTAAAATTTTTTCATAATTTTTGTTTTCTTTCTTACATTTAGATTTGGACTTGAGAATCTCATCTAAATAATATACAAAAAAAACCCATCTTATAAAGTTATATTATAAAGTTGATATTTTGTACTAGAACTCTTTTTAAGAAGCACTGCTCTGTGCTTTTTATTAGATACTATGAAAAAACCCAAAAAACCCGAAAAAAATGATATCGAAAAATCTGATTTTTATTGATTTGATTTAGTTTATAGATTTAACAACTCGAAACAAATGGTTTGATTTGGTTTGTAAAAAATTCGAGTCAATCCGGTCTATTTACACCCCTAACTACTAAGAATTATAGATAATTCTAATTGATTGTTGACCAACTAGTATAGAGAAAAAATAAATAAAGAATTCACATCACTACAACTTAACAAGTTAAATTTTAAGATAAGATTATTTCACTGATTGGCTAGTTTTTTTTTATTATTAGGCACCCGGTATCCAATATCTTCTTTGAATCATGACTAAATTGAATTCGTGTTCGAACATCTCACTTTGCCTTAGGGTAGGGAAAGAGACCGAGCTAGTCATGGTCTTGTGAACATACTAATCTTGATCAGGAGCCTAAGGGGCCGACCCTAGAAATATTTCAGCGTGGACCGAATCGAACCACTACCGATTCATAGTGGGTCGGTCCGTTTGGCGGGCGAATTAGGAGGATAATACCCTTTTAGTGTTCCTTTGGTTGGTCCCAGTATCATATCGAATCAGATCAATCCAATCTCTAAGACATGAGATATATCTTAGAGGTAAAATATTCTCTATTAAAAATAATTTCGTATTCAAAATATAAATTCAAAATATCTGATTAAAAAATAAGTACATACTTACCAGCCACGATCTTCGATAGTGATTAGGGGGTCAAATCACTGGTTTAGGCACCAAATGCCAAAAATTAAGCAAAGTCAAGCAAGGATGGCCCAAAGTGAAAGAAAGACTATAAAAGAAAAGAAAGCCGTCCAGGGTGGTGAGGTCAGGACAAATGTGGGATCCATTAGCCTCTTCCCACTTGGCCACTCTTCCCCATCCACTAATTTCTTTTTCTTTAATATAAAATTTTGATATGTGTATTAATTTCTGATTAAATTCGATTTGCATATTATATGGCCTATTTTGGAAATGACACTTTCAACAATTTTTTTTTCTTTCCAATGAACTTGAATTCGGAATTTTCTAATTTAAGGTGAAGCAATTTTAATCATCTCACCACAATCTATACTTGTATTTGAAATTTGTTTTTAACATATGTCCTACTATTAAAATAATATTATAATTACTTTAATTATAATATATATATAGTCTCTCTCATCTTCACGTTTTTCTCTGTGTAAGCATTAATTAAAATCTGGTCAAAACTTTGATATCCTTAACCATGATTAATAAAGTCTTGTGTGCACCTCACATATCAATCAAACCATATTTAACCCTACCACATAAATTCAATCTAAGGTTTCATTTACTATTATATATACATTAAATATTTTTTTTAATTTTATATATATACAATATAATTTACCTACACAGAAGTTCGAATTGATAAAAACCCCTTCCTCCCTTCTAGTTCTGTCCCTGCTATCGATAGTATCATGGATGGTCGAGATATCTCTCAATTTTTAACCAGATATTTCGCCCTCAGATAGTAGAATTGAGAATTTTTTTTGTAGAAAGTGTTCTATCCTAATCTCTTGAGATAAATATTTAGTAATCCTCAATTATTTGTTTGGTTACAAAGTGTGGATAACTTATTTCAAGATTAATAATTATAATCGGGATAAGTTATCATTTTCCTTGAGTGGTATAGTAATTACGGGATAACTTATCCTGGGATAAAGTAGGTAAATGACAAAAATATCTCTTTAAACCTTTTTATACATCACTTTTTCACATTCATAAAGGGTATTTTTGTAATCAAATAATTTATTCTTAAAATTTATATATTGCATATTATTTTATATGCAACAAACCAAACAATAAATTAAAAATAATCTCATCACAATTTATCCTTCATAACTAATACCATCATAACTTATCCCGTCATAACTTATCCCATCATAACTTGTATTCAAACAAAACGATCCCTTACAGTATCAACACGGCAATCAGGGACGGAGCTAAAGTATAACTTACTAGTTCAGTCAAATTCAATAGCTTTATTTCAAATTCTATATTTATTTTTAGAAAATTCACTAAATATAAACAAATTATGAATTTAGAACTAAAATTTAAAAGGATCAAGATTCTGAATTCAAAAATTTTAAAATTTGACTTCGGCTGAAAAAATGAATTTATTAAATAGTTTTGAATACACCGAATACTTGCTGCAAGTTAAAGAAAAATAAAATGCCTTCATTATCATGTTTAGTTTATTAATTAAATTAATACACTTTCAAAAAATGAAAACAATATAATCCAACTTGCTCTAGTTTCCCAAATCTTGACTTCATATAAATAATATAATAATAAATATTCTCATTCATTTCACGCAAACTATTATTGCAATTTTCAACTGTTTACCGTCACCAGCCACCAATTTCCTCCTTTTTTTATTTTATTATTATTGTAGGTGCCTAAGTTTTTTCATTTTCATTTTAATTTTTTGAGTGTTATTAAATAAACTAACTTAACAATTTAATAATAAGAAGAAATAGTAAAAACAGTAAGAGAAAAAGAGGATTTTTCAGTGAATTCGTATGTACCATCTTCATTGCAAAACTATGACAATTTATAGCCAAAGGGGAGAAAAAACATAGGGAGACAAACATAAGTGGAGGAAAAAGGAGAAGGAAAAATGAGGAGAAAAGAAAGAAAAGTGAAAGAGATTAATCCCTTGATCTATTTCATTAACCTCAATAGTTTATATACACAAATACAAGAGTATAATTAGGCTTAATTAAGGAAACTAAATATCTCTATATTAGGAACTAAATAAACTAAATATCTCTATATTAGGAACTAGATATATACAATCTGTTACAATCTGTCAGAATATATTTTCATATATTCTAACACACCTCTGCAGTCAGAGCGGGAGGTCGCCGAATGCTAAGACTGTCCGGAAAATCCTCAAATAACATCAACGGAAGGCCTTTGGTGAAGATATCTGCAATCTGATAACGAGAGGAGACATGTAACACTCGAACCTGGCCACGAGCTACCTTTTCCTGTATAAAATGTATATCCATCTCAATGTGCTTAGTGCGTTGATGCTGAACAGGATTACCAGCCAGATAAATGACGCTAACATTATCACAGTAAACCAAAGTAGCCTGTGGAATAGGACAATGAAGTTCCAAAAACAAGTTTCACAAACAATATGACTCAGAAACCACATTGGCAACCCCTCGATGTTCTGCCTCTACACTCGAACGGGACAAAATAGCTTGACGTTTGGCCGACCATGAGATCAAGTTATCACCCATAAAAACACAATAATCCAAAGTTGAACGTCGTGTATCGGTGCACCCACCCCAATCAGCATCAGCATACGAGACAATAGTGGTTGTGGAAGAGGGATAAATGTGAAGACCATAATCCAAAATACCTTGTAGGTAGCGCACGTTGCGCTTGAGAACGTTCATGTGCTCATCCCGTGGGTCATGCATGAATAAGCATACCTATTACACATCATAAGTAATATCGGGTCTTGTGAACGTGAGGTACTGCAGTGCCTCGACAAGACTCTGATGAAGTGATGGGTCCGCAAATGGCATGCTCGTAGTACCCCCAAGCTTCGGCTCAGTTGCATACTTCTTTTGAGATAAAAAGAGACTGATTGAATGACGAGTAACAACAATGCCCAAGAAATAGCTTAACAAGCCCAAATCCTTCATAACTAATTTTGAGCTAAGAAGTGATATGATAAACTAGCGAAGCTCATCGGAGGAAGCAGTTAAAATAATATCGTCGACATATAATAAAAGATAAGCCATAGAAGAACCTCGACGATAAACAAACAAGGAATGATCGGTCTTACTGTGAGAACCGAATGAAGAGCACTTGGATCTGTAGTGTTCCGCCTTTGGTATCTGAAAACTTATATTACAATGACAGTACATATACAATAAATAACTTGTATTGATATAAGTTGTAAATATCATAATTACTTGTTGGCATGCGATTTTAATAGTCCTTGATGTTGAATTGGAGTACATTACCCTGCACGTGACGAATGTGCAATTCCTCTTTATTTTTTTGCTCTACCTCAAGAAGTAAGAGACATTTGATGATTTGCCCTTGAAAATTACACTGTGATATATCTAGGTAGTGACCCAAGATGGTTTGCCTAAATAACTGTATAGCTTCTTCACCTATTGATGATTTGAAATCATCAATAAAATTAACCGTATATGCAGTGCCGAATCTCAAAGAGTGGGAATGAATCTTTTTGATGACGTACTTCGGTTCCTGCATTGATAGGGAAAATGATTAAATACAACTTGAACTTGATACATTGTACATCTGATATGATACATTAGAATAGATGATACAAAAGTGACCTTATGAATCAGATGCATGGCTAATCATTCTACATATAGAGATTATATATATTAATATGAGACACTTTGTTTTGCCTTTAGATTTCAAAAGCAATAAAAAAAGCAGAAATTAATGTATCGTAAACAATGCAAAAGTCATAAACGCCTTATGTATCTTGATTGGTACTTGATGTATTAGAAAATTATAAAAAATATTAGACCTTACGTATCACAACAACAATAACAAAACCATATCAGAAGTTTAAGTATCAAAATAGTAACATTAAGAAAGGTACATTGAAATGTATAAGAAAAATTGAGATTTTAAAAAAAAAACAGAACACAACTTAGATGAACTCATACCTTTGGGAGATTAGGGCGTGATGTAACCCCTTCAATCTTTTTGTCTGCTTCTTTGGGTGCATGTTGAACTGGAGATTTTGACTTCAATTTTGCATGTAACTTATCCATAACTACTAGATCGTTACGATGTTTGGATCTAACCTCGTGGTATCTTTCCCAAGATGAATCAGAATCCGGTGAAACAAAAATTCCTTGATTTTTATTCAACTGTGTGAGACCAACACTAAAAGATGAAGCGGATTTCATATGTATCAGTGAACAATAATAGTAAAAACAACAAAAAATTACAGAAGAAATCAATGAAAATCGAATGAGGTGAGATTGAAGTGAGATTTTAGATAAGCAAAAACTTGAATATACCTTTACTTAAAAGCTTGAAATTGAGTAATAATTGGACTGAAATTCAAAAAAAAATTGTCGAAGCTCAAGGTTGAAATTAGGTGTGAATTAAGGATAGTTGAGAGAAGTTAAATGTGATGTATCCGTGAGATGGAGAGAGTGTTAAAAAAAGAAGAATTTTTGAGATTTTTACAAATGGTAGGGAATATTAGTAAATATGGTAATATAACATGTGTAAATATGTAATTTTATCTTAATTTAATTACTTAGTTTCATATTATATGCATTAATTAATAACTTAGCCATAACCCAACAAACTTTCTTTTTTAAAATTCAAAACTTATATACTTAAAATTTTGAATTTGCCTCTATTAATAATCAGATTTAAAATCTAATGGCGAAATTCATCGGCGGCCCCCTAAAGTTGGCACCAAATTTCACTTATACACCTCAACTAGGCTTTGTTCATTTTAGACACCTCAAGTAAGGCTCCGATGTGTCATTTTGACACTTTGTGCTGACTTGGTACATTACGTGTGCTGCACCCATTTTAAGTGCGTGAAAAACATTTTTTTCTTTAAATTTTTTTTTGTTCTTCTTCTTCTTCATTTCTGCCATCATTTCTTCTTCTTCTTCATTGCGTGTTTTTCTTTTACAAAACACAATCTTTCTCCATTTTCTTCAACACCCATTTGCCCAAAATCCATTAATTCCCCTCCCCCAATCTCTCCAGACGATTCAAGAATCGTTGATAGACTTGTTCACATATTCACTAAGCCTTTTCATTCATCAAAAAGCCAAGAACTTGATGAGTTGGGTTCAAAGATTACTACTTGTATTGTTGAAGTTGTTTTTAGAAATCTGAGAAATTGGAGAATAGCTCATTTATTTTTTAATTGGACTTTGAATTTTGTTATGGGTTCTTTAAGGTTTGAATTCTTTAACAATTTCAAAGAAAATAATTTTAGATTTGTATTAATCTTGCCGAAAAAAATGGAGGTTTGTCAGATTTTTTGATCCAATTGATTTATATTTTTGTTTGCCATTATAGCTCAATTTTTTCCTCTTTAGATGATATGGATAGCTTGGGTGGGTATTGGAGGAGAAGAAGATTTGGTGGGTTGGGGTTGGGGTTGGGGTGGATGGGGTTGGAGAAGATGACGGCGTGGTGAGTGAGGTTAATAGTTGTTAATTTTTATTTGTTAAAAAAATTATTATTTGGATTAAAAAATGTCACGTGTCATCAAATTATTGGTCATTTTTTTCTATTCAAAAACCATTATTTGATATATATATATATATATATATGTCACGTGTCTTTATTTAATTTGCTGTTTTTGACACATTAGGCGAATGCATTACACACACTTAATATATTTTGGTGATTGTCAAAAAAGTGTCAAAATGACACATCGGAGCCTTACTTGAGGTGTCTAAAATGAACAAAGCCTAGTTAAGGTGTTTAAGTGAAAGTTGATGCCAAATTTAGAGGAACACCGATAAATTTCGCCAAATCTAATATATAAATTTCTTAACATAAATGAGATTTAGGCGAAAACTATAGAATTACCAAACCTATAGTTGACACTATGAATTCGCGTCTATATATAAAAGTTAAACTCAATTGTTTTTCTCTTTTAATAAAACCTACTACTATACTATATAGTAGTTGAATAAACAAATAATTTCCACCCTCCTATTATTTTATACTTATATATTTATAAACTTTAGGGTGAGAGAAAGAAATGACTGCGTTTGTTTGAGTCTTTGTCCCCCCTCTCTCTCCTCCTTCTCCCCTTCCCTTTCTTTCCACTCAAAAACCAAATCTCCATAGTAAGCTCCTTCTTATTTTCTAAATCTCTTATTCAAATCTACACACAAAAAATATAGAAAAATAATCCCATTTTTAAAACCTTATATTAAACAAAACCAAAGAAAAAAAAACACATCTAGTAGTTTTTAATATTTGTTTCATTTGAAATTGTTTTTTATAGTTTTTTTTTTCTATTTCTTGTGTTTCTTGTACTTTTGAATGTTTTGGTCATGGCTGGTTTGGATTTAAGTACTACTTCTCGTTATATTCATCAACTTCACCACCCGGCTGACTTCAATCTACAAAGACATCCAGATGATGAAGCTAACAACAACCAATTTTCCGATGACCATCACCATGAGGATAACGGTCACCAAAATCAAGGTTAGAGAGAACACGCTTTTATTTACTTATTTTTTTAATGAATCAAGCTCCGACAATTTTTTTATTGATAATAGATGGTGATGGCCGGTGAGACTTAAATCTAAAAATTTGAACAATTAGATAAAACATATTTTTATTATTTAGTTATATCTTTGATTAGTACACCCTCTCTAGCCCATGCTCGCCTAATTCTTTTTCATGAATCAAACACATAAAGCTCTAGAAAAATAATAGGTGGTGTCTGGCGGTGAGACTTGACCCCAAGATCTTTTTTTTGTCTAAAACAATGTTAAATTATGTGATAAATTTCATTTAAAAATTTAAACGATTTGAGAGAGTCGACTTTTATTTACTTAGTTATATTTTTCATCAGCAACACACACCGATCACTTGGGGGCGCAACATGATAAGTGGTGATATTTGACCGGTCATTTCATATAAAAGTTCAAATGATAATTAGAGAGCTTATAATTTTTATTTACTTAATTATGTCTTCAATAATAATAGGTGATATCGTTGGACGGAGACCTAGAGGGCGGCCACCGGGGTCGAAAAACAAGCCAAAACCACCAGTAATAATCACTAGAGAAAGTGCAAACACATTGAGAGCACATATATTGGAGATTGGAAATGGATGTGATGTATTTGAGTGTGTTTCAACTTATGCTAGGAGAAGACAAAGAGGAATTTGTATACTAAGTGGTAGTGGGACAGTAACAAATGTTAGCATAAGACAACCTGCTGCAGCTGGTTCTGTAGTAACATTGCATGGAAGATTTGAAATTCTTTCCCTTTCTGGCTCATTCTTGCCTCCACCCGCTCCACCAGGTATGATACTGTGTGACCATCTCATCTAAAATAAATTAATCTGTTGGCAGAAAAAACTCTGTGGCGGAAGTTAAGTTCACGAAGGAGGTTCAATTGAATCCTCTTCATTGAAAAATTATATTATAGTAATAGGGTGAATTTGAGATGAAACTAAGTGCAATGAATAAGGTTTAGCTGAATTTTTCTTCGTCGGTCGGAAAATTATACTATAATAATAAGGTAAATTTTTTTCTTTTACGTTTGAATGTTCTTGAATCTCCTTGACGTAAGGAAGTAATTGCATCATGTCATGAAAAGTTTGAATCCTACATGTGACGACTTTATTATATTTTCTTGAATCCTTATAGTAGGATTCTTGGTTCATGAGTAAAATTCACGATTTTATTTACTTAGTTATGTCTTCAACAACTGTTGTTAGCTAACCTTACGATTGTCGTCTCTCATATAGCAAATAACTATTTTATTTACTTAATTATGACTTCAACAACATCCTCACCACATGCAATGAATTAGTCATGTAGTCATTTTGTCTCTATAATTGAAACACAATTTTATTTATTTACTTAGTTATGTCTTCAACAGGTGCGACGAGTTTGACAATATTCCTGGCTGGTGGACAAGGGCAAGTTGTTGGAGGAAGTGTAGTAGGGGAATTGATTGCTTCTGGACCAGTTATTGTTATAGCTTCATCCTTTACAAATGTTGCTTATGAGAGATTGCCATTAGAGGAAGATGAAGGACTTCAAATTCAACCACAAGTGTCACAAGTCTCTAGTGGCAATAATAATGGCCCTAATAGTGGTGGTGGTGGTGTTAATAATAACAATAATAGCCAATTCCCTGACCCTTCATCTGGATTTCCATTCTTTAATCTTCCTTTGAATATGCCTAATGGACAACTACCATTTGGAGTCTAATAGGTACATTTTCTTGAAGATTAGAGTATAATGAGTCGTGTTGGCTTCTGTAATCTGTGTGCATCATGACGTTGAATCACTTCATTTTCAAGAAGTAATTAATGTTGATTACCTCTTGAATTTGTGTGCATCATGGCATTCAATCACCATATCTTTGAGAAGTTGAAGTTGCGCGAAAATTCTTAATGTACTACCATGTTTGTCATAGTGATGAATGTAGTGATTGTTGGATTTTCCCCATTTATTTTTGGGGAATTTTTTTGTATTTTTTTTCTTCTTGTTTTGTTTCTTCTTGGTTTTGTAACTCTATGGAATTCTGAAAATAGTGATGATCATCTACTCTTAATGTTTTTTATGGAACTCTTTTTCTATAAAGAAGTGGTTTGAGAATGCAATATTCCTCAAATTAATCCACCTAACATATACTTGTGCTCATCTTACTTGTTATTTGATGTATGTTTCTTCTCAATTTTTTCTATTTTCTCTATTGTAGATTATTATATATAATAGCATAAAAGAAATTATTTGACTTTAGTCTAAGGAGATCTTGAATGGTAGACTTTTCCCTCTCTTGCATTTCTTTCAAGACTAGTAACCATACCAACCCCTCAATCCTAATTTTTATAATTTTCCATTATTTGGAGTTAATTTGACTAATTTTTGAAGTTAAATTAAATTAGATATATTAATTTAACATTTCAAAATTTAAATTTAAATATTCAAAAATTATATGAAAAATAATATAAGTTATAAGTATCCTCGTTTCAGTATGATGGAAAAATACGTTCTAAAATATTTGATCAATTTTATAATTTACATAATCTGAATCTCGAGAAACAAAAAGTGTAACATTAATTGAGATAGCTAGGGATTAACTATATATAGCAAAACTTAAAGATTAAATTGTATGCCAATAAGGGGTTTTACTACACTGGGGTTGTTCTTCTTTTTTGATTAAATAAAAAGTTCATGTGGTGGAGGTTCTATTAATAACATGTCTTACATTAATGTTTGAGCTGAATTTCTTGATTTTGCTACTACACTTTCTTGGGAATTTGATCCCCTACTGGTCAATTGCTGAAAACAATGCTTTTTTTTTTCTTCTCTCTCACCTAAATTGACCTTTAGAAAAATGGAAACACATGACAAGTTTTCAGTACTTGTCTTTCAAATATTTGTACCATCAATTATCAAATATTTGAAATATATATTACACAACAATTTAGTGTACAAAATATTCTGTATTAGTAAGGTCCGGAAAAGGATCATATCTTAAGTTGTGAAATGTGGAAAACCTAATTTAATATAAGGATTAATGATTACTTTTGAGGCTCAAATTTATAAGTTATAAATCACACAAACAAAACTTTATTGTTGCTTCAAGGCTTTCATTTGTTTGAAATAAATACTAGGAGTATTGGTTTTTTTAAGTAGACTTATGTTCTCAAGTTCTCTCTAATGCTTTCACTTGTACCCTCAAAAATGGTGGTAAAGTAGGAATTAAGTACTCATTTATTCTGAATTAAAGGTTTCAAGTTCGAGCTTGAAGTCATCTTTAGTACTTTACCCCCAAAATGAATTTTTTGACTCAAATTCAGTTAGTCATAC
Organism: Solanum dulcamara; assembly: GCF_947179165.1. Lineage (NCBI taxonomy): Eukaryota > Viridiplantae > Streptophyta > Magnoliopsida > Solanales > Solanaceae > Solanum > Solanum dulcamara. The sequence goes on along the minus strand of NC_077241.1, from coordinate 2,704,865 downwards.
CCCAAAATAAATATGAGAAATAAAAAAAAATATGCTTTCACTTTTGAACAGTTTTCTCAAATTTTCTTGATGAACAACATGAAATAGGATTTCAATTTTCATAATCATGAATACGTTTTGCTCTAAGGATTTCATTTTCTTGATGAACAACATGAATTAGGACAAGTTTTCATTTTCATTTTGTTGTGCATACCTTTTTCTGTGTCCAATTAATTTTAACTTAGTGGTTTCTTGCTTGCTCTTTCTTTATGTAATATTATGTATGTGGCACCATCCTCCTTATTCAAGTATGTAACTTTATATGTACCTTGAAAGGTTGTGATGGGATAAAATATCTCTTCATCATTGACTAGAGATCTCCGATTCAATATTGGAAATAAATTTCTTTTAGTAAGGAACACTTTCGTTCTTTAATGTCTCTTTCCACGTCGTGAATTTGAATTAAAGCAGGTGCTGAACACAGAGTGAAACACTAAAAAAAGCACTCCATTCGTCTCATTTTATGTAGCACTCTTTTATTTGAAATAATTTTTAAGGAAAAAAGGAAGACTTTTAAAATTTATGGTCTAAAATAACCTGTAGATATTTGTGTGGTTATAAATTATTTTATTAAGGATAAAAGACGAATTTTAAAGTTTAATCGTTTCTAATATAGTAATGTGATATTCTTTTTGGAACGAATAAAAAAGAAAGGATGCCATATAAATGAGACGAAGGGAGTAGTAATTATTTGGTAGGATGAGTTCTGTCTCCTTATACATCAATCAGTGTTCTTTTTCCCGCTCATAATTAACTAAAGGCGATATTTAAGATCTAGAGTCGGCGACTTCAGTATAATTATAAATTATACAATTGAATACACATAACTTTGTTGCTGTTAATACCAAACTTCTTTTTATAGTATAATTACTATTATTAAACTAAGTGATTCTATTTTGCCTACCATATTTTTCCATTAAAGAAGATTTCCTCTTAAATAGTGAACTTTACGACTTCAAGTTGCTTTATTCTCCACTAGTAATTGAGTTATATATATATATGGATAATAAAGAATACCAGCTATTTATATTTAAAAAAAGAACAAAAGGGATTCCTTAAATCCACATTAAATATATAGAATTTAGATTTTAATGTAGCGAGAGACTATGTATAAGTTGTTTTTACGATCAAGTTAGTTCAATTCTGATATAATAATCTGAAAAGTAGAGTGATGACTTGCTAAAATGATATGTTTAATTGCATCAATAATGTACAAATTCTTCGAACTATCAATACAAACACTAAAAAAATGAATTTTCAACGGATATTACCGTCAAAACACCGTGTGAAGTACTACCAAATTTCAATAGATTCCATCAGAAATTCACGATTTTTTAGTAATAAAATCTATAAACTATATTTTTAGAAAATATCTTTAAATGGAGAACTTAATGCACTTATGTATGCATGGAGAACTTATTAAAGTTATTCTTGTATATGATTCTTATATATAAATAATTTTTTGGCTTTATTATAAGTCTAATACAAAAAAATCAATATAACCTAAGGTGATATCTTATCTTTTCCCAATTTAACTATTATTTTGGTAAGTAGGGGTGTACATGGACCGGGCTAGTTCGGATTTTTTATAAACCAAACCAAACCATTTGTGTCGGGTTATTAAATCTATAAATCAAACCAAACCAATAAAAGTCGGGTTTTTCGATATCAATTTTTCTCGGGTTTTTCGGGTTTATTCGGGTTTTTCGGGTTTCTCAGGTTTTTTTGAGTTTTTTCGAATTTTTTCGGGTTTCTCATAGTATCTAATAAAAAGCACATAGCAGTGCTTCTTAAAAAGAGTTCTAGTACAAAATATCAACATATAAGATGGAGGCACAACACTGTTTGAAGTTTTAACTTTATAATATAACTTTATAAGATAAGTTTTTTTTTGTATATTATTTAGATGGGCTACTCAAGTCCAAATCTAAATGTAAGAAAGAAAACAAAAATTATGAAAAAAATTTAAAAAATATTTATAAATTACATTTTAATAAACATTTTTATGTATAACATAATTTAAAAATACTATATCTATAATCGGGTCGGTTTGGGTTCGGTTTGAATTTTTTTAGTTAAAACCAAACCAACCCTATAATGGTCGGGTTTTTTTTTCAAACACCAAACCACTAGTCGGGTTTTTTTTCCGGTTTGGTTCGATTTGTCGGTTTGGTGCGGTTTATCGGTTTGTCCTGTACAGCCCTATTGGTAAGTGTCAACACCCTTGTAGCATTTTTATCGATTAGTGTTGCCTTTGTATTCTCGTAAATTTTTCCTCATTTGAACCTTTCTCTTCACTTTTAAAATCATGACATACGATGTTAAATAAATGGATCTTATATATCAACGCCCATAAATGACAAATCATATAGAAATTGAATTGCTGAGTAAAAACAATGAACGCTCTCATAAAACTTTTACTAGTTAAGTTTACGATCTGAGATAAGCGGACTTGAACTACTAATAACATCCAACGCAGGGTAGTAATGTCGTCATATATAGGAATTAAAGGTGATCGGTTAAACATTCTTGATTAAAAAATTATATATTATATGAATTGTTAGTAATACAAGTCAAAAGCTATATTTTATACATATATATTAAATTTTAAATATTCTTATCGAAATTTCTAGCTTCACCACCGCTCCAAATTTGGTTCAATTTGGGGGTGGGTGTGGTACTAGTAGTTCTTGATTTCCAATGGTGAGTTGTTAGGACATAGATATCTTAACTTACCAACTAAAATTGAATTAAAAAAAAAAGGGATACATATATTATTTAAGGAAGACTTGAACTCAAGTTAAATAATTTTATTTTGTCTTTTTCTTGGCAAAATTAGTAAACTATCAAACAAGTTGTCAATACAAAATTAAACTCAAATTATATAGTCCAAATAAACTATAGAGCTGACCAAAAACACGTCTTGTAGTGATTTATAAATTAAATTAAACCTCTATGCTTATGATTCTTTAAAGGAATAGAGTAATGATAACTATTTTATGTCCAATAAAAATAATTATGATATGATTAATGACAACTTACTCAACTCCAACGACATTTTTTGCACAAATGTTTGGTAATAGATTATTTATATTATGAAGAAAATAGCTTATGACAACATGTGTAAATATTAAGGGATCGTCTGATTCACCAACAACGTGAAAATTTAAATAGTCAACCAATTGAGCTACTAAAATTCTTCGAATTTAAATATTTTAAGTTGTTAATTATAATAAATTTAACATAATTTTTAAATATATTGAACAAAGTCACTACAAGCACACAACTCAAACAGACACGTCGTCCATCCGTCGTGTGATTGTAGCCTCTTATATATAAGAGTAACAAGTTCCAAACTTGAAAATCTAAGATAAATGCCAAGGCAAAGAACCCAAAAACAAACATAAGTGGACTTTCAACTTTATTTTATTGGCCCCAATTACTTATTTGTTGGGCTTCCCATTATTTTGGCCCCAAAAATAACTTACTAACATTACTGGTCTGTTCCCACATTGTCACACCAACATTGCTGACTTTTACCCGTCCAAAAAATGAAGCAGGTAAATGCACAATATATGTATAATCAGTAGGAAAAATTACCTAAATATACAACTTATTTTATCATATATTTTAAAATTTTCTATCATTTGAAAAATTTATAAAAGTCCCTACTCTATCCTATTTTCGGATACATCACTTTACGTGATGTATTGGTCGGATACATTACTTTACGCGATGTATTGATCGGATGCATCACTTTTTACGTGATGTATCCAGACGTATGTGATGTATCGGAACGTTGAGTGATGTATCCGAAACAGAGACACGATGTATCAAGACGTTTTGGGATCTATTTGGATTCCATCAAATTTAAGAGATTTTTGTAATTTAGAAAAAAGTAAGGATAAGATGTAATTAATTCTTAACACTATGAGATTTGTGTAATCCCTTCAAACAAATATACTAATTGATTATTCTTTCATTCTTAACTAGATATCTCTGGGCTCATATGCTGGAAAATGGATTCCACTTTGTATCCGAATTATTATTATAGTCACTTTTAGCAACCTGTAAAATGAAGTCATTTTGATCAAAAGGGAATTTTCAGAAGTGACATACATATAGAAATATTTATCCTTGAATTGATCTAGGAAGTAAGAAAAAAACAAGATTTATATATATATAGTAACAATCAAATGATATTCAATCCATTTCGTCGAATCAGAAACTCGTATTTTTTAACCTATATTACTTGGACTCTTTAAAAATATAATTGTGCTTATGTCAAATCCTCTAATAATGCACCACTTTTAAAGAATATGATATTTAAATAGTCCGAGCGACATAACTTTTAACTATCTTGGTCATAGAAGTCAATGATCTCTTTGAGATTGAGTTGAAACAAAAAAGAATAATCATTTGCCATCAACCACAACATATGCTCAAACAATATAGCATCCACATCAACAAAAATCACTTTGTTTTCCTTATTCTCATTCACTTTCCTTCTATCTCCCTTCTTCCTAACCATTTCAAACAAAGTCCTAAAAGGGCTTTCTTCCAACACAAATGCATCCACCAAAAATTCCCTCCTCTCTTTTCCGACCACCACTGTCACCTGATCAGTATTTGTATCTCCATAACCATTTTTTGAGAGTGGTTGGTAACCTAATTGGATCGAGGAACGCCTTTTCAAGATTGATACAGGGAGAAGTATGCAATCCATAATATGCCCTTTTGAATCTGGACTCAAAAAAATGTATGTCTAGCTAACTACTTTGTCTTATGAAGTTTCTTGAACTTTTCTTGAAGGTGTTAGACTTGGTTATATAGTTGTTATTTGACTTGTTGTTTGATGAATATATATATAAAAAAATACTATGTTTGGTAGGAACTAATTTGGAATAATAATTTATGTAGATTAACTTCAATGGTAAAAATTTGATGGAAATTGAACCGTTTGAGTGGAGAATATGGTAGAATTTGGAAAGTGACAAACAATTTGACAAATAGTAAGGCCCATGGAGGAGGCAATTTGGGACTCTCAATTTAACATGAATTGTTTAATTGCTTAAATATTTGGACGCAACTTTTTTTTTATGAGCCAAACACATATAAATATAATATCGAAGTTTAGAGCATAATTTACGAGTTTATAAGAAACTAGTACCTTTTGCCTTCCTAGACCCTCTATGTATATTAAGTGCCACGTTGCATTTACATGACCATCTTTACCTAAAATTTGGTTCGTTAGAGACGACACATTTTTACTTAATTATGTGTTTGACGTTTAATATGTTACAAGCCCTTTTAAGTAATATAGTAGTTTTTTTCACCATACAATAATGTTTCTTTCCCCCCATAAAAATGGTGAGAAGTTTGGCTAAAATAAACTTGAGTGTAATGCATTATCACCCACAAAGAAGTGGATATATACTTTGGAGGGTAGATTTTCATAAACTTTAATTTATCAGTTTCTTATACTCTAACTAATTAATTTTTAGGCCAATTAGCAATTGCAAAGAGTTGAGTTTCAACTAAATTAAACACTACGAAATTTCACTTTAATTCAGTCTCAATTAATTGGTACACATGAATGTTCACTGGCAGAGCCATTTTTGTTCAAGGTTGCTTTGTCCTTGTTTCCAAAATCATCCATTGATCTAACTTTTTCCTTTCATCACTAGAGGGTGAATCAATGTCTTTCGAGATTTATGCCCTCCAGTTTTGGATGTGGATAAGTAGACATTTAAATTTGTATAAAATTAAATAAGTAGACACATGCGTTCTACGTGGCATAATAAATATATGATGCCACGTAGGACGCATATGTCTATTTTTCTTTTAACTTTATACAAATTTGTGCACACCCAAAATTGGAAGGCATAAATATAAACTGAACCGAAGTTAAATGGCCCATTTAACTATTATGCCTTTTCTAAGTGCTAGCTGCATTCTATAACAGTCCTTCCTATGTCCTCTTTCAAGACCTTGACTTAGAATATCAGTATGATGTTGCACTAAACATGTCCTGCTTTTTTTGCACTTTTCTCTTGACCTCCATGTTCTCAATCTGGAGGGCTCCAGTATCCCCTCCTTACAGATTTAATCAAAGGGGAGCCGTGGAGTAATGAGAAAGTTGTTTCTGTGTGATATATATTATCAAATTATTCATTGATTAACATACATGGAAAATTGAGAAAATAACTTAATTTCTAATGAGTGACTCCTATCTATTAAAAAATAACGTGGATCATGGTAAGACTATACGTATTGTTCCCTCAGGGGCTTTTGGTTAATTTTTTCTGAAATTTTTACGATACCCTTCTAGGTACCAGGGAAGAAGTATGTGTAGCATCGGCATGATCCACGACATATTTATAACATTTAGGATCACTCAACCGGAATTAGCCGATTTTCTCATTTTTTGTGTGTGCCCATGAATATTTTGGTGGTATGGCTATCAGTCAATTTTTTTCTGGAACCTTTATGGAATTCTTTCAGGGAAGCAGTACATGTAGCCTCGGCGTGATTTACGATATATTTATAACATTTAGGGACTACTCAAGCGGAATTAGGCGATTTTCTCATTTTTCGTGTGTGTTAGCCATGGATGTTTTGGTGGTATGTTTAAGGTCAATTTTTATACGAAATCTTTACGAGACCCTCTGTAAGTACTCGGGGGAGCTATACGTGTAGCCTCGGTTCAATCCACGACATATTTATATGCTAATTTAGGAGTCACTCAAGTGAAATTAAGTGACTTTCTCTTCTTTTTTTTTCGTGTGTTAGCCCATGAATATTTGGTGGTATGGCTTCCGGACTACTTTTTTTCGAAACCTTCACGGGACCCTCCGTAAGTACCCCGGGGAGTAGTACGTGTAGCATCGGCATGATCCACGATATATTTATAGCATTTAGGGGCCACTCAAGCGAAATTAGGTGATTTTCTCATTTTTTTCGTGAGTGTTAGCCCATAAATATTTTGGTGGTATGGCTCTCTGTCAATTTTTTTTCGAAACCTTTACGGAACCTTTCATAAGTACCATGGGGAGAAGTACGTGTAGCGTCGTCACGATCCACAATATATTTGTAGCATTTAGGGACCAATCAAGCGGAATTAGACGATTTTTTCATTTTTCGCGTGTGTTAGCCCATGAATATTTTGGTGGTAGACTTCCTCTCAATTTTTCCAAACCTTTACGGTACCCTCCATAAATATCTGGGTGAGAAGTACGTGTGGATTCAGCACGATCCACATCATATTTATAGCATTTGGGGGCAGCTCAAGCGGAATAAGCTGATTTTTTTTATTTTTCGTGTGTGTTAGCCCATGATTATTTTGGTGGTATGACTTTCGGTCAATTTTTATCAAACCTTTACGGGACCCTTCATAAATATCCGGGGGAGAAGTATGTGTAGCCTCGGCACGATCCACATCATATTTATAGCATTTAGGGGCAGCTCAAGCAGAATAAGCCAATTTTTTTTATTTTTCGTGTGTATTAGCTCATGAATATTTTGGTGGTATGACTTTCGGTCAATTTTTATCCAAAACTTTTACGGGACCCTCCGTAAATGCTATGAAAATGGCGTGAATCACACCGAGACTACACATAGTGTTCCCCCAGGTTGTTATGGAGGTTCATGTAAAGGTTTTCCAAAAACAATAGACTGAAAGTCATATCACTATAAAATTCATGGGCTAACACATGAAAAACTGAGAAAATCGTCTAATTCTTGCTAAGTGACTCCTAAATACTAAGGAAACAGTGTGGATTATGGTCAGGCTATACATATTGTTCTCTCAGATCATTACGGAGGGTCCTATAAAGGTTTTGGAAAAAAAGTGTTTGAAAATCATATCCACAAAAAATTCGTTGACTAACATACACGAAAAACTTAGAAAATCGCCTAATTCCTATTGAGTGGTCGTATCATGCCGAGGCTATACATATTGTTTCTGGTAATGGGTTCAAGCTGTGAAACTAGCTACTAATGCTTGCATTAAGGTAGATTGTCTACGTCACACTCTTTGGAATGTGGTCCTTCCATGAACATGTTGTATTATAAAAGGTTAAGTTTTGTATTATTAGCACCTTCTTTCTCCACAGATATGAAACAGTCACCATCCACAGTGTAGTTTAATAACAAGAAAGGAGCGCGTAAAATATATTACTATCACTATTTTCCATAAGTATCTTCACCTAATTGTTTTTAACCTTTGAATTATGTAAGTTACTCTGTTCATAATACATAATTCTTCCATTTCCTCCCTCTTCGTCGTAGCGATTTTCAATCGTTAATGAAATCCATCTGACGTTTATCTACCAACTTGTGCATCACCTTTTTCAATCTTTCAGTCAAAAGCATATATAGAAAAGTGGGGATTCATATAGTCAATTCCAACTTGTTTGCAACTGACGTAGTTACTTGTAGAGAAATTGGAAACAAAACAACAGTAATCAATTAGCTAGATGCTAAAGGGAATTGGAGAAGATGGAAATGTGGCCTCCTTGTCTGAAGGGAGATGCATGTGGGGATGGGGGACTTGGAGGATGAAAAAGATATGATTAATGTGAAATGCTACTTGTAGAATTTATTTTTATTACGAAAGTCATTTTTTTAGAAAAAATATTTTCCAAAAATGTTGACCAACTGAATATAAAAAAATTGGAAAACATTTTCCTCCGTACGCAACACACCCCTTGATTTGCAAGTTTTTGCTCCAACTTGGAGTTCATAAATTTCAGTCAATAACTTAACAAAGCTAAATAAAAAGAGGACAAACTCATAATAAGAAAGAAAGCACTATTATGGCAACAAGGAGAAATTGCATTAAGACCTAATCCAGAAGAAAGTTTGCTAATATAATTGCATTGGTTTGTCAATTTGAGAATAAACAAATCTGCCCTAACATATACTACGACTAAAATTGAAAGCAAGCTGAAGTCAAGAACTAAACCTAAGGCCTAAAATCTGCCCCATTCGGATTTGCGATCAGTGGCGGGAATCAAGAAATCGAAGGAAGCTTTTTCACATTGCTTGACCCCAGTACGTTGGGATACCGTGCATTGGTTGAGCAGAATTATGCATAGGTTGAGCAGTATTACCAAAAGGTCCTCGTTCGTGACTGAGAGGGCTACCACCGTTCTCATCAGCTGAGTCACTTGAGGCACCCGGGGAAGGAGAGCTCGCCTCAGTGACCGGAGCACAAAAATTCAACATATTGGGAGGTGGAGTTGAAGATGGTGCCTCAGACATAGGCTTTTCCTTTTCTGGAATGAAGCTACCCACAACCAGCTGGTAGAAAAATGAAAACCGTTAGCAAGTACACAATATGCACTCAAACATCAGGGCAAGGATGGCCCAAGGCTTTGGTCTAGTGAGTAAAAAGCAGTACACAATGTGCAAGTTACGCACACATCAGGGTTCGAAGTTTGAACCCTATTGCAAAAACCTACTACTTAAGAGAAGGATAGAGAGGTGGGCCCATTTATCCACTGAGTTTCGAGCCATGCGCTACTGGTCTATCCAAAAGGAAGAGAAAAAAAGAAGCATGAATGCAAGGACAGAAGTAGTTAGAATAACACCTGTACCGGAGAGGCAGCCTTGAGACTTCCAGCAACAACTCCGCCCAAAACTCTACCATCTGGCCCAGATAGTGACACGCTAAGACCACCTGTTCTGCTACGGTTACCATTTTTTTCTGACAGCAAGAAAGACCCCGATAACGAGATGATGTTAAATTGACCCTGCATATAAAGAAAAACACCATGCTCGATGACCAATGCCAAATAAGTATGCTGGAAGACAATCAGTGTACACACAATGATCACCTTTATCAAAATCAAGCATTAGTATACAGAAGAAACTTCACAAGTTTTCCAATAGATGTGATTGGCACCCGACTCGGACAGACCATCAACAGGGGCGAAGCTAGAAGCTCATACGGGGTCGGCCGAACCCAGTAGCTATTGCTCAAACAGTGTATTTGTGTTAAGAAATCTATTAAATCTATTAAATACTAAGTTTAGAACCCAATTATTAACACTTGAAATCATCATTCTAAAAAAGTGATAAATAGTATGGTGATAATTTGGGTAGGAAACACAAACACCAGTATGAAAATTTACGTAGGAAACACAAACGCCGGTATGAAACTGTTGATTCTTTAAAAGGTAACAGAAAAAAATAAGCTAGAGGAAGTATATCTAAAAGGATATACTCTACTGAATTTTTTCTCTAATGTTAAAAGCAACTGATACGTGAGTATACATCTAAATAAATGCCGAAAAATACAAGTTCCAGATCACACAGCCAGCAAACATCAGTAAAAAGACTGCAACATATACATAGACTAACTAAGCATAAGCTACCCCACACATGCCTAAGCATAAAGGCAACAGAAAGCGTAAGTGTCTTTAAGCCGAAACTCATACAGACCTCATACGTCACAGTGCCACCACCTATTATAGACTGCCGGAGGGTGACATTACATACGACTCCAGTGCCAGATAGAATACAAACTGCCCGTGGTCCTTGCAGTGAGAAAGTCATTACCTTATTTGCAATGTCCTGTGGCCAAGGTAACAAATTTGCATCATTTAGTAAAGTCAACCAAGAAATTCACAAGATTAGGACTTCAATTCAAGTAAGCCTTAAACAAGAACTTTGATTATGGGTAAGATACAAATATTACGTACTAGTTACATTAGACTTCTCATTTTTAATAAATGAAGTTGTGAGCCCCACAAAATCTGTCATGATTCACTGCTTTTTCTGTCATGATTCACTGCCCCACAAAATTTCTGTATCGACACAAGTCATTCACCTTCCTCCTCCAGTAACCCTACATCAACCACCCACCCCCACCCCCACCCCCACCCCACCCCACCACTATATCCCATGATGCCACTCTGGCAGACTCGCAATTTGCATTTTGTTTTAAAAAACAACCCTTTATCGGATCACCAATCAAATCCTAATTCTATCGACTTCTCAGAGAATCAGAAATTAATATCCATACCCAGACGGCCCTAACTGTACTCCTCTTGTCGCAGGCTTCATCAAACGCCTCAAATTGAAGAATGCACTGAGCATTAGAATAAGGGAATGAGAAGAGTTCTGGACAATGTTTAAATTAGCAAAGCATAGGGACCAGAAAAAGAAAGACAGATAGAGGGGGTTTAGGTGCAGAAAGCTACAGGAGGAAAGGCAAATAAAGAACTTGTGGAGGAAATTTGTAGGAAACACCTCTACCCGTAAAAATTGATAAGACTTGCACAGCTGAAGACAGATAAAGAAAGCCTTCATAATGCAGTAACTGAAGATAATAAACAACTGATGCAACAAATATGCAATCTGTATATGCTAGAACCTTTAGTAAGTACAAAACTAGGTGCATGGGTTTTTTGAAAAATAACTTTTCAATGCCAAAAGACAATTCCATAGCCCACTTTACTCCTAGCAACTCAATCACCAAGATACTAAGCCAACTCTGACAACATCTGATCAAAAAACTGAAAAGTATATCCTCCAAGTAATTGATTAAAATGTTTGAGATGAAAAATAGCATAGGTTTCCTAAAACATAAGGAGGCCAAGGAAAAACAAAAATCAAATGCAACTTAAAATAGATTTTGAGATGGAAGGACCAGGATCCAGCCTAAGCAAATAAAAGTATGAAGAATAATGATGATTGGAAGGAACACACAAACAAAACTCTGATGCGTCTCATGAATTGACAATGGTAATTATTGATGTATCAACCAAGACAAATAAAGGAAGCCAACAAAAAAGTACATACAGAAATAAACTAATTTCTTCCTTTTTCTCTCGTAAGAAATTCGAAACTCGAGCCTGTTCTAGAACAACAATATACAACATTTGTAAAAAGGTTAATCAAAATTTTGTAAATCATGCTATGAAAAATGCATGCTTTAGCCCAAAGATCAATAAGAAAAATAAATTTTACCTCCCCGGTGTGCACAGGGATTATGTGTGGCGTAAATCCAAATCCAACTGCACCTGCCAACCATCAAGAAACCCAATATTACTATGATGCAGGTGCTAAATTGGTAAACACCGATAAAGAACAATTATTTGGGACTTTTCACTTCCCAAGATTCAAACTAAGCGAACTTTGACTACCATCTTAAAATATTTTCATTCACCCTTTTCCTACAAGAATTGCAACTTATAGTACTTCTTGATGTATCCAAATAGCTAAACTTCAATTTTTAAAAATTAAACTAATCTCATATATCTGGCCCCTAAAGTTAGTCAACCTGATCTGATAAGCAACCAGTGCTAAACAAATTGGGACATAAGAGAAAGTTAAGGAAACAAAAAGGGAACCCAATACTACTATGATGAAGGATTCAAACTACGTAAACTTCGGATTAGAAGCTAGATTCATAATCCCAAATTTAGAAGCTAGATACATAATTGAAGCAATAATGAAACACATACACCTAAAGCTTCTACTTGTTTCTTAATTATTTAAGTTATCAATCTAATCAAGTTAAATTCTTTACTTTATGAATGTATATAAGTTAACTCCCCAAATTAGAAGCTAGATACATAATTAAAGAAATAATGACGACAAATATACCTAAAGCTTCTACTTGTTTCTTAATTATTTAAGTTATCAATGTATATACGTTAAATTCTTTATGTTATCAATGTATATAAGTTAACTCCTTCCCAAATTAGAAGCTAGATACATAATCATATATACTTAAAGCTTCTACTTGATTCTTAATTCTTTGCATTATCCATGTATATAAGTTAACTCCTTCCCAAATTAAAAGGCTAGATACATAATCATATATACCTAAAGCTTCTACTTGCTTCTTAATTCTTTGCATTATCCATGTATATAAGTTAACTCCTTCCCAAATTAAAAAGCTAGATACATAATCATATATACCTAAAGCTTCTACTTGCTTCTTAATTCTTTGCATTATCAGTGTATATAAGCTAAATCCTTCCAAAATTAGAAAGCTAGATACATATTTGAATCAACAATGAAGACACATATATACCTAAAGCTTCTTGCTTTTGCTTCTTTCCGGAGCCCGGGGGCCTCCCACGACCCTTCTTAGAGGGGTTTTCGGAAGAAGAAGCCCCATTAACACCACCACCGCCAGAATCAGCATGATTCACCGGAATTTGTGCAATTGGAGTAGGAGAATGACCCAAACCGTTGTTACCATCAGCAGAATACTTCCTCGGCCGACCTCTCTTCTTCTTAGCCCCAGCCCCAGCCCCAGCAGCAGAAGCAGCAGCAGCAACAGATGATCCGTCAGAATGATCGAGAAAATTGGGTTTTGGGTTTTGCCCAGAAACTGAATTGAAAGGAAATTGAAGGTTATGTTGTTGTTGGGGTTGCTGAAAAATGGCATTTGTGGGTAAAATGTAGGAGTTTGGTTGTTCTTGTTGGTGGAGTTGGGTTTGGGGTTGGGATTGAGGTGGTGGTGGGGTTGGTGGTGCCGCCATTATTCCATGGCTATGTGGGGGTAGGGGTGGTGGTAGAAATTGGGGTGGGTGGTGTACTAATGGTGATTCTTGAGAATCCATAAGAGAGCAAAGAATTCACTGTAAAAAAAAAAGAAGAAAAGAAGAAGAAGAAGGTGTTTTCACTGTGCTAAAGAAAAAGGAGAAAGGGGAAAAAAAGAGAGTTTGATATGTTTTGCAAATTTAGGGTTTTATTAATTAGTTTAGGTTTTATATATTTAAAGCAAGAGTTTGAATATATATATTTTGATTTCAAATTTTGAAAAATTATTTTGAAGTTTCTGCAAGAATTACTTCTGTTTCGAGTGATATTTAATTTTAACCCTTTAAATCGGTTTTATAGCTCTTGCTAGAGTTTGAATATATATTTTGAAATTTTCTAAAGGCTTTTAAAAATTCACAATTATTTTTTTTGATAATTGTGATGTTTGGATCAACTTTCACACAATTCGATTAATTTTATGAGATGTCTGTCGTTAAAAATAAATAAAAGTTTTCCTTTCCCCTATTTTTGGTGATATTTCATTTTTACCCTTCAAATCGTTTTTTCTTTACCTTTGTTAGAGTTTGACCATATATTTGAATCAGATTTTAAAAATCATATCTGTAAAATATTTTCAAGTTTTGCACAAATCGACCCTATTTCGGATGATATTTAACATTTACCCCTCAAATTGATTTTTGCTTTGGCTTCTCATTTAATGAAAATTTATGGGTCAAAATACCCTTAACATGACCTAATTTTGCAAGGCAATGACTTAAAAAACTTTTGTCTTGTAGCAAAAGTTGTGTAGTATCTTATTTGCAAGACATAAGTTTAGAGAACTTTTTATTAAATTTGTAGGAATTAAGTTATGACTTGTGAGATATAATATGTGGGTTGTGAACTTCTTATCACATTTAATAATAACAAATACCCAGTGTAGTCCTAGAAAGTGGGCGTTGAATAGGATAGAGTATGCCAAAAATCCTACCCCTACCTCAGTGCTAGAAAGATTGTTTCCGACTGACCCTCGATTCAAGAAAAAACAGTTCAAAAATAAATAAAGAAAGTACAAAAAACAAAAAAATCAAATATTAACTGTACAAAAACTACAACAAAATAAGATGATAGTCGAGGTACAAAGAATCAACAAATAGTAACAAGAAACTACACAAACAATATCTGACTACTAATATGAACATACAACAAGACAACACACTGCTACCTATTAACAAAATTGTGTCCTCCGTACCCTTTTATTTATGGTCATATCTTCAATAAACTGAAACTGCGTCATGTTCTATCTACGTGCCAATACTTCTTCGGTTTACCTATACCACTTGTGAAATCATCTATAACCAGCTTTTCACACCTTCACACTGGCATTCATCATATATGTTGTCATCCATTAAAATCACTCCCACCTTACCTCGTATATCTTCATTCTAATTATATCTCTCCTAATATGTACACATATTCATTGCAACGTACATCTTCATTTCTCCAACTTTAATTTCATTTTTTGAACGCGAGAGTACTAGACTAACAAAAATTCCACCACATGCAACATAATTAGTCTAAATATCACTTTGCAAAAATTGTCTTTAAATTTTGATAGAGCCTTCTTTATCACACAAGACTAAAGTATTCATTTTCGGGGGGAACTCATTCAATATCTCTTTATTGTGGCTATTGTTTTCTACAAACATGTTATAGCCATTGAAGAACCTTCTTCCTTTATTAATTTGTGGTGAGATGGATAAGATTCTTTTATATTTTTAATGAGAAATTTTTAGGTTTAAGCTCTCACATAAAAAAAAAATTGTTAAAGAACACTTCTTTCTTAAATAAATCTTATATGATAAGAACATAAATTAATCAGGATCCTAATATAATCGAAACTGGATAAGAAACCAAAATGAAAAAACTTCACGTCTCCCTCATTGACTTCAATTTAATAGGACCATCATAATTAGGATGAGCTCTCCTACTTTAGGTGCGTGGTACGTACTTATCCTACTAACCCATCCCCACCAATTCTTTGGTTGATTAATTATACTGTTGATTGGTGTAACCGACATTAAGATTGAAAGTTAGGTTTATGTTTCCTCTTTGTTTTAGTACAGTTAATATAGGAAAAATTATCTAACTGTGCAACATTTTTTATCATATTCGTTTAAAAAAAATTATCATTTGAAAAAATTATAAAAATCTCTATTTTCCTCACCTTGTCTTCTATTCTCAGATATATCATTATTACTCTTCCCACTTTATGTGTTTCTTCACCAATTTCACGTCCAAAATCACACATGTATTAGCAATTACCTCCAACTCACCATTTTTGAATTACAACAATATTATCCTAGTCTTCATTGATTTCAAGTTCTAAAAAAGATAGAACGCTTTCTTCATCAATTTTTTTTCCTTTCAATAGTTCATATTTTTTATTATTTTTTTTCCAATTTTAGGTTGTTCATGTGCAATTTTCTAATACATATGAATTTTGTTCCATTGTTTGGTATTAGTCTTACCTAATTAGTTACACAAACTAAAGATATAGTCCCTCGTATTTTTTATTCGGATGATGATAATTTTCATGAAAATAGATTCAAACTACGGAACGATCCATTAATCATGAAGAAATTGCAAGAGGAGAAGTCAAAGAAAAATGCATATTCGAGTTCTAAATCGCCTGTTGAAAAAGTGTCCAAAAGAAGGGGGGAAGTCGAATATGTCACTACATTGTACCCTTATTATGGACAATGTATCGGGTTCAAAATAACATTTTTGATACATAACCCTATTTTATTGAAACATCGATTAGTATGAATCTGTTTCATTATATATGTATTTGATACATGAATACTATAAATTGTCTATTTTATTATGTATCAGTTGTTGCTATGTATCTGCAGTCTTATTCAACTTAGAATACTATGTATATGTACACATTACCAAATCATATTCTTGATACATAAACCCTATTATTTTATAACTAAAGCAGTGTGTATCAAATTCATTAGTATGTATATGATACATAAAAATGCCAAATTTATCTATTTTACTATGTATCATACATTCCTTTGATGCAACGTCTAGTGTCATTGTCTGTGTCGAAGGTGCAAAAAAGCACATGCTCTTATTATGGTTGAATCAAAAATCAATGATTCGTGTTATTTATCAGAATTGGAAGTGACAAATTACATAACTGATACAAACAATGCAGAAGTGAAGGAGAAACAATTGTATAAGGATACTTTCATACTCCAAGCGCAGTCCTCTGAGTAACATTTTAAGACATGGCTGCACAATTTGTTTAACTCTTTATTATATGTATCAGATACATATTAAACCACCACTGTGTTATGCATCACTCACAAAAAATGCTATTGAGAGCAATTACATATATAATGTATCTTTTATAAGCTACAATATTTCTCAAACATAATAAGATACATAAATAGTAATGTATCATGCCCATTGTTTGGCTATGAACATAAATACAAATTTATACTACATGTATCTAATACATAAAAACTATCACATAGTAATGTGTTGATCTCGAATCAAACACCTTATGGGCTACATTACTTATTTGATATATATATATCGGATACATATAAAACCACCACTATGTTATGTATCACTCACAAAAAAATTGCTATTGAGAACAATTACATTTATAATGATACCTTTGTACAAATAGGCTATAACTTTAATGAAAAACTTTTATTCTTAATTAATAAGGGTTATGGTGAGATGAATATGATCTCTCACCTCTAATTAATCAGATGTTTCAGATTTGAACCAAAAAAATAACTCATGTTAAAGGGTGTTTTTCTCTTAAATAGGGAAAACTCAAATACATCAGTGTCCTAAGTCAAATTCAAATGGAGGCCTTAAATTTTAACTTTTTTTTTAATAAAATTTATTATAGACAATTCATTTAATCTTTTTTGAGACATAATATTCTAGATATATCAAACTTGTATTAATTATTTCCTCTTACATGAAAAGCTTTTATTTTTTACAAATAATACTCAATATATTTTTTAAAAATAATACTTATAACTAGTTATTGCTTTTAAATATAATGTTCTTCAAATTTGGGGCCTAAGGCAACCGCCTCATGCAATGTATATTCGATGGGTCTTATGCATTGCAAATTTAAATTAATTAAGTCATCTCTGAGTCATGATTAAGATATAAAACATCGAGTGAGAAATTCAAAAAAAAGACTTCACAAGTCTCCCTTATTTACTTGGGAAAAGCTTAAATATGTCATCAACCTTTGAGAAAATATTCATTTGTGTCATCCTTTAATAGTTTGGCTCAATCATACCACTATCGTTATAGAAAGGGTCCGTTCATGCCATTATTTTTTAAACGGACAGGTTTGATAATTTTGCAAAAACCATTATTTCCACATGGCCTCTTATTAGAGCTCCGCATAGGAATGTTCAAAACTGAACCGTAATCGATAAGTCAATCGCAAAATTGGCTTATTGACTTATTGGTATTGGGTTATCGAACAACAAAATGATTGGGGAACGAATTAAAATTTTATAATTAATGGCTTATTGGTGTGGAGGCGGATTATTCAATTTTCTTATTGGGTAAACCGTTAACCCGTTAGGACTTACCATACTTACACTTTTATTTTAGGTATATTAGCCTCATTTAATATTTTACCATAATATATAAGAGTAATTATATATTTTTCTTTTGTTAGTCCTAGCTCCGAAAGGCTAAAGCTATAAAGACAGGAAAACTTATTTACCTTTTTATAAATATACATTTTCTCTTCAAGAATAGAGAACAAGTCAGCAAACTCAAAAAAACATAAAAATTTAAAAGATGTAAAGGCATAAATTAAAGATGCTCCTGGCTCATTGCATTTAAAATAGTGAAAAGAAATCATTTCTTTTGTTGCGTTCATCGGAAAAAATACACCATAAAAATTAATTAGAGGTTAGCCGATACACCACCTGATACCCGTCCGATAATTGTTAATCCGTTACCGAACAAACCGATATCTTATAGGTTGGCCAGCGGATTAGCTAGTAAATTTAAAAATCAATATTCAATAGGCCAAATCGTTAAGTGAAATTATCCGACCGATATGCAGCTCTAGGTCCACATAACTAGAATTAAATTAGTCATAAAAAAATCAATTATACTATCAGACTTTGAAAAAAATGTTCATATATATCGTAGAGCTCAACTGTGCCACTTAGCTACTGAAAGAACCCGTTTGTGCTATTTTTTAACAGTCTGATGATTTTGTAAAACCATTATTTTCACTTGACCCTCTTATTAGAGGTCCACATGCCAAAATTAAACCGATCTAATTTAGTTAAATTTGAAATTAAAATCTGACCCATTAACACCAAACCAACCCATCTTAACCCATTTCCCTTTATTTCTCTCCCAGACCCTTAGATCGATCAATTACCATTTAACAAAACTTCTAAGAAGTCTTTGAGGAAAAATAAATGGTTTACCATGGTCTACTATAGCAAAATAAAACTTCTGTATGTTCTACTTTGACCAAGAAACTTTTGGATATATTCAAAAATAAACACAACAAGGAGTGATTGCATCAAGACCTAATCAAGAATAAAGTTTGCAATTATAATTGGATTGTCAATTTACCTAACATAAACTACCACCTTGTTTGGATGGTTGTTACCTGTTGTATTGTATTGTATTGTTAGTTTAAATACAATGTTTGTTTTGGTTGTTACTTAAATTCTGTTGTATTGTAACGTTAAACGATCGATTTTATGTAACGATCGATTAGGTGTGTTGTCGTCGTTACCTTAATATTTTCTTCTCATTTTGTCTTTATTTATTATTTAATAATTATATTTCATCTTTTATCCTACCTTTTCACAGTAACTCTATCCTGTACCATACTTTTCTTTTAAGTTTTATCATTCAAATCATGGATGTATGATATTATATATGTAACGACGGAGAAAGATACAATCTATCCAAACACTGTATTTATTAAAACAATACAATACGATACATTATGAAATAATATGTATAACAACCATCCAAATAAAGTGTAAGACTAAAATTGTAAGAAAGCTTAAGTCAAGAACTTCATCCAACGCCCAAATTCTGCCCAAATGAACATATTTGTATCATTTTGTAAAGTTAACTGAAAAATTCACAAGAATGGGAATTCAACTCAAGTCAGCCTTAAACAATAAGTTTGATTAATTATGGGTAAGATAAAAATGTTAGAATTTTCAGTTTTAAGAAATGAAGCCAACAAAGAAAAAAGCTTGGCTTGTGATTAAGAAAGGACCAAAACCCATCTCAGAAAATGATTCAAAAGGAACTAATTTTAGAGCTACTATCAGTTTACTTAATTGTGCAGTACTAGTGAAGAATACAACAAAATCTCCACATGTGATACCGCCAAGGAAGTGTGGGACAAACTTCAAATCACTTATGAAGGAACTTCAATTGTTGAAAACCAGATCATATCAAGCCTGATTTTCCTGAGCTCAAGAAAAAAGAATTAACGGAGACACAACAATTCAAAGACACTTAAAGCATGGAGTGATGAAGATGCATCTAACGAAGAACAAGGAGAAACTACAAACATATGTTTTATTGGAATAGATGAATTAAGTGAATTGTTCTAACTATATGCTTCTCTTGATTTGGTCACAGACGATCTTCAAAAATTGATTGATAAATATAACAAATTTGCCAAATAAAAGGACTGACGAATTCTTCTCAAAACAAATCAAATCAAAGTTAACTTACTTGAAGAAGAATTGGGTGATGTAAAAATGGATTTGGAAACCCAAAAATTCAAGACTAGGAGAAACAAGTACTCCGACCATTTTGGTACATTTGACATATCTTTAATTTAGACCACAAGATTCAAAAAAAATTCTTTTACTTTCTTACACTCTGTGTCGAGTCAAAATAGGTCAAACGAATTAAAACGAATGGAATCATCAAGGACCCAAATTAAAAATACTTGGGTACCTAAAAGGAACTAATTTCCTTGTTTTTGCAGGGATCACACCAAGAAATCATACTGGATCTGTGTGTGGATCACTGATAGTGGGTGTTTCAGACGCATAACAGACAAAAAAGAAAGTTCCAAAGTTGTTAAAGATATAGATGGAGGATATGTGAGATTTGGAAACAATGTCAAAGAAGTCATAGGAGTTGGATCAATCACAACTTTTTCTGTAATATATCTGCTTTCAAGACCAAAAAAAAATAATCTAATTCATTTCCAGGAACCATACAAGATACAGTAATTTTTGTGGAAAAATATATGAAACAAACTAGAATTAACAAAAGGCCTCTTCTTAGTCCTCATAAAGAACTCACCAAAACAACAAAAGATTAAAAAAAAAAAAAGATAATCAAGCCCTGCCTCAAATCCAAACTAGGTGGTGTCAACACAGGATGAAACACGAGAACTATCTGGGGCTCGCCCATCCTAGTACTATACTCGCCCAAGCACATTTTAAGTCGTGACAGGATCCGGTGCACAGATGTTGGTATAATTGCATCCCTCAAATAGAGTTATCGTTCAACGACAACCTCAAACTCATGTAAGTTGTTTCATCTTAGCACCTAATCTCATAAGAACCAGCTTTGGTGATATAACGAACCCATTCAACAGTGTTGTAGCCACTCTTCTCCCACACCTGCACAAAGCTAACTATATGAAGCTGAACTTCATACCAAAAGAACAACACTATTGAATTGTAAGTTTGGCAAACATACCTTTAGAAACCGAACACGCAATCCAGATGCTGTGAACATGGGAACCTGCAAAGAATAAGGAAATGGTCATGAACTCTAAGAGTCAATAGAATATGATGAAACAAAGTTGAATGGGTTCTTTAAAACCATAAACTACAAGAACTACACCCTGCAATGACTCAATAACCCCACCCACTCCCAACCCAAACCCACTCCAAAAGATCCATTCATGAGATAAAGAAGATCGTGAACTGTAATGGACCATGGTTATCAGGTCTTTCGGGAAGGAAAATATTTACCTGAAATTCCATCTGAATTGGTGGCCGAGTCAAGGACTTCTTCTCTGTAATTGTCGAAATTAACTCAACCTCAGCACTCAATGTCGACTCAGTTTGCCCCGGAAATTTTCGTATCCTGCACCAAGTTGTTCATAATGAAGATTCTATGTTTAGAAACTAACCTTATTGCAGAAGAATGTACAAATACAGCTACATGCCTACTGGCAAAAATAGGACATGATCATCACTTCTGTATGCTCTACTATGACCAAGAAACTTTTAGATATATTCAAATTTAAACATAAAGAGTTGTTTTCGTGTGACCTATAGGTCACGGGTTTGAGCTGTGGATGTAGCCACTAATGCTTGCATTAAGGTAGGCTATCTACATCACACCCCTTGGGGTACGGCCTTTCCCCTGACCCTGCATGAATGCAGGATGCTTTGTGCACCGGGCTGCCCTTTTTTTAAACACAAAATGGAAACCCAATTGGGAAGAAATAAACACATAGGATTTTCCAAACAATTGAGCAATCAGTTCTCTATTAAACCATGACCTATTGAAACCATTCTCCTCCATCTGGATTAGGTTATATTACACTCAGCTGGCCTTAAGTAAATTTAACTCCTCCAATCAGACACAATAGGAAGAGGTATTAACATTGAATTATTGTTTTATCCTACTGTTCAGGTAAACTATGGACAAACAAAAACAAGAAGGCTCCACTATACTTGACCACATCTTCAAGAAATACGCCAACCATGATTAAGCAATTGAATACTCACTTCCAAACCAAACAGTCAATGGCTGCATTATACTTTGCTCTCCCTGACGTCACCTGGAAGTTTGTTTTTGCAGTTTGCTTTGGCACTGGAATTTTAATAACTACTCCAAGAGCAAACATTTTTGCACCAAACACACTCTTAACCTGAAAAACAATCAAAGTTAGTAACAGTAAATCATATAAACACAAATTGACGTTTAAAATCAAAATTCATTCCATATCAAACCTTAACATTCACTTCCATACGTGTACGGCCTAATTCTTTGATAGTTGGTAATACACGGAAAGGAAGATTTACTCCTTCAGTAATGCGGTACCTGAAGATTAACGGTTTAACAATATCAGGCACTATGTTATACAATGCCCATGATCTGAACATGATATCAGTTTCAAACAAAACAAAAAAAAGGTAAAATCTGAACCTCTTACAAATCAAGTGACATACATTTTGAGCTTAAAAGCCAAGACACAATCTCCATACTTTGGTCATCAACACTTTCCAAGTACAACAACAACATACCCAGTGTAGTCCCACAAAGTGGAGTCCGGGAAAGTAAGAATAACCCTTGTTCCATCACTTCAAAGGTTACACTATTTCAATTTATATTGCTCAGAGAATTCTGGATTTTTTTCCAGTGCTTCTTTTGCTTTGAGTATCTTGCTAGACTTCTCAAGCAGTTCTGATAATACTTTAACTTTTCCACAACTTATTAAGTTAAGAGTTTGGAACACACATTATGAAATATGAGTGGGAACGTGAACAAATTGACTAGGAGGAGAAAGAATAGTTTTGATTTATCAGGATGCTGGAATATCCAATATAAAATTCTTGAATGCATAAAACATGAGGTAAATATTCCATAAGGAAATCAGACGTTAATTTGACATAACCAATTACAAAACCAAGAGATTCAATTTTAAACTAAATAAGGGGCTCAAGTTTCACATTGTGTCACTTTTAGCAAAAGAAGATACTAAATGGGGTTGCACCAGGGATACACTCTTAGCTTATTTGCATTGGCTATGGACATATTGACATGTCATATTCAAGGAGAGGTGCCTTGGTACATGCTATTTGCAGATGACATAGTTCTAATTGACGAGACGCGCGGCGGAGTTAACACGAGGCTAGGGGTTTCGAGACAGACCTTGAAATCTAAAGGTTTAAAGTTGAGCAGGACCAAAACTAATTACTTGAGTGCAAGTTTAGTGATTTGTCCTATGAAGCGGAGATGGAAGCGGGACTTGATACATAAGTCATTCCCTAATAGAGGAAGTTTAAAATACCTGGGGTCAGTGATCCAAGGTAATGGAGAGATTGATGAGGATTGTAACTCATAGTATTGGGGCGGGGTGAATGAAATTATTGTTTTTTGCATGTCCTCTAAAATTTAATGTAGGTGCAAATTCTCCCAATTTGTGGCCTACCAAGTATTGGAGGTTAGCATTTGGTGTTCTATGTGACAACAATGTGCTACCTACACTTAAAAGGTAATTTCTACCGAGTAGTGGTCATACCGACTATGTTACATGAGGCGGACAGTTGGCTAGTCAAGAATTCTCATGTCCAGAATATGAATATGCAAATAGAGAAGATGAGGATGTTGAGGTGGATGTGTGGACACACCATGAGAAATAAGATTAGGAATGAAGATATTCAGGACAAAGTGGGAGTGGCTCCCGTGGAAGATAACATGCGGGAAGGAGGCTGAGATGATTCAGGCATGTGAAGATAAGAGGTGCGGGTGCCCCGAATAGGTGGTGTGAGAGATTGGTCATAGTAGGCTTGAGAAGGGGTAGAGGTAGGCCCAATAAATATTGGGGTAGGTGATTAGGCAAAATATGACGCAACTTCAACTCACCAAAGACATGACCTTGATAGGAGGGTGTGGAGGTCGAGGATTAGGATCGAAGGTTAGTTCATAGTCGTTGCCTTTTCCCAGAGTTTAGTATTATTCATTTCTTTATATTTAGATTTCGATCACTACTTGTTGTTTCTCTTCAATATTTGATTATCTTCTTGTTATTTTTGTTTGTTGCTATTACCTCTTTTTCACCGTTTGCTCAGTTGAGGGTCTTTTGGGAACATCCTAGACCTTCTCAAAGGTAGGGGCAGGTCTGCACACTCTACCCTCCTCAGACCTTATTTGTGGATTACACAAGGATTGTTGTTGATACAGAAAATGGAGGAAAGGTAGCAGAGGTTTTATATCCAAATAACAGGACAACAATTATGAGGCTAAGCTGGTTATAATAGAACTTCTACTGAACTCAAGCGAGTGGCATAATGGTCACTGAAGTTCCGATGAACTAGGGAAACTAAGGTTCGAATTGCGGTAGAGGCAAAAGAAAATAGTAGGTAATTTCTTCCCACCTATCAAAGACTTGGTAGACAAAGTTATCTGGTAATTGTGTGGTGGGAGGATGTAGCAAGCACCCAGTGGATTAGTCATGGACTCATGGTGCACACAAGCTGCCCCAAAATGATTCCTGGGACACAGATACATTTGACATTTATGCTGCCATAGTTATAGACTATAGTACCATTAATCACTGTAACAAGAAACCATTTTCCAAGGAACTTCAGCATTTTCTACTAGAATAAAATGAGGAACCACAGCTTCAGCCTCCTGGCTTGAGATGAGAGAAAAAACAAAAGAGCCCAGAAAACAAAGATGTATATAAAGAAGTAAGAAGTTACTTCATCAATTCAAATTCACCATCAGGCGGGACAAAGCTGACGGTCTTTTCTGAGTTGAATCTTGTCAAATTTACACATTGGTGGAAAGTAACATCATCGAGCTCAATAGTTTTACCGCTGCACCAGGTAGGAGAGCAATATACTATGTTAATAAGCAGAAATAATTAACAAAACATGTAGCATCTGAAACTAATTGGAGCCCAAACTGAGACATGTTTGAGGACAGTTATCATTGAAAATTTGCAGATAAGGAGAACCAACTGAAAGAAGCAGAATCACAATAAAGTGGGATTGTCATCTTTATTCGTTAAGGTAAATTAACTGAGAAGATGAATGACAGGGAAATTATCTTTTTTCCTTTATGAGGTCAAATTAGGAGGTTGAAAGAACTAAACGATTCAACTTTCTCCAGGAAACAAATGGTATAGACGAAACACAGAAGTAACATTCAAGTGACGTTTCCTGAAACAACTAGCACAAGAAGCAATGCCACAGACAATTAGTCAGACACTACCTCTTAGTCGGACGGGACTTGAGTTGTGACTCTTTCTCAAGGCCAATTTTATCATTTAAGCCCAACTTCAGATCAGGCATTCCAGAAAGGAAGCATTTCATGAGAACTTTTCCAGTTACATCACAACGGAGGACGCTACCTGCAAGTATAATATATTAAATGAGAACCAAAAACTGGTCAAAAAAAGGACACCTACCAAACTATAAAACTTCTACCTTTTGAAGACATAAGGAGATTAACACTCTCCACAATATCCAGAAATACCTGTTGATATATAAACCTTCATCAAATACTGGTTTACTAGGGAAGATAAAAGATCGTAGAAATTTTAAAAAAGACAGAGCCAAAAAGCACCTCATTCTTCTTATAAACAAGACCCTCCCTGCGCCAACCAACCGCACCAGTTACTTGCAATGTTGCATTTGGAACTGGCTTATCTACATGCTGCAGGATTTTGTTGCATTGTGAAGGGAAACACAGATTGATATAATACTCAAAATACATATTTATTATCTCACTGCATAATATCCCTCATGATGATTTTATTTAGTAGATCAAACAGGTAGATAATATAAATCTATTGTTCAACATTTTTTTGTCATACTATGAAAGCAAGCACAGGAAAAATAACTAACCTTGGATGAAAAGGATGACCGGACACCTTCCTGAGTAATGTAGAGTTTCAAAATTTCAGGTGACAGATTTTGAGGGTAACCAAAGTCCATAATTTCTGCAATTTTAGATAAATACAGGAAAAATGATTACTCTTTTTGACATAAAAGCATGTAGCACATACACATTGCACTAAAATTCCAAGGTAGATAATTGCTTGTTGGAAGATAAGTGTACTTAATTTTCCATAGACAAACCTGAAAGCAACCGAAAATTGCCAATAGATGGTGCAAAATCTATGAACTGAAATGTTAGTAAACGGTCACACTAGAGGAATACATTCTCTATTGACTCTGTGCACCACAGCATATTGTCCAGAATAGGGATATCCCAATGAAATATTTTGATATTAGCAACTAGAAAATATGTCCAAAGAGGATATATATAGTCTGTCCCAGTGCATTGAACTGAAATTCTTTGAAGGACGAATTAATGATACAAAAACAGTAACTCACACGAAAAAACCAAAGTCCCTGTCCAGGTAGTTCTTTCCTTTCAATTATAAAGAGGCTTCAAAATTTTCTTAAGCAAGACCTAAATATTATTTCACCACACCTAATGCATCTCTATAGACATAGTTTGGGCCCATAACACGTCTCTCAACATTAGTCATCTTATACGCGCACAACCCCATGTTAAAGCCACACTCCCTAGACCTCACTTGTGAGACTATACTGGTATGTTGTTGTCATTTTGCCTTATCCTCATAGATGTACTCTATCCAATTATCATTACATTTATATCATTCCTCTCCATATTGAGAAGGAAGACGGAGCAGGGGGAGAACAATCACAAAAAATTAACATTACTACCGCAAAGATGAAGCAAACTAACCAGAAGAAGTTATTTCATAGAAAGGCTTCCCTTGTCAAACCCTGATAACATGTCAGAACCTAAAGCTTACCGTCCAATAGCTCGTAAATCAAAACAAAGTTATTGCGGATGGCATCTTCATCAAAGGCGCCACCAAAATAAGATTTGAATAGTGTAACAGCCTGCATGTGTATTGCGGATTGCAGTTTTATTATTCTGGTGGTAAAAAGAAAACACTGGCACAACACACAGAAGAACATATTTACACAATAAAGTCATGGTCATGACATTATTTTTCTCATCTCCACTTCTTAGGAAGTACCAGGATTTCTTGATTAGAAGAGAGAATGCAGTACATATGGAAAGGTGCAGAAATTCAATATAACTAAAACTAAGATACTAGTCCTGACATGCTTCCAATCCATAAGATATATACACAAAACTGTTCATTTGTGAACAACTGATGCTAAGAGAGCAAAAATTGACGTTCTCCGCTTACTCCAGAGAGAGGGGGAGGGAAACACATGAAAAGCTTTCATTACAAACAAATAAAAAACAGTGGTTGAGACCTAAATCATCAGTCAGATGCAAGAATGAATCATCAGTCAGAGTGCAAGAATGATTCTACTAAGCAATAGAGTTTTACCTCAACAACAAACTTAAATGCACATGCGACATTTGCATTGCTGCTAACAACAATCACAATATAGACATTGCTAATTCTCATGTACAAGAAAGAACAGCCTCCAATCTGCCGGACGGGACATGTACCAAGTTCTTTTGACTGCATTATATGCATCCGGAAGGCATCTACCATATTCCCCCTGATAAAATTTGAAAAGACTCATAGTTAAATGAAAAATATAGCAAAGTGATGCAGTAACCGGCTTCTTTATTCTGACAGGTGACACAATGATTGATTCACATGCACTTTATTTGAAAGACGAACTTAGTTTCCTTCATACAAACATAAGCACTTATAACATGACAACCAAAAAGAAGAGTAAGTAGAAGTTATTTTAAAGTACTTATAGTGATGGCATTGGATGCCAAAGACCCAAAGCAAGGTAAAAGTCAGATAGAAGCTACAAAATTTCTAAATTAGCAGGCTAAGAAGCACATTATTCTCGCATGTGAACACTTTTGTATTAGATACAAATTGATTTATAAGGGACTGAGGGACCAATTAGACATGTGTTTGACCGAAGATAAATCATGATGAGCTAATAAACACATTTTCTCCACTTCCTGAAGAGGCAAGATTAAAAGAAATTCTAAATTTTTGAACGGGTCAATCTTGAGAAACAAGAAACAAAGAAGAATATTCATCCTCCGACAAGGTACTTCACATTAAAATGTAAATATCCACCCAGGAAATCAAACTTTCAATTAGCTAGGCAAAATTTTATGCCAAGACTTAATTTTTCTTATACAGCAAGACAGACAATCTGCTTTGTTTAACAACCCCAACAACTAAAACTTAACCTAACTAACCATCATCACCTGATCTATGGCGATAAGATAAAATAGAAGGTTCCAACTTTGAGCTTACAATACCACAAATTACGAAAAACTTCCTAGCAGCAGACTACAATTCATTCATCAAACTTCAAAAGATAAATCAACATTGTTTCTCTTAAATTAAGTCCCTAAATCAAAATCAAGTAAAAGTGAGCAAGGAAATCAAACTTTTAATTTGGTTAGGCAAAAATTTTACACCAAGACTTAGTTTGCCTTATACAGCACAACAAACAATCTGTTATGTTTAACAATTTCAACAACTAAACTTTAACCTAACTAACCGGTATCTCCTGATCTAATGGCATAAGATTAAAAAAAGGTTTCCAACTTTGAGCTATCAAAACCACACATTAGGAAAAACTTTCTAGCAGCAGACTGCAATTAATTCATCAAAACTCAACTCAACAATTGTTTCTCTTAATTAATTCCCTTGATCAAAATCAAGTA
The DNA here is from genome assembly GCF_947179165.1 of Solanum dulcamara. NCBI lineage: Eukaryota > Viridiplantae > Streptophyta > Magnoliopsida > Solanales > Solanaceae > Solanum > Solanum dulcamara. Next base: position 2,675,843 of record NC_077241.1, on the reverse strand, counting down.
AAATTGAGTAAGGAAATCAAACTTCAAAACTTAGTTAGGCAAAAATTCTACACCAATACTTAGTTTGTCAGTTTGTCTTATACAGCATTACAAACAATCTTATACAATATACATTTAACAACTAAAACAACTAAACCTTAACCTAACTAACCAGTATCACCTGATTTAACAGTACAAGATACAAAGGTAACAACTTTGAACTTACCACACATTACGAAAACTCTCTAGCAGCATACTACAACTAAATCATCAAACTTCAAAAAATAATCAACATCGTTTCTCTTAAATTAAGTCCCTAAATCAAAATCAAGTAAAAGTGAGCAAGGAAATCAAAACTTTTAATTATGTGAGGCAAAAATTTACACCAAGACTTAGCTTGTCTTATACAGCACTACAGGCAACCAACTTTAACAACTACACCTTAACCTAGCTAACCGGTATCAGTATCACCTGATCTAATGGCATATCACAAAAAAAAGGTTCCAACTTTGAGCTCAACACACACACGGGAAATTACAATGTATATACAAAGTCAAAATGATTTTTTATGTATACATAGTAATGTTCCAAAAACAACAACATATCCCATGTAATACCACAAAGTGGTGTCTGGGGAAGGTACAATGTACGCAAACCTTACCCCTGTTTCCAATAGACCTAGGCTCAAGGAAAAGCAGACCTTACCCCTATTTCCAATAGACCTAGGCTCAAGGAAAAGCATTTATATTTTAAGTACCTGTACTGAAAATAGTGACTCCGCCACTCATCAGTTACGAAAAACTTTCTAGCATCATATTAAAACTCATTCATCAAAATTCAAAAAGACAAATCAACAATTATTTCTCTTAAACTAACAAATACTCAAAATCAAAATCAAAATAAAATTGAGCAAAGAAGAAAGAAATTGGGTATAAATTAAAAAATGAGCAAATACCCAACATCGTCACGGTAGAGACGGTTAATAAGGACATCGCCACGGAGATTCAAGAAGTATATTGCTGAAGCCGCCACTGGCATGGCTGCTAATCAAACAGTTGATTCAATTTTACAATAAAATAGCTATAAATCCAAAAAAAATCGATTAAATCAGATCAAATTGAGATTTTTGTTCAAAAATCAATGAGATTTCTAGGGTTTTTCATATGATTTTGGGGGGGAAATTGTTCGATTAGGGAAAAGAAACTCTTTTGGACTGAAAATATATGATATGAAAGTGCTGAGATCTTTATTTGTGCTTTTCGAATTTGTTTATAAGGAAAATTCAAAAAGCACTCGTGCTATTTTAAAGTTTTTTTTTTTTAATGCTTAATTAGAGGTTTGGATTCAAGTATGAGATTTTAAGTTATTTTTAGGCATGATTCCTAAATATGGTTTTAAATTTGATATACGAGAGGCTAGTTGTAGGGGTATCCGCAAGGGTAGAGGTAGATAGAAGAAATATTAGGGAGAAATGATTAGACAGAATTTGACGCAACTTTATATGATCAAGGACGTGACTCTAGATAAGAAGGAGTGGAGGACACGTATTAGGGTAGAAAGGTAATAAGGTGAAGTGTTGTCTTGTTTTATGTTCTGTATTGTGTTTCAATTATCACACTATTTTACTGTTGTTATTGATTCTTTCTTATAGATTTTACATTGCCTTTCTTTTTACGGAAAAGGGTCAAAATTACCCCTGAACTTTGAAAAATAGTTTATTCATGCCCTTCGTTATACTTTAGGGCCAATTATACCCTTATTATTATACTTTGGGCCAAATATGCCCTTGAGTATAACAGAGTGCCACGTGTCGGCCTCTCAGTGGACAACTTATTTTCCTTTTTAAATGTGTATTTTTATTTGTTTTTAAATCTGTTTTTAAAATTTATTTTTTAAAATCTATTTTTTTAAATATGTTAAATTTAAAAAAAAACAGATTTTTTTTAAAAAGATAAAAAAAAAGATTTAAAAAAAAGAAAGATTTTAAAAACAAATAAAAAACATATTTTAAAAAATAGATTTAAAAAAATAAATTTTAAAAACAGATTTAAAATCTTTTTATTTTAAAATATGTTTTTTAATCTTTTTTTAAAAAAAATCTGTTTTTTATCTTTTTTATTTTAAAATCTTTTTTTAATCTTTTTTTAAAAAAATCTTTTTTTTTAAATCTGTTTTTTATCTTTTTTTTAAAAAAAATCTGTTTTTAAAAATTAACATATTTTAAAAATAGATTTAAAAAAATAAATTTTAAAAACAGATTTAAAAACAAATAAAAAACAAATTTAAAAATAAATAAAAAAACATATTTAAAAGAGAAAATAAGTTGGCCACTGAGAGGCCGACACGTGGCACTCTGTTATACTCAAGGGCATATTTGGCCTAAAGTATAACAATAAGGGTATAATTGGCCCTAAAGTATAACGAAGGGCATGAATAAACTATTTTTCAAAGTTCAGGGGTAATTTTGACCATTTTCCGTTCTTTTTAACTACTATGCTTTCGTCATTGTTTCTTCTTTCTCCTTTACTTGGGTTTGAGGCACTTGAGCCTAGGGTCTTTCGAAAACAGTCTCTCTACCTCTTTTAGATAGTGATAAGATTTGTGTATACTCTACCTTCTACATACCCACTTAATGGGATTTCACTAGGTATGTTGTTGTTGTTGTAATTTTGGATACGCATAAATGGATATTTAAATTTGTACAAAGTTGAATAAGTGGATATATGTGACAATATATTATGTAATATAAATCAGTTTAATTGTATCTCATGCAAATTAACATGTAGGACATGTTTGTCTACTTGTTCAACTTTATACAAATTTATGTGTCTAGTAATGCACATTCAAAATTGGGGTCGAACCTAAAGTTAAAGGCATTGTTTTGTTTTTTAAAAAATATTTTATCCTTAAAGTGAAACTTTTTCGTGTGAATGTGAATTAGCCAAATACTAAAATGAATATCGAATACCGATTGAGAAACTAAAAACAACTCCTTTTTTTTCATTTTTACACTTCTATCTTCTAAGAATATTTAATACAAGTTATTTTTTTCCTCAAATTAACTTTGTAACTACTTTATTCATCTTAATGTATGTGAATGTGTTTGATTAGATTCGAAATTTAAAGAGAAAAATATGATCTAAAATAAGCTATAAAAATTTATATGACTATAAATCATCTCATTAAAAATGTATAAAATATTTAAAATTAAATTATTATTAAATATTTAAATATGTTTATTTTATACGAATTAACTAGAAAAAAAAGTGTCATATAAATTGACATGATAAATATAATATTTTTAATTTATATATAAAAAGGTTCTCTTGTGAAAATGTGGTAATATATGACGTGAATTTACATCTTTAAAATTGTGTTTATTCATACATCGTCACATAATGTGAATTGGAAAACTAAAAAGTAATATGTAGTAATTTTTAGGCATAACCCAATAATTCAAATTAGGAAAACATTAAAATAAGGCTTGAAGCTTAATTAATGTGATAGAGAAAGCATAACATCAAAGTTCAAATTAAAATTATTTAATAATATTGAAATTATAAATATATTGTATATAAACTAATGGAATAGTCAAACATTTTCAAAACGAAGGAGATGGACAAATTATGTAATAGAAATGTTGACTCCTAATATTGAATTCTATATGTTATATTTTTTTTATCTAGCATAATATAATTCTCTTATAATATTGAAATTCTTTTACTACTATATATTTTCTTTGGTATATTATTTTGATATACTTTATTTAAATCGAGGGTCTCTCAATTTTTTTTTATCTATTTTCACAAAATAAAAAAAGGCTATATGTCATCCTCTCCAAACTTCACTTGTATGACTACACTAAGACACTAAATATGTTGTTTGAGTTGAAATTCTACATTTAAGCATATCATAAATCTCATGTAATATCATTTTAACTTCTCTTGTGGTAGCAAACTTTGTAGTTTATAATTTTATCTTACTTTTACTTTTTTGAATCAAGAGTATGTTGGAAATAATTTTTTTTACCTTATAAAGTACACGATAATGTCTGCATATCTTCCCCAGACCCTATTTGTGCAGTGGCGAAATCAAAATTTTTGTTAAAGGCGTTCAAAATTTAATAAATATATGTTTAAAAAGTAATTTTTAATCTATATACTTTGTATAATTTTTTATATACATAATACAAGTTTTTGATGGATGGTGTTCAACTGACTATCGTTCACTGCATGTGGCTACGCCACTATATTTGTGAGAATATATAAGATATGTTGTGTTTGTTATGTTGTATTGTGTATCTTAATTTTCATAATTTAAGTTTTCAATTAACACCTTTGTTTCGCGAAACTTTTCGTAGAATTTACAACTTTCTCATGTTGATTTTTCAAAAAATATTTTCCTCCCCAAAACACACTCATAATTTATATATATCAAGAAAAATTCAAATACAAATATTGTTATAAAACAAACTAACGTAGCAAATTAAAAATAAAGGAAGATAGAAACAGAAATGGTAAGAGAAAGAGAGAAAGTTGAGAGAATTGAGTATCGGTATGTACATTATATACTGCAAAGAGGCTATTTATAGCCAAGTGCAGTAGGAGAAAGATAAGGGAGAATAAGTAGTGGGTCCCATTTTGAAAATGGAGCATCACTACTTTGCTTTCTTTTATAATACTCCCCCTTAGATGTCCATGACAAAAAAAAAAATCTAATGAAAGAACAAATATATATAGTTATTCTGAACACTCATAGATGTTGTGTTTTGTTAAAACCTAACTAGGAAAAACCCACTGGGAAAAAGCCTAGTGAAGGAGAAAGAGTGCACAAATCTGGTAATATGCCTTGAGTGCTGCCTCATTAAAAACCTTACCAGAAAAATCCAGTGGGACAAAATCTTGGTTAAGGGAAAAAAAGTACAGCGCGTATTTTACTCCCTCTGATGAAAACTTCATTTGATATTTTGGAGACGACGCATTTCAATCTTATATCTTAGCTTTTCAAAAGTTGATGTTGGTAATGTCTTTGTGAATAAATCTGCAAGATTATCACTCGAACGAACTTGTTGTACATTAATATCACCATTCTTCTGGATATCATGTGTAAAGAATAATTTTGATGAAATATGTTTCGTTCTGTCTCCTTTTATGAAGCTACCTTTCAATTGAGCTATGCATGCAACATTGTCTTTGGATATAACTGTGGGTACTTTGACATCATTTTCCAAGCTGCATCTTTCTTTGATGAACTGTATCATTGATCTCAACCACACACATTCTGTACTTACTTCATGATTTTTTCTATTATTTCAGCATGTTTTGAAGAAGTAGTAATAATAGATTGTTTTGTAGATCGTCATGATATAGCAGTTCCTCCGTATGTAAATAGATGACCTATTTGAGATCGAGCTTTATGTGGGTCTGATAAATAACATGCATCTGCATAACTAATAATGTCTGCACGGCCTTTGTTAGTATAAAACAAACTCATATCAATGGTACCCTTTAGGTATCGCAAAATATGTTTGATATCTTTCCAATGTCTTCGTGTTGGGGATGAACTATACACTGCCAGCAAATTAAAAAAAATATTATATCAGGCCTGATTGCGTTAGCAAGATACATAAGTGCACCAATAGCACTGAGATATGATACTTCAGGACCAAGAAGTTCATCATTCTCTTCTGTAGGTCGAAATAGATCTTTATCCACTTCAAGTGATCGAACAATCATTGGAGTGCTTAATGGATGTACTTTGTCCATGTAAAATTATTTTAAGAGTATCTCAATATAGGCAGATTAGTGGGCAAAAATTTCGTATGTTAAATGTTCAATTTGCAGACCCAGACAAAATTTTGTCTTTCCAAGATCTTTTATCTCAAATTCTTTCTTTAGTTATTCAATCTCCTTTCGGACCTCTTCAGGGGTTCCAATGAGATTTATGTCATCAACATAAACATCGAGTATAATAAATTTTGATTCTGTTTTCTTAATAAAAATACATGGATATATGACATTATTTATATAACCTTCATTTATCAAGTACTCACTAAGGCGCTTATACCACATACACCCTGATTGTTTTAGACCATATAACGATCTTTGCAATTTGATTGAGTACATTTTCCGAGACTTAGTACATGCTTTAGGAAATTTTAATTCTTCTAGAATTTTCATGTAAATTTCATTATCAAGTGAACCATAAAGGTAAGCTGTAACTACATCCATTAGATGTATTTCAAAATTTTTATGTACAACTAAACTAATGAGATATCGAAAAGTTATTCCATCTATAACAGGTGAATATGTTTCTTCATAGTTGATCCCAGGTCTTTGAGAGAATTCTTGTGCAACAAGGCGTGCCTTGTATCTTACAATTTCATTTATCTCATTTTATTTTCTCACAAAAACCCATTTATAGCCAACTGATTTTACACCTTCAGGGGTTTGGACTACAGGTCTAAAAACCTCACGTTTAGCAAGTGAGTCTAACTCTGATTGAATTGCCTTTTGCCATTCTGGCCAATCACATCTACGTCGATATTTTTCGACGAATTTAGGCTCAAGACTTTCACTATCTTGCATGAGGTTAAGTGCAACATTATATGCAAAAACACTATCTATCGTAATTTTTGATCGATTTAAATTTATCTCATCACTGGTAGAACTTATTGAAAGTTCTTCATTCACTTGAGTCTCGGATTCACTGATTTCTTCAGAAATATCAAGATTACTCAAATCTTGGCCTTCTTCAGGAGGTTCTTTTGTAGTATCATCTTTATTATTTCTCATGCTTCTCTTTCTATGATTTTTATCCTTTGAACCGAATGGTCTACCACGCTTCAGACGTGTTTGAGATTCAGAAGCTATGATACTAGTAGATGATCCTTTTGGGACATCAATCCAGATAGACACATTCACTACAGGAATATGTGTAGACATATTCACTGCAGGGATATGTGACTTAGTTATTTGTTTCAAATTAGTAAATGCGTCTGGTATTTGATTTTCTATTTTCTATAAATGTATGATCTTCTGGACCTCCTGCTCACATGTGCAGGTACGTGGATCAAAATGAGATAGTGATGAAACTTTTCACGCAATTTCTCTTTCGGGTTCCTTTTTCTCTCTCTCTAATTGCGAAAAAGTTGTTTCATCAAACCGACAATCTACAAATCGAGCAGTAAATAAGTCTCCTATCAACGGTTCAAGGTAGCAAATTATGGAGGGTGAGTCAAACCCAACATATATGCCTAACCTTCGTTGATGGTCCATCTTTGTATGTTGTGGTGGTGCTACAGACACATATACCGCACAACTAAAAATTCATAGATGGTTATATTTGGCTCATGACCAAATACTAATTGCGACGAAGAGTATTTATTATAATTTATCGGTCTAAGATGTAAAAATATTGTTGCATGTAAGATATCATGATCCCAAATAATAGTCGACAATTTTGTTTTCATAAGTAGAGGTCTTACTATCAATTGTAAGCGCTTAATAAATGACTCCGCAAAACCATTTTTGAGTATGAACATGAGCAACAGGATGTTCAATTTTTATCACAATTGATAAGCAATAATCATCAAAAATATGGGATGTAAATTCTCCATCATTATTAAGGCGAATAACTTTAATTGAATAATCTGAGAATTGCGCCCTTAATCTTATTATTTATTCTAATAACTTCGCAAACGCCAGATTGCGGGATGATAAGAGGCACACATAAGACCATCTTGATGATGTATCTATTAGGATCATAAAATATCTAAACAATCCACTAGATGGATGAATAGGTCTATATATATCCCCATGTATATGCTCTAAAAAGGTAGAAGATTCGATGCCAACTTTCAGGGTTGATAGTTTAGCAATTAATTTACCTTGATAACAAGCAACATAGGAAAATTCATCATTCGTAAGAATCTTTGGATCTTTAACGAATGTCCAGTTGAATTTTCAAGAATTCGTTTCATCATTATTGATCTAGGATGTCCTATTCGATCATGACATAACACAAATGTATTTAGATCAGTAAACTTCTGGTTTACGATCAAATGTGCTTCAATTGCACTAATATCTGCATAATATAGGCCAGACGATAAAGTTGATAATTTTTTTAAAATATATTTCTGGCCTGAGACACTCTTAGTTAAACCAAGGTATTCAATATTCATTTCATTTAGTGTCTCAACATGATATCTATTTTCACAAATATATTTAAAACTTAATAAGTTTCTTGGGATTTAGAAGAGAACAATGCATCTTCTATAACAATCTTTGTCCCCTTAGGCAGAAATATAGTAGCTCTTCCGGAGCCTTCAATTATTTTCTAATTATCAAAAATTGTAGTAACATTTGTTTTTCTTCTAAGCAAGTAGGAAAAATATTTATCGTCTTTAAAAATGGCATGAGTCGTTCCACTATCAATTACACAAATATCCTCGTGATTGATCATTGATCCAAACAAAATTTGAGGCATATTCATATTTTTCTTTAAAAAGAAATAAAATAAATATTATAAATAAAACATGGCTCATTATACAATTTTTATTTATTTACATGAATTAGAAAAATATAAACATATTATTTAGTACAGATAAATAAAAATAAAATTATTTAAATATTATGAGGCTTATCAATATTCATATTTGCTTCTGAAAAACTAAAAAAATCAGCTACATCCAGCTGCATAGGCTCAATATTGTCTTCAGAGATAAAATTTATCTCTAGATTATTTTCTGCTCTCTTCAAGTATGCCTGATATAGTTGAACCAGACGTTTTAATGATCGATAGGTCCGTGACTAGTGTAGTGCCCCATACCTCCATATTTATGACATATACTTTCTGAATTTTTCTTTGGTATAGATTCTTGCTTTTCACTCTTTTTTTATATTGCTGGTCATTTCTCGGTGTCAGCCAAGTATTATGATTGTAATTTCTTCTTCGACCACGACCACGATCACGATTGAGGCCACGACCTCTTTCTCGTTGGTTATAGTTTGCCTGATTCACTTCAGGAGTGGCAAGGAACCAACGTGCCGACTATCATGATTTTTTATTAACAGTTCGTTATGTCGTTCAGCGATAAGAAAGTGAGAAAGTAATTCAGAATATTTTTTTAAACTCTTTTCGCGATATTGCTGCTACAGGAGCATATTCGCAGGTGAAAATGTGGAGTATATTTTTTCAAGTTTGTCTTGTTCAATGATTTCTTCTCCGCATAAATTTAACTGTGCTATAATTCTAAACAAGACAAAATTATATTCAGTTATATTTTTAAAATTCATCAATCTTAAATTGAGCCAATCATGATGTGCCTGTGGAAGGATGACCAACTTCAAATGGTCATATCTTTCTTTTATATTCTTCTACAGTTTAAGAAGGTCTTTTAATATGAGATACTGTAATTTTAACCCCTCGTCACGATGATGACAGAGAAATATCATGGCTTTGGCACGGTCTTGACTAGATGCCATATTGTCATCTTTGATGGTGTCTGCCAGACCCATCGATTCTAGGTGTATTTCGACATCTAATGCTCATGATGAGTAACCTTTTTCAGATATATCAAGAGCAACAAATTCAAGTTTAGAGATATTAAACATTTTAAGAAAATAAAATTCTTATCCTTTTGTTATCTTTTTAAAATAACTCAAAGTGATAAAATCTCGTGTTGATAACGTGTTATAAAACAAACTAACTTAGCAAATTAAAAATAAAGGAAAACTGAAACAGAAATAGTAAGAGAAAGAGAGAAAGTTGAGAGAATTGAGTATCGATATGTACATTACATACTGCAAAGAAGCTATTTATAGCCAGATACAGTAGAAGAAAGATAAAAAAAAATAAGCCGTGGATCAAATTTTGAAAATGGAGCATCCACTACTTTGTATTCTTTTATAATAAATATAACATTCTTCTGATATTTTGACTAACAATTTTTGAGAGTTGATAAATTTTATTTGACTATAATGTAAGTAGATAAGAACACAACAATGATTATTAACGAATCCATTATCCACACATGGAAACATTAAATATTAAATATCATCGAAATTAATAATTTAATATCAAATAAAGCCTGTCCTAAAACACTTCCAAAAGCAGATAATGTTGTTTACTCTTAAGCACTGAATATGATTGGCCAAGAATTGTAATTGGTCCAATATAAAATATTAGTAGGAAATAAAAAAATCTAATGCACAAAACATTCGATATTTATGCAGAATTCAAAAAGATCCACACTCCTAAAAACTATAATTTAGACAATCTATTTTAATATAAATATCAATAACTAATTTTGCGACTTGAATCATAACGTATAAATCACAAAAGTAACTTAGAAGGAAACAATTTTTTAAAAATAATCTTGAGCTCATCCATGACCTCTATAAGATTTTGATTTGAATTTTACATAAACTATTCATAGGAAACAATATAACAAATAATCAAATATGATTGGTCAAGAATTCAAATCGGTTAAACCTAAAATAGTTATAGGTTCTTTTAATTGAATATACTAAGAATTTAATTTAAATGAAGTAATATCATTTATTATTATAGGCAAACTTAACCTTATGGTAATGGTATACAATAAATATTCATCAAAATTTTAACTAGTGTAATGTTTAATCTTCAATTGTTAAATCATATATAAATAGAAAACTTAATACATCAACAACTTCTTAATTTCATTTAGACAGTTAAATTATGATTAATTTCAGTTCAATATAATACATAATAAAATATTTTTATTAAAAGATTTTAGTTTAAAATTTTGAAAACTCCTTTTCACGAAAATAGTAAAATTTTATAAATGTTTCTCTCGTATGACTTATCAACTAATGATCCAGATGCTCAACTATTGGAGAAAGTATAGTTATCATAAATTTAAATTTAAGTTGAAAATGTCTAATAGTTATATATATATATATATATATATATATTTTATTTTTTTTAGATTTTTCACTCGATGTCCGGATCTCGTGGAATTCTAACTAAATTCGGATCGCTTGCTGCAGACCTATTCAGAAATGATACTCCGAACAATTTTTTTTTTATATTCAAAGCTCAAATTCAAAATCAATGCGAGCACAACCCATGTTATATAGTTACAAACATAACATCACAAAACACAGTCAACACACAATCCAAATAAACTACTACTATCTATTAATTTCTCAATCATTTCTTCTCTGCTCACCGAGAATCAAGAAAATCACCATGGCTACACCAATCACAAAAAACCCATCACCCGTCTGTGCAAAAATCATAGAAGAAATCACAAGAATCTACAAATCACTACCCCCAAGACCTTCCATTTTAGAAATTGAAGCTTCAATTTCTGTAATTAAATCAGTAGAAACAGAAGAAAAAATAGAGCTTGATGAAATTTCCAAGAAAGTAGTGGAACCAGAAAAAGATGTTCCAGCTGAGCTTTACTCTGTACTACAAGAAGTAAGAAAAGCTATGGTTTTGTTCCAAAGCAAAGAACAGAGGAAAGAGGCTGTTCAGTTAATTGAACTTGATAAGACTTATCAAGATTTTGATGGGTTGATTCAGAAAGCTACAGAATTGATTTCTGGAGTTACCCAGATGGGAAAAATCAATTCTTTTGAGGACCCAATTGGTGAAGTTGGAATAAAAGATGAGATTTTGAAGAAGGGTTTGGTTACAAGTTGTGAAAAGATTACTGTTTCTTCTTCAGGTTTGCATATTTTATTCTCTTTTTGTATTTTTGTGTCCAAGATTTCAACTTTTTGCTTGCTTGTGAGCTGTGGAGGTTGTGTAGGTGGTGTGTTGTCTTGCTATCTGTCCATACTGGTGGTCGTAGTATTGCTTATGTGGTTTCTTGTCCTTATGTTACTATTTGTTGTTGCTTGTACTTAGGTTATCGTATTATTTTGTTGTAGTTGATGTTCAGAATGCTTTGTTATGCGGTCACTTTCATTTATTCTTTTTTTGTGTGTGTCCAAGATTTCAACTTTTTGCTTGCTTGTGAGTTGTGGAGGTTGTGAAGAGCACGGATTAGGCTAGAGGTTAGTAGGCAGTAGTGCGTTGTCTTGCTATCTATCCATACTAGTAGTCCTAGTGTTGCTTATGTGGTTTCTTGTCCTTCTGTTTATGTTGTTCTGTTGTTGCTTGTACTTTGATTATCGTAGTATTTTGTTGTAAATCTCAGACTTTCTTAGCAAAATTACTGGTTTCACCACTGTGTTTGGGACCAGCTACAGCTCACCAACACATATATGCCAAGGTTTAGCTCCCGTTTGGTCATACATTTTGAAGTCAGAAACTTGAAATTTGAGCTTTTAAAGTTGTGATTTTTGAAATTTAAAGTTTTGTTTTGGATATATATATTTTACTTGGAAAAAGATTTGATGTTTTGTGAGTGGTAAGTCCCAAAAACTTGAGAACTTGAAAATATTGGAAAATTTCATGGCGAAACAGACATTTGAAGATAAATTTTCAAAATATACCCCCAAAATCTATAGCCAAACACCAACTTAGATTGATGGAAAACATCATTTATAGTTTGTCCTTCTGGTCTTTCTTGGAACTTGAATCCTAGCTTGTATGATTCTTTTTCCTTGCTATGTATGTCGACTAATCTACTAGGTTTCCAGATACAGGTCAGTATGTGTGGCAGTGGCGGAGCTATTGATATACCCCTTTGTTTGGGATTGGGGCGTAGTTGTTGTTGGACGTCAATGTTTAGATTGATGGAAAAACATCATTTAGAGTTTTTCTTTCTGGTCTCTCTCTTGGAACTTATATCCTAGCTTGCATGATTCTTTTTCCTTTTTAGTGATGGTGCTAGCTTGCTATGTATGTCAACTAATCTATTAGGTTTCCAGGTATAGGTCAGTATGTGTGGCAGTGACGAAGCTATTGATATCCCTTCATCGGAAAATTATAATGTGCAAACAGGTCAATTTCTTTTTATGTATATACACTATATATGTTGTTTGGGACCAAGGCGTAGTTGTTGTTGTGTATAATATATGTTGAATCCTCTTGCTTTCTTTGTGTGTTTACTTCTCTGAATTTTGAATCCTCTTAGTAAAAGTCCTGGCTCATCATTGATATGACATTCAATTATACTATGTCTTAATTGTTGTATAATTGTCTTTAGGGATCAAGCAGAAAGAGAAGTACAGTTTAATGAAAGTAGCTGCCCTGATTGAAAATGCTGCCAAAACTAGAGCAAGAGTTGTTGATCTTCACAACAAGTTAATGGACAAGATTGAATGGCTTCCATTGTCACTTGGGAAATTGGTGAATGTCACTGAGCTAAACGTTGCCGATAACCAAATTATGGCTCTTCCAACTACCATTGGTAGCCTTAATGCTTTAACGAAGCTCGATCTTCACTCCAACCAAATTATAAACCTTCCTGATTCATTTGGTGAGCTAATCAATTTGACTGATCTCGACCTTCACGCGAACAGGTTGAAATCGCTGCCAGCTTCTTTCAGGAACTTAGTAAATCTGATCAATCTTGATTTGGGTTCGAACAGATTCTCTCGTTTGCCTGATTTCGTTGGGAACTTAACTTCCTTGAAGAGACTAAACGTGGAAACAAATCAGCTCGAGGAACTTCCTTACACGATAGGATTTTGTTCTTCCCTTGTAGAGCTGAGATTGGATTTTAATCAGCTTAAAGCTCTCCCTGAAGCGATGGGAATGCTCGAACACTTGGAGATTCTTACGCTGCACATTAACAGAATTAAAGGATTACCAACGACAATTGGGAATCTTTCTCGCCTCAGGGAACTTGATCTTAGCTTCAATGAAGTTGAAAACATACCCGAAACATTCTGTTTTGCTGTCAGCTTGGAAAAGCTTAATCTTGCAAACAACTTTGCAGACTTGAGAACTTTACCAAGATCAATCGGGAACCTTGAGAATCTTGAAGAGCTTGATATTAGCAACAGTCAAATAAGAACGCTGCCCGACTCCTTCAGGCTCTTGTCAAAGTTGAAAACTTTTCGAGCTGATGAGACTCCACTAGAAGTACCACCAAGGCAAATGATAAAGCTAGGGGCTCAGGTAATTATTATGCTTACTGTGTTTCCTGTCAATCAAACTTAGTCTTTATGGTAGTTTTTAGAGTTAATAGTCAAAAACATACCTGAACTATCGCCATTTCGCGAGTTTCACACCCAACACTATCAACTCTTCCCTTTTCCTACATAAACTATCTCCATCTATGTATTAAACCACACCACAACTATCACATAGGAAAAGGAAAAAACTGACGGTTTAGCCGTTGAGGTGTGTTTTAATACATAGATCCATGGTGATGAAGCTCGAATAGTTTAGGTGTGAAACTCGTAAAACTTACGATAGTTCAGGTGTGTTTTTGACCATTATCTCTAGATTTTAACTTGTTTTGTTTTCATCTTTTTCTTTCCATCAGGTTGTTGTAGAGTACATGGCTGATTTCGTCGCTAAGAACGAGCTTCAATTGCAGCGGCCAAAGAAAAGGAGAGCTTTCTTTTCTCTGAGTTGCCTATTTCCTAACACCGAGAGGAAGAGGCGGATCTAGAGCAGGTACTATGGGTTCAACTAAACCTATTACTTTCGGATCGAACTATATGTATAAACTGTGAATAGCATTTGAAAGCTTATACATATAATAGGATCCCGCTCATTTTGAATCCGCTGACTCTAGATCTTGGATTCGCCTCAGTGGGAGGTGTCGGATACCTTCAGAATCTATCAAAGCAATCCAGGTTCATGACTTCTATATATATATATATATATATATATATATATATATATATATATATATATATATATATATATAGCTAGCTAGATATACATATATACATGTATAAAAAGTTGCTCCAAACTGTAATGATATAGCTAGCTAGAATGCTGCATTTATCATATAGTGTAAATACTGTTTCTTTTAAGACTTGAACTGAGTGAAGATATGTTTCTCATTTCTAATTGTAAAAATACAATTGTTTCCGTGTGATATATAGGTCACGGGTTCGAACCATGGACTTAGCCACTAATGCTTACATTAGGGTAAACTGCCTACAACACACACGAACCTTGTGTGAATTCATTATGCTTCGTCTCTTTGAAGGAATCAAAAAAAGGAGAGACCGGTAGAGCTCTTCTTTGTCAGCGGACCTCTACTAGGGCTAGAGCTAGCCGGAAAAAAAAAAGATTTAGCCAAAAAGAAGTACATAATAAGAAAATGCTCCACGGATTGCTCTTTTTTAAACACTAGAAAAGTCTCTCATCAAATCCTAAAATTTGCAACACAACATTTTGCTAAACATAAAAAAAAACCAAACATAATAGAAATTGCACATTTAATTTTTATTTATTTATTAGACTCTAGAAATAGAGCAATTTTTTGATAGAAACTGCAAAAATTATACCTTCAATATAAGTTCCCACAAAATTCCCTTTTTTTAGAGATCTCATTAAATCTAACTTACATAGTTTGTTAAACATTTCATGAAGATAAATAATGCTTACTTTGACAAATTTAAAGGACTTATACAGAAGGATAGAAACCACTTATGTATATCTTAGTGAATCGCCAAGGTATGAAGAATACATAAGCTATATACATCAAAAACGTCTCATCAAATTTTAAAAATGGTAACACAAAAAATTCTACTTAATACTAAAGAATACATCAAATACATAAAAAAAAAAACGAAAAAAAAAACATTGAGACAAATTCCTCTTTAATGGATCTCCCGTCACAACTAATTAAATTTTTTTTAAAATATTGAACACAAGTGAAAAATAAAAAATAATACTTACAAACTAATTTGGTGTGATTTTTTTTCTTTCTAATTTTGTGAAATACCACTTTTAGAAATTCATTTACTTCACACTTTAGATAAAAATAGAATTATGATGTTGAAGTCTTAGATAGAGACGTGTGATATTTTAATAATTAAATTAATTCATATGACCTTCTTTAACCCTAAAATGAGAAGTCAATATCAAAGTGTCAAAAGGTATTATCAATAAGAGCTTTTGAGATTCATCAATATATTATTTTTGATGTATTTTTAATTCGTTGAACGAGAGTCCCTCTAATCGACTTTCATTTATATTTGACTAATGCGATTAGTTTGTTAAGGTATCTCCATTTTTCAATTTACCCTTGGTCTTAATTTTATATAATTATTGACCTAATAATACTTATTTGTCTTGTTAATTCCTTTTATGAAATGGATATACAGGATTCAAAAACTATTTGTTAGAACTAATTCATAAGAGATATTTAAAAATAACTTGTTTGACCATCTATAAATATACACTATTTTTTCCTATTTTATTTTCACATTCCCTCTTCAAATTAGATCTCGTCTAAATTAAAAAGTTTCGCTAATAACTTTTACGATAAAAGTTAGAATTCAATACCTAACAAATCACTAGAAAACTTATTTTGTCATAAATCACAATAGATCACTGGAATTTAGTAAAAAAAATAATCTAATAGATCATAAGGAGCTTTTAGATGGGTTAATCATAAAGTCTCAAAAAATAAAGAATATTAGTATAAATTATGTTGTGGATCACAAGGAGCTTTAGATACCATTTTGTTTTGTTTTTCCTATATTATTTTCATATTTCCTCTTCAAATGCAAAGTATGTATTATCACCAATACCTTTTCCTGAATTAGATTTGCCATAAGTCTCAACGAATCACAAGAACTTTAATACGTATTATATCCTTTTACACGTGCAAGCATTTATGTTAATTTTGTTTAATAGTGAAATTTCTTAAACCCAACCCATCAATATATTGTGTCACACTGTAAAATAAACTATTCATAACTTCTGATTAATCACCAATAGTTTCTCTGATAGATAAATTTGTCACAAATTCCAAAAAATCATCAAAATTTTAATACGTATCGTATCCTTTTACGCAGACCGCTATTTATGTTAAATTTCTCAAAATGGTGAAATTTCTTAAACCCAATCATTAATACATCTCCCAAGCCCATAACAAGCCCATAGAAGCTTTCTAGAAGCTTCCACACATATATATATATGTGTCCAATTCTCTCTGTGTTGGCATTTGTAAACCTTCACTTCCCAAATTCTCTCTATCTGTAACCGCTGGAAAGAAAAAAAAACCATCGAAGAAGGCGATAATCACAAAGCTGTAAGTCTTTTTTCTTCATCTAAAATCATATAAACTTCAATCAATTCTTGATTCTTGAAAAAAAAGATTCAATTTTTAGTTTTGTTGCTTTTGTGTTTTGCCCTTTTTGCAGGTTCATTTTGATGTTTTTAGTGAAAATTCAAATTCCCAAATGAGTTCTAAAGAAAAGTATATAAGAAACAATCGAAGATCAAGATCGGTGAGAACCGATCATGATAACAATAATACCCAAATCAGCAGTAACAGTAATTCTGTAGATTTTTCTAGAATTTCTGAATCTGGGGTTTGTCAATTGAATTCTGAGAGTGATTTAGCTCAACAGAAAAACCCGATTAACGTCGGGTCAGATGGGGATTCGGGTTTGGGTTTGGGGATTGATGAGAGTGGGTTGAATTGTTGTACTGAGGATCAGTTGGAGGATATCTTGTTACAAAATTTGGAAATTTTGTATAGTGAGGCTATTACTAAACTTATGGATTTGGGTTATGATGAGGAAGTTGCAATGAAAGCTATATTGAAAAATGGTCATTGTTATGGTGGGATGGATGTGCTTACGAATATATTACATAACTCGTTGTCGTATTTGAATAATGGGTATGTGAATAGCGGGAGTTGTTTGAGTTTGGATGAATCAGACCAATCTTTTGTTGATTTAAGACAACTTGAGGAGTATTCGTTAGCGGGTATGATTTGCTTGTTGCAACAAATGAAACCACATTTAAGTAAAGCAGACGCGATGTGGTGTTTGTTGGTTAGTGATCTTCATGTAGGTAGGGCGAGTGTGATGGAAATTCCTGATGGGAGTGGTCGTATTAGTGGGTCGGTGAGTGGTGGTGGTGGTAGTAGTAGTGCTAATGTGGAGGGTGTTGCTACTGGTCCTATTGGGGTTGTGCCTGCGATGTGTAGGTTTCATGGCGGCTGGGGTTTTGGGAATAGCACTGCTAGTGCGATTCCGTTGAATAGCTCTTTTGCAATTACCGCTGATTCTAGTTCACAGAAAGAGATCGATTGTCCTAAGAGGTTTAACCTTACTCCGTCGATGAAAACCATGCTAAAGAGAAATGTAGCTGCATTTACAGCTGGATTTAGGTCAAACCCTAAATATATGCAGAACCAGTCCCGGGCTTCCTCTAGTTCTTTGGCTGATGGGAATCAATCAAGTGGACTTGCACAGTTGGGTGACTCACAAACTTCGAAAAGTCAAGATGTGGTTAACACTGTGGTAGGTAAATTTCAAGATTTGAATCTTGATGAAAATACACAGCAGCAGGGCAACAAGGATCTGGACCAGAAAGATGAGATGATTCTGAGTTTGCTCGATCAGATAAAAGATCTTGAGAGACAGGTCAAGGAAAGGAAAGATTGGGCACACCAAAAAGCTATGCAGGCTGCTAGGAAGCTTAGCCATGACTTGACAGAACTGAAAACATTGAGGATGGAGAAGGAAGATATCCAGAGACTGAAGAATGGTAAACCGGTTATAGAAGATTCTACCATGAAGAGATTATCGGACATGGAGACTGCTTTAAGAACAGCTAGTGCGAAAGTTGACAGGGCAAACTTGTCTGTGAAAAGAATTGAGGACGAGAATGCAGAAATGAGGGCGGAGATGGAGGCCGCAAAGCTAAGTGCTTCGGAATCTGCAAAAACATGCATGGAAGCTGCAAAAAGGGAGAAAAAGTGCATTAAGAAGCTTGGTGTTTGGGAAAAACAGAAAAAGAAGCTTCAGGAGGATATTGCAGCAGAGAAACAAAAGATCTCAGACTTGCAAAACCAGCTGGTTCAGTTAGAGGTAGCTCAAAAGGACGCTGAGGTGTGATCTTTCATCTCTTTTTCTCCTTGATGTTTACTTGTTATTGTTAATCTTGCAGTGGAAATGCGAACAATATTATACATTACTGTTTGAGAATTGGTTTAAGATTCTTGTGTCCTCATATTATGTGGCATACCTTTGGTGCTTCATAAAGGCTCGTCGTTATTGGAAGCATTTTCGTTTCCTAGCCTCAGATATTTGCTTTTCTTCATATCATGAATTATCCAGAGTCACTAGCAAAATCTTTTAGAGAAGATGTGTCATGTACTTAAGTTTTATCTTTGATCTTATGTTTCTTCTCTCCCTATATGACCTGTGCAAACCATAGCCAGTCCCAAATCCGAATACTTGTGTTTTTACAAAAAGAAAAGGTCATAAATTATGTGAGGAATGGTATCCTACCAGCTCATGTCATCAAGAATTCCAAACTTAAGCTGCTTGGATGAGATCAGTACTAGGATGAGTCATCAGAACTCTGAAGCTAAGTGTGTTTGACAAGATTCCTACAAGAATGGGTGATCTTTTGTTTAGTCATGTTGTTGTATTCCTCGAGGACTCCTACTAGTTGGTGAATATTGTAAACTATTTAGACATTTAATTATAATGAAGCTATTCAATGAGTTGACGAACCAGTTTTGCAGGTCATCAGAAACCCTGTGTTTTTCTTTTTTCCCACAGTAAATTGTTAGCTATATCTATTTATCACATTGAAGCTGGAGGTTGTAAATATGGTGTTTTACGTCAGAAGCTGCAAATTTTTGGACTAAGAAAGAAGGGGGGAATTGCAGCATACGCTCCTATGCTTTTAGGATTTGGACATGTCTCTATACCTTTATAAGGTAGGGATGAGACTGTTGCATACACACCATCCTCCCCAGACCCCACTTGTGGGATACACTGGGTACATTGTTGAAATGCCCTCCGTTCCCAATGTCTGGGAGATACGCAACTATATTTCTCCCAAGTTTCACTTGAGTAGTTCGAAAATGCAGTTTAAACTTCATAAACCTTTTCTTTTGATAAGATGAGGCCTCATCTTGCCTCATCTTGAAAGAAATTACTTAACTTTGCACCATTTGTGCTTTCTATCAGCCAATAGACATGTTCCAGTTTCTTTCAATGCCACCAACAGTCGAACTCAGTTTCGTTTTGGAAGAGTATATTTTTTTTCTTTTCAAAAGCCTCTTCCTTCCCTTCATGTTCAAAACCATTCGAAAGCATAGTCATTCATTCTTGCCGAAAAGGGGAAAAAGGTTGAAAAGAAATGTACTCATGTTCATTTTTTCATGAATTCTTGGCTGATTCTTTGTTCTTTTCTCCTTTCTTTTCTTTCATGATAAGTTGTCGGAAAATATGTTATTGAATGATCATTACAAAATTTTAATTTGTTTTCATAAATTTTATGAAACCTTACATGAGATTTGTAACATAATTTTCAGTAGAAAAATGTGTCCTACATGTTGTGTTATGATATAGAATTACTTGATCGATCCTGTTCCAATATTTTGTTCAACGTTTGTTTTACTGGATAAAAAGGTTATTTGTGAACAATAGCAAGTCTCTTTGGCAGATCCCCACAAAGCGTAATTCAATGAGCCTAGGCTTATCAATGCGTCTTTTTATTTCCTACTCTAGTCTATCCTTTCCTGGAGGTTATGTAATCTGAACTGTTATAATTCCTGCGCTGAACTGAACACCACGTGACAAACTTGTTAATACATAATGTTACTAATTTTTGACAGGCGAAATGGAAGGAGGAACGGAATGCTAAGGAGCAAGCAGCGGCAATAGTGGAGGAAGAACGACGCTTCAAAGAAGCAGTTGAGACTAACAACAAAAGAAAGCTTGAGGAATTGCGCTCAAAGGCAGAAATAGACTTCCAGCGGCACAAGGATGACCTGCAACGGCTTGAACAGGATCTTTCTCGGCTTAGAGCATCTACTGAGCTGCAGAATCAGTCTGCTAATTTGGTAACAGGTTCTAATGTGGAGCAGCACCCCCATGGAGATATTGCAAGGATGTTACGTGAGTTTGATAGCTTTGAGCAGGATTCTTCCGAGAAGGATGACTCTAGGGAGTGCATCATATGCATGAAGCATGAAGTTTCAGTTGTTTTCCTACCTTGTGCTCATCAAGTTCTGTGTGCAAACTGCAACGACAACTTTGGGAAGAAGGGAAGAGTTGCTAAATGTCCATGCTGCCGGGTTCCAATTGAACAGAGGATCCGCGTCTTTGGTGCAACAACATCATAGACCTTCATCCCGGCTTTTATCATAGCATGCTCGTAAGCAACGTCATAGACCTCATCCCAGCTTTTCTTATAGCATGCTCGTAAACCATCGCTTAGACTATAAAACAATGTCTTATTTACTGTATTATCTTAAAACTTACGCTCATAGACTTTAGTATCTTAAAACTTATGGTCATAGAATATACTTGTCAAGCGGCACATTATGTTGTAATGACCTACTAGGTCGTTTTGAGTACTAGGTTTTTATTTTATTTTATAAAACTCATTTTGTAAATTTTTAATAGGTATTTTGGCTATTCGATAACTATGGTTATTTAGTTGAGGGTAACTTTAGATAATTAATTTAGTTGGTGGGCTAAAGTGTAAATTTAATTAATAATCTATACCACTTAGCCTATATATTAGATAAGTTGGTGAAATTAGTATTGCCCTAGAACGTGATAAACTGCAGCATAGCCAACGAATATACAACTTTCAGGTAATGGATACACTCCATTCCCTTCTGCATATTAATTGCTAAGATAGGCAATACATATATATTAGTAATTATTGGGTAATCATTATGAGTACTATTAGGTGAAAATGAATTGAGCATCAAGAAAGGAGGGTTCTGCAATTTGGTTGCATAGTGCGTGGCCACTGTTTCTAATAGTTATCTCGCCTTTAGTTATTTTTAGTTAATTATCACATTATAATTCAAGTTTTGATATATTGAGATAGGTAGTTAAATAATAAGTGTATTATATTATATGAATATCATTGAATTTATGTTATTTGGAGGAATTGAGATTTAATCCTAGGCTTGAATTTAAGAAATATAAGACTTGACAAATTAATGACATCAACATTAGGAACGTGATTATAGATTCGTGCTCTAGGATTTTTGGAATTTAGACTAGAAGTATTGTAATACGTGTGTCTACGAACTCGTTACTTACGAATTATGCATACTTGATAAATTGGAAACATCCGGAGGCGTGGAAGAAAGGAAGAACATTGGAGAATTAGTTTGCTTGACTTCGGTTCTTTGGTTGAGGTAGGTTATGGTTTATTCTATATCATAGATAGATTCTTAATAGTGATTGATAGTCATTGAGTAATGTGTGAAGTTTACTATGCATTTAATTGTGATGATTGGTCTGAAATTTCAAGACCGTGAAATCTATAATCTTGAAATTGCCCTATCAAAAATGGTGCCTTGAATAAAGAAGGCTTGATAAAATATTGGTAATAAAGTAAAATGTAATAATAAAGAATGATAAATTAATTATATTTGGATCGGGTGTCATGAGCCGATACGGTATGTTTGGATTGGGTGTCACGTTCCGATACGGTATATTTGGATCGGGTGTCACGTTCCGGCACGGTAATATTAAAGAAAAAACAAATTAAAATGACTTAATGCTACTAGGGCTGTTCAAAATCGACCGCTATCGATAATCCAACCGCAAAATTGGATTATTGACTTATTGGTATTGGGTTATCGAATTAGCGGGTGGGGAATGAATTTAAATTTTATAATTAACGGCTTATCGGTGTGGGGGAGGGATTACTCAATTTTGTTATTGGGTAAACCGTTAATCCGTTAAGAATTTATTATATTTTATTATATTTTTATCCCTAAACATATAAAATATGTATGGTAATTATAATTTATAAACCTAAAAATAAGCCTCAATAGGACAAGTCCATTTAGTTAAATAGGCCAAGCCCATTTAATTAAATAGGCCAAGCCCATTTAGAGTATAAGACCCTAATTTTACCTAAATATAAATAAGTTGCCAGTTGCACACTTGCACTTGCTAGCTGCTACCTCTGTCTCATACTCTCATCTCTATTCTCTCATTCTAAGTCATTTTAAGTTGTTATCCTTTAATATTACCGTGCCGGAATGTGACATCCGATTCAATAATACCGTGTCGGAACGCGACACCCGATTCAATAATACCATATCAGAACGTGACACCCGATTCAATAATACCGTATCAGAACGTGACACCTGATCCAAATATACAGTATCGGAACGTGACACCCGATCCAATATAATTAATTTATCATTCTTTATTATTACATTCCACTTCATTAGCAATATTTTATCAAGCCTTCTTTACTCAAGGCACCATTTTTGATAGGGCAGTTTTCAGATTATAGATTTCACAGTCTTGAGATTTCAGACCAATCACACAACATACCAAAATCTAAACCACAACAATTAAATGCATAGTTAACTTCACACATTACTCAATGACTATCAATCGCTATCAAGAGTCTATCTATGATATAGAATAAATCATAATCTACCTCAATCGAAGAACCGAAGTAAAGCAAGCTAATCCACCAATGACCTTCCTTTCTTCAATGCCTCAGGCCGTTTCCAATTTATCAAATATATAATATTTATAAGTAAATTAGTCCGTAGACACCAATATTATTTATATATTTAACCTAGATCCAACAACTCACCCAACTCTATAATTAATTCCCTAAAATTCAAGTCTAGGGTTAAGCCCCACTTCCTCCAATATCATAACCCTAATGATTTTCATATAATACAATATTCTAATATTACATATCTCAATATATCAAAATATTGGAATATAATATAATAAACTGCAAGAATTTTCTTAACCAAAACTACATATCCAATACTTTAATTACGGAAGCAACATTCAGGACATGCTTCCTGCAACCATCATATCATTAACTTAATATTCCACTATTCACTATTTGTTATCATTATCCAATATTATTCCACTTGTCCTTACAGAAACTTCTCAACAGAATTGACAATTCACCACGACTTTATAATGTCCTTGCAATCTATTTCAAGTTTAACTCTATCCACACCAAACATATAATAATAGAATTATAACATCTATCAATATTCTCAATAGAAATACTAGGTGTGACTAAGATTTACCTACTGCAAGTGATGTTTTTGTTCTTGTTGCGCCGAAGCTAAATGGCGAGAACTCTCTTTTTGTTCTCCTTTTAAATTCTGACCCAAAAGTGTAACCCTACTAACTTATTTTAATAAATAAAATAGTATAGGGTATTAAATAAATTATTAACTTAGCCTCTTAGTTAAATTAGTTATTTAAATTTACCCCTCAACTAAATAACCATGATTATCGACTAATCCAAATACTCATTAAAAATTTACGGAATGAATCTTTTATAAAATAAAATTAAAAAAAATTCTAGTTCTCAAAACGACATAATGGGTCGTTACAAGTTCTTACCTTGAAATGTTTCTTTCTTAACCTTTAAGATGTGTTCAATACGATGTGAAAATGTTTACTTAGAAAATCTGTATTTAGGAAAATAAATAATTTTCTTACATATTTTCTTATATTCGATACGCTAGAAAAAAATATTATCCTAAAAATATTTGTATATAATCTAGACAAACACTATAAAAGGTGAAGGTGTAGCGGAGAGGGTAGTGTAGGGTGGTGGGGATAAGGGCTATGATATAGGGGCGGTGGTGAAGATCGATCAGGTGTGGTAGAGGGTGGGGAGGACATAATAGGGAAGTTATAATCCTTATTTTTTCTGAGAAAATATTTGACCAACCAAACATAAAAAAATTAAAAAATATTTTCTTTCATACTGAGCATAATACCCTTAATCGAATGATTTTGGGACTAGTAGTATTCAGTGGCAGAGCCAGAAATTTTATGAAGGGGGTTCAAAAAAAATTAAATACGCTAATCATATCCATAAATAAATGGGTCGGATCAAATATACCTGTTTTGCAAGAAGCAGGGGCCCTTCTATATGTTTTTCAGTTTCTTTTGAATTCTCTTTAGCTCCTGAAAGTGCAAATGGTAAACTTTTATATTTAAAAAGACTTAAAATAAACACCAACTCAAAGTAAAAGCACTCTTCCTCCACAAAAAAAATTTGACATAAAATGACTTCAAAACAATACAAAAACATCCTGAACAATAGAAATTATTATATCTTGATATGTATTACAAAACATAGTGATAATTACACCACCTTGAAGGGGGATTAAGAAACCAAACACACGAATAAGCATATCAAAATATTGTTTTACAATTGAAATTCAACTACATACACTATTACAATTATATTCTACGAGGTTTCATATCTTGAAATGTCTTAATAATAGCATCATTAAAAATACTATCAAATACATCTTTTTCTAAATAAGGCACCAAACAACCACTAAAAAAATCATCACTCATTTGGCTTCGCAAGTCATTCTTGATAAACTTCATTGCCGAAAAAGCTCTTTCAACGGAGGCAGTGACAACTGATAGAAGTAGAGCAAATTTCACTAAGCGGAATACCAAAGGATAAGTAGAATATTTCTTTGTCTGAACTAATCTTTTGGAAAGATCACAAAGCCCATTTAGATCGGAGAACCTTTCATCAATATCACGAACATCAATAACATAACTTGCAAGTTGATTCTCAAGAGCACTCATATTAGATTCATCAAAGTCATCCGGATATAATTTCGCCATTCTCATTACTTTTTTGATGTCAAAACTTGAAAATGAGTTAATTGGATTTAAGCAAGCAATTCCATTGAGCAAATCGGTAGTCACTTCATCAAAACGATCATTAAGTTCTTGAAGTTGCCAATCAATAATACTGCAAAAGACTTCAACACGATAATGATGTAAGATTGTATAGTTAGCAGGCTTTCTTCGTGATCTTAAAGAGCTAACATATGGATCCTCAAAGTTAGGTATCAAAACATCATGTTTGATACAAAACGTAGATACCTTAGCAATAAGAGAGTCCCATTCATCATCCCTTAAAACTTGCAACCTTCTCTTTGCTACTTCAACAAGTAGCATGGCATTTGCAATATCTTGCTCCTTTTTTTGTAAGCATTTATTAAGCTCATTTGTAATTGCTAAGACATTTCTCATCAAATGCAACATGAACGGAACCTCGTATGTTCGGCAAGCTTCGAGATGTCCCATTGCCTTAGCTCTTTCATCCAAATTTCGTGCATCAAGAGCAAGTGATTCAAGAACATTAAGAATAGAGCCAAACATAATAATAAAATTATTAAAGGATTTGTAATGAGATCCCCAACGAGTGTCACAAGCTCTTGAAAGACCAAGTTGTTGATTCAAGCCCCTACCGGTTGTAAGTTTACCCATATCTAATGTCTCTTTAATTATTTCTTTTTGAGAATCACGTAATTCATCCATACGTTTAAAAGAAGATTTCAATACATTTAAAATATTTGAGACCAATACTACAAGTTTTCCCACTTCAACACACTTTTTAGAGACCCCAACAAGAGTTAGTTGAAGTTGATGAGCAAAACAATGGATGGAATGAGCCAATCTACTTTCTTGCCTAATCAACATTTTAAGGCCATTGATCTCACCTTGCATATTGCTTGCCCCATCATAACATTGTCCACATACACTTGATGGACTCAAAGAATGTTGAGCAAGTAAATTAACAATTGCCTCCTTTAGAGATGAAGCACTAGTTTCTTGAACATGAACAATGTCAATAAGTCGCTCCATCACAAATCCCTTTTTATTAATATACCGAAATACAATAGACATTTGCTCCTTGCGTGACACATCAAAGGATTCATTAACTAGCAAGACAAAGTAATCACCATTTAATTCCTCAAGAATAACTTTAACGGTCTCTATTTTACATGCACTCACAATATCTTTTTGAATCATTGGAGAAATCATTTGATCATTTTGAGGAGCATGTTCTAGTACATAATCACAGATTTTATCACATTTTTTTGCATACCATGAGAGAATTTCAAGAAAGTTACCCCTACTAAGTGATGATTTAGATTCATCATGACCTCGAAATGCAAATTTCTGAGTTATGAAAAGTCTTACTACATCAACCGAAGCACTTAAGCGAATCCAATATCCATACTTGAGTTGATTAGCTTGCCTCTCAAATGCAAATTGAATAGACTGTCGTTGTCGTAATAAATCTTGACATTTCTTTTTTGATTGATTATGTATACTATTTGGTAGACCAATATGTTTATCAAGACTACTCTTTTTATTCCAACTCTTAAACCCAACACTTGAAAATACTTCACCTCCTCCTTGATGAATGTTATGGTCTTTAAATAGATAACAATACAAACAATAGATTGCATCTTTACTAACACTATACTCCAACCAATCATGATATACATCATCAAACCATTCATGATTAAAACGATGTATTGATCCAGAAATATTTGTTTGAGGATACTCATGCACCGCTAGACGAGGTTGGCAAGGACCATTCAAAAGGTATGCTCTTCTAATAACATCACGATGATTTGGATGATAGTTCAATATTGAGATTCTTTCACCAGGATCAAACTTTAAAGAACCCAAATCAAATTCTTGAGAAGAATGTAATGATACTTCCGAATGATTAGCATTTTCTTCTTGGTTAGATTGACTATGACTATGAGAGGCTAAACTTGATTTCGAAACTTTGGTGAAATACTTCTTCATTGAAGCTTGAGACTGAATCGTAAAGAGCACATATATAAGACAATAAATACCATTATACTAAAGCCAAAAAAGGACAAACGCACTAAGGTTCCCTTCGTCCGCAAAATAAAACTCAGATATCAGAATTGAGATCAGTACCAATTAGTTCAAAATTTGACAATGATACTTGTACAATGAAAAATCATTTTATAAATCCCAGTTAAATTGATGACTATATTTTCAAATTTTCATTATAATGTACAAAGAAAGCACGATGAAAACAAATAATTAACATAAAACATGGAGAACTTATCAACTTGCTTTGAATCTCCAAAATCACTCTATATATGTACACAAAACAAAGACACATACACACACAAAGAGAGAATTTTCTAATTTCTGATGAAGAAATCAAATCGAGAAAATTATTAGAGAGTAGAATCACAACTTAAAAATTGAAACCATAAATTAACTAATACCTGACATGATCAATCAGTATAGCACCTAAAGTTCTTGATAAATGGTTCCATACAAATCAATCTAAGTAAAAAATGCATGGTACAATCTAATAAATGGTTCCATCATCTTTTTTAACAAATTGACCACTATTCTGCTTAAAATACACATTCATGTATCACAATTTGATATCTGAGATCAGTACAATAGTTATGTAATCTAATAGGAGGCAAAACGGTATTAATGTTACAATAAAGGGGTACAACAACGAATTCTGAAAATTTTTTGAACAAAAAAAAGGAAGAAGAACTAAGAACTTAACAGACTACAGCAGCGAGCAACGAGCAACGGACAACGGCAACGGAAAGCGGCAATGAAAAATAGACAGCAGCAGCCAACAAAGAGAGCAGCAGAAAGTCGATTGGAGAAGAGAAGAGTTGGAGAGAAAATAAGACAATGAAATCCCTAGAAGTTAGAAAAAGAGGGGTTTTTTTTATTTGGTGATTTTTCAATTAAAGATTTAAAATTAAAAAAAAATTAATATATTAAGAAGTTATTTTTTAATTTACATTTAATTTTAAAAACATCAAAAACTTAGCCTAAAAATGTACCTAAAATCAGAAGAAAAAAAAATGTGGTTATTCAGATTCGAACCACAACCTAAGGCAAGATAAGGCGAAATGTTGAACCCCCTTTGCCACTGAGCTAGTCCTTTAGCTTATGTTCAAGGGGTTCAATATTAAATATGTATACATAAATTAAAAAAATTATTTTATATATACAGTGTATTTTTTTAACGAAGGGGGTTCGGATGAACCCCTGGAGTCCATGTAGATCCGCCCCTGGTAGTATTGGTGAAAGTATAATTATATACAACAGTAACTACCGCCTCCTTTGCCGAGCTTTGGTTTAGTAGTAAGAGCGCAATGCCTCCTTCCCCGAGCTTTGGTTCAATAGTAAGAGCGTAATGCCTCTTTAGTTCCCCGAGCGTTGATTCAGTAGTAAAAGCATAATATGTGATGTGTATGTTGCGAGTTTGAATTTTGTTGTGGACCAAAAGTTTGATATTTCAGTCGAATGAAGGAATAGACTATATTACTTATTATTCATTTTCCATTTTGTAAGTGAATTTCTTAAGTTCAATTCACATAATGAATGTGTATTTTACGAATTTCTATCAGCATACATTTGTAAATATATTAGAATATTTCTTAAGATATAGTTATATGTATGTATATAATAAAGCAACAAGTGAGATAGAAAGTTTAAACCTAAAATCCTCCTAAATTTAAGCATCCTAATTACAGGTTAAATTATGACAAGAAAAAACCATAAAATTCTGTGTACGTCACTTTTTATGAATGTTTATTACTCACTTTTTTTAATTTATGTGATGCATTTTTCATTTTAGTCCATACAAAAAGAATGATAGAAACAATTTACTTTAACTTTCTTATTTTACCCTAAATAAAATGGTCTATATAACCACATAAATATGTGAGACTTATTTTAGATTACACTATCAGAAGTTTTTATTCTTTCTTTCTTAAACTTCGCGATCAGTCAAAGTGTGTTACATAAATTGAAACGAATCGAGTACCATATGTTCTGAAATTACATAACACATGTGGCGAATGAATGAACGACATGTGGTGCAATTTGGACGGATGGTTTATTGGAGAGGGGAAGTTGAGATGCACGAGAAAGAATCAAAAGTCAAGTGTTTATAACAGCCCAGCTGTTTTGAGAACAACATCACACATATGATACTTTTTTCCTATCCGATATTCGATATTTGTATTAAGGTTTCGACTACTTTAGATTTGCGTTGCGTAGGGAAGCACTTCCTAATAATATTACTATTATACTCAAAACTTGAACCCAAATCCTTTAACTAGAAATTATATTCATCTCACCACAAGCCTTGTTAGTATGTACGTATATAATTCTTGTAACCCTAATTAAATACACACAATCATTACTTTTACTTTAACAAACATTATTTTTTCATTTAGCTTTGATGTTCGTATCGGAAATCTGACTAATTCAAATTTATGTTATGTAAGATCTATTACAAAAGAAAAAAAAACATTTTCTATCATTTTTTTCATATTTAAAATTCGAACTTGATCTCAAAGCTTATTCATCCACCCTCATCTTTGATGGTAACTTTTTTTTGAAAAATACTAACATTTGCCTAACTATGTTTTCCTTTAGTAGCTAAGCTAAAGTCAACTACTTTTTTACCCTTCACAGCTAATGACCCGTGATATCTACCTGCAATAATTTAAACCATTTGAAAGGGTATACACAATAATTCCACGAAGAGTTTATGTTTTGTGTACTGACAATATAAATAATTTTTATATTTACATAACTCTCGATATCATACATGCTATTGACAACCTATAATAGAGTAATAATATGTTATAATCGGTTAAATTAGATAAACGGAAATTTTTTAAAATATTATTAGTGTATGAAATTAAGTGGTACGAAATTTCTGTCAAATAATGTTGAAATTAATCTTTATTATGTATTATGTATTCTTTGGTGTCTGTTAATTTCTTTTTATTTCCTCTTATATAGTATTATATGTCTGGTAAATTGTTAAAATTAATTCCATTCGTGAACATTCTACAAAACCAGAACAGGTAAAAGAAGTATAATGCATTAATTAATAATATCACAAAACGCAAATTTTGTAAAAAAATCTATTGAGTAACGAAAACATTGGTGAGAATTCAATGCCTCAAAAATCTAAGGATTCCTCTGCAGGGTTCGTCCATGGAGCTAGGATGTTTGAATATACACATAATAGGGCTTCAATGAGTCCTAATCGTAAATTTGCTTGTTGGAAATACATCTCGAAAATGGGAGCAGGTTTAAAAAAGAATCTTAGTGTCTTGGGTTGGACATAGAAGGTCTCTTAAAGCATAAACGTCCGTCATTTAAAAAAAAATTATGATAATGATGTGCTAATTAACCTAGTAGCTTATTATAGAAATCACAACAATAATAACATATCCAGTGTAGAGTACATACAAATCTTAATTCTATCTCATAAGAATATGATAGAGTGACTGTTTTC
Source organism: Solanum dulcamara (assembly GCF_947179165.1). Taxonomy (NCBI): domain Eukaryota; kingdom Viridiplantae; phylum Streptophyta; class Magnoliopsida; order Solanales; family Solanaceae; genus Solanum; species Solanum dulcamara. Next base: position 2,644,625 of record NC_077241.1, on the reverse strand, counting down.
GATAAATTATTATAGAAATTAAATCTTTAATAATCACCTCCTTTCACCTAAATATTTTCCACATAAATTAGTTTTGGTTTTTCTTCTCTACTTTGACTTTATTTTGTCCATATATAAAATGCTAGTGAGCATAATTAATATCTCAAACTATCTTTATTAGGAAACATGTGAACATACCAAACATCACACCTCTCTTTTTTTCAATGTAATAAATTTAAAGTAATGAAACCCTTCCTCTATAAATCCCAATATACTTTCAATAAACTATAACCTCTCATTTATATATATTTTTGCATGGCCTAGCCATTTTTTAACACACAAAAAAAAGGTACAAAAATACCCAATATGGTAGTGGAAATGGAGGTGAATAATGGAGAAAATACTACTAATAACTGGGTACCAATTATGAAGAAATTACACATGAATGTTCTTGGTGAAAAAATGAAAAAAATTCCAAAATTAACATGTAAGACAATTTGGAGAGTTGGGAAAGAAGATCCAAGAAGGGTAATTCACTCACTAAAAGTTGGAATTTCATTGACATTGGTTTCATTGTTGTATTTGATGGAGCCATTGTTCAAAGGATTTGGAAGTAATGCTATTTGGGCTCTCATGACTGTAGTGGTTGTTCTCGAATTCACCGCAGGTAATAACAACATTATTTTACGTGTTATCAATAAGTTTTTATCTACTCATACACGTCCCTGAAAGTCAAAAATATATAAGTCATTCAAATAAAATATATGCATGCATATGCTCAAACTCATGTATGTAACTTGACGCGATAGTGTTATTGAACTAAATTGATGTCGTGCATGAATACACAGGATTTTAACACAAGAAGAATTGAAATTTTAGATCAAAACACGATGTATGTGACTTAGATATCTCGTATTTCTCAAAAAGTGATTTTTTTCATAAATGGAGTATTCAACATATTTGAAGAAGCGAACAAATTAATATGTGACTAATAATAGGTAGTGTCATTTTTTTTTATATTTATACCTATTATTTTTGTTTAATTTTCTTATTATCTATATATACATATCTAGTAAAAGTAATCGACGAAGCAGTATATTGTGACACTGCTTGAGACAAGATATATATGCCCCGATTGAAATCGACAATTTGCACCATTGATGACTAGTGAACTCACGATATTCTGCTACAATTTATCGTAGAAATTTACTTGTAGTCACGTTATAAATTAAATAACTTGATTCTACAAATATATTTTTATACTGTCAGTATGTATAAAGAACTTAAATTTGTGTATTTTTTTTAAATGATAGGGGCAACATTGTGCAAAGGGCTAAATAGAGGATTGGGAACACTATTAGCAGGATCATTGGCATTCTTGATTGAATATGTTGCCACAAAAACTGGCCACGTATTTAGAGCTATATTTATTGGAGCTGCACTTTTTTTTATTGGTAAGATTCATTTAAGTTTGTATAATAATTAGTTGATGCAAATGGAGAATTATTTTAGAAATTAAAAAAAAAAGTAATTCACTTTGTTGAATAATTGTATAATCATCCCATCTTTTAGAGATGAAATACTTTTATTTATTTAATTATGTACGTCCTTAACATGACATTCTTGTAACGTACTAGTCGAATTTTCTTTTATGGTTGAAGTGCGTGAATATTTTTCATTAATAAGTGGTGACACGAAATTTGGTCGTTTGACCTTTGACTACGATCTCATTTCGTATTGAATTTTATGATAATTTTATTTAAGAATTATACGAAAAAGTGATTTATTTTGTTGAATTGTATAATCATCTCATTTTTAACATTTTTATTTATTTAAATTTAACATTCCCTCGCACGTGCTAGCCGAAGTATTATTCATAGTTCAAGTGTTGTGAATATTGTTTTCTTTAATAATTTTGGTAGCATAGTTTTATATCGAATTGTATGATAATCTCATCTAAAAGATATACGACAAACTCCTTTCATATTTATTTATTATATTTTTGACATGACGTGGCTGCAAATTTTTATTTATTTAATTAATTTCTTATTTGACAGGTGCTATAGCGACGTATATGAGATTTATCCCTTACATAAAGAGAAACTACGATTATGGTGTGGTGATATTCCTCTTGACTTTCAACTTAATAACTGTATCAAGCTATCGTGTTAATAACGTGTTAAAAATCGCTCACGAGCGTTTTTATACCATAGCTATTGGGTGTGGTATTTGCCTCCTCATGAGCCTATTGATATTTCCAAATTGGTCAGGAGAAGACCTCCATAATTCCACTGCTGCTAAGTTTGAAGGCTTAGCAAAATCCATTGAAGGTAATTTACTAATGGGATATTAACCCTTTTGGTCCTTCGATTATTGGTAAATTTTTATTTTGATTCTTGCGATATCTCACTAAACATATTTAATTTTTAATTAATTATAAATATATGTGTTTTAGTACTTTTATATTGGAAGTATATATGTTATACTTGGGCTATATCAATATTACCATGAGCTATAGATTAATATATAGTATAAGCTTAATATAACACATTCATAATTAAGTAGTGGAATAATAGATATTTATGGTTAAATTTGTGAACATTCACAAGCAAAGAGATTAGAAGTGCACGTTTAAATTAATTGAAGGTTAAATGTATTAGTCGAATATCATAAAAATCAAAATCATATTTTACCCATAATCAAGAGACCTAAAGTGATTATTAATGATCTATTATAGCAGGTTGTTTGTTTTATTTTCCGTATAGCTATTTTTACTTATTATAGGCATTTATTTGTATCATAATTATCTTTTAGGTGATCTGATTGGAGAAAAGACTATTACATTAATATTAGTTCTTAGAAGTTAAATGCTTCTTAAATTCATTTCATTTTCTTACTAGCAGTTGTTGTACAAGTCACATAAACTATGTCTTATTTGATCATGACTGATTATATATAGTTTTATTTGATGCTACATAATTCAATTATATTTATTACATTAATGAATATTTTAAACTTATAAACTATATATGCAGCTTGTGTTAATGAGTATTTCAGTGATGAGGAACAACAAAAAGCCAAAGAAAACTCTTCAGATTTGGAGGATCCTATTTACAATGGTTACAAGACTGTTTTGGATTCCAAATCATTTGATGAAACCTTGGTAAGTACTTGAATTTATCCAGTATAATTAAATATACTAGCATATAGTTTTTACCTAACTTGAAAATATTAGCTCCTCTACAACAGAAATAGTGCCAAGGGTGTGTTATAAGTAATCTTTTGATGAAGGATGTTCAACTGTCACCGGATCATCCTTCGATCTATGTGGCTTCACCACTTATGGAGACACCTTGCACATACTAATCGAGTAGTGATAATAGGCAAGGTCGGAGCTAAAAGGAGGCAAGAGGTTCAACTGAATCAACTTTCCTGAAATTGTACTATGTACACAAATAGTTTTTCTTAATTCATATATGAATTGTTAAATCTCCTTTAAGAAAAGTCTCAAATGTAGTAATAAAGAGGGTTCAAGATCATATGTTCAAACAAGGATGGATATATAGTTGACAGTATGAGTTCAATAAAACCCAATAGCTTTGCTCGAGACCATATATTTGTCCTTGACACATTCCTTTAACATGCATAATTTATCAATCTAAAACCTAATAACTTAAAAGGGCTTAAATCCAAAACTTATAAACTTCATTTCCTGAATCCACCTTTGTGCACAAATCTTAGGTGTGACATGACACTTTAATATATATATATATATATATATATATATTTTAATCTCATTAATTATATGAATTTCTGATTCTGTCACTGATTATAGACTGATATAAATTACTGTAAAATTCTGCGTACGCCATGACCAAAATTAAAGAATGAAATTTTATTGGGGCAGGCATTATATGCAAGTTGGGAGCCAAGGCACTCCAGACATTGTTATCGGTTTCCATGGCAACAATATGTAAAATTGGGAAATGTTCTTCGCCATTTTGGATACACAATTGTGGCTCTTCATGGTTGTCTACAAACTGAAATTCAGGTACATATGATTTATTCTTTTTCTTTAGTTGTTTGGCTCTATAATAATGTTTATCTTTCTAAATTTTTTTTAATTATTCATTTTGCACGAGGCGGAGAGTTTAGGACCTAGGATGTATTCGGTACGAAAAAAAATGTTTTCTTATTTTCTCATGTTTCATAGAATCTATACATAATCTAGATAAATCATGGGTGGGGGTGCTAGGATTGGGCAAGATTAGGACCTAGGGTGTGTAAATGTTCCCTTAGATAATAAGTGATGTTTTTTTACTTATTATTTGGTATTTGATGAGTAGGCGATAAATATTATTCCAAAAACAATTATATATAATCAAGATAAATACTATGCGGGGTAAGGTGGTCGAGGGGGAGTGGGTGTTGGTAGGGAGGGGGCAGGGTTGATAGGGAGGAGACAATCTTTGTGAAATGTTACTTATGAAACTTGTTATACAATGGATATATGAAGTTTGGTGCTCATTATTTTAAGTTACATATATTGATTGTCCAAAGATTTTTAACTATAGTATATAATTAGTTATTACTTTTATCGTTTTGATATACTTATAATTATTTTTATGAATGATCTGATTGTGTAAATATTTTTTATTCAGACTCCTCGATCGGTTCGAGCAATGTTCAAAGATCCATGCATACGACTCTCAGGAGAAGTAGCAAAAGCTCTAAAGGAATTAGGAGATAGCATAAGATATCGTAGACATTGTTCACCAGAAATTCTATCTGATCACCTTCATGAAGCTTTACAAGACCTCAACAAGGCCATAAAATCCCAACCAAAACTCTTCATTGGTTCCAAAAACAACACCAACAAGCTAACCCTAGCGACCATCGTCTCTAGAGGACAGTCTGGTGCACTAAACTCTCGTAAGGGTTCCTTATCGAGCGTGAAGACCGACACGTCTGCACTGCTTGAGTGGAAATCCAAATTAATGGGTGGTAGTACTACTCATGAAAATTCAAAAGAGAATTATGAGAGGAAATCATTGAGGCCAACATTGAGCAAGATTGCTATAACAAGTCTTGAATTTTCAGAGGCATTGCCATTTGCTGCTTTTGCTTCTTTGCTAGTTGAAATTGTGGCAAGGCTTGATCTTGTTATTGAAGAAGTTGAAGAATTGGGAAGAATTGCACATTTCAAAGAGTATAATGATCCAGATGATGAAAATGTTGTGGTGACAATTGATGAAAAACATTCAAGGCCTTTACATGAATTGCCAACTCATGATGCAGGAGATTAATTGACATACGAATTTTTTTTATAAATTTTCATGGTTGATCTATTGATTAGTGAAATGTACTAATTCAAAGACTTGTGTAATTGATGACTATTTTTTCTTATTTTGGTTGAAATGGTATTTTCAGGTGTCGTGTCATTAAAGAATGACTGATATATTACTTTTCGATTTGAGTGACCTATTGAGTGAAATAGTAAAAGATAAGTGGCTTTCTTTGTTCATCTATCTAATAGTTTCGTTACCATTTAAGTGATAAATTCCAACTTATAATAAAATAAAAACACTTTATAAGCATTTCAATTTGTCAATAACAACACTAACAAATTAACCCTAGCAACAGTTGTTTCTAAAGGAAATCCCGATGCACTGAACTCCCGTAGGATGGGCTCATCCAGTATGAAAACCTACACGTACGTCCGCGTTGCTTGAGTGTAAATCCAAATTAAGGAGTAGTACTACTACTACTCATGAGAATTCAAAAGATAATTGTGAGAGAAAATTGTCGAGGCTAACATTGAGAAAGATTGTTATTACAAAGTCTTGAATTTTTGAAGGCATTACCATTGGCTGCATATGCTTCTTTGCTAGTGGAGATGATGGCAAGACTTGACATTGAGGATATTGAAGAATTGGGAAGAATTGCACATTTCAAAGAGTATAATGATCAAGATGATAGAACAGATTTGTTGTGAATATTGATGAAAAACATGCAATGCCATTACAAAATGAATTGCCAACTCATGCAGGAGATTAATTGACATGATTTGGAAAAAAAATATAAAGTCTCATGGTTTTATAGAAGTGTATTAATTAAGGGATTTATGTAATTGATGATCATTTTCCTTGTTTTGGTTGAAATGTTATTTCAGGTGTCGTGTCATTAAAGAATTATTGATATATCACCTTTCGGCTTAAGTGATCTTTTAAGTGAAATAGTAAAAGAAAAGTGATTTTTTTTTTTTTGGGGGGGGGGGAGGGATTATGAAGTTTCATGGTTGATCTATTGATTAGTAAAATGTACTAATTAAGGGACTTGTGTAATCGATGACTATTTTTTTTCCTTATTGATTGAAATGGTATTTTTAGGTGTCGCGTTAAAGAACGATCGATATATCACTTTTCGGCTTGAGTGGCCTTTTGAGGGAAATAGTAATTGATATCTTCAATAGTTTAAGTGATGAACTTTGACTTATAGGGAAAGAAAAAACCCTTTAGAAGCATTTCCATTTGCCAAGAATAACACTAACAAATTAACCATAGTGGTCATTGTCTCTAAAGGACAGTCTAGTGCGTTCAGGTTCTACAGGGTTTTCTTATCAGGCATGATGACTGACACGTCTGCGCTGCTTGAGTGGAAATCCAAATTAAGGGGCAGTACTCATGGAAATTCCAAAGAGAATTATGAGAGGAAGTCATTGAGGTTTACATTGAGGAAGAGTACTACATGCTATAACAAGTCTTGAATTTTCACAAGTATTGACATTTGCTTCTTTGCTAGTGAAAATTATGGCAAGGTTTGATCTTGTAGAAATCAATATGAATGTTTCATATGGTAATTTTCCCTCCATGCAATTACAATATTCAGTAAACTTGGTCAATTTTTATTTGACCAGTTGCGACTAAATTCTGATTTGTGCCAAAAAATTTCAGATTTGGGATAAAGCGTTCCATCACAATTCTTGTTAGTTAGAGTGATCTATGACATGAAAACCTTTTCTTTCACTAGAACTTTTGTCTTCAAATTTACTTTGAAGAAATAATTCTAACCAAGCTGGTGCATACAAGTTTGATATGGTAACTTAAAAATTAAAATAATAACATGTAATTATAATTGATTAAATTGCAAATAATCTACAAATAAATTACACGATCATAACCTATAAACAAACTCATTTTTCAATAATAATGGGGTCCAAAAAATGTATGTTGTCTAATCGTAGTTCAAAAAACATAAATATCAAATAAATTTGTCTATTAATGTCTTGTAAGTTAATAAGAAATGTAATAGTTTTTTGATATTTGAACTTGAAATCACTAAGAATATTAATTAGAGGTTTCTGATATGAGTTGTGAATATTAAAAATAAGAATTAATCGAAACTGCAATAGGAATAGAATAAAAAAAAAATTCAACTTGGGACCATCATATTAGTGTTCATGTGTACCTCAATCATTTAAGCATCCTCTTGGGGACAACAAAAGTTAATACATTAACTTATAGAAGAGGGCATGTGGCAATATAGACAGGTAATTTCATCGTCAATACAGTGTGTAAAGACAATGATGATCAAATGTTTGATTGTTGATTTTGGTTCTATTCATTTTATTTTTTGTCTGTCCAAAAATTGAAAAAAGAATTTTAGGACTAATAACATATACTATACACTTCTAAGTCAAAGTTTTACATTTAATGATGTGTGGAAAGTATGTGGCTACTATTCTTGAATTTTCTGTTAGGTCAACAGATAAGACAATAGATAGACCTAGGTATAATTATTGTACAACATAATTACATAATTAGTACGAGAATTTTCCTAATAAAGTTGAAGATTTATCAAAAATAGTTGTTTTATTCCCACAAAAATAGGGATTATGTAAAGAAACATGTCATCCTTTATAGACTTAATTTATGAAATTATACTGTATATATTATTGTTGTTGTGTTTAAAAAAAAATTCCATTTTTTTAAAGTTCTGCAAATATAAATCATCAAGGAATTTGTTACTTGTCCATTTTTCAGGGTCTTAATGGAGTGTGAAAATGCATAAGAATTCTTGAATGAAAAAGAGATATGTAACTACAGTTACTTCAGAATCAATATTTAATCTTATTTTTGATAGGTACAATTAATAATTGAATTTGATTTTGATCATTATTTTTATATTTTATAATAGTGCAAAAATATGGTTCTAAGTGTCAAAATAATAGCTTTGAGTTTCTCAACCTTTTGACATTAAATTAGTCAATTATATTTTTTGATGGGAGTGAAAAAGGAATATAACTCAGCGATTAAGTGTTACTATGATGTGATGTAAGTCATCAGTTCAAGTCATAATTTCTCCTCCTTTCTTCTTTCATATCATCATATGTGTTGTAGAAAATTGAAGACTTATTGCTTATTTACTTTGTGATTGGTTTGGTTGAAGAAACTTGAAGAACGTCATTATATTGTTTGATTTTGTTTAGCTTGTGTTGACGTTAACAAAGTGAGTCTATTGATTTGTGAAGGTTGTGTTGAATCCAACCATTGAGAGTTATTGGCGTTGATATTAATTAGAAGATTGTTCATCAAATTTGGATTTGTTTCAAGTTGATTTACACCAATTTGGATCAATTTTGAATCCAACCTAGTGCTATATGCATTTGTTTTTATTTCCATCTGACGTTCAGTATTCACTTTGATATTTGACTAATAATTTGCGCCGAAAAGTCTTACTTAGGAAGGGGGAAAGGAAAAATATTTTTCAGCGCAAACAATTTTATTCTCAAGAGTCAAGACTAAAACCTAAGACCTCCAATTAAGACTGAATGGATACTTACTATTTCACCCAAGAATGAATATACCTTATTTCAAACGGTGTCTGACAATACTTTATAAAATGAAAATGACACCTTTTATAATTATAGTTTTCTTATAAATTTGTTTCCCCTAGCTACTTGAGACAAATATATATGTTAGATAGTTGACCTTGTGAGAACATGCTTAAATTTTCTACTATAATCAAACAAATATTCTCCCTTTTAGGCACCTTTTTAAATTTGATTGCCATTTTTTTTCTTCCCACGCAACTTGACTTGTCAAAAACTTCCAAATTTTTTTCTTTTAAAACAGAAAAAGGTATATTTAAAAGAAAAAAGAATACTATTGTACGATATTCTTTTTTTAAAAAAAAAAATCACCACAAGGAGTATAAAATGAGATAAAGATGATTATATTGTTAAAGTTTTTGAGACAGACTTAACATCGTTAGAAGTTATATAAAAAGTATTTTAAATCACGATTTTTATATTAAAACATTAAATGTTTATACAAAATATAGTCAACGAAAGACTTTTTTGATATAATATTATTTGTGATTGTATAAAATAGAATATATAGTCGGTTAATTGATTTTGTAATTCTTTATAATTAAAAACGGCAAAACATATTTAATTTATGTTGAACCCTGGTTAGGTTTAGGGTCAATCGAACCGAGCAAACCACTTTCGAACTAGCTCAATCAAGCTTATTATAATATCAAGTCGAATTTGAATCCAGTATAGCCAAGCTTAATAGAGTTAGTAACCGTATCAAGCTGAGCTCAAAGTTCTTAATCCACTATAGATTATTTCTTTTCATCTATTGAAGTATGAGTGGACAGAATTATCCATGTACCTATGCTAGTGAGAGTAAACAGGTACACCATGAAATTTATTAAAATACATTAACAACAAAAAAGTAATCTCAATTTTTTTTGAAATTATTATCCCTTATTCTAACAATAAAGCGACCGCTTAAAAGTACATTTAAGAAGAACTTGTTCTAACTTCCACCCAAAAATTCAACATATTAATATTTGTAGGACCTAAATTTTACGTACTCAAATTCTCAACTACTAGTTTTCTTAAATATTTCCTGCATTTAATTGTCTACAAAACTAACTCCTCATTGCCTCAACCATATGGATATATAAAAAGATCATGTGCTTTTTTGCATTGAATAATTCGTAGTTAACATAATTTTTTGATAATTCATTAGGAATTATTATTAAATAATAAGAACAATTATAATTTTTTGTTATTTAATTAATTTTAGAAATTGTCCTTAATTTTTTTTTTATTATTGTTGTGTCCTTCTTGATAGGCAACTGCACATTGCTATTATAAATTCTTATATCCATTTATAGCCCAGTAATTTATTTGTGTGTGGTTGGCAAAAGAATGTCTGCTGGCAAAGTCTTACTTGTGATTCTTGGTATTAAATTAATATATGGATGAATTATTTAAATGATATGTAGATGGAGATTCGTGTTTCTTGCCTCAAGCAAAAACTTCTAGGCATATTCAGAATTTAAAAATTATATTTTTATTTATTAAGTTTGAAATTTAAAATTTTGGTGGGCAAAGGCACACTAAAAATTTGAAATATATGAATTTTAAATTATTAGATTTTAATTAATAATTTTTACATATTAAATAAATTAAGCTAAAATTATTGAGTTTTGTAAAATTCATCCATCAACCTACATCCGCTTTTATTGGTGGACAGAATTACCTAATACTTATACTAGTATTCATTGATCGTTGATTGATTCAATTTATTTTTGTGTTTCGAACTCAAATCATGGTTAGAATATTGATTATGTAAGATTCGGACAGTAAAAATGAAGCTAGAAAGATAACTTACTATTATTGAATAAACTTTAAAGAGTTGATTATGTGAGTGTTAACCGAAAAGTGTGTCAATACTCACTTTATAATAAAAGTATGATTACGGTCCTAAATACTTCGATCAATTAACTTACAAAATATATTCAAAATGTAAAAAATAAATATATTTTTTATCAAATATATATTTATATATATGCATACTATATATATAAAAATTAATTGATCGAACGATATAATAAATTTAAATCTTTAAAAAAAAATCAACATGGACCCCACAATTTTAGACTATATTTTCTTCAATTCGTTGACCAACTAATACCCTATATGGACCCAATATTCCAACTAGCCGAAATATTATTCTTTCTTTTTTTCAATACTTTATCTACTTTCACTATCAACGATTATATAAATTATTAGTTTATATTTTGCTATGAATAAAACATTAATTAAATAAAAATTATAGATTTTTAATGTGCATATTTTGGGTGTTTATACCCTTGATCAAGCACTCAAAAAAATAAATTAAATTGATTTCAGTCTATTTTTTTTACACATAATTATAATGTCTAAATCAGTTTCTTTGCACTTTTGATTAATTTCGTGAGGTACATGTAAACACCTAATATTTTTAACCCGCTGAAATTTAAATCTCCAATTAAAAGTATTTATCATATGATATGAAGTTTCATAAAGTTGGTGTTGACTATCTAAATAATTAGCTTAGATTTGTCAAAAAGAAATGTAGCATTGTAGTGCCATATATATATATTTAGGACAAATATAGGTTAGCTAATTTCCCCTTGAAGTCTACGTATTTAAAAGTTTTGAAAATTAATGGAGAGGATAAGAGACTATGCATGTGTTTGATACGGAGGAAAGTATTTTAAAATTTTTTTATACTTAATTGGTCAAATAAATATTTTTTTTTAGAAATTAAAAGTAAATTCATTAAAAGTTAGGAAATAATTTCTCATGTGGAAAAACAAAACTTCTTGATATATAAATAACATTTCTCGTTGATTGTCTATTCCTGATCTTCAAAATCCACTTCCTAACTTCCGACCCCACCCCACCCCTCCGTCCAACCCCAACCTCTTAGCCATCAACCACCACTCTTGTCAAACTTGTATTAGCAATGTGTGGTGAGAGTGCGATAGGTTCACCATATTTGATCAACTTCTACGAATTACATGATATTTTTGTGCGATTATTGTGCCATCGTAAAGCAACTCTCACGAGTTTTGTGATTCTAGCGCGATCAACAATGGTATAGTTAAACTTTTCATTAAAGAAGTTCAAAATATTAGGAAGTAAAGACACGAAGAATTCAAGAAAATTGATGAACATCTATCATATAAACATAAGGGAAAAAAAATTAACCTTGAACATATCGCATAATTTTTTGGTAGCCCCCACTTAGCTCCGCACCTAACAATCAGAGTGCGATCACATGACTTGATAAGTAATATTATTATTTTTTAAAAAAAAAAGTTATTATTAAGGGGTAAAAGGGTCATAAGAAAGTATGGAAAGAGTCCAAATCCTAGTGGTTATTAATATTCAACTTAGGCTTGACCTTTTGGGAGGGTGTAAAAACAAAAACAAATAGTCAGACGCAGTAACCCAAAAACAACGATAAAGACAAAAGCAACCCATAAATAAAGACAAAATATGCCCCTCGATACCCACTACGTTGACCCTACTCCCCCCCCCCCCCCTTTCATTTTCCTTTTTAAAAAAATTAAACAAACACTTTACTAGTATATTCTTTAGAGTTTAGATCTAAAATTGTCCATAAACTATCATCACAAACGTCGGATTGAGGGCTATCTCACTTGACGAGTTGAAGTGATAAGTTCAAAATTTCATCAATATATAATGTAGGCACATTCTCTTTTGGATATTCTGACGTGGTTAACAAGGTGAGAACGTGAAGTATTATTTAGCTTACAGATGATGATGGAGTTAAAATTTTAGAATAAATATATCAAATCTCTTTTGAATTTGACAATAAAATTTACTTTAACACTTTAACTATATGGGTATTTAAACTTTTGTTGCCAAGTACTAAAGTAAGTTTTGTTGTCAAATTCGAGGGAAGGAGGGGGAGGGATTCAAAGAGATTTGAAATATAACAAAGTAAAATAGAAAAAGATGTAAAAAGAATTTAACATTTACTATATATATGTAAAATTAATGTAGCATTTTATTCTCCTCTACCAATGTATTAAGGGGCAGATGTAGAGTATTACTTATGATCAGGGGCGGAGCTACAGGGGTGCGAGGGGTGGCAACCGAACCCCCTTCGTCGGAGAATTGCACTATATATATACTGCAATTTTTTTTATTCATGTACAAATATTATTTTTGCATCCTCTTAACAAATGAAGATTGTGGATCAGTGGATAAGGCGACTGTGATTGAGCCCATGGTCGCGGGTTTGATTCTCGGCAATGACACATTTTTTTACTTTTTTCATTCAGTCCCTTATTTTTTAATTTTCTTGAACCCCCTTATCAAATATTCTGGTTCCGCCCCTGCTTATGATAATGACGGAGTTAAATTTTTATCAAAGGGATTTATAATATAACGAAGTAAAAAATAAGAAGAAAGTTGAGTGAATTCAATATTTATTATATCTAAAAAAAATAATTATTTTTGACCTTATATATACAATATAATTTGAGAGTTTTCCTTATAGCACTGCAACTCTCCAAGCTTAAGGGTTTAGAAAACCTAGTAACTTTTAATTAGTTATTGTATTATATTAAAAAAATAATCTTATTTAATATGTATAAGTATTTAAATACGAACTCAGTAATGCTAAGACGGAATATGTGTTTGATGACAGTTCAAAACCTATGATTAACTTTAACATCTGTAATTTGTCTCTAGATTCTATAAGAAAAACCATCAGTTGAGATTTGATTGGAAGATCAAGATCTCTTTACTCTTAATTAAACGTTTTGGGTTCATGCTTTTCGATAAAAAATGTTTTAGTTTTGCATTAAGCTTATCCAACTAGGCTTCAAATTAATCGAGCTAGCAAATTTTAAACATCGAAGAATTTAAGTTGGAGAAAAAAACATCACTATTTAATATCGCTAATATATCTCTTTTTTCATTCACTTCTGCATACATAATTATTCCGTAGTCATTTCAAGCTAGTTAAATTCAGATATATGAATTTTATAAATCTTTTTCAATCTATTCGTAGTCAGCAATCGAAAAATTATTACAATTTAAGTAAATGAAAATTGTCCTTATCTCTTTTTAATAAGATTTGAAAATTTATGATTTTTATTGTGTCTATTTGTTTACGATTTAGACTCAGTATTATGTGGATTACTGTAATAAGATCACTCAAAATATTTAATTACTTTTTTTCTTTCAAATTGACATGTACTTCTCTATTAGTGGAGATAATGTAATAAGATTCTCAAGATATAAATAAAGATTCTTTCACTTATAATAATTAAAGATTGTAGGTTGAGTTTTAGATATAGATTTTTTTTTATAGTGAGCGTTTTTTTTATGAGTTTAACGCAATATAAATTTAGATTATCGTCGGAGTAAATTCATATTAGTCGAAACCTTAATAAGAATATTAAACACTTAACAAAAAATTCAAAGCGAAAAATGGAAGTTGAGTGATATACTTTATTTTCGTTTCTCTTTGTATTGATATCATTTTTTACAACAAATTCAAATTAATCGAGATCTCAACATAAATAACGAATACTTGGCGAAAAACAAAACAAAACTCATGAAAGTTCAATAATATAGTAGATTTTTGTTTCTCTCTAAATCGATATAACTTTTTCAACACAAAATTCAAATTAGCTAAAACCTAAATATAAGTATAAAACATCTCATGAGAAACAAAAAAGGAAAATTAATAAAGTTTAGAAGTACATTTTCATTTCTCTTTATTATCAAAATATCACTTTGTCAACTTGAATTCATATTAATTAAGACTCAATACATATATCAAATACTTGATGAAAAATTAGAAAAAAAAAACTTCAATGATATAGTATATTTTTTTTCAACAACATATTCAGTGTAATTTTATAAATAAAATCTTAAAAAAATTATATATATATAGATCTCATTACAAATCAATTCGAAAAAGAAAAACAACGCTAGTGGAAAATGACTTACCCTTACATTTCCATTTTTTCTTATATTGAAATCACTTTCTCAATGTCAATTCAAGTTAGTCAAACTTAGTTAATTCAATTTAATCAAATCTTAATACGATTATGGAACCTCTAATAAGAAACCAAAAGAAAAAAATGTCAAGTGATATATATAGTACATTTTCAAACAAAAAAAAACAAACCTTCCATCAGCCCGCAAAAACATTACAAAAAAAACTCAAAACTCCATTTTCTCTCTCTATATCTATACATAAATGTATAGTTGTTTCTCTCTCTATATATCATCACTTTCTCTCACAACAAATCCAAGAAACTCAAACAACTACACTCCCTTTCACTTCATCAAGCAAACCCAGTTTCTCTTTTTCACTGTTTTTTTTTCTTTTTGCTCTTCTGTGTAGCTCTGTTTTTGTGGAAATATAGAGATAGAATTATATATATATATATATATATATAATATACATATATATATAAGTGGGGTAGTAGAAGGGGGTGGGTGGGTGTGAAATGAATCGAATGTGATGGGAGGAGGGTTTTCTCAGCTGTTTCCATGTTTTAACCCGGCGGTGAACCGGGGTGAACCGGAGGTGATCTTCACCGGAAGTGAACCGCTTGATGAAACACTTGGTCATTCCTTCTGCTATGTAAGGTCATCGGCCCGGTTTATCTCTCCGACCAACTCAGATCGATTTGTTTCACCTTCTCAATCACTCCGGTTTGATGAACCGGGGAGGAACAGACTGGCCGGTTCGACGGAAACCGGGTTCAGAGGGATTTCCGGTGCTTCTGTAAGTGCAAACACTTTGACTCCTAGAACTGTCCTTCAACTTGACAATATTTACGATGATGCCACTGGTAGTGATGGTAGTGTTGTGGGTTTTGCTGGTGGTGGTTTAAAGGGTAGTGTTGTCAATGGGTTTGAAAGTACGTCGTCGTTTTGTGCTTTACCTCTTCAGCCGGTTCCTCGCGGCGGCGAACCGTCCGGTCCAATGGAAAGAGCTTTTTTCATGTCCGGTCCAATCGAGCGGGGTGCTCTATCTGGACCGCTAGACACCGCCGCTAGCTCCGATGGCGGCGGTGGAGGAGGGAATGGAGTTCCCTTCTCAGCTCCATTAGGTGGAGCTTATGTAAAAAAGAGAAGGAAGAAGAGCATTGCAGGAATTAGGAAGGCTTTCTACCGGAACTTCAGTGAGAAAAAGAGGCCGTGGGTGGTTCCGGTGAGAAACTTCATCGGGAGAAAGGAAATGACAGCTGCCGGAAACTGTACTCGTGATTCGGATGTGGGGAGTGATTCAAATGTCCAATGGGCATTGGGGAAAGCCGGTGAGGATCGCGTGCATGTGGTTGTATCGGAGGAACATGGGTGGCTCTTTGTTGGGATTTATGATGGGTTTAATGGACCAGATGGACCTGAATTCTTGATGAGTAATCTGTACAAAGCAATGTACAGAGAATTAGAGGGTTTGTTTTGGGATAGTGAAGAAACTAGTAACCAGGAGGCAGAAAATGCAGGTTTAGAAAATGAAATGATCATTGAGGACTCAAACAAACCAAATTCTAATCGAGAAGCTAACCCCACAAGTAGGGGAGTAGAAGAAGGTGAAAATGAGGTTAATTTGGAACAGCTAGATAAAGGGTCGGAAAAGAAGGTGACTTTTCAATCAGGGGAAATAGTGTTTAGGAGGAGGAGATTGTGGGAATATTTAGCAGAAGCTGAGACAGAGGATGGTCTTGATCTTTCGGGTTCGGATAGATTTGCATTTTCAGTAGATGACGCGTTAAGTGTAAATAGTGCAGGTTCAGCAGTTAATAGGAGGTCGTTGTTGTTGTCGAAGTTGAAACACGGATTGTTAATTAAGCATAAAGAGAGTAAGAGGTTATTTCCATGGAAATTTGGATTGCAAGCTAAAGAGAAAGTTGAAGTAGGGGAGAATAGAGTAGAAGAAAGGACTAATAGAAGTGAACAACGGCGTAAGGTGGGTCCAGTTGATCATGAGTTAGTTTTGAGAGCAATGTCAAGAGCTCTCGAATTCACTGAGCTCGCATACTTGGATATGACAGATAAAGTTCTTGATCGGTATCCTGAGCTTGCATTAATGGGTTCTTGTTTGTTGGTTGCTCTGATGAGAGATGAAGATGTGTATGTAATGAATGTGGGCGATAGTCGTGCTATTGTGGCACAGTATGAGCCTGAAGAGGTTAGTTCTAGTTCACAATCAAGAGTTCCAGGTAACAGTGAGTTGGCTGTTGAGGGCATTGTTGAAGAATCCGTAGTTGCCGGCGATGAGGAAAATAAGGTGATGAATGATATACCTATTAAAGCTGCTAAGCTGGCTGCCTTGCAATTGTCTACCGATCACAGCACTAGCATTGAGGAAGTAAGAGTCCTTGGTTTCTTTATTTTTTGTCAATTGGTTTTTTTTGGTGCTTCATTCCATGTTTGAAGTTTGATAATTTGGTAAGAACTAAGAAGTATAACTCTTTTCTAAGTACTATATTAATATTTTGCTCAGTAGGAGTTATTAAACTTCAAGTCTCAATCAATGTAACTTAAAAGCTGTTTCATTTATCTACTGTCCCGAAACAATTTCCCTTGTGCTCAATACTGGCTTTACTGGTTAACATCATTGAATGTAGTAGGTTAATCAATTTCATTAGGATATCATTTCTAGATAGGAACCTCAGAAGCAAAGAGATCGCAAAGTCAGTTTCCTGCTTTAGTGATATGCAAAGCTGTTTCATATTGTTGTCTGCCGAACTGGTTTCTCTGTTGGTCTCATCTTGTGAACTTTTGGTAGACGTTAATTGAACCATTAAATTTTAGGGTTTGCAGCGTTTTTGCTGGTATAGGTGTTTTAAGAAAAATTTGACCCTTTTGTCAAATGTGAGTGTTCTAGATTTAGTAAAAGCAGCTGTCAAGATATTTGTCTTGTCTAGTACTCGTTATCCATCTAAAAGAAATAACGGGTTGAGGAAATTTCCAAGTTAGATTCAAATATAGCTTCTGTTAGTACGTTCTCTACTTGTAATAACTATTGTATCGGATGCATTATTGAATTTGTTACAAACAGATTACTTGTACTTGAGGTGTTAGTATTTATAAACGGATCGTTCTGTGTTCTTTTTTTTTTCTTTTATTCTTCACTTTTATTTCCACATCTCTCTCTTTTTAAGCAAGATATTGTTTGTAGTCGAATAGTGGTCACAGCTTTCCTTCAGCTATGTATTAATACGATGTTCTCAACCTTTTTAGTTTTTAGTCTTGGGTCAATGGGCAAGAATGAATATGATAAATTTCTGAATGCCAAGTGAATGGGTTCTTTCCCTTTCCCCTATCCTCGCGTTACCGAGCGTTGGAAGAAACCTCGACTATTGGGATGAATCAACAACTCCTATCATGATTAAATGATGGTAATTATGCCCAAGTAAAGGACGTGTGCTTAGTTGAGAAGATGCCCTTGTCTATTGTTAAGTCATACCAAATCTTTTTCTGCCAGAGGAGTTGATCATTTTCATCTGAATGTCTTATTGGATAGTGAGTGTTCAACTAGATATTTTCTTTGATGATTTCATGAACTAGGAAGCAATGCACCGGGTTTAGTACTCCTGCGAAACAAAGCCAAAACACAAAGGGAAAGAAAAAAGTGCTAGGAAGAGGATGAGGTGGATAAGTAAAAGAAGTAAAACAGATTTGTTGCGTATCTTCATTTTCATGTAACATTTATGAGAAGCTTTTTGTGTCTTGTGTTTGTTGAGCCTTCTTAATTGAGATCAATAAGTGCAAAATATTGTTTTATGACTCCAACATGAGTCTGCAAATTCAAGTGGATCTTTTGCTCTTTTTGTTTAACTTGCCACAGATAATAGTTGTAGTTCACTGGTCTGGCTAGTTGTTGAACAAATTACTTGCCGTAACACCTATTACCAATTACACCAGACCACACTACTGTGGACCCCTTCACATGCGATGCCACCACTCATAATTCTGACCAGTCTTAACCCTGACATAACCATGACTAATGGTTGGATATTCTGAATTGGAATAGAAAATGTTTGTGAGCATGAGCATCCAACTCTCATACAGCTATTGAAGCTGTTTTGACATCAATGAAAGGAGATTTTTGGTTAATATTCAAGGTCCATCTGATGGTATGGACAATTTTGGTGTTTGCTAACTATGCACTGGATTTGCACACATGTTATTGTTCGAGAGAAGTTGTGCTTTGAAGCAACATGAGCGCA
This sequence comes from Solanum dulcamara, assembly GCF_947179165.1. NCBI lineage: Eukaryota > Viridiplantae > Streptophyta > Magnoliopsida > Solanales > Solanaceae > Solanum > Solanum dulcamara. The sequence continues at coordinate 2,625,569 of NC_077241.1, read as the reverse complement.
AGTTTCTGCTAATTTAAGTGGTTACTTTGAGAACAGAGTTTAGAGTTAGTCTTCCTAGTCAATTTCTTTCCCTTCTGACTTGCAGATAGATAAGTTACATTAGTTAAGTGGGCCGTCTTCTGTGGCTTTGTTTGCTGCTCTTACAGAATGGCGCGGTTTGAAGCAGAAGGGTTGTACATTAGGGTTGATTAGGGATTCAATAGTGGTGGTGTCCGAACGTGCTTGCGTACACCTCGACTATTTCACTGCTACCTACATTCTTTCACTAGTACATGTACTTGGGTAACTCTGCTCTCAAGACTGAGATGTGAAAAATCAATTAACTTTTTGCCTCTGCTTGGTTGCTGTTCAGAACTCTTATATTGGAAAAATAGACACAAGGCTTTGTGAAGGGGTAGTAGGAGAGCAGCATGTAGCTTGATAAGAAAGATGAGCTGCTTTATCTTAAAAACAAAACTCGGCTTTGGCAGTGGTGAGTGGGAGGATAGCAAGTACTCTGTCTGAATTTTTTCCCATCCGAGTTGAGGCTGAGAGATAGCCAGTACTCTGTCTGACATTGTTTGCCATCCGCGCTAAAGTTCCCGCTCCTAATGTTAATATACTGTGAGTATGGTGAATTAATATGCCTTTTTAGACTAGTTAAGCAATATGCTTGTGAACCTCCCTCTCAGCCAACCTGCGGTGGGTGGAAGGGCAGAAGAACCACTAAAATGTTATCATCACATCCTTTATCATATTCATCTTTTCCGTGTCAGATGTGTAGTTTCTAGTTCTTATGATATTGACAATGAGATTGCTTGCATTAATTCCTTGGAGTGTTGTTGAAGGCTCATTTTGTGGCACACTTAAGGCTTGAAGTTCGGCAAAACCTAGGTTGTGCTTCACCTCGCTTAGGTGTCGCTTTAGTGTAGGCACCAAGGTGCTAAGATACGTGCCTCATCACACATGAGCTGTCTTCAAAAAGCAGCACTAGACAGTAACTATACTCAGAAATCTTATAGATAATTATTAAAAAATGTTATGAATATACCCCTTGGTCACATTTTATGTATGTTTGGGTGTTGAAGAAATAAACAAAGACTTTCGAAACTTGTGGCCTAAACAAGCCATTGATACTTGTGACAATAAAATGAAAAATTTAAAGTTTATTTCTAAATGAATAAAGCAGGTAATTTAAATTAATCTTACCTTTCATAATGAAACTTGTAACATATTTAATTGTCTATTGCTTGTTATATTTCTCCATGTTTGTATTTTAATTAATCAGGGTCTTAGACAGTTTGTTTCATGTAACAATCTCCAGGAAGTTACTAGAATTAAGAATGAACACCCAGACGACAGCAACTGCATTGTTAATGATAGAGTGAAAGGTCGTCTAAAAGTCACTCGTGCTTTTGGAGCGGGCTTCCTTAAAAAGGTCAGTCATTTGCTTTTCTTTCTCCATCCTCGTTTGCAATCCCAAAGATCTCCAGCTGTTGGATCAAATTGCACATTTGCTTGTTCAGGTGCTTGTTTTATATTAAAAGTTATGGCACCAGCAGACCTCTTTTGGTCTATTTTCCATCTTGTGCTATTACATAGTTGATATGCCAGATATACTGGCCTGTGCATTTTTTCTGATTCGATTAAATTTATCTATGGATGTCTGGAAGATGGAATGAGCAACTACTGTTTGCCCTAGCAACTACTGTTCCTTTCTATGTATAGTTACTCTGAACATGCAAAAGTTTGCCAGACATCTACTTATTTGGGCGGCGTCATGCTTTAAATAGTTGACGTAGTTCTTTGCCCTTGTAGACTTATATTCTGTTTTGACATGCTTGTTTCCAGTCAGCCTAATATTTTGAGATGTGCTGATGCAGCCTAAATTGAATGAGCCATTGCTAGAAATGTTTCGGAACGAGTATATTGGGGATGCTCCTTACCTATCTTGTACACCTTCGCTGCGACATCATAAACTCTGTCCTAGAGATCAGTTTTTGGTTCTTTCCTCTGATGGCTTATACCAATACTTGAGCAATCAGGAGGTTGTTTGTCATGTTGAGAATTTCATGGAGAAATTTCCTGATGGGGATCCTGCTCAGCATCTGATTGAGGAGCTCTTGTTCCGTGCAGCCAAGAAAGCTGGTATATTTTCTTTCTAGTCTTTCTGTGGGGAGTTAAGGGTATTAAGTTACTGTTGATTTTGGCTGAATACCCTGAGTTTTTGATGTGAAAATTACATTTAATTTTTTAGACTTGGTGTCGTCTTTCTTTTATTCTCTAATTTAGACCAATTTTGTATTTGGTAACCTGAACATCTAGAAGCTGATGAGTTAACTATTAGTTTCCTTCTCATAAAAGCTGAAGCTTTATGTCTCAATCTCAAATTAGAGATAGGCTGTGTGAATTCTTTGTATCTATGCTTGGCCCATTTCATTATTCTGAATACTTGTTGTATGAATTGAAATACCCCCTGCTTAAAAGAACGTTAAAACGATCGTATTCTGTTATCCTTCTCAAATGTCACCTAACAATTGTTATTATGAAATAATTTCACCACTGCTAGTTTATTTCTAGCAAACAACAATTATTTGAGTTTTACGATATGCCATTTTAAAAAAATTATGGCAATAAAAGGTTAGAAATGCCTTTTAATCTAAGCCATGAACTATAATAGACTACTTGATGGTAAAGTATGTGGATTTCCAATTATACAAGTTTGTATCTTCCCCAAAAGTCAAGTTAGATGCAAGTCAGAATAATAGTTCTAGTGCTGCATGATGAGATCTTAAAATAACTGGGAAGTCTTGAGTCTGCATCCTTGCTAGCACTGCAATGTTTTGTCTGTGCTACATGGCTGCACCAATAAGTGTCAGAAGTTTTGATTGTTATATTGCTGTTTGTATTCGTGTTGGCTATGTATGCTGAAGTTGAACAAGTTATGTGTACCTTTTTTTAATTGTTGGTGTCTTAGGTTTTGCAGACATCCCCTCCCTCTCACAAAGAACCGGTCTGATTGAAAAAAAATTCCTTTTAAACAACTCCAGACAATTTTATTGTTCTCCATACTGTAGTATCTTGTTTCTGTACCAGTGTCTGGTTTAGATAAAACTATGGTAACAAAATCTTTGATTTCATGTTTATCTTATACAGGCCTCTTTAAATGACTTGTTTCGGTTATTGGTTAAGGGCATGCAAAACTACATGTTTATAACTGAATGTTAATTTTATCTGCAGGAATGGATTTGCATGAATTACTGGACATCCCCCAAGGAGATCGTAGGAAGTACCACGATGATGTTACAGTTATGGTGGTATCTCTCGAAGGAAGAATTTGGAAGTCATCTGGGAAATACCTCTGATGTTACTGTCCCGGCGATCTATTTCATGTATAGTGATGCAGAAATTTTGATCTCTTGCTCCAGTTATACCTTTAACAGCAGCCAGAACTAGTGCTAGATACGACAAGGCTCGTGAAAGTAGAAGTTTTGTAGTTGGGATTGCTTAGAATTGCTCCTAGAAAAGAAAGAAACTGGATCTTTTCATTTAGTTTCTTCTTAGATTTTGCTTTGTAGATCTTTTCATTCATTCAAGTTCTTTAAGTAATTTGTAATCTATAGGGGATAAGTCTTTATTTTGGAGGTGGATTTCCACCAATGTGGTTTACAGAGGAGAGAATTCTTGTTGAACCCTTGTGTAAAGTCTTTACAGAACGGGGTAAAGGGAAAGGTACACCATATCTTTTTGTGCTGATTGCAGTATCTCTCGGATAGATACGGTAAAAAATTTATTCGCATCCAATGTTCATCTAGTGTTCCTGCCAAATCAAATGAATGCAAGTAATGATCAAGTAAAGTAAAGGAGGTCCACATCATCTTGTGCTCGAGAAATACGTTGCTTCAGCCCTCGAATCAAGGAAAAGAAATTAGAGACAAGAATCAGGGGATAGACAGAATTGTACTCACAAGTTTGATTAAGAAAATTATTTTTCTTTACATTTGTTTCGTGATTGCAGTTATTAATTTCCGTACACGAAATTTGTCGCGAACAGTAAGCTAATCAAATCAATGACTGGTAGAATGTGGTATTGTAGCTATTGATTGGTAAGCTTGCAATCAAGTTATTGCTATTTTACGAGCAGCTTGCTATACTCTATTAGTGCCTTTCTTTGGTCTATCATAAGCTAACGTGTTTTTAGTAGATGCATGATGATTAAATGATGTATTTTTCACTTAAATATTTGACTAGTTAAGATTAAATTGCTTAGTTGGGCGTAAACAAGTCATTTATCGTTGTTTTAGTGTGTAATTCTCTCATTTAAAAACTTTTATCATAATGAACACACTTCTATATAATTGTTATCTTAACACGTCTTCACATGTGTGAGCTTGATTCTTATCTCATTAGCCAAACACGTGAAAATTTATGATGACAATGGGTGACAAGCATTTACTTGCTTCGATATCAGTTTGAAGTGTGATCATCTCAACCTTCCTTAGTTGAGCACAGGCATTCAGAAGTGCAAAATTAAAAAGCACCTCACTGGGAAACAAGTCACTGTACTTCCTATCAAACAATTCCACTTTCTTGAAAAGAAAATAAGATTACAACTTTTGGTGCAGCCAATGGAAGTTCCAAATAAACATCACCATATTTATTTCTTCAATACAAAAAAGAATTACATTACACTGAACAACTGCTTATATTCATCTAGTAAAAGACAGGCTTTCATTCATTATCATTAGTGCAGCGCAAAACTAAGAAAGAAAAATGTGCCACATTTCAAAATGGCTCACTGTGAAGGGCGTGAGGAATCTAGCAGTTCTCTAATATGAGTTTCAACTTTCTTCCTAATTGAGGCATTTGGGAAACGATCAACTACTTCAGCTGCAAACGAAAAGATCAGAGCTTTTCTGGCAGTTTCAGCATCAATACCCCGTGCCCTGAAGTAAAACAATTGGTCCTCTTCGAGGTCACTGATTGCAGCACCATGGGAACACTTGACATCATCAGCGATGATTTGGAGATTAGGTTTGACATTCACAGTTGCCCGAGGCTCCAAAAGGAGGCTTCGTGTAAGTTGTCCTGCATCTGTCTGCTGCGCATATCTGCAACATTGTTCAAAATTACACACATTTAAATCTTACACATTAGATAAACAATAATCAAAATCATAGACAACCCGTATGAACACTCCCCTAAGTTTGCACTACATTTCTTATTGACTAACTTCCACTAGCTGGTGTCCCTCAACTGTGCTTGAGCAAGTCAAGGGAGGAAAGCTAGGTTGCTGGGACTCTCCAAACATGCCACTAAGTGTCTGAACTCCTCCAAAAGTATTGCATCTTTTGAGGATCAGACACGGGTGCAAGAGACATTTCTGGAGAGTCCGAGAAACATAGGAGGAAATAAGGTGAAGGTTCTCCTAAGTTTGCATTACATCTCTTATTGATAAGACAAAACTTGCAATAGTTGAACATCAAGCTTTTGTTTTCTAATCATTACCCGACTGAAAAAGAATAAATTGAAAAGGTCATTAATAAGGTGCTGGTCAGGTATGTCACATGGACCATTTGACTATCGGATACAATCATACAGGTTCTTATCATAGGTTCAGTTAGTATTTTTAAGATAGCGTCGTGAAGTACCAGTGTCTGCTAGACATGGGCAGAATAAGAAGAAGAGTCGAGAAAAATGAGGGATTTGAGTACCATACTTAGCAAAAGACACCTCGTCTATCGACCACCGAAAAGCAAGAGTTGACTAGATTCTAGAGACTACTAATTTACACCTACGTCAAAGATGGAATATGCAACTTCTGTTCAACCTTGTACTATCTTAATAAGTTGCTTTAGTAACTAGATTGCAGAACAATAAACCAAGAAATGACTAGATTATACCAGAGTGAACTAATAGTAAAAAGTATTTTTAATCGAAGTAACATTGGAACCCTTCCAAGAAAAAAGTTTCCCCATATGCATAGGACATTAGTTCTTAAGCTTCGTAGATAATTTAAAAAGAAATACACACACGCAAACATGAACTGGAACAGACTATGACGAGATCTAGAACATGCTAATGAAACAATATGAGTACTTTTAAATGTTCAACACTGGTGATTTGGAGAATAACGAGTCGCTAAAATAAACATCAAAGGTGAGACAGAATAACAATACCTATTGACTTGAACGTTTCCATCAAAAACAGCCTGTCCAGACGAATGGGCCACAATGCACTTATGGATCTGTTGAGAGACACCTCGTGGATGATCTAGGACTAATTTACTGTGTAGATCTTGTGTTTGATCCGAGACACACATATGAAACGTAGATAACTCAGTAGCCGTGTCTGGACCAACCTGCTGAATGTGAATATTGTGCCTGCTCAACTTTCCACCAGTGCTTACTTCTACATGCTCGTATTTGCTAGTTGATTCCTGAAAGTAATCAACTCGACTGTGAAGCAAACTTAATCTGCCCAAAAGACAAATAAATAAAATAACTAAAAATGTTACAGAAGTTCCTAAGGAATTGCTTTAAGCAACTAATAAGATCCATCTCCTGGAACAGAAAAAGTATACGCTTCCCTCACTAAATCTGCTCATGGAGGGAAAGGTAACAATAAGTTACTTACAATTAGCATCAAATAGAAAAGAGACAGTAAGCAGGGAGTGGTATTCATATTTCACGCTCAAACAAAAATTGCTCTTAAAAAAATTACAGTATCACCAAGACTAGACGAGTTAATTATCAAGGTCCATAACCGTATCATCTATATAATGACCACATCTCATGGATGCTCTGCATAATGCATACATTAGAAAGGAACAAAAAGCCATGCGGAAACAGCAGGGGGGAGAGGAAAGCATTATTACTTTTTTACTTTGGGTTTGATCCAAGAGTGAAGAAGGATTTGGTGCCATTTGATATTAATATCTTAATAAATATTTTTCTTTTCATGAAACGCAGCCTGGTGGACTAATTTTCCTGCAAAATACGTGGTGTGCAGGGAATGGCCGGACCACATCGCGTCTTATGTATGGAACCTTATGTTGCATTTCGGCAAGAGGTTGTTTCCGCTGCTTGAACCCATCACCTCTTGGTCGCACGGCGATAACTTTTACCATTGTGCCAAATCTCCCCTTCATAGTCCAAGCATTGTATTTACACAGTCCCTATACCTCTTAACATGCATATTCTTTTCCAAGTGTTGTTTCCATTCCTTTGCCTATAAGAATTCTGTAGAATGCTACTCAACCACTTAATGTAGTCTCTCTTTTTTTTTTGGTTTCTGTTGCTTGTTGGCGGCAGCTTGATAAAGCAAGGCACAAAGCTACATCCAAATATGAACCCTGAAGAAGCTTGAGGAAATACTACAGAACCTAGAGTGTAAGGCTAAGGGGAAGAAGCACGTTAACAAAACCCACCAGGATAAGAGATTAAGGAACTTGCGAAACCAGCTCAACTCAAAGAAATTAAAGTTACATGGCCAATTAGAGAAACAACTTTCACAGCTTTCAGAGAGGATGAAGGGGCAGAAAGATACTTGAACAAAAGAGGATTTCACCTATGTTCCAGGTGTTTTTTGTGTGAAGAGCAAGGAGAGACAGTCAACCATCTCTTCTTACACAGCAAGTGGACAGACCAGCTGTGGCAAATGTTCATCATCATGAGAAAGATCAGCTGGGTGAAACCAGTGAGGATCAAAGAGGTTTTGAAGTGCTGGAATAGGGATGGAAATGCAGGAAGAAAGGAGGAGATGGAAGATTGTCCTATCTTGTATATGGTGGACAGTATGGCTAGAGAGGAATCAGAGATAATTAGAAGGAAAACAGAGCAGCATTCAGAGATTTAAGTTCTATTCTTTAGCTCTGTACTGTTTTTGGTGTAAATAGGTAGTCTTAGATAGCTCACAAGCAATTAGTACAAGTATAGATTGGCTGTAATTTAATAGAATCAAGGGTCAATGTAATTATAACACTTTTTGGAGGGGAACTACACTTTTGTGGTAGTGTACTTGTGGATATATAGAGTAACCGTTATCATTCTCAAAAAAGAGAAATGATGAAGTAGAGAACAATGCTTACAACTACCATCACTTCTCAGAGGTCACTGATTCGTACAAGACGATCAAGAACCCGTTCTAGGTGCTGAGAAGGACATTAAAAAAAGGACCGAGTCAAGATAGAGAAGAGAAACCAAAGAAGCTAACTGGTATTCTGTTGTCTTCACAACTCAGCCAAATCATTCTATATTCCCTATAACTTTTCTTTCTTTTTTTATAAGGTAATAATTTTATTAATAATGGAAAATGTCCCTTGTACAAAGCAGTATACCAGAAAGTAGAGAATCTACGAACCCCAATCTTTTATATCATTGAGATGTTCACTTTCTCACATGTTCTCCACCAAAACTAAAGGTACATTGTATCAAATCAGAAATTCTAAGAAATATGTGAACATTCTCTTATGTGAAAGCCTAGATCATTTTCTACTTTTCCTACATGAATAAACCATAGCGACTTGTATGTATTGGTTAAAATTGTCTTTCGTGGTGAAGCAAGCCAAACCAAACCAAACAAGTACGATTTTTCAGTTTAGATATTTGCTTAAAACTACACAATAGATGACATACTTATACAGAAATACTCGAACAGTGCGTGCTATCAAGGTCATTTTTTAATTAAAAAGAAGAGCAAGTTTACCTGCTGAACCCAAGTCCACTTGATATGTGCAGCATTGAAAGATTGATTTTGGATGTAAGAATGACTCACCTTTGCCCCTTCCCCAACAACCACTTCCATAACGGAATTCGTCCAGTAACATTTATCCCTATCTCCACCTACATACTCTTCAACTATACTAATTTCACCTCCCTTCTCCACCAACACCAACACCCTCGGGTTCGAAAAAGGCAAAGCTTTTGACTCTTTATCACTACCTTCAACAGAAATGTACCTCAATAACAATGGATTCTCAACCTTACACCCTTCTGGTACATACACTAGTACTACATCAGGGGTACCTACACCATTAAGTGACCAAAACAAATCCCCTTTAAAACTAAACTCATATTCAGACACCCTTTTCATTATAGTTTCAGAATCTACACTCAACAGACTACCAACATAAACCCCACTAGGAAATTCGTTTACCTGAGACAAAGAATCCATTATATAACCATCAACAATTGAAAGAGTAGGCAAAAGGGTATCTACAGAAACATCCAAAGAAGTCAAAGATGGAATCTTTGGAGGTTGAATTGGTTCAATTCTTGAATTCTTGATGAAAGAAGTGTCAGTGAATCTAAAAGGCTCATCTTTACGAGATGGCCAAGGGGTTGACAAAAGGGTGTCTGAGGAACTGATTCTTAATTTCTGAAGTGGTGTAGAAGAGGTAGAAGGCAAAGAATCTTCAAGAGTTTCAGCTATTTGGAGAACATATGGATCAGAAAGTGCTGAAATTGGAGTGAATTTAGGTGTAGTAAAGACACTAAATTTGTTTTTTTTTTGAGTGATTCTTCTTGTTCTTGATATAGAAGTTGATGATGCAGAAGGGTTTGTAGAGAAAATTGGTGAAAGAGCAGAAAGTGCCATTGAAATTGGTGGTTTCTTTTAGATTTCAAGAGAAGAATTTGGAGTATTGATGAAGATGAAACAGAGAAAGAAGAGATTTTGGTGGCACTGATGAAAATAGTTATTGGGCTTGAGGTTAATTTGGGCTTTTTCTGTCTGAACTTAATTGGGCCAATTCCGGGTCGGGTCATCCATTGTATGATTATGGAAAAATTAGTAGGGAAAAAGCTTTTTAATAAATAATTACTGATTTTAGTGATATTTTTTATTTATTACCATTTATAGCAATATTATGATATATCTGTCATGTATTAAAAGTGAATTATGCATGCAATATAAATGTATTATAAGTGTTTTAAAATATATTATACTTGTTTGGTAAGAAATTGACACAATGTATTATAAGTGTATTAAAGTATGTGATAAATATATTATCCATGAATAAAACTTGTATTATATGAGTTTTATAAATTATTCTCGCTAATGTGTATTAAAATTGTTTTATAAGTGTTCAGTGAAAAAATATTATTGCTATAAATGATAAATATTTTCTTAATGCAATACATTTATGTAAATTTCCCAATGATTATTTGCCAGACCGAATTAATTGATCAGGTGATATTTCAAATGACCGGCATATTTTCTCGATCGAATTCATCGCACGAGGTTTATCGCACGAATTCATCGAATTTTCTATCAAAATACACGTATAATCAATGATTTAGATAAAATATTGAAATTGTTTTAATAAAGACAGTTAGACATCTATATAACAATCATTTTTTATAATACTATTACTATTACTATGTATATACTTTTCAATCCTTTTCTATCTTTTTCTCTCATTTGCTCTTGTATTATGCTTGATAATTAAAGAAACTCCTTTTTATTTACGTGTTTTATTTTTCTGATTAATTTGTTTAATTTTTTTTTTTTGCCTTTTTATATTTATTAAGTTTTGAAATTCAACATTGATCTCATTTTGTTTTATCTTATAGTGATGCTTCCTCTTAGGAATGGCATATGAGAGGAACTAACGGGTATATATATATATATATATATATATATATATATATATAATAGACGTTGAATTTTCTCAATTTTTATATATTTATTTTCTTATATTTTGAATCCTTTTATAGAAAAAAATTGGCTCAACGCCATCGAAATTGCATATTTAATACCAAACTATTCAGTGGGTAATATTTGTTATGTTATACTAACTTTATTTTATAATCACAATATTAACTTTTTTTAATATTATATTCTTACCGTTGCACATTCTTATATATGTTTAATTTGAAAGATACTTTTGGTCATGTTTAATTTGAAAGCATTCAAATTTGGATTACTAGGGCGGTAAATTCTAAAAAAATAGTGTGAATCATGGTAAAAGTATATGTACTGTTTTTCTAGGTCATTATGAAGGGTCTTGTAAAAGTTTTTTTAAAAAAGTGTCTAAAAATTGTATCATCGAAAAATTCATGACTAACACACACGAAAAACTACGAGAATCGCCTAATTCCAGTTGAGTTGCCCCTAAATGATAAAAAATATCGTGGATTATGGTGAGGCTATACATACTATTCCCCCAAGTCATTACTGACATCCAAATCCCGAAAACTATATCACCAAGAAATTCATTGATTAACACATGCAAAAAACTGAGAAAACTGCATAATTCCTATTGAGTGACCCCTAAATGCTAAAAAAATGGCATGAATTATGGTGAGGCTATGTGTACTCTTCTTTCAGGTCATTACGGAGGGTCCTGTAAATGTTTTAGAAAAAAAGTGCACGAAAACCATTTCACCAAAAAATTCATTGACAAACACACAAAAAACCTGAGAAATTGCCTAATTCTTGTTGAGTGACCCCTAAATACTAAAAAATGGCGTTGATCAAGGTGAGGCTATACGTATTGTTCCCCTAGGTTATTACAGAGGGTCTTTTAAAGGTTTTGGAATTTTTTTTCCAGAAAATCGTATTACCAAAAATTCATTGACTAACATATTCGAAAAATTGAGAAATAATCTAATTTATGTTAGGTGGCCCCTAAATGCTAAAAAATGCGTGTATCATGGTGAAGTTATATGTACTGTTCCCCCAGATCATTACGGATGGTCCTGTAAATGTTTTGAAAAAAAAGTGCCCGAAGATTGTATCACCAAAAAATCCATTGATTAACACAAGTGAAAAAAGAAAAAATTGCCTAATTCGTGTTGATTGACACCTAAATGATAAAAAAATAGCGTGGATCATGTTGATGCTATATGTATTGTTCTCTCATATCATTATGTAGGGTCCTCTAAAGATTTTGAAAAAAAAAAAGTGTCAAAAAACCATATCATCAAACAATCCATTGACTAAACTAACACATGCAAAAAACTTAGATAATATCTTAATTCTTATTAAAGGGCAAAAGGGCAGCCCGGTGAACTTAAGCTCCCGCTATGCGCAGGATCCGGGGAAGGGCCCGACCACAAGGGTCTATTGTACGCAGCCTTACCTTGCATTTCTGCCAGAGGCTGTTTCCAAGGCTTGAACCCATGACCTCCTGGTCACATGACAGCAACTTTACCAGTTACTCCAAGGCTCCCCTTCATCTTAATTCTTATTGAATCCCCTAAATATATACCAAATGGTGTGGATCATGGTTGTTACATTCCGTATTTTTGCATTTTGGATTATTCGTAAGCTAACGATTATAAATTCAAGGACTTTTAATTTTGAATTTTAAAATGACATGATTCGTTGTAGATGCCAAGTTATATGAATAATTTATGTGTAGTAAAATACATCTCAAGAAGGACCCTTAAGCCAAATCAAAATAGAAGCCATCAAATATGTTTTTCTTAAAGTCACATTTCGGGTAAGCTAACTTCGGGAGGCCATAACCTCTTTATAATTTGAGAATTTGGGAAAACTCTCAACATGAAAGTTGTAGATAATTGAAATATCTTTCCAACCATAGGTTGTGGGACGAAATGTGATATCGGAGTAATAAGATATAGATGTTTTAAGTCTGACAGGCCAAACTAAATAGTGAATTCGGCCCAACCCAATTCTAATTCGGGTCAGGCCCAATACCTACGAAATTAGATCTGATTTTTTGTAACTATTCCTTCAAACTTTAGACCAACATAATTCTGGAAATTTCCAGAGAGAGAGAGAAAGGGAGTTCTTGAGAGAAATCCCAAATCCGACCAAAATTCAAGTCCCGAAATCCGAAGCTCATGAAGAGAAAATTGTTGTACGTCGCGTTGGCTTCAATTTGAGCTAGAAATCAGCCAATAAGGAGAAGATTTTATGTGGTGCTGCAAATTTAAGGTAATATTAAAGTCTCCTTTTCATTGTTAACAAGTTTAGTTAGAGTTTTAACGGATTAGAACGGAGAAAATAGTGTTATAAACTAGTTTGGTGATTTGTTGAGAGTTATGGGTTAAAGGGTTGTTTTAGGTAGATTAAATAGATGGAATTATCTTAGTGATGATGTATAATAATGGTTGATATTGTTTTGATGTTGTTGATGAGTTGTTGTTCTTGAATTTGGAGGAAAAAGGTGTATGAAGATTGTGAATGTTCAAACCCGTTTTTGGAATTGAGTAGCTGGTAGTAATTCTGGAATATCTCATTGTGTAGACCTTCGATTTTAGATATTAAACATGTTTTGGAAAGCTAATACACGTACCTACAACTCTTATGTTTATGTCTTAGTCTATATCTGCTGTTATTATGTCGAAAACTGAGCATGAATCATAAGACAAATTCTGTCCAGATTCTGGATTGAAAATTCCTTCATGTATAGCTGTTCGTATTTTGATGATATCTCTTTGCACAAAATGAATTTTGAGTTGATTTCTTTTGCATTGGAAACTTAAGACAGAGATATAAATGTTTCATGAAGGTTATAAAGTCCAGTTTTGCCGTTTTCATTTTCAAAATTTAGATACAACGTGAGGTACTTGACTTTCCGAATTTACTGCTTTGGTAACATGAATAATAAATCTTATTTTGTGTCAATATTTTGGATTGTTGATGTTGGTTGATGATTATATGGCTGGTTTGAAAGTGGGAAAAGTGAGCGGTATAGGGGAGGTGCTGTCCAATTTTTTTTAGAAATAACCTACTAACGATAGACTACGTTTTATTCTTGTCCATAGCTTAATCATAGTGCTTAACGTTTTAATATAGGTTGAGACAATATTGGACAACATATATGTATAAACGCTAAAGGTATGTAAAGTTAACATCTTCTTCTTTTGGCATGATCCATATGAAACGAACGAATGACGTATGCTTAAATTCCAAAGAAACTCATATTCGTAGATATACTCGGATGGCTACCGTTCTTGATTTTCAAAATTTATATTGTTATGTCTTGACTCATGTGTATGATTCCAGCCATCCTAGTTGGTATAACTCATGTTGTGGTACAATTCATATTTTAGTATAATCCATAATTGATGTGATTCATAATGACTATTGTCTTGGTTTTCAAATGATGGACTATTTTGCTTATTCTATTAAGTCTCCGATAATGATCAAATTTCGCAAGGTTGCTAATGATACCTTATTCGTGCATATTGTTATGGTATTATTCACCGAGTCCTACGATAGGCCGGGTATGTTATCATGTATGGATTCCACTACATTATTCACCGAGTCCCTTACTAGAGGGCCGGGTACGTGATATGATAATATGATATTATGATGATATGACGATATGATTATGGCACCGAGTCCCATAATGGGCCGGGTACGGTATCAGTGTACACTACTCTATTCACCGAGTCCCTTGCTAGAGGGCCGGGTATGGTATATATATACATATGACGATATATTGATATAATTGTGACACCGAGTCTCATAACGGGCTAGGTACGATATATGATGATATGCATGTCTTCATTTTATAAGACACAGGTACAGTGATTTATTGATTATGATACTTGACTCCTGAATCTTTATTTCAGATGTGATCTCCTTTACGGTATTTTATGCTTTATATACTCAGTACATAGTTCGTACTGACCCCCTTTTGTTCGGGGGGCTGCATTTCATGCCTGCAGGTACAAATACTCATTTTGGAGAGCCGCCAACTTAGGATTCTACTCAACGAGTTTGAAGTGCTCCATTGTCTCGGAGCCCAAACTTTGGGTACTAATTCTTATAATGTATATATTTGTGTATTTAGGGGTACGACGGGGCCCTGTCCCGTCATATGCTATTGTTAATTCTCTTAGAGGTCTGTAGACATATGAGTGGGTTGTATATAGATGTTGTCCGGTGTACTAGTATGACTTATGTTTTTGGACGTTTACATTCAGAATGGAAGCCTTGTCGGCTTACATATTATGTTATCTTATTTTTGACAATTAAGACTCCCCAAGAAATAGGTGATTTTAGTATATATATAAGTAACAGTTTGAGACAACGTGCTACCCATATAAATCCTTTATCATGCTTAATTGCCGATTGACTATAGATAATATGTGTGTATACGAGGGTCCAATTTGGACACTAGTCACGGGGCTAGGTCGTGACAATGGTGAAGTTATACGAACTATTCCCCTAGATCATTTCAGAGGGTCCTGTAAAGGTTTTGAAAAAAAAGTATCCAAAAATAATATCACCAAAATATTCATAAGTTAATACACACGAAAAGCTGAGAAAATTGTCTAATTCCAGTTGAGTGGCCACTAAATACTAAAGAAAAATAGCATTAATTATGGTGAGGATCTAAATACTGTTTCCCTAGGTCATTACGAAGGATCCTGAAAGTTTTTCGGAAAAAGTGTGCAAAAATCGTATCTCCAAAAAATGAATTGATTAACACACACGAAAAATTGAGAAAATTGCCTAATTCATGTTGAGTAGCCACTAAATGCTAAAAAAGGGTATGGATCATGGTGAGGGTCTAATTATTATTCCGCCAGATCATTACGAAGGGTCTTGTAAAGGTTTTGGAAAAAAAGTGCATGAAAATCGTATCACCAAAAAATTCATTGACTAACATACACGAAAAATGAAAAAATCTCATAATTCTGCTTGTGCGGCCCCTAAATGCTTTGAATATGCCATGGATCGTGCCGAGGATACACATACTTCTCCCATGGGACTTAAAGATGGTCTCATAAAAGTTTCAATTTTTTTTTGACCCGAAGCAGTTCACCAAAATATTAATGGGCTAACACACATGAAAATGAGAAAATCGCCTAATTGTGCTTGTGCGGCCCATAAATGCTATGAATAGGCTGATGATCGTGATGGGAATACATGTACTTCTACCCCGAGTACTTTCGAAGGGTCCCATAAAGGTTCAAAAAAAATGAACGAAAGTCATATCACCAAAATATTCATGGGCTAACTTACACACATAGAAAATGAGAAAATCATCTAATTCAGCTTACGCGACTCCTAAATTATATGAATGCGCCGTGAATCTTGCCCGATGCTACACACACTTATCCACCGAGTACTTACGGATGGTCCCATAAAGATTCAGAAAAAAATTGATCAGAAGTTAGTTCACCAAATTATTCATGGGCTAACACACATGAAAAAGGGAAAATCGCCTAATTGCGTTTGTGTGGCCTATAAATGTTATGAATACGTTGAGGATCGTGCCAAGGATACACGCATTTCTACCCCGAGTACTTATAGAGGATCCCATAAAGGTTTAAAAAGAATGAACAAAAGTCATATCACCAAAATATTCATTGGCTAACACACACAAAAAATGAGAAAATCATCTAATTCCACTTGTGCGAGCCAAAATGCTATGATAGTGCTGTGGATCGTGTCGAACCTACACGTAATGATCCCCGAATACTTACGAAAGGTGTTAAAAAAATTTTGAAAAAATAATTGACCGGAAGCTAGTTCACCAAAATATTCATTGGCTAACACACACGAAAAATGAGAAAATCGCTTAATTCTGCTTGTGCGACCCCTAATTGCAAAGAAAGTGCCATGGATCATGCCGGAGCTACATGTATTAATACCTCGGGTGCATACGGAGGATACCATAAAAGTTTCGAAAAATAATTGTTCGAAAGCCAGTTCACCAAAATATTCACGGGCTAACACACACGAAAAATGAGAAAATTGCCTAATTCTACTTATGCGTCCTTTAAATGCTATGAATGTGCCGTAAATCGTGCCGAGAATACAAATGTTGATCCCCCAAGTACTTATGGAGATTACCATAAAGGTTTCAGAAAAAAATTAACCGAAAGCTAGTTCACCAAATATTCATATGCTAACACATACTAAAAATGAGAAAATCATCTAATTTTGCTTGTGCGATCCCCAAATGCTACGAATGTATCGTGGATCATGTCGATGCTACATGTATTGATTTCTCAGATACTTACAGAGGATCTCATAAAGGTTTTAATTTTTTTTACCAGAAGTTAATTCACCAAAATATTCATGAGTTAATACACACGAAAAATGAGAAAATTGCATAATTCTGCTTGTGCGGCCCTTAAATGCTATGAATACGCCGTGGATCCTGCCGAAGCTAAACGTACTGATCCCCCAGGTAATTACAGAGGATCCCATAAAGGTTTCAAAAAAATTGGGCTGAAAGCCAGTTCATCAAAATATTCATGGACTAACACACATGAGAAATGAGAAAATAGCACAATTTCCCTTGTATGACCCTTAATACTATGAATGCATTGTAGATCGGGCCAAGGTTACATGTGTTGATCCCATGGGTATTTAAAGAGGCTCTCATTAAGGTTTCGTTAAAAATTGATCGAGAATCAGTTCACCAAAATATTAATAGGCTAACCCACAGGAAAAATGAGAAAAATCGCCTAAATCCACTTGTGCGGCCCTTAAATGCTATGAATATGCCATGAATTGTCCCGAGTCTATACGTATTTATCCCCTGGATACTTATGGAGGGTCCCATTAAGGTTTAGAATTTTTTTTATCGGAAGCTAGTTAACCAAAATATTCATGGTCTAACACACACGAAAAATGAGAAAATCATCTAATTCTGCTTGTGGGACCCCTAAATGCTATGATAATGCTGTGGATCGTGTCGAGCCTACAAGTAATGATCCCCCGAGTACTTACGAAAGGTCTCAAAAAGGTTTTGAAAAAAATTGATCAGAAGCCAGTTTACCAAAATATTAATTAGCTAACACACACGAAAAATGAGAAAATCACATAATTCTGCTTGTACGACCCCTAAATGCAATAAATGTGATGTGGATCATTCCAAGGATACACATACTGATAACTTGTATACATACAGACGGTACCATAAAGGTTTCAAAAAATAATAGTTCGGAAGCCATTTCACAAAAATATTTACGGGCTAACACACACGAAAAATGAGAAAATTATCTAATTCTGCTTATGCATCCTCTTAATGCTATGAATTTTCCATGGATTGTGCCGAGGATACAAGTACTGCTCCCTCGGATAATTACATAGGGTACCATAAATGTTTCAAAAAACAATTGACTAAAAGTCAGTTCACCAAAATATTAATGAGCTAACACACATGAAAAATAAGAAAATTGCCTAATTTTGCTTGTCAGACCCTTAAATATTATAAAAATATCGTGGATCATGCCGAGACTATCCGTAATGTTCCTCAATGTACTTACGAAGGGTCCATAATGGTTTTGAAAAAAATTGACTAGAAGCCAAATCACCAAAATATTCATGGGCTAACACATAAGAAAAATATGAAAATTGCCCAATTCAACTTGTACTCCCCCTAAATGCTATGAATATGATGTGGATTGTGCAATGGATACACATACTACTCCCCCGAATGCTTACGTAGGGTCCCATAAAGATTTCAAAAAAATTGATCGAAAGCTAGTTCACCAAAATATTAATGGGCTAACACACACGAAAAATGACAAAATTGCCTAATTCCGTTTGTACGACCCCTAAATGCTATGGATATACTGTGGATCCTATCTAGTCTACACATACTGATCCCCCGAATATTTAAGGAGGGTTATATAAAGGTTTTGGAACAAATTGACTGAAATCCAGTCACCAAAATATTCATTGGCTAACACACAAAAAAATGAGAAAATTACCTAATTCCTCTTGTGCGGCCCCTAAATGCTATGAATGCGTCATGTATCATGTCGAGTCTACATGTACTGATCTCGATCCCCTAGGTACTTACAGAGGGCCCTATAAAGGTTTCGAAAAAAATTGACTGAAAATCAGTTCACTAAAATATTCACGGGCTAACTAACACACACAACATATCAGAAAATCACCTAATTCTGCTTGTGCGACCACTAAATATAATGAATGCACCGTGGATATTATCGATACTATACGTACTTCTCTACCGGGTACTTATTGAGGGTACCATAAAGGTTTTGAAAAAAATTAAACGGAAGCCAGTTCGCCAAAATATCATGGGCTAACACACAAAGAATAAGAAAATCGCCTAATTCCGTTTGTGTGGCTCCTAAATGCTATGAATACATTCTGGATCATGTCGAGGCTACACGTACTTATCCCTAGGGATACTTACGGAGGGTCCTATAAAGGTTTTGAAAAAGAATTGACCGGAAGCCAGTTCATAAAAATATTAATCGGCAAACACACACGAAAAATGAGAACTCGCCCAATTCTGCTTGTGCAGCCCCTAAATATTATGAATACATTGTGGATCGTGCCGAGGCTACACTTACTACTCCTCCGGATACTTACGGAGGGTCTCATAAAGGTTTCAGAAAAAATTTGACCGAATGCCAATTCACCAAAAAATTCATGGGTAACATACACGAAAAATGAGAAAATCACCTAATTTTACTTGTAAGACCCTAAATGCTATGAATACACTTTAGATTATGTTGATGCTACACATATTGCACCCCTATGTACAAACGAAAGGACCAATAAAGGTTTTGAATTTTTTTTTGACCGAAAATCAATTCACCTAAATACTTATGGCCTAACACACACGAAAAATAAAAAAATCGCCTAATTTCGCTTGTGCGGCTCCTAAATGCTATGAATATACCGTGGATCATGCCGATGCTACATGTACTGTTCCTTCGGATACTTACGAAGGGTCCTATAAAGGGGAAAAATTTAATCGAAAGTCATTTCACCAAAATATACATGGGCTAACATACGAAAAATGAGAAAATCATCTAATTCCACTTGTGCAACCTCTAAATGCTTACAGGGGATTTTTTATGCTTACTCATAGAGAATTCTGACCCAATATTCGAAACTCTACTTTAACCTCGGCTCAAATATAAAAAATAGAAGTAAAAATAAAGAGATGAATGATAAGACATAAATCGCATTCACTGATAGCGATTTATGAAAAAAATTTAAGTTTTTAAACATATACAGTCCAACATAAATATTATGATACGTATCTCATTACATAATACTATATAAGATTATATCTGTGAAAATGTACATTGCTTTGCTAGATTTCATAAAAATTCTCTTGACATAATTTTTTTCTCTTCAATCCAAGCATATTCTTTATGTATAGTTTGCGTATATTCGTATATAATAAGTTTATATCTACATCTATTTTATCTTAAAAGCTTGTGCAACCCCTCATGCCAAACTACATGTACTTATACCATTGGTCCTATAAAGGTTCGGAAAAAAATAACCGAAATCCGTATTACAAAAATATTTATGGGCTAACTAACACACACGAAAAATGAGAAAATTACCTAATTTCGATTGTGCAACCCCTTTAATGCTATGAATATGTCATGGATCATACTGAGGCTACATGTACTAATCCCCTAGGTACATACGGAAGGTCCCATAAAGGTTTTGAAAACAAATTGACCGGAAGTAAGTTCACCAAAATTCTCATGGGCTAACACATACGAAAAATGAGAAAATTGCCTAGTTCCGCTTGTGCGGCCTCTAAATGCTATGAATGTGATGTGAATCGTACTAAGGCTACAAGTATTGATCTCTGAAGTACTTACGAAGGGTATAATAAAGGTTTTGGAAAAAATTTGACTAAAGTCAGTTCACCAAAATATTCATGGGTTAAATCACACAAAAAATGAGAAAATTGCTTAATTCCCCTTGTGCAGACCCTAATTGCTATAAATACACCATCGATCGTACTGAGGCTACACGTACTGCTCTCTCGAGTACTTACAACAGAGGGTCCCATAAATATTTCAAAAAAAAATGACCAAAAGCCAGTTCACCAAATTATTCATAGGCTAACACATATGATGTATGAGAAAATTGCCTAATTATACTTGTGCGACCCATAAATGCTATGAATGTGTTGTATATTGTGCTGAGGCTACATGTACTGCTCTCTCTTATATTTATGGAGAGATCCATAAAGGTTTCGAAAAAATATTGATCGGAACCTAGTTCACAAAAATATTAATTGGCTAACACAAACAAAAAATGAGGAAAATCATCTAATCCTACTTGAACGGCCCCTAAATGCTATGAATATGCCGTGGATCGTGCCGAGTCTATACTTACTAATCCCCCAGGTACTTACAGAGGGTCCCATAAAGGTTTTGATTTTTTTTATCGTATGCCAATTCACCAAAATATTCATGTGCTAACACACATTAAAGATAAGAAAATTTGCTAATTCCGCTTGTGCGGCCCCTAAATGCTATGAATTTGCCGTGAATCATTCCTAGGCTACACATACTTATCTCCGGGTACTTATGGAGGATTCCATAAAGGTTTCAGAAAAAAATTGACCAAAAGTCAGTCAACTTAAATATCCATGGCTAACACTTAAGAAGAATAAGAAAAATCATCTAATTTCACTTGCGCGGCCTCTAAATGCTATGAATACGCTATGGATTGTGCCGAGGCTTCACATACTACTCTCACGATTACTTAAGAGAGTCTTTTAAAGGTTTTGGAAAAAAATGATTAGAATCCAGTTCACCAAAATAGAAATGAGCCAACACACAAAACAAATGAGAAAATCGCCTAATTCTGCTAGTGCAGCACCTAAATGATATGAATATGCTGTGGATCGTGTGAGACTACATTATTGCTTCCTCGGATATTTACCGAGGTTCCCATAATTGTTTCGGAAATTTTTTTGATCGAAAGCCAGTTTACTTAAATATTAATGGGTTAATACACACAAAAAATGAGAAAATCTCTTAATTCAGCTTGCGCTGCCCCTAAATGCTGTGAATCTACCATGGATCATATTGAGACTACACGTACTGATCTCCCAAGTACTTACGGAAGGTCCCATAAAGGTTTTGAAAATAATTGACAAGAAGCCAGTTCACCAAAATATTCATGGGCTAACACACACAAAAATAAGAAAATTGCCTAATTTTTCTAGTGCGACCCTAAATTTTATGAAGACACTGAGGTTCGTGCAGAGGCTACATGTATTTCTCCCTCAGGTACTTACAGAGGGTCACATAAAGGTTTCAAATTTTTTTTACCCGAAAGTCAGTTCACCAGAATATTTATGGGCGTTTACGTACATGGAAAATTTGAAAATTGCCTAATTCCACTTGTGTTGCTCCTAAATATTGTGAATGTGCCGTTGATCGTGCCGGAGCTACAGGTACTGACCCTCCAGGTACTTACCAAAGATCCCATAAATGTTTCAAAAAACAATTGATCGGAAGCCAGTTCACCAAAATATTCATGGTTAACACTCAGGAAAAATTAGAAAATCATCTAATTCTGCTTGTGTGACCCCTAAATGTTATGAATATGTTGTGGATCATACCAAAAGTTCACGTATTGCTCTCCCGATTACTTGCGGGGGTTCCTTTAAAGATTTAGAAAAAACAATGACTGAAAACTATTTCACCAAATTATTAATGGGCTAACACACAAAAAATGAGAAAATTGCCTAATTCCGCTTGTGCGGCACCTAAATGCTATGAATACGCGGTGGATCGTATCAAAACTACACTTACCGCTCCCCCGGATATTTATTAAGGGTCCCATAAAAGTTTTAAAAAAAATTGATCAGAAGCTAATTTACCAAAATATTAATGGGTTAATACCGACGAAAAATGAGAAAAATTGCTTAATTTTGTTTGTACGGCCCTAAATTCTATTAATACACTGTGGTTAGTGCCGAGGCTATATGTATTGCTTCCCCAGGTATTTAAGGAGGGTGTCATTAAGGGTTTGGAAAACAATTATTCAAAAGCCAGTTCACCAAAATGTTTAGAGGCTAACATATACGAAAAATATGAAAATCACCTTATTTGGCTTGTGCGGCCCATAAATGCTATGGATGTACGGTAGATCGTGCTAAGGTTACATGTACTGATCCCCCGGATACTTACAGAAAGTCCCATAAAGGTTTTAGAATTTTTTTGACTAAAAGCCAATTCATCAAAATATTTATGGGCTAACACACATGGAAGATGTGAAAATTGCTTAATTCCGCTTGTGCGACACCTAAATGCTATGAATATACGATCGATCATGTCGATACTACACTTACTTCTCCCCCGAATATTTATTAAGGGTCCCATAAAGATTTTGGGAAAAAAATGATCAGAAGCCAGTTTTCCAAAATATTCATTGGCTAATACACATGAAAAAATGAAAAAATTGCTTAATTCCGTTTGTACGGCCCTAAATGCTATTAATAAACCATGGTTAGTATCGAGGCTATACGTATTGCTTTCCCAGATACTTACGGAGGGTGTCATAAAGGTTTTGGAGCAAAATTATCCGTAAGTCAGTTCACCAAAATCTTCATGGGCTAACATACACGAAAAATATGAAAATTGCCTTAATTCGCTTGTGCGACCCCTAAATGCTATGAATGTATCGTAGATTGTGTTGAGGTTACATGTAATGATCCCACAGGTACTTACAGAAGGTCCCATAAAGGTTTTAGAATTTTTTTTGGACTAAAATCCCATTCACCAAAATATTTATGGGTGAACAAACACGAAAGATGAGAAAATTTCGTGTCCGGGATACACATACTAATCTTTCAAATACTTATAGAGGGTCCTATAAATGTTTTTTTTTTAAAATTAATCGAAAGTCAGTTTACCAAAATATTGGGCTAACATATACGAATAATGAGAAAATCGCCTAACTCCATTTGTGAGGCCCCTAAATGCTATGAATACACCGTGGATCATTCTGAGGATACACGTACAACTCTCCCAAGTAATTACGGTGCGTCCCATAAAGGTTTTGGAAAATAATTAATTGAAAACTAGTTTACTAAAATATTCATAGACTAACATATACAAAAAATCAAACAATTGCGTAATTCTACTTGTGCGGCACCTAAATGCTATGAGTATGTCGTGGATCATGCCGAGGCTACACTTATTGCTCCATCGGATGCTTATCGTGGTTCCCATAAAGGTTTTAAATTTTTTTCCCCGAATGTAGTTCACTAAAATATTAATGGATTAACACACACGAAAAATAAGAAAATCGACTAATTCCGCTTGTGCGACCCTAATTGCTATGAATACTCCATGGATATTGCCGAGGCAGGCTATACATACTACTCTCCAGGTACTTACGGAGGGTTCCACAAAGGTTTCAGAAAAAAATTACTCGAAAGCCGGTTCATCAAAATATTAATAGGCTAACATTAACGAAAAATGAAAAAATCGACTAATTCCACTTGTGCGACCCTAAATGATACGAATACACCATGGATCATAGCGAGGCTACACGTACTTATCCGTCGGGTACTTATGGAGGATCCATAAAGGTTTCGGAAAAAAATTGATCGGATTCTAGTTCACCAAAATATTGATAGGCTAACGCAAAAGAAAAATAAGAAAATCACCTAATTTTGCTTGGGCGACCCCTAAATACTATGAATAACCCGTGGATCATGTTGAGGCTACATGTACTTCTCCCTTAGGTACTTACAGAGGGTGTCACAAAGATTTTAAATTTTTTTTGACTGAAAGTCAGTTTACCAAAATATTAACGGGCTAACATACACAAAAAATGAAAAAATTGCTTAATTACTCTTGTGCGGCCGCTAAATGCTATGAATGTGTCGTAGGTCGTGTCGAGGCTACACGTACTGATCCCTTGGATACATACAGAGGAACTTATAAAGGTTTCAAATAAAAATTGATCGAAAGCCGATTCACCAAAATATTAATGGGCTAACACAAACGAAAAATGAGAAAATTGCCTAATCCCACTTGTGCGACCCTAAATACTATGAATACGAAGTGGATCATACAGATGCTACACATATTGCTCCTGCGGGTACTTATGGAGGGTCTCATAAATATTTTGTAAAATAATTGATCGGAAGCCAGTTCACCAAAAAATTAATGGACTAACAAATGAAAAATGAGAAAATCGCCTATATCCAACTTTACGGCCCCTAAATGCTATGAATACGCCAAGGATCATGCCGATGCTATACGTATTTTTACTCCGGATACTTATTGAGGGTCCCATAAATGCTATGATTTTTTTACCGGAAGCCAATTCACCAAAATATTAATTTGCTAACACACGAAAAATGATAAAATTGCCTAATTTTGCTTTTGCGTCGCCTAAATGATATGAATACGTTGTGGATCGTGTCGAGGCTACACATTTTTCTCCCCTAGGTATGTACAGAGTGTCCCATAAAGGTTTCATAAAAAAATTGACCTAAAACTAGTTCACCAAAATATTCATGGAGCTAACATACACAAAAAATGAGAAAATCATCTTCTGTTTGTGCGACCCTTAAATGCTATTATTACATCGTGGATCATGCCAAGGCTACTCGTACTGCTACCACAGGTACTTACAAAGGGTCTCATAATGGTTTCAGAAAAATTGATCGAAAGCCTGTTCACCAAAATAATAATGGGCTAAAACACATGAAAAATGAGAAAATTATCTAATTCTACTTGTGCAACCCCAAAATATTATAAATACGCTGTGGATCGTGCCGAGGCTACACTTACTACTCTCTTGGGTACATACGAAGGTTTCTATAAATATTTCGAAAAAATATTAAATGAAAGCTAGTTCACCAAAGTATTTATGGGCTAACACACTTGAAAAATAAGAAAATCGCTTAATTCTTAGACTGTCCCTAAATGCTATGAATGTATAGTGGATCATTTAGAAGCTACACATACTGATCCTAGGGTACATACGAGGGGTCCCATAAAGGTTTCAAAAAACAATTGACTGGAAGCCAGTTCACCAAAATATTCATGAACTAACACACACAAAAATTGAGAAAACCATCTAATTCTACTTGTGCGGCTTCTATGAATGTGTCGTTGATCGTGCCGAGACTATTTTTAATTATCCCTTGGGTACATACAAAGGGTCCCATAAAGGTTTTAAAAAAATATTGGTAGAAAGCCAGTTGACCAAAATATTAATGGGCATTATACACATGAAAAATAAGAAAATTGGCAAATTTCGCTTTTACGGCCCCTAAATTCTATGAATGTGCCATGGATCTTGTAACACCCCAAAAATTTCTAAGCTAAGACTCGAACCATTCTTCGTATGCTTATAGGCTTGAACCTGATGACTTTTAAGTTGTGTATAGATGTTAAGGCCCTTTCCTAGGTATTTTAAGTATATTCGATGTGGCTTAGGGTCATAAGGAACCTCAAACACCAAGTCAAGTTCAAAGCATTTCTATCGGCTAAGTTTTTACATGAGTTCATATTATGGTCAACTTTTAACGACCATATCTCTCAGCATATAAAGAGTTAGGTGTCCCATGAACTATCTAATTAAAGGTTTATGAGTCTTCTTTTTAACACTACCAAATTTGCATCATTCTGAGTTTGGAGTAAAAAGTTATGGCTGTTTTACTGAAGCATGTCTGGACTGAACAATTCAGCTAGCTCACTGCCAATTTGGCGACTCGCCAATTAAGCTCGCTGAATGGACCCGAAAACCTCCAGAAACTGTTATTTTAGGTGATCTAAAGTGCCCTTTCGGCGACTCGCCGAATAGTTCAGTGAGGAGACCTTCAGATCGCCAGTGAGTGCTAGCAAGCTAAAGAGAAGAGGGAGGTGGCTTATGCTGTTGAAAGCCTAGCTCATCCTAGCATGGAGGGTCCTCCTTATGATGCTACGAACGGCTGTCCGGTTAGATCACAAGAGTTAGAAAAAGTGGTTGTGTACTCCAATAAGAGCAGCAAGTATAGAAAGATACCTATAAAGAGAGAAGGAAGTTAAGATAAGTATCTTAGAATGAAGCCCTAGTAGTGGTTTTGTGTCTTCGAGTATAGTATAACCGAAGATTTTTTGTGTTTAGTGATGCCTTGGCCATGTGGAGCAGTGTGCTAATATCTTAGTGTAGAGAATTATTCTACGGGCTCAGGGTAGTGACGTTCAAGCTAAGGGAGAGATGATGAGGTAATGAACCAAAGTAGGTCTTGAGTTTTAAGAAGTGATGAGTTGACTAGGTGATACCCTACACCTATCTTGTTTATGAGGGCCATACCCATGGCCCATACTCATGCACTTCAAGTTGATTCATGTTCATGCTCAATTCCTAGAGTGAGGAGTGTTAACTTCCTTCAATGATCTCGATCTTATTTCATGAATCTAAGAATTTCCGGCCCTATGTTATATGAGACATGATATATGCACTCACGTTTCATAGTATGCTCAGTTCCATAAACTCATGATATGCCTTAAAAAGCTAGTGAGATCATATTACGTTATGAATTTTCTCAGATCGGATTTCTTGAATGAATAGTGCTTATGATTTTTTGCTCTAATACCTTTGAGTGATCTTTTCTTTTTAGTCTTGGTAGCGATGTTGATGATAGTAGATCAGTTATGGCAGATGAGAGAGAGTGGGTGTTCCTTATTGTGATAATTGTGGTATGCTTATTCTAATTAAGGTTATAGACATGAAGGAAGAGCGAGATGGGATCTTGTTAAGTGTATTAGATAGGTAAGGGTATATTGGTGTGCTCATTTGATAGGAGTTAATGCAAATGCGGATGTAGAGATGTTAAAGTAGATATGATAATTCTTAAGTGATGTTGACTACATGAGGCCATAAAGTGATGAGAATGATAGGCTTGAATGTTGTGTTTGTAGGTATGTGGTTAATTACACTATGCTGTTAGTGACCTTTGTTAAGAGCTTTAGGTAAGGGTGTTAGAGAGGTAAGAAGAAGTAGCATCTTTTAAATGAGAGTCCCTATTAAGGTATAGGACATGAATCTCTTAGGTCATATTTGTACAAATATGATCATCTTATAGGTAGTGCCTTGTGACTACGAGTTAGGCTTGAACATAATAAGAGTATGCAAATAGAATTAGACTTTGGTGGGAACTATAAGTTTCAGTTAATGAAGTGTAGTATTCAAGAAAAAGAGGAAAGTTGGGAAGAGTCACCAAGCTCGAAAGCTATCAGTCATGTCACTTGATCGAAGCCAGTTCACCAAAATATTCATGGCTAACACATACGAAAAATGAAAAAATTATTTAATTTTGCTTGTGCAGTCCTAAATGCTATGAATGTGTCGTAGATCGGGCCGAGGCTACAAGTACTCATACCCCGGGTACTTATGGAGAGTCCTATAGAGGTTTCAGAAAAAAAAATTGACCGGAAGCCAGTTCACCAAAATATTCATTGGCTAACACATACGAAAAAAGTAGAAAATTGTCTAATTCTGCTTATGCGACCCTTAAATGCTATGAATACGCCATGGATCTTGTCAAAGATAAACGTACTGATCCCCGGGGTACTTACAGAGGTCCCAAAAAGGTTTTAAAAAAAATTAACAGGAATCAAATTCACAAAAATATTCATGGGCTAACAAATACGAAAAATGGAAAAAAACCACCTAATTCCTCTTTTGCTACCCCTAAATGCTATAAATGTTCATGGATCATGCCGAGGCTACACATACTGATATCCTGGGTACTTACAGAGGATTCCATAAAGGTTTCAAAAAAATATTGTCCTGAAGCTAGTTAACCTAAATATTCTAGGCTAACACATACGGAAAATGAGAAAATCTCCTAATTCCGCTTGTGCAAACCCTAAATTCTATGAATGTGCCATGGATCATCTCGAGGATACACATACTGATCCCCAGTGTACCTACAAATGTTCCTTTAAAGGTTTCAAAAACAATTAACAGAAAGCCAGTTCACCAAAATATTTATGGGTTAATACACACGAAAAATGAGAAAATCACTTAATCCACTTGTGCGGCCCCTAAATGTTATGAATGTACCATGGATCATGCTTATGCTACACGTACTGACCCCCCGGATGCTTACAGAGGGTCCCATAAATGTATCGGAAAAAATTGACAGAACCTAGTTCACCAAAGTATTAATGGGCTAATACACACGAAAAATAAGAAAATAGCCTAATTCCGCTTGTGCGACCCCTAAATGCTATGAATACGCCGTGGATTATGTCGAGTCTACACGTACTACTTTCCTAAATACTTACAGAGGATCCTATAAAGGTTCCAAAAAAGAATTGATTGAAAGTCAGTTCAGCAAAATATTAATGGGCTAATACACACGAAAAATGAGAAAATCACCTAATTTCCGCTTGTGCAACCTATAAATGCTATGAATAAGCTGTGGATCATGATGAAACTACATGTACAGATCCCTTGGATACACAACCTATCTCCATTCCTCCTTATAGGATAGCTGCCGCTGAGTTGAAAGAGTTGAAAGAACAACTGAAAGACCTCCTATTAGGCCAAATGTCTCACCTTGGGGCGCTCCTGTCCTATTTGTGCGAAAGAAAGATGGGTCCCTTAGAATGTGCATTGATTACCGGCAACTAAATAAGGTCACCATAAAGAACAAGTATCCTCTCCCTAGAATAGATGATTTATTTGACCAACTTCAGGGTGCCACATGCTTCTCTAAGATAGACCTCAGATCAGGCCATCACCAGTTGAAAGTGAGAGAATATGACATCCCGAAGACGACTTTCCAAACCCGCTATGGTCATTTCGAGTTTCTTGTTATGTCCTTTGGATTGACAAATGCTCCTGCAGCTTTTATGGACCTCATGAACCGGGTATTTAAGCCATACCTGGATACGTTTGTAATTGTCTTCATCGATGATATTTTGGTCTATCTAGAAGTAAGAGTGAGCATACTAATCACCTTAGGATTGTCCTTCAAACTCTTAAGGAGAGGGAGTTGTATGCTAAGTTTTTGAAGTGTGAGTTTTAGCTTGAGTCTGTAGCATTCCTAGGCCATATTATATCTGGTGATGGAATTCAAGTTGATACTCAAAAGATTGAGGCAGTTAAGAACTGGCCCAGACCCACCTCTCCAACCGACATAAGGAGTTTCTTAGGTTTGGCTGGTTACTACAGGAGGTTTGTTGAGGGATTTTCATTCATATCCTCACCATTGACTAAGCTGACTCAGAAGAAGGCTAAGTTTCAATGATCTGATGCTTGTGAGAAAAGTTTTCAAGAGTTGAAAGCTAGATTGACTACTGCTCCAGTACTATCCCTACCCGAAGGAACGAATGGTTTTGTAATCTATTGTGATGCTTCCAGAGTTGGGTTGGGATGTGTATTGATGCAGAAAGGTAAGGTCATTGCCTATGCCTCCAGACAACTTAAGACTCATGAGAGGAACTACCACACTCATGACCTTGAGTTGGCAACTGTGGTATTTGCTCTTAAGATCTGGCGTCACTATCTTTATGGTGTACATGTGGATGTGTTCACAGACCATAAGAGCTTGCAGTATGTATTCAGCCAGAAGGAGCTGAACTTGAGGCAGAGGAGATGGCTAGAGTTGCTCAAGGATTATGACATGAGCATTCTCTACCACCTAAGTAAAGCAAACGTAGTTGCCGATGCTCTTAGCAGGTTATCCATGAGGAGTACAGCCCATGTGGAAGAGGAAAAGAAGGAGTTGGCAAAGGAAGTGCATAGACTTGCACGTTTGGGAGTTCAACTTATTGACTCTAGTGAGGGTGGTACAATAGTCTGAAATGGAGCTGAATCATCTCTAGTTGCAGAGGTGAAAGAAAAGCAAGATCAGGATCCCATTCTTCTTCAACTGAAGGATGAGGTTCATAAGCAGAAGGTAATGGCTTTTACCAAAGGGGGAGATGGAGTATTGAGATATCAAGGAAGATTATGTGTTCCAAGTATTGATGGCATTCGGGAGAGAATCATGAAAGAAGCCCATAATTCTAGGTATTCCATCTATCCAGGTTCAACAAAGATGTATCATGACTTGAGAGAAGTATACTAGTGGAGTGGAATGAAGAGAGATATAACAGAGTTTGTGTCCAAGTGCCCGAACTGCCAACAAGTTAAAGTTGAGCATCAAAGGCCTTGTGGAGTGGCTTAGAATATAGAGATCCCAGAATGGAAGTGGGAAATGATCAATATGGACTTCATTACCGGTTTACCATGAACCCGCAAATATCATGACTTTATTTGGGTGATTGTGGATAGGATGAACAAATCGGCCCATTTCTTGCCGGTTAAGACTACGAACACTGTAGAGGATTATGCCAAACTGTATCTTTGAGAGATTGTTAGACTGCATGGAGTTCCTTTATCTATCATCTCAGATAGGGGAGCTCAATTCACTGCGCAATTTTGGAGGTCATTTCAAAAGGGTTTGGGTTTAAGAGTGAACCTTAGTACTGCTTTTCATCCAAAAACAGACGGTTAGGTAGAGCGTACGATACAGACTTTGGAGTTTATGTTAAGAGCATGTGTCATTGACTTCAAAGGTAATTGGGATGATCATTTACCTCTTATTGAGTTTGCATACAATAATAGCTTTCATTCGAGTATTCAAATGGCTCCTTATGAAGCTCTGTATGGGAGGAGATGTAGATCACCAATTGGTTGGTTCGAAGTTGGCGAAGCTGAGTTGATTGGACCAGACTTGGTTCACCAAGCTATGGAGAAGGTGAAAACCATCCAAGAGAAGTTGAGGACTGCTCAGAGTCGCCAGAAATCCTACACTGATGTTAGGAGGAGAGATTTGGAGTTCGAAGTGTACGATTGGGTATACTTGAAAGTTTCACCCATGAAGGGTGTGATGAGATTTGGAAAGAAAAAGAAGCTTAGTCCCCTCTACATTGGCCCTTATCAGATATTGAGGAGGGTAGGTAACGTAGCCTATGAATTGGAGTTTCCCCTAGAATTAGCTGCTATTCATCCCGTATTTCATATCTCTATGCTTAAGAAGTGTTTGAGAGATCCTTCACTTGTTGTCCCAATTGAGAGCATTGGGGTGAAAGAGGGTTTGAGTTATGAAGAGATTCCAGTTCAGATTCTCGATCGTCAGGTTCGCAAATTAAGAACTAAGGAAGTGGCATCTGTCAAAGTCCTATGGCGAAATCAATTTGTTGAAGAGGCTACATGGGAAGCTGAAGAAGATATGAAGGCTAAATATCCTCATCTATTTGTGCCTTTCGACGATGATGTTCAAGGTAATATTCCTTACTTCTACCTTTGAGTCGATGTGTATTCTTGAGTTTTAGTCATTGACCATTTGAGTATCGGAGTTTTTGAGAAATTGATGTGTTATATGTACTGTTCTACGGATCACTATGGAGGTCCTGTAAAATTTTTGAAAAAAAAATGACCTAAAACTATATCACCCAAAAATTCATGAGTTAACACACACGAAAAACTAAAATAATCGCTTAATTCATATTGAGTGACCCCTAGATACTAAATAAATGGTAGGATCATACCAAGGCTATAGATATTGTGCACCCGGGACATTGCGAAGGATTCTGTAAAGTTTTTGAAAAAAATGATCGAAAATCATATTACCAAAAAATTCATGGGCTAATACACAAGAAAAATTGAGAAAATCGCCTAATTTCTGTTGAGTGGCCCATAAATGCTAAACAATTGGCGTGTATCATGCCGAAGCTATACGTATTGTTCCTCCAGGTCATTTCGAAGGGTTCTGTAAAGTTTTTGGAAAAACAAAAGTGTCCAAAAATCATATCACCAAAAAATTCATGGGCTAACTAAGACACATGAGAAAATCGCCTAATTCTTATTGAGTGACCCCTAAATGCTAAATAAATGACATGAATCATGTCGAGGCTATACCAACTGTTGTCCCGGGTCATTACGGATGGTCCTATAAAGTTTCTAAGAAAAAGTGATTGAAAATCATATCACCAAAAAATGAATGGCTAACACATATGAAAAAAATGAGAAAATCATCTAATTCTTGTTGAGTGACCCATAAATGCTAAATAAATGTCACGAAATCATGTCGAGGCTATACATACTGTTCCCTTGGGTCATTACAAAAGGTCCTATAAAGTTTTTGGAAAAAAAGCAATCAAAAATCATTTCACCAAAAAATTCATGAGCTAATACACACGAAAAACTGAGAAAATTACTTAATTCCTATTGAATAACACCTAAATGGTAAATAAATTGTGTGGATCATGCCGAAGCTATACATGCTGTTCCTCTGGGTCATTA
Organism: Solanum dulcamara; assembly: GCF_947179165.1. Classification (NCBI taxonomy): domain Eukaryota; kingdom Viridiplantae; phylum Streptophyta; class Magnoliopsida; order Solanales; family Solanaceae; genus Solanum; species Solanum dulcamara. Next base: position 2,592,596 of record NC_077241.1, on the reverse strand, counting down.
CAGAGGATCCTGTAAAAATTTTGGTAAAAAAGTAATCATAAATTACATCACCAAAAAATTCATAGGTTACATACACGAAAAACTGGAAAAATCGCTAAATTTATGTTGAGTGACCCCTAAAGGCTAAATAAATGGTGTGGATCATGCCGATGCTCTACATACTGTTTACCGGGTCATTACAAAATATCCTATAAAGTTTTTGAAAACTAGTGACCGAAAACCATATCACCAAAAAATTAATTAGCAAACACACACGAAGAACCCACCTTAATATATTAAGAAAAGAACATTTATATATATGGCTAGAAAAACTTGAAAACGACTCAAATGACATTTTAGTACATTAGACACATTTTTAATTCGAAATCATACGATCTAAATGTTTTTTTCAGTTTCTTAAAATGTGTCGGATCACAATAAAACACATAAAAATGAAGAGAGGAAAAAAAGGAGTGTACTACTTGCCAACAGTTTACAACCATGCAAATGTAATCCTTGTCATATAGCTTTTAAATGTAAATTCAAGATATGAAGTTTATGAGTTCCTACAATGACATCAAAGATATACAATTATAACAAGATTTAAAGTTAAATATTTATATAATTAATGAAATTTCAATACATATACAAGGTCTGAACGATAGTTATTGGCTTCACGTGAATCCATAACTTCTAAGCTAGCTGCGCCCCTGGCTCTACATGAACTTTTCTCCTATGTCACACAGTACAAAACACTTCAATACCTGAAAAAAGAGGCTTAAAACCTAAGATTTACTTGAGAGACTTCTGTTTCACTTCGTTGGTGTTAAACTTCATTTGACTTTCACATGTACGATCGTCACCATTTAGGTGAAGCAGCGGGAGGCAAGAGCTGAGTATTTCCATCAACAGGTACAAAATGAATTTGATTCGAGGCAGGGAAGGAAAGGACAAAAGATTCGTTTTCATTTGAATGTTGAAAATCTTGACTCAAAATCGGCCTGCCCGAATATCTCTGTCAATATGATCTGCGTTGAGGGTTCCTGGAAGTTCTCGAAAATCTTCATTGAATACAGAATATGCACTGCAAAGGAGGACAAAAATTTGAGGGTGACTATATTTAGAAAAAATCACATACTATTATTATGTGCTTTAGTAGTTGACGTTGGAAATCCAAAAAAGAAAAAAAGAACACCAGACTATGTAAGCATGTCAATACGCGGATGAAGAAGCTTAAAGTGTGTGGGGTGGGGTTGGGGGTTGGATAGACTATCAAATGAGGAACTAACAGATCTTAAAGAGGATAAGGTTACAGCATTAAATGAGAAGAACAGAAGTCACAAGCAAACAAATTTATAATGCGGTAAATGTGTGTCCAAGTGGCTTCGACGAAATCCATCTTCTTATCACAGATTAAGAAGAAAAATTACACTCACACAACAGAAAAGCATATCAACTTGGAGGTTTAAAAGTAACCAAAAGGAATAAAGACTTTTGTATCTAAAGGTTCATATATCTACAAAATCACATACCTAAGTTCTCCCTGCTTCCGGTGTCCAAGATTATAAAAGATGAGGCCAAACCCAGTCGCCAGTAACTGCATTAAGTTAAGAAAAAGAGTTAATAGTACTACTATGTTCTTTTTTCCAAGACCATACAGGAATTCTGCTTTCTCAAATTGTGAAAAAGTATGCAATTTTTGATTGTTTTAGTAGTTAGTTCATACATAAGAGGCCATAACTCTAAGATAGTTAATTCTAAGATTTCCCAGCACACGTGTACATGATGAAGGTAGTTAGCTGTTCAATAATTCATAAATGTAAGCGAGTACAAGAGTAGACATATACACGGTATTTAGTATATATTTAGCTTTCAAAAAAGTACACGTTAATCCTTTTATGTATCAAATATGTTTAATCATTTCTAACTCCTTGTATATATATTATGGATAATTCCAAAGCTGGTTTCAAGGTAATATAAGCAGCGATAAATAGCAGAATTAATGTGACATTATCTTCCATGAGAACTTGAGTACTTGTTGAGGAATAGAAGTATCAGTTTCAGCAAAATGTCATTTAGTTTTCCCCACCTTAATCAAAGCATAAAGAACCAGCATTATATGAAAGAATCCGCAAAACAACAGTTCAGTCTATTGAAAGCTTACAGAAACACAAGTGACTCATAAGTCATAAGAAGTTATTAGCAAGTCCGAGACTTTCTTTTTTTAATTTGGTAAATCCCATCCCCAACCCCCCCACACACACAGAGGCGCCACCAGTGGCTTTTTCCACTTCCCCTTTGGTGACTAAAACTAACACAATCTCTTGGTTGGAAGTAACAGATCAACCACTAGAGCAATCCTCTCTTCTCAGACTGTGACACTATGGCAATTGGCAGCTACTAACCCACATCCATGTTAGTACAAAAATCCAAGTACTGTAAAACAAAGTAGGATCTTCCCCAATATATTTTTGTTATAATCCTTCTTCCTATCTAACTATTTAGATCCCAACGTATGCTCCTAAGCATATATACATTCAGTCTACATTTTGGGATACTGTTCCAAAAAATTACTGAATCATAAAATAAATAAATCTGCCATATATATATATATATATATATATATATATATATATATATATATATATATATCACAGCAAATGATGTGACCAAATGGTTGAACTTACAAATAAAGGTGCAACCTCATATCTTCGCGCAATAGAGGCCAGAATGAACCAAGTCATGATAATAACCCAAACCTTTGGACTGATGGAGAAAATTACCATCAAGAGCATATCTACAAACAAGTGAAAAGGTAACGGAACAGGTGAAGAGGAATAAGAAGATAGTTTTTACGTGAACGATATGAAATGTGAAAACAACTAGTCAGAGCTTCACCTGGAAATTTCAGTTTATGACGTAGTATATAAAAAAGCTTCCTCTTCCACTTACTACTTGATGGGGGTAACTGAAACTTCTGCTTATAGAAATGGGAATAATAAAACTTGTAAATCATTGCAAAATGAAAAAATGAAAATACAGAAGTATGCACATGGGAGCTAGATTCAATTTCCAGACAACAACTGAATATCCTATACTTTTTGAGGCATTTATTTTCCACTCACCAGTTCATCATCATCGTCATCCTCAAATTCATCACGAAAATGCTTAGGTGGTGGCTTTGGTTTGACAGCAACTATTAGTGAATCTACAGAAATGGATTTCAACCTTTGTTATAATAGAGAAAGAAGTTCCATTAATTATGATATAATAGAATAAAAGGGCAGCCCGGTGCACTAAAGCTCCCGCTATGCGCGGGGTCCGGGGAAGGGCCTGACCACAAGGGTCTATTGTACGCAGCCTTGCCTTGCATTTCTGCCAGAGGCTGTTTCCAAGGCTTGAACCCGTGAACCCGTGACCTCCTGGTCACATGGCAGCAACTTTACCAGTTACTCCAAGGCTCCATGAAAATGTGAAAGTGGAACAGCATCCAGGAATAGATAATCAAGCAAATAACTCAGTTGTTCAGCAAAGGAATGTGTGGAGAACAGCCAAAAATGACTTATGGCATTAACACTCTTAACACTTGTAACCACAGATACAGTATTCCGTTGTTTGGTCTAGATTTTCTGAAGAGAACCACTAAAGGAAGATTCAGAAACAAACAGAATCTTCGAACTAGTCTAATTTCTACAACTTCTTAGGAAGTACATAAAATTAATTTGTTTCCCTTTAGGCTAGCAATTTCCATAGCATTATGTCTGCTATGGAAATGTGAAAGTGGAACAGCATCCAGGAACAAACAATCAAGCAAATAACACAGTTGTGAAGCAAGAAATGTTTGCAGAATCGCTATGCAACAAAACAGATAGTTTGCTAGAAATCATCAAACTTATACATGTGTGCATTTCCTACTCATTCCGATTTCCAACCGCAAGAAGAAAAAGAGATCAAACATCACGGTACCTCTATATCTCACATAAATAAAATCCTCCTATGTATAGTTGTTACAGTATATTATGCAAAATGGTTATACCAACTTTGATAATCAACAAATCGATGAAAAATTGTACCTCCGTTGTTGAGTTGGACTACTTCATCATCTCCATTTTCACTATCATGCAATACATTTCCTCGCAGAACAAGTCTTAAATTTTCAATAGGCATATGTCGATTCGCAGCAATCATCTTTCTCAATTCATGTACCTAGATGCCACAGAAAATGTCAAAGCATATTCAGAACAACTCCAGGAATTTAAATTATATGCATAACAAATGAAGCTCACAAGACAAGTCTAAACAACATCTTTTCATGCACTTCTACAACCTTTTTCTTATGATTAGAAAACAAACCACGATACTAGGAGATATTTCTTTGATTTTTTTGCAGAAACTTAAACAAAATGCCACTTTAGGTATCAACAAATTCTCATTTCTAGATTACAAATTCTTTTTTTCAAGGGAAAGGGTCTAATATACCTCTAAATTTTACTATTTAGAGCTGATATACCCCTCATTACAAAAGTGGCTCACAAATACCCCTACCATTACAAAAATGGCTCACATATACCTCTCCATTACAAAATGGCACACATACACCCTTTTCATCTAATAGAAGTGAAAAAAATAATTTTAAATTTATTTTTTAGATTTTAAATTTTTTTAAAATCCATGTAGGGGTATATATGATATTTTTCAATCATGAATTATTTTTTGACTTCTTTGATTATCATTATTTAGTTTCTTGTTCTTCTTTCATTTTTTCTTTTATTCTTCAGTGTAAAAATATGAAAAAAAAAAAGAAGAAGTGTGAAATGAAAAGGAGAAAAAAGTAAGAAAAAAATTAAAATTAATATTTTTTGTGGTTATATTGTAACTTGCAGCTATATTTTAATTTAGTTTTATATTTGTAAAAAAACTTGGGGGATCTATAATAAATTTTAAAATTTGGGAAAAAATAAATTTGACAATCAAAATAATAATTTAAATTAGCGGTTAAATCAAAAAACTAAAAAACAATCTTGTGAGAAGAATCAAATATACCCTCACATGGATTATTTTTTAAATAAAAAACTAAAAAAAAATTTAAAATTAATTTTTTCACTTCCATTGGAGAAAAAGGGTATATGTGAGTCATTTGTATAACAGTAGGGGTATATATGAGTCACTTTTATAACGAAGGTATATCAGGCCCTCTTCCTTTTTTCCAATAACAGTAGTCTCTGGGCTTAAATGATGAAATGAGGATTCATATAGCCGACCCCAACTTATTTGGGATTGAGTCATAGTTGTTCTCGTAGTTAGTCTTTGGGCCATCACAGGGCTCACAAACTTGGATGTTTTTGCAGGACTCGTATATACGAGAAGCCTGGAAAAGAAGGTAGGCGTGCACCAGGATAGAATAACACAGGGAGGAAGAAGCATATGGAAGACAAGGTCACTTGTGACAGAACTATCCTGAGGGAGCCAGCTTGGGCACACCTCAACTATTCCATCATGGACCTGCTAGTCTGTTACCTCCCACTAACACAGGTATCGGGTTACTCTGCCCACCAAGACTTAGGCAGAAAGATGGGAAGAGATCATCTAGTTTGTTTTGTCTCTGCTACGATTTGAACCCTGGACTCTATAGCTTGCATGACTTCATTGATCATATGCCACATCCTTGGGTTCATGATTCAAAATTCTTCTCTATGTAGTGTCTCCATAGAGAGTTTCAATCATTTGCGTACTTGTCACATGCCAAATTAGAAGTAGCCTATCAGAATACTAAAGGGATCTCTTGACATCAAAGCAGACCAAACTCACAATTCATCCTAGATTTACTCTAATTTTTTGCTTGACTAATTCAATTCAATAAGGGAAACCAAGGTGACAAACTAATGACTTGTTGCCATTTCGGTTTTGCTGTCTAACGCCCAACATAGATTCTCAGTTAATTTCAAACTTATCTCAGTATCAAACTCTGATTACCTTCATCAGAAAGAAATTATCACTCAGATTACACATATCCATGTACTACACCAAGTTCTCTCTGAAGCCATGCTCATTAAGCTAATAATAATCTTTTCTTGCTTCAGTCCATATTACTTTCTTAATCATCCTCCTTGTCCACTACCATTTCTCTTTCTAAGTAAATTCCTGATTAATAAGGTATAATATGAACCATAGCTGGCTGAGTTAATATGTACTTTCTCGTCCTCTTAAGTTCCCTAGTGTTGCCATGAAGTTCAACTCACTATCTTCCAGACTTTCTCCTTCCAACTATCCAAGCATTTACTAAGGAAAAGAAAGGAAAAATCTTTTCAGCATTATTCTCCATCTCAAACTTCATAATTTGCACTAATTCACCACTTTTCTAATAAACAAAACACATTTCCTCAATGTGACTCAAAATCGTAACACCATTCAATCAATTAATCAACTACACCTCAATTCAAATTCAGCTTAGGGTCTACTCTGTGAATTATTTACATTCAATTCAACTCTAGTTCATTCCAATACTTCAACAATTTTCCTTAAATACTTCAATTACAACTAGTAGAAATCGTCTATATTTATCCTTTACTTATCAAGATCGCATTCTGACCTTAGCTAAGTATGCGCTGATTACGAGTCATTAGAAAAAATAAAACCTAGTTTTCCTCAGTATAATTTGCGTGAATTTCGAGCTATTACGATCGAAGGAGACGGAGAAAAGGAAGTACCTTAATAGAAGAAGGAACATTAAGGCGACAAGGCGGAAAAGGACCGATGATTTTCAGAAAGATTTCTACCATCTTCTTCTCCTCAATTTCATCCATGGCGCCGTTAGAAAACCTAATTCAATTGCAAAATTTAGAGGTTTTTCTGACGGCGCTATGCTTTAGATACGATCACCGGCGCCGGGAATTTGATCTCCGGTCAATACTCCTGACTGTTCACCGGACCACTTTTGTAAACGGGTTTCACTTTTTGATTATTCAATGCCAAGCTGAAAAGGAAAAAATTAGGGAAGATGTATTTATCTACGTGGATTTAGGATTTTTAATTAATTTTATAAATCTCAGTTCTATTTTCTGAATTTTCCAAAATTATAATTGAATAGTAAAAATCCAAAAATACCCCTCTACTATACCATTTAGAGTTAATATATCTTTCGTTAAATATTTCATTTCCTGCAATTACACAAGTGAATGAAATATACTATTTTTTGATTGACGGAAGTAAAAATATTAATTTTTAATAAATTTTTCTATTTTTAAAATTAAAACAAAAACCACTTGTGAATATATTTGAAACCAGGGGAGTAGTTTACAAGCATTTGGATAAACTAGTGATATAATCAAAGATTGAGCACCAAAGAATGTCGTGGGATAAATGAGATTCCTTTATTCTCAATTGCAAAATTTCATGTTCGAGCCTTTAGACCTTAATTGTTTGGTTGGTGAAATGAAATATTCTGAAATTATTATCCTTATTTCACCAATCAGATAACCTCTAAATGTTTTTTACAGACTTAGTCCGATTAATTGATTCTGAATACCGAATGATTGTCTTAATTTTAAAAAAAAATCTATTGGTTGTCATAGTCCATAGTGGTCCCATGATGCCCTTGTATTAGCCCAACAAGAAGGATAACATCACTTGTGGTTCAAAAGCACAAGATTTTAGGCTAACCTTCTACAGTCATTAGGTCAATTCTCTATCTACTTTTTTTTTTTTTACTAATATAGTGTTGCATTTTTTCAGGTCATTGTTATACTGTCATTACCAAAAAGATAAAGAGTATATGTATAGAGCTTAAGAAATAGTATACAACTAATTTTTGACACTATCAAGTCATCCAGATGGTATTTATAGATAAGTCATCTTAAAATATGTGATTTGAAATCTTAAAAATAAGATATATTATTTGCTATAACATGTAAAAAAAATGATTTAATGGTGTAAATATGTCATTTACACCGACAACGTATATTACTTAATCTCATTGGTATATATCATTTGGTCTCACCACCAAAGGTTTGATGAAGTAGTAAGTGTTCCTCTATTGTTAATCAGAAGTTTTGAATTCGAGCTCTAGTTTTGATAGTCGTATGGGATCCGACTAAATCTGAATTCGTATTAGAAATTTTCATATTTGGGGGGAAAACGCTTCCTAACAAAGACGATCACGTACTGAGGAGGACTCGAACCCGAAACTTCTCGTTTGGGATGAAAAAGTATGACTTACCTTTTTACCACAATCCTTATTGGTCGAGCCCTAGGTATAGTGCCGCCTTCGATAGGAAATACTTTACCCCTTAGAGTGAGACTTCCCGGCATGAACCCAACTTAAGTAGTCAGGCCATAAAACGGATACTGAACCCCAGATAAAAAATCAAAAACAGTATACTATATCGTTTGGTCCCAGACTTTAGGATGAGGCTTTCATTTTCAACCATTCAATGTTAGATAATATATATAAGAACCAGAAGTATAAACTATATAGCAATATCAAAATCTCTCCCTTTATTGACACTTTACTTTGAGAAAAATGGCTCTGAGAATGTGGACTTCTTCAACAGCCAATGCACTTAGAGTCTCTTCCAATGCTTCAAGAACCAGTTTTCCCCCTGCTTTTTCACTCTCTAGATGTTTTTCTACTGGTAATTTTTTTTCAATTCATTGCTTTAATTATTATTTTTTCCATTCTCATCAGTAAAAAAAATAAATCTAAATTTGTTTATAAGGATGTTTACACAAATAGCTGGCCATAGATATGAAGTCACAATTTTTAGGTTATGAGTTTTGAAGTACTATTCATTTTACTTAATGGGTTCTAAATAGAGTATTTGTAGTTTGTTAGATAGTTTTTTTTTTTCTTTTTTAGCATAAATACATGGTTCTGTTGATCTAGTAATTTGCATTGTGGCTCTGCCCTGGCCGATCGGATTTACTGTTTACTTTTACTAATCGGTATACATAATTATAGGCATAATACATATATAAGTCCTTTAACTTGGCTAAGCTGACATCTATATATGTTCTCCAACTTTAGATGTGCACAAGTAGACACTTAAACTTGTAAAAAATTGAACAAGTAGACACATGCGTCCTATATGGCGTCCTATGTGTCAACTTGCATCTTACATGGCGTCCTACGAGTAATATGCCACGTAAGACGTGTGTATCTAATTGTTCAATTTTATACAAGTTTAAATGTCTACTTGTGCACACTCAAAGTTGGAGGGCATAGTGTCAGTTGAAGCCAAATTAAAGGCCACATTTATGTATTATGCCTAGATTATATACAGTTATACACATATTATACATCCATCGATTATTTTTAATTTAAACGATTGAGTGAGCGGCTGTCCAAGAGATTAATTCTTATTTCTTGTTTTGTTTATAAATTTATATTGAGTTTTTTATTGGATATATTGCAAGTTGCAGTTCTTGAAGGGCTGAAGTATGCATCTTCACATGAGTGGGTGAAGCATGAGGGATCAGTGGCAACAGTTGGAATAACTGACCATGCTCAGGTTTTTCTTGACTTATAGTATTTTTCGTGTAGTTCTCCGCTTATGTTTTGATATCAATAAACCCCAGAGGGTCGAGACTTAGAGGTGGAGCCATGATTTGAACTTGTTAGTAAACTGTATTGGAAAATATTAAACAGTAACAGAAACTTCTGAAAAAATAATAAAGACAGAATCTGAAATTAAAAAAAATAATAACAGTATATGAACAATTATTATAAGAACAAAATCGAGCCCACTGAATACACAGTGTGTCCTTAAGGAAATTATTCCCCTCAAAGTACCCGAGGTTTTGGAATCTTTCCTCCCAGGATAGAACGATTTACTCACCAAAGTAGAGGCACTGCTAATTTTGGTGACTGCGAACCACTTGATGGCTGTATTTCACACGAGTTTTAGAAAGTGCAGAAAGAAGAAGAAGATTGTATATTCAGAATTTCGTATGGAACATTCTGAGGATTAACAGATATTTATATAGACTGTTTACACCTTTTAAGAAAAGGCACCTGTTGGAAAAAGGTTTGCAACTTTTCGGACAAGGTTGCAACCTTTCAAAAATCCGTTGGAAAAAACTGAGGGAAATTTTAAATTAATCCGGGAAAGAAACGGGGGTCGCGGGTCGCGGATCAGGATTTTTTTTCCACTTAATTAATTAAATAAATAAATAATATTAATTAATTAAAAATTTAAAGAAAATTTGGTCCAAAAAGATTATCAATTCCGAAGCCGAGCGAGCGACGACGACGACGGCGCGAGGGGAGACCCTCTTCTTGACCCTTTAGCAACATGAAGGAGTGCTTCTACTTTTAAATAGGAGACTTTTCATTTCCACCACCTATGTGGGACCAAAGCTTATTTAATAAAGCAAGAGATAACATATCATTTCCTCTCCACTCCTTTTTCCCTCAATTTCTCATTCAACCTATCAATTAAACCCAACAGAACTTTATGAGCTGTAAATTCTAGGATAACAACATTAGGTGTAAGTAGCTTGGTTTTGAATAGATCTATATACAAATTTAATGGATTTATAAATACAAATATAAGGTTTGAACTAATGTTATTGGGTTTCTAGTTCTGCCCCTGGTTCGAGTTGCCTACAATTTGAAACTCTGTGGATAATGGACTTGTCCCTCTACCTTTCTCCGCTAAAATACCAAGTTTTTCTCTGTGGGCAGACTTGCATATACATTGAATGTTTCTTGTATGCTATCAATTGATGACATTTTCTTTCAAATAAAAAAAAGAATCTTTACATTATCAGGTCACCTAAAACATAACTACTTTGTGGTAACCATCCTTAATAAAACAGAATTAGTGATCTCGAAAATAAGGCAGATTATCTGTTACTACAGGTCAAAATACATCAGTAGCGTAAGTTTTCTTCATACGTTGTCTATATTTAAGTCAAGTCCATAAGGAATTAGGGATTCAAGTTACATTTTTCGAAATTGACTTGCATTTATATATAGTTGAACTTCAAACAATGGATGTTTTCAGGATCATTTGGGAGAAGTGGTGTTTGTTGATCTGCCAGAAACTGGTTCTTCTGTTTCACATGGAAGTAGCTTTGGAGCTGTTGAAAGTGTGAAAGCCACCAGTGACATTAACTCTCCAATCTCAGGCGAGATCGTTGAGGTCAACACAAAGCTCACTGAAACACCTGGTTTGGTAAATATCTACTAACTGATACTCCCTTCATTTCAATTTGTTTGTTTACTTTCTTTTCTAATCCGTTTCAAAAAGAACGTCTCTTTCTTTTTTGATAACTCTTTAATTCTAACTTTCTGTATGTCATGTTTAAGATCACAAGATTAAAGAATATTTTAGTACATTCAAAAGTGTTCTTTACTTTCTTAAATTTCGTGTCAATCAAACAACCAAATTGAAACGGAGGGGGTATATATATTCCAAATATTTCTTGTGTCTTTCCTTCATTTTTCAGCTAGTAGAAACTTTATGTTACTCGGACCTCTTCAAAAATGCCTTTATGCTCCAAAAGTAGTGCACTTTTGGAAGATTCGATACGGGTTAGGTAGCATGTTTGGAAAGTCCGGCCAACATAGGTTGAAAACTGAAATGCCATATTCCTTATGATTTTTCACCTTCTGCACTCAAGGTCAATATTACTTTCTGATATATATATTTCAAGTACTTCTTGTGTCTTTCCTCCATTCTCCATCTAGCTGAAATTTATGTTGCTCGGACTTTTCAAAAATGCTATGGGGTGCTTCTTGAATCTTGCGTGTATGCAAAATCATTTCTAAAAAGTCCGAGTAACATAGTTTGAAACGCCATATTCCGTAAGATTTTTTAATGTTTCTTTTGCCACCTTATGCAATGAAGATCAACTCGAGCCCCTATGAAGATGGATGGATGATTAAAGTGAAGCCGAGCAGTCCATCAGAAATTGAATCTTTGATGGAGGCCAAAGAGTACACTAAATTCTGTGAAGAAGAGGAAAGTCATTAAAACTTGAAGGTGATTTTTGAATTCACTTTTTAGACTAACATTTGCCTGGTTAAGGCCTGAGATATTGTGATCAAACTTCCTGTCAGTTGTTAAAATTCCACAAAAAATAAATAATAAGATCCACTTTTCTGTTTTTTTCTTTGCCTCAGCAGAGTTGTGATTGAGTTTTTTGATTTATGATACTCTTTCTAGTAATTTTCGCAACGTTAAAATTGGTCCACGGATAGAATTTTCGACCCTACATTATGATCAGGTCATCTAGATAGCAAATTCTTCCTTACTGTTTTGACCTTATGTTGCTCATAATTTCCAAAAATATTGCCGCCCCCCGTGGCAGATCCTCCAAAAATTCACTACTTTTGGATGATCTGGCATGCACTCATCTACATTTTTGAAGAATCTGAGAAACTAAGCTTTGGCTTGATTTCCTTAATACTTGTACTTGTTACTGGTTCACTTCTCTCTTAAGGTGTCTTCACTTGTTGCACCGGATACACCAAGACTTGACCGCGTAATCTGAAATTCTTAACTTGAATAACAGGAATGAATGAAGATTTATCTCTAGTTGACATACAGAACAGGTTTAAAATCCACTCGAAAATACAACGAAAACATGGTACACTAAATGAACAAGAATATGATAAGGCTCAATATGAAATCAAGAAAAGATGCAATTTTTATTGACATGATGTTGAGATCCTTTTGAGTCTTGCAAGACAATTATCAGTAGGACTAGGAATTGGTAGATATGTCACACTTGTTTCTGGATTAAGACGCTCGAGCCTGCACCAGAACAAATTCAAGGCAAATTATGCATTAATATACACAAAAATCAATTGTACTAGGAGAAGTTGCAGAACTCAAATGTGTGTTGATAATCTTAGTACCTATAGTTTAGAAGAAAGTAGTGAAGAAACACTGAAACTTCAAGCCTAGCCAACTCTGCTCCGGGGCACAACCGAGGTCCTGCTCCAAAGGGAAGAAACGCGCTAAATGTCTTGGCCTCATCATCCTGTTAAGAATCAACTGTGTTACTTCCTCAGCCATGATTAAAAGTTAGTATTGTCCTTTAACCTTGACCAAATCTTCGTGGAGGATGTAGCTTATTAGCCACGAGTTCAACTGAACCTAGTAGTTTGGACACATAACATCGATGTTTACGTGAAAACACAAAAACTGTAAAAAAAATCACAAGTATAATAAGATCAATGTTAAGAAACTTAAAAGCTGAACCAATCAAGTTCAAATTCTGAATTCGCCTCTGCTAGTCTTGGTCATCATCCTTCTTAGGGTAAGTCTAACAAGTCTCACTTTTTTGGAAGAAGCAACCTTGTAACAACTACAAGAGTTAGGGGATTGAGGCCAAAACTACGAGGAAGAAATCCATACGGGATTTGAAAGGAAAAAAGAAAACCAACTCAAGCCCGACTCCAACTTGTTTGGGACTGAGGCACAATTATCGTTGTTATCGTAAAGAAAATTAGTATAAGGAGATACTACTTATAATACTTACATCCCATCTTGAAGGATTAAATTCTTTGGGGTTCACATGATTGTTAGGATCCAAATTAACTTGCCTTATCCAAGTCAATACCTTCCATCCTTTTGGTATTGTGTACCCTATATAGCACAAAGCAAATCCTTTAGTACATAAGACATCTTATTTTGTCAAAAAAATTGGCAAAAATGAAGGTGCAGACGAGAGAAAAGGGCGAAGTTTACCATTCATGTTGATTCTCCTTTTTGCGTTTCTATAAATTGCTAAGGTGACATTAGAGCAACGTAGAGTTTCATCGATTACCTTGCATTTGAACACAATCTATATGTTAAAATTCTTGAACTTTGTAAGGTCTACATTCTCGTACCACTAGACTATTTACGTACCTTGGTTAAATACTTCATCTGTCTAAACTCATCGTAGCTAAGTTTTTTATCAGAATCAGCCTGCCTTCTCTTTACAATTTCCTCTTGTTCCTCCTGAAAACATAGAATTTCTCAAAGGTAAAAAGAAGTTTAGATAACTTACACTCTCTATAACAGACACAGTCATCTTATATAACAACATTTCACTATAACGGCCAAGTGTTCTTTAGAATCAATTTTTTATGTAATGTTGTATACGTTATCTGGAAAAATGACGTTGTTATAGAAAGGTTTAACTATAGTAACAAAATATTTGTTTAGATTACAAATGACTTGTTATGATATTACCTTTGCTTTTTGTAAGAACTCAGGATGTTGTTCTAAGTACATTATTGCCCATGCTGCAGTATGGGCAGTTGTTTCATGACCTGCAAACACATAAACGATTAACAAGTCGATGATCTCCTCATCGTGTAATCTTCTTCCTTCGTCGTCTTCAATGGCCATAATCAAATCCACCATATTATTGCACTTTGATCTTGATTCATCCTTCATATTCATCACCTTCCTTTCATCTATTACTGATTGAAATATCTTCACCAGGTTTTCCCTAGCCTAAATTAAAGCCACAATTGGAAAAAAAGACAAGTTAATGACTATAAACTTAAGCTTATCAGACTCTTAAGTATTTTCGACGTGGAACATAGATTTATATGTGAAAAATCACTAAAGTTTCAACAAAAACTAAATCTGAACTTATAATTTTAAAGGTATAATGAGTTTAATACTACTCCCTCCGTCTCAAATTATCTGTCATATTTCTCTTTTACACACCCATTAATAAAACATTAATTAGGAGAGGCTTTTGACTATTTTACCCTCATGTATATCTTGAGATATAATCTCTCTTCAATAAATATTTACTCTATTGAGATGTTTGTGTTCTTCGAGAACAATTACCACTAATGAAAGGATAAAATAGAAAAAAATATTAATTTTGCCTTGACCTTCTAAAATGATAAACATTTTGAGATAACTATTTTAAGAAATCACGACTGATGATAATTTTAAGCGGAGGGAGTAAGAATCTAATAGAGATCAAACCTGCCAAGTTAAAATCTTGAATTCGCCTCAAAATGAGTAGAAAGAGTGGGTAAAACAAATTAGGACATAGATCTAACCTTGAATGCCCTATGATAAGCAAATCCAGGGAGATTGATAGGTAGAGCCAAAAAACCTTGCAAATAAATTGTGTACACCTTTTCCACCATATCTAACCATTGAGGATCAATCTCACTACCAATCATGATTCTTATTATAACTTCAAATGTAGATTTCTTCATTTCAGTAAGAAACTCAATTGGTTTTTCTTTAATGGCATTCCATTTTTCAAATGAACTCTTCACAACTTCTTCAATTAGACCAAGGTACACACACAATGCATATTTGCCTTTTATAGGAGATGTTGTTATTCGACGAAGACGCTTGTGTTCTTGGCTTGTAATTCCATGGAGAGCTTTTTTTCCAATTAGATTCAATACTGATTGAGGCCATCCCAATTCAAAGTTTTCATCATCCATCAAGATTTTCTTGCATACTTCTGGTTTTGTGACAATTATGCTTGGTGTTCCAAACATAAATGCCTTGTACATTCCTCCTTGTCCATACCTTCAATGTTTCATATTTGTTTTCACCAAATGTCAAGAATGTTTGCACTATAGAAATCAATTAATATTAGTTAAGACAATAGATGACAAGAATCATATAGTGGGGAATTCAGAAGTTTTATTAAGGATGATCAAGATTTAATGGTCAAAAACACACTTAAATTATCATTTTTTCAGTAAATTTCACATCTCGACTATCAATTGTTTTAATCCATAGATAGTGATATATAGTTCAGATTTAAAAGAAGAAAAAAAACAACTAATAGTTGGAATGTGAGACCACCCTTCAATCTATGTGGATTGACAAGAAAATAAAAGAAGGGGAAAAAGGTACAAAACTTAGCACTTTCTAGTACACAAATAAGTTTATCATCCATAGCTAATCTGTAGCTAAATGAGATTAGCATGGAATTTTTGTTGTTTAGCTACGAAATTTTGTCCGTCGGTAATTTCTTATTTTTTAGTAGTATTCTTCGAGAAAAAGATTCAAATTGGCCCATCTACTTTTTGGTTATGTTACAAAGTCATCCCTCCGTACTTTTATACTCCAAGTTGGAGCTCCGTTAAGATAAAGAAAAAATACGCAAGATGCATTGCTAACAACAAGGGTACAAATGACTCAAAGTATAACAAATAGTACAACAACAAACAACAACAACAACATATTGGTATAATTCCATAAGTGGAGTCTGGGGAGGGTGGGTATATGTACGCAGACCTTATCCCTACCTTTGTGGCGGTAGAGAGACTGTTTTCGATGAAGCATGGACTCGGGATAAAGGGTAGAATGGGGTAGTAATATTGTTTTAAGAAAAACCATTTTTCCTAAAAGAAAAGGATGATTAATGTAGGGAACATACCTAGAAGTAAAGTAAGAGATAAATGATTCAGGATCACCATATTTGAATGTTGCAAAAAAAGTGAACATATTCCCAATGAATGGCCAGCTCATATCACCTGGAGGTATGTTATACTCTTTTGAACTAAATTTGCTTGTATAAAACAAGTCATTTGCTCTCTTTAACGAACAATAAATAGCAAAAATTCCAATTGCAAAAGATGTAAAAAAGATTGATCCAAAATCACACACCATTTTGAGGCAAACCAAGAAAGGTTTAATTCATATAAAAAAGATAAATATATGATTCAATTGATCATTTTATAAAGAGTTTGTCACATACAAAGCATCTTCCACAAATAGATGGTTAATTTATGCAAATGTCCCTTTTTTAGGTTGTCATTTTCTATTTTTAAAAGTTGTGTAAATTAGCTTTTTGGGACTGATAAAACATTAAAATGTAGTTTGACGTTTATAAAATCTTAAATCATGGTCTGACATTTCCTCATAAAATTATCAATTTTCTTAAGAGAGATTTTTAGACCGTGATCTATATGGTCTATAAATTACGAGAGAAATAAATATAGGACCATTTAGTAAATAGTTATCTCAGAAAATTCTAAGGATTTCCAAGGGAAAAAACATAAATTCTCCTACCTCATCCATGTGAATGTATCGTATAACCGATAATGATTTTTTTAGGCATAATACATAAATATAAATCTTAACTTGGCTTCAGCTGGCAACTATGACTTCTAACTTTACTAATGCACGAATAGACATTTTAACTATCCAAAACTTGAACATATAAACACATTCGTCCTACATGACGTTCAACATGACATTTTTGTGTCATACGTGTATTGTGTCATGTAAGACATGTGTGTCTACTTGTTCAATTTTATACAAATTTAAGTGTCTGCTTGTGCACACCCAAAATTAGAGAGCATAAATGTGAAATGAGGCTAAATTAAAGGGCATATTTATGTATTATGCCTTATATATATATATATATATATATATATATATTATAACTAGACAGCAGATATAATGACATAATGTTGGAATTTACCTAGTATAATTTGTTATTGGCGGACACAGATGTGTTGTATGTTTCATATGGTGTCATCTGCCGTTTCATAAAATAAAAAATAAAAAAAGTAAAGTGTATATATAATCATTTTACATTATATATACAATGTAACTATCTTATTGCAGCCTCTTGTTGATGTGAAGTAGAGACGGATTCAAAATTTTAGTTTGATGAATTCAGTCTTTAAATTTAATTTAGCACTAAATTTATTATACTTTAAATATTGTATAAAATGTAATAAATTTTTTACATAAATTATATATCTTGCGTAAAAAATATTAAATTCAAATAAATCCAGCATCAATTGCCCTAGAATTGACAAGCCGGCTTGTGTTAACCGGCAGCCGCACCTGACTTGTTTTTTCACCAGAATTATTATATATTGAATGGCCGCACAACTAATTAGTGGGTAGGAGCTAATCTAGAAGTTCGAATACAACTTTGTCGAAATTAGTAATTTTTATTTAAATCGTGTATTTGTGTTAAGAAGTTTACTATATATCTGCTTTTCTAATCTAATTAAATTTGAATTCGTATTAAACAGATTTTTATAGAAAATAAAGCACTCTTATACGCAAATTTTACCCATATTTTGTAGAGATGAAGTGATTGTTTCTGATAGACTCAAGTAATTCTGCGACCTTAAATTCAAGGTCCCATGTCTCTCTAATTGAAATCACAACCGAAGAAAGTAAATAGAGCAGTTCGATGCACAAAAATATCACATTCCCACAAGATTTAGGAAAGACGTGTAATGTAGACAACTTATCCTAACGCAAGAATCAGTGGCTAATTACATAGCTCGAACTCATGACATATAGCTTACGCATATCACACCAATACCACAAACAAGAACTCAACACACTTACAGTGCAAATTCAATGTTATTGATAATATACCCTTGTGGACACTAAACATGATGTATCTCACACCTAAAAAACAGAATTTAGCCAATACTACAAACAAGAACTTCAATGACAAGAACTCAACACACACATGATACTACTAGAACATGATCCATCCATAGGAGAGTAAGCTCGATTCACTCATAAGGCGAGAGCATAAGAACACAGAAAGGCGATCAACGACTCATTAACGAGCAATTACAACTATATATAACCATTACACAGGACAACAACAACCTCTGAAGATTGAGTATGAGAAATGGACATCAATTGTGACCTGAAATCCTCTGTTCTGTCCCCTGAAGACGTTATAGAACCGTTTGAGGTGCAAGAATTCTCCACAAGCACTATATCCGGTAGCAAATTAGATATAGCAATGAGCAATTCACGTGCTACATCGAAAGGAGCTTCCTCTCCAATTGCTCTATCTGCCATAAAATGCAGATCCTTCCTCTGAATTCACTAAATGCAATGTACAACATAGAACTATTAGCTTGAAAAACAGGTTTTCAAAGTAATATTTCAACAGCCAGGAGCGGAGTCAAGTAGAGTCGAGGGGTTTCATCTGAATCCTCTACGACATGATGAAAATTATCTTTTATGTGTATATAGTAGATGTTGAACCTCCCTTTCACCACTCCATGTGTATACTTTTCATATGTTGAACCCCTTAGTGAAAAACACAACTCTGCAACTATCAACAACTAGTGACGCAACAACAACATATTAAGTGTAATCCTACAAGTAGGGTCCAGGAAGGGTGATGTGTACACAAACCTTATTCCTAGCTTGCAAATGTAGAAAAGTAGTTTCAAATAAACAACACAGGTCAAGTAAAGCAGCATTTCAAAGAGCATAAATTGATAGAAAAATAATAATAACCACAATAAAATAATATGATAATCAGAGCAAAGAAAACATCATTGAGTTGACACACCAAAGCAAATAATAAGTATATCTCAATCTTCTATTGCCATGTAGCAATTACAGGGCTTATTAGAGAAAACATTTTCAAGAAATAATCAGCCATATCAAGAGGTTGAATTTAAAAATTAGAAAAGTTAAATTAAAAAAAAAGTTAATGGTAAAAAAAAAACTTAAAATTATAGAGAGTTTCGTACATTAACTATTCATTGTTTCATTTACATCTACGTAAACTATCACTTCCTTTGCGCCTACTAAAGGATTGATAGTTTAGATAGCCAAACCAAATAATAGATAATTGAGATATGAAATTTATGAAAAAGTGATAATTTAGATTGTTTTTTTAACTATAATTTTAAATCCCTCTTCTTTCCAAAAATTCAACAAATTGTTTGCACACGTAACTTCAGAATGCCATCTCCACCATCTAACTTTTTCACTTACAATTTGAACAGATAAAAAGTGAATCTACCAAAGAAAAAGCAGGCCAGTGCACTAAAATTTCGCTATGCATGAAATTTAAAGAAAGGCGAGACAATAAAATGTTTCCACAATTTGACCTTATAACATTTATCAATTATTCCAAGACTCTGACTCCTAAGTGAATTTACAAACATTTATATACTAGATTACAATTTACAAAATCAAATTGCATAATCTAATAGAAAAATGATTTTTAAAGAATACAAACCAAAAACACAGAAAATATATTTTTATTTATATGAAAGAGGAGAGAAAAGAAGAGTACCTTTAAAAGTAAAGCACCTTTCTGATTAATTTTTTTTCAGTGCCTTTTTGATGAGTATATGGATTTGTATAAATGAGTGGTGCTTTTCTATTTTAATTCAATTTCCTCTTAATTAGATTATCGGCTAGCCAATCAACAAAACCCCTATTTTTAGTAAACTATATTTATTAGCATCTCTTACCCTCGAATTTTGAGGAAATAGCACTTGTGTCCTTGTGGTTTTGGATAAATGTTGGATATACTTTTACCATGAGAAGGCAGAGAGCAAAATCAACCTACGTAGCCGAATATAGAAACTATTATACCCAGGACCGTCTCAATTATAAGGTCACTAAAGCAATTGCTTAGGGCCTCAAATTTTTTAGGACCCTCAAATTTTTCCTAAGGAATATATATATAGTATTTGTTTACTTTATTTAATGTGGAGGTTGTTGTAATAATTGAGAGATTAAATAGTATTTAATTAATTATAACATCTTTTTTTACGTGACTACCTATTTTGTTAACTTATTTATATTTTGGTGATTATCAAGAAGCCACATTACAATTTTTACATTTACCTTTTTTATTCCCCAATCAATTTTTATTATCCCATTATTGAATATTCTAATGTCTACCAAATTGTCACGACCCAAATCCAGGTGTGATGACACTCATCTCAACCCACCGAGATAAGTCAGCCTAATACCCAACGGAAAGTAGATGAGGAAGAAAATGAGATAATTCAAAATTTAACTTAATCGAAAATACGTAAAATAAACTCAAATCCCCAAGATTAGTTGTCACGTACACAAGCCACTAATGTATTGCCGAAGTACGAAAAGAAATACAGTCATAATGTATTCGTCTATGGAATAGGACTAAAACATAATAAAAGAGTAAGAGATGTCCGCTAGATGGATGTAACAACTACCTCAACACTCGGAATGATAGCCTCGGATGTAGTAGAAAACAGTAGGAGATCAAGCAGGTCCGGGCTCACAACCTACACAAGTGTAGAAGCAAGGGGTGAGTATCAAACAACACGTTACTCAGCAAGTGGATAACTAAAACTAAGCAAAGCTTAATAGATACAAGTACTCCTGTCCTCCCAACCGAACCTCCTTAACTACAACTTGCATAAAATCAGCCCAACTCTACACTTGTACAATAACAATATTAATACAGTCCACAAATACTCATCAATAGTCTCGTCAATGAATCATACCAAGTCAAGTTCAGCACACACACAGCAATATGGGGGTAAACACAAATTCACAAATATCAAAAAGGTGCAATGCAATGCAATGAAATGATGCATGTCTTTCCTATCGGTACACATCCACTGAATCACAGTCTGAAACCCATGGGGGACATTTCTGTCCATGTAACCTGCCACGAAACGTGTGGCCCGTCCCCTCAGCATATATATCTTGCCACGGAGCGTGTGGCCCGACCTCTTTTATTTCATAATACTTGCCACAGAGCGTGTGGCCCAACCCCTTTGTTTCATAATACCTGCCACGGAGCGTGTGGCCCGACCCCTTTATTTCATATCATTTCCAGTCTCAACACAATATGTCAGAACCAATGCAATTAATTCATGTTCATATAATTCACGATAATAAAATGACAACAACAATAGTTTTTCCTATCTCACACCAACGTAGTCATTTCATATATCCAAAATAAACTCACAATCACAACATATCAATTCCATCAATACATGTCATTAAATCACTATTTTATACCCCTCATCTCTATTTTTAAGGCCAATCATACAGTCAATAATCAGTCCAATTCTCATTACTCTTCAGTACACATAACATGGAAATACAAGCATCTACAAGCTTAAACTGAGGTTTAAAAATTCACTTGTTTTAATTAATCAAGCAATCACTCCGGAACTTGAGTCTTCCCTTTTCGTTGGGCCTCCAAATAAGTATAATCTAATCAAATAAATAACCACAATAAGATTTCGAAACTAACAACACTCATATTATTATATGTCTAGCTTAGACCCAAAACCTACCCAAATCAATAATCAAGTTCTCAAATCTTGATGCCAATTAATAAACCAAATCTTATATTTTTCTAAATTTCAAGATTAGGGTTAAGCCTCAATTTCCCCAATATCATAAATTTAATGAAATTTATATGACATAATATGCCTAATATTTAATTACCTATCACAATATATCAAAACTTAAATCATAATGTACTAACTATAAAAAAAACCTAAAATCGGACTCAATTTATGCAAACCCGTAGAAGTTCAATATTACCTATGAAATATGCCTATGCAAATGCTACTTGTATACCTATTATATAATAATTCTAACTTTCCTTTCAGTGGTTGGTTTACTATTACCAATCCTTGGCCACAAATACTTTATGGTTGACCATTAATCCTTATCAACAACAACCAATAGAAATAAATTAAACGTGCCCATCAATTTGTAAAAAAAAAAACATTAAGACAATTTGAAATCTAATGTCTTCCCCTGACATATTATAATAATACTATTATATATGAGTAATCAATGCATGCATACACACGAACTTCAAACTTGGTTGAAATTCTCTTACCTTTCTTCGTAATCACTTAGCCGTCGTTGCACAGTTTCTTGATTGTTATTCTTTTTTTTTTCTAACCAATATGAATTAAAAGTAAAAACCCTACTACTTATTTTAATAAATAAAGTGGTTTAAGATATTAACTAAACTAACACTTTAGTCCATCAATTAAATTAGTTATCTAAAGTTATCCCTCAACTAAATAACCGTAGTTATTGAATAATCCAAATTTATAATTTAATTAATTTTTTTTTTGGAGAGAGTATTTTATGGAAGAGAGATGACTTATTCTCAAAATGACCAAACGGGTCATAACACAAATGGTCCAACCTTTTGCATTATGCAAAATCTATTGTTTTATATTTATAAAAGATCAAATTTATTTTTTGATGTATTCTTTAAATTTTAAGCACTGTAACAAATTCATACTAGCATTATATAAACTTTTTAAATTTTGAGTCAAATTCTATTATTCTAACTTTATATTATATTTCTTCATTGAATATTTTCATTGTTAACATTCTTATTTCATAAAGTCTACATACATCCTATCTTCTCGAAACTTCACTTGTATGATTACATTGAATATGTTATAGTTATTCAATTTACATATGACAACTAAAAGAAAAGGTCTCTTTATGAAATTTGACTTTAGGCCATCGAACTTGTTAGAGAAGATCCTGATTATACCTTCCAATATATACTTATGAAAGCAGTTTAAACATTATTGTCAGGATGGCCCCTTGCATTTGCGCCAGAATTAACAAATATAGATATTCTACAATGCTTTAAACTATTTCTTTTTAAATCTCACTTGTAAAAATACTATATATATATATATATATATATATATATATATATATATATTGCCTACATTACACTCCTTCTTCAGATCTTGTGCGACTGTGAGATGTTTTGTGCATCGGGCTCCTCTATTTACTTTCTTCGGTTGTGATTTCAATTTGATAGACATAGACCTTGAATTTAAGATCGCGAAATTATTTGAGTCTAACAGAAACAACTTCTTTATCTCTACGAAATATGAATAAACTCCTAGTGGTCGCCATAAGTTGCATTCATCTGAATTTCTAGCGATTCGTCAGGACTTTGCGACCAAATAACTTTTTTTAATTAGTATTAAAACTTAAGCAGTGACATTGAATTAACCCACATGGTTAAATTTGCCAAATAAAAGAGAACCAAAGAAGAAAAAACACTCCAAGTTACTTAAGGCCCATTTGCATAGTTGTATTTCCACATGCAGTCTTTTCTTGAGCCCATTGGATATCAACAAAACTATAATGTGAGCTTTTCTTGAGTTTGAGATAAAGTGATATGGATATATGTCTAATTTTTCAGTGTTGCAAGAAATTGTGCTATCAAAGAATTACTAAAAGAGCAATTTTCTTTATAGAAATCGAATATCTAGTGGTCGATTACTGAAGAATCTATCTGGGATCAACTTTTAAGATTAATTGTAACTTTCGAAATTTGAGGATAATGAAAACGCCTTTTGATTCTTCTCAACTTAAATAACAAGTTATGGTCACATAATGCGAGACTCAAACATATAATTTAAGTCACAAATCCTTCAACTTTTATCACTTGAACTAAGCGTGAGGAGAAAATATTGATATTACAATTATACATGTGAAATTTCAATTAAAAGCTCAAGTTATTTTATAATTTTGGAACTCGTAGGGGGAAAGTCTCATAAAAGCAACTTAATTAAATAAAAGCTTAAAAAAAATGAATTTCCGAAATTTCAATTTTATGCAATTTATATGTACTTTTATAGTTCAAAGAAAATTAGTTATAATTCAAATAACAAGTGGAGTACATAAATAAACATCTAAATTAAAGTTGACATCATTAGATAAACATTTAAGTATCATATATAATAATTAGATAAATATCTGATTTTATCTATTGAATATGAGGTCAACAAGTGCTTTTGTACCATTGAGTTGGCAAAAGGTGTGTGAAATATTTTATTTCTCAATCTCAAAGACAATGTATGTTAGATGTATTTTTTTCTTTCTTTTTTCATCGAAATAAAGAAACTTGATTGCTAAATGTTTTTTTTTTATAATAATCATAAATAGAAAAAAATTATTCAATTGACAAATTAACAGTTTCTTAAATATATTTTTGAGCAATAAAAGATTTGTCAAAAACTGGAAAAAAAAAAGAAGAAGATATATTTAACTAAAAGTACCAGAACAATCCCGACAAATCCTAAAAACCTCAACACAAAAAACTACATTAAACACAAAAAAATAGACAAAAAATAACAAGGTAGCACCTCAAGAAGTTGCACTAAACTTTAGAAAATAGAGAAAAATAGGAGACATCGCAAAAACTACACCTCTAAATGTGAGTTTCCCATAAATCCTTTCTTTTTTTTTCTCATTATTTCAGTCAAATCTAATAGATAAAATTTGATAAATATTTGACAAATATAAAAATTGCTCACTTTTGCTAAGTTTAAAAAACCAAATTAAAACTACTTAAAAATACATTTAAAAGAGACTATTTTAAACTTACTCAAAATATAAAGGATAATTTTTTAAACTTTTTCGCCCGATGTTCAATTATTTGATATCTACATTAAAACTCAAATAAATTTAAATTTATGCATTTGCATGATTCATTTTTTAAGGCAACACTCCGGACATCATTTTTTTCCCATTAAGTTGTCTCTTGAAGCACACGAAGCAGTGCCTCGAAATTGAAACCAAACCTCTTTAGGTGGATGACAGAAACAAGAAAAATCTTAGTTAGACTTGGAAAAGCAATAAACAAACATATATAAAAAAATCTTAGGCCAATTGTGTGTAATTACTTTCATAATAATAATAAAAAAATGTATTAAGATGAAAGAAAGTTGGGTTACTAGGTCTTTAATTATATATGATTAGGAAATGATATTTGTATTTTGTATAAAGGATAAGCTAGTCCTCTTTTATATATGTGTCTCCATACATATGTGTTTAATTACCTTTTTTTACGGTAGTCATTCTTTATAACAATATTTCATTATAATGGTCAACTTTTCGTTGAAATTGATTTTTCATGTTATTTTACATTATAATGTTCTCAAAAACATATTTTGCTGTAGTAACGAAAAAGATATCTGAACAAATGACATTGTTTCTCAACAAAAGAAAAGCATTTATCCAATTTATAATAACAATTGTGTCTCAATTTACAATAACAAGGGGTCGTCAGTTATATCCTGCTTTAAAACTTTTCTTTTGAACTGAGGGTTGTCTATCGAAAATAGTTTACAATAAATATGTTATTATTGTTATTGTATTGTCAGATATACAAATTTTCACTAACAATATTTCTCTATTTAAACATAGTTTCTTATTCTTTTTAATAATTAATTGTTGATGATAATTGATCTTTTGTTCAACTTAGCTTCTTATCAATAATAATACGCAATGGATCAAGATGAACTTCTTAAATAATGTAAGTATCATAATTAATTCATGAGATTTTAAGATAATCTTGGACTAATATTTTATAATCCAACAAGAGAGGGAGAAGGGAAAAGGGAAAAGCTCAGTAGCTATTGTGGCAAAACCTCCCATTTTCCTTTGTATTAATAATTGTAGAAAGGGTAAAAGTTATGTACCAAATTAGAAATGCAATTAGTAAATAATTTTTTAAAATAAATGTACTAAAGTTACATTTTTGAAAATATTTATTAAGGTGATGAACATGTTAACTCTTTTTTTAAAAATGTTAAATTAGTACCCAGCTCATAATCCATTATATATATGCAATTTGACCTAATTTTTGTTTCTCATCAGAATAGTTCAAAATTAATGGAGATCCTAGCAATAGTATTTTAACTCTTGCATGTTTATAACACGCAACAAACTTGTATTTTAGTATTAAAATGTGTTTTAAATGATTGAAATTCAGTATAATTTTTGCAAGTGTAATATGAGCAGAGTGGTATATATGTAAATCATATTCCGATCTTGTAAAGATAAATAGATAGTTTCAGACAGACCCTCGAGTATTAAATTCTTCAATCTTCATAATTCTTATGAAGAAATTCAAAGTTCAACTAAGATGTTAGAATGTTTCATATTAGTTGAGAAAATATGCTATCGTCTTTTTATATGATCTTTGACATTTGACAATTCTCACATTATGAGCAAATTCTGAGAATTGAGTAAGATTCAAATTTTATTTTTCTTAATAAATATCTTACGTATTAGAGTCAGATTCATTTCAATTTTTGATTTAGGTTGTCCACACATTTCAGATATCCAATCTCAAGTTATCGCATGAGAGGTGTTAACATGTCTCACATTGGTTGATAAATGTATTATTATAATCCTTGTTAAAGAAGGATCAGATTTTTGAAATTTATGAGTTTCTACAGTAATCTCAAATTAATATAAAATAATATTTGGGTTCACAATCTACTATTTATAAATATTTTATTGATTTCTTGATATAAATACATGATATGAACATGAAAAGTCACTAGGTACCTCTAAACCCACACCTTAAATGATTGGATCCTCCCCTGATTCTCATCTCATCAACTAACTTTTGAGGTTAAATCAGGTCGAAATTGAATTTCTTAACAAGGAATAATGTAATTAACTTGAATTAGACATCTAGAGACCAAATGTCAATTCGAGATTTAAAGCTTATGATTCTTATAACGGTCTCAAATTAAGATTATAATAATAATAACTGAATTAATGGTCAAATATTTATAAATATTTAGTAATTTTTTTAATATATATATAAAAAAGATTTGAATAAAAGCTATTGGATCTCTGTGAATCTGAAGGCATATGTAACTTGTAATGTATGGGTTCTTGGTCGTGAAAAGTTAATATAACTGTCCATATTTATTTAACTATAAAGAATAAACATGTAAAAACCTATTTAGTGACAGGACCTAATGTTGCTAACTTATAAGCAGATGGGGTATTTTGCCACTAGGGGTGACAAGATACGAAAGTAAGATATATATATATATATTTAAATTTTTCATCTGATGTTCAGTACTCATTTTGAGATGCGGTTAATTAGAATTTGCATTGAAAAGTCCCATTTTCGGGGAGTAAAACACATCCTATCAAAGACGATTTCATACTCAAAATTCGAACCTAAGAATTCTAATTTTAAGATAGAAAGATTAGAATACTTATCACTCTATCATAACTTTTGATATACCAAAGTATGAAGTAGGTTGATCTACACCATATACATATTTTTAAAATCAATAAATAAATACATGGACACAAATTCACAAAAGTAAATCCATATCCAAAAGGGGATTTGCTGATCAAACCTATTGAGATAGCGTGCATAAATATAACACTTATAAAAGCCATAATTAATTAGGTGTAGCTTTTTCACTTTTTTTTTTATCATACACAATAAAGGAATTTGTATATCAATTTTTTTTAAGCATTTGATGTGTGGAGCCCACAAACTCGATTACTCACGATGCGTAAGGCCCATTAAGGAGAAGCGGAAAATTAACAAATAACCATTTTTCACGAATAGCTACTCTTTTATCTTATTTTTAAAAAATAGCCGTTGATATAGGTTTCAAATTCAAAAGGCCAAATGCAGCTAGTGGACTCCATTTTTACGAGAAATCGAGGTTTAAAGGTATTGGGATCTCGTCCATCACAATTTCATTAGTGAAATTTAAAATTTCATGACATTGACTAGTTTTCAAATAAAAGTTACAAGTGGACGCTATTTTTTATAGGAAAAATTATGCGAATAAATAAATATATACTAGTTAATTAATTAACATAACTATAGTTTAGTTAATTTATAATTCGTCACTAACATTTAATGTTAATTACGGTTTGACTTTGTATAATTTAAAATTTATATAATATAATTTGTATAACTTTTATATAATGTAATTTTGTATAGTATAATTTGTATAACTATTTAAAGTTCAGATGTTTGTGTTTGTATAAATTCGTTATTTTGAGTTTATACAAAAATAGCTTAATTATCCGCGAATTATACAAACGAGACAGCTTAAACTATATATAGCTACAACCCGTAAATATACAAACTATAGTTAAGGAACCTGATTAAGTTCATTATAATGGTTATTTGCGAAATTTTCCTTTTTTTTTGTAATATCTTAATTGTTTCAAGACTTAAATTTGAAACTTCTAATTAACAACAGAGGAATATCATATGCATCATATCCATCACACCATATCCTTTGGTGGTTCATATATTAACTAATTATAAGCCTTTAATCGTCTCATATTAGGACCCTAAGTGCCATTCTTGAAATAAATCATAAAAAAGGGAAATTTGAATGGATTCGACAATAACCTATTTATAATATATTGATTCATACTTTCCAAGATTGCATGTCACCATCATATAATTAATAAAGATGAATTCCTTTATTATCATATATATGTAAATCATAGTCTCATCAAGTTTTCTTGCCTAGTGTATGACATGATCCACCAGGCTGTAAGAATAAATGAAAAAAGAGGATAGTACTTAATGATTTTTCCATCAACTTTTAAACCCTAAGTAAAATCCAAACAAAGGTAAAATTTTGATGGGGTAATTTTTCTTGATAAGTGGATTTGAACATATTGTGATAGCAACATATATAAAACAAAATAAATTAAATAAAGTAAAAGCTAGCTAGTTGTAATATCCTTTTTATGGTAGATTCAGGAGAAATAATGACCTAACTAATCTATGTCATCTTCAAGAATACAACTTTTTCTCCAAGAAGAAAGAGGTACAAATTAAAACTATATTATTTAGGTCTATATTATCTTTCTTTTAAGATTTTACGCACTTTTTAAAAAAGTCAATATAGCCATAAATTTTAAATCATAAAAGTATTTATCTAAACTATCAAATAAAGGGTTATGATTTTGAGTTTGTGAGTTCTAAATTCTAAAAAAAGCAGGCATTGATTTTAAATAATTATTCAACACAAATATAAAATTTGAACTAAAATTATTGAATTTGTCAAACCTGTGATCAGAACTAAAGTTCCACCACTAACTACCATTTTATCTCTTTCATACACGTCTCTCTTAATTAACACTCTGATAACAAGTATTTTAGAACAAATATTTTAATTTATCAAAACAACTAATATTTGAGATCGGAAAAATTAGTTTTCTTCTTTTAGAAAAAAATGTTGTACCATGAATTAAGAAGCAGCCAATGAGAAGGGAAGCCTTGGAGTAACTGGTAAAGTTGCTGCCATGTGACCAGGAGGTCACGGGTTCAAGCCTTAGAAACAGCCTCTGGCAAAAATGCAAGGTAAGGCTGCGTACAATAGACCCTTGTGGTCAGGCCCTTCCCCGGACCCCGCGCATAGCGAGAGCTTTAGTGCATCGGGCTGCCTCAATGAATAAAAATATGAACAAAGAGTCATTAATATAAATATAAATTAATGACGATATCAAGTTAGTTCAACCTTACTTATGGGAATATTCAAACTAATGAATGCACCAAACTGATGCTGATGTTTAATGAAAAATAATTAAGGTGGGATCTGACTGGTTAATCCATGCATTCCAATTGTATGAGTAATGATTTTATTTTATCATTAAAGTATAATTGTGCTCTGCCAATCCATTATGTTGGTGTTTACAAATTTGATCCTTGAGATATACAGCTAGGCACATTTATTTCTTAGTTAATTTAAATATTTTGTTTTGATCCCTTTATTAATTAAAGTGTTACTATGGGTTGGTTTTGTTATTCTTATTCTTCTGGTACTTTTTTTTTCCGATTGCTTTAGATTGTTTTACTTTGAGCTGAACTTTTATTGAAAACAACTTCTCTACTTTTAAGGTATAGGTCTGCATACGTTTTATTTTTTTCATACCTCACTTTGTGGCCGGTTGAATATTTTATTGTTGTTATTGTTAATTAAAGTAGTCATATTAGAAGTTAAACTCTGCCTATGCGAGCTTGCTTGTATTACTGGTCTCAAATTCGGATAAAGGATGAGCATGGAGGTAGGCTAACAACAAGCGTAAACCTTATTGATTTATAATGAGTATTCTAATAATATAATAATGACATAAGTTGAGCTTCAATAGAGAAATAATTTGGTATAATTTGTATATAACGTAACTTAGCTTATTTAGAATTGAGACATAAGTATTATTATTAACCACTAATTTCTTATAGTAAGTGAATCGAGATTATATATTGAATTTGAGTTTTATATACTGAAAAAATAATTAAATAATTCAGGTTATTGACTAATATATTTCTGCACGGTAAAGCAACAATATGTAAGCTCTTATATGGAATGTATGTTGTAATTGTAAGAAAGATAAGCTATGAGTTAAATGGATTCTCACACATATTAAGCTGCACTTCATATTCCCTCATGAAATCTCGTGTATTAGAAAAAAAATTAAAATATATAAAGGTTGACCATCATTTTATTCGTGAAAATTCAAGATAACTTGATTTTTACCGTTTATGTGAAAGATAGGAGAGCAACTAGATGAGTTGTTCAAAAAGGCGTTGAATGAAACTCGAGTTGATTATCTTTGCAATAAGTTGGATATAGCCACTATCTATGCTCCATTTTGACGGGGAGCATTAAGGAATGAATTGTAACGATCTATTCTGTCGTTAAAAATATTTGAGATAAAATACTTGAGTGAGAAATTATGTATATCAAATCGAGTTTAAGCTGGATCAGCAGCTAGTGGCAAAGTCAAAAATTTTATTAAGAATATCCAAGATTTAATATATATATATATATATATATATATATATATATATATATATTATAATTTTTTGATGAATAGTGTCCAATTGACCACCCTAGTTTATATATAGCTACGCCACTGTCAGCCCCGTCTTGATTAACAAAATTTTCTTAGGAGCGGAAATAATGAGCAGGGGCACTTCCTAGGACCGCTGCCGCGGTCCCTCAGACGCTACAACGGGGCTAGTGTAGCGGACCATGGGCCGTTGTCGCGGTACTAGACAATAGGACCAATGAGTTTTTATACTCCAAATATTCATTCCTGGACATGGGGAGGGTTGTTGATTTTCACACATCAATTATGGATGAATGTTTGATCTTTTTATATGTGCAACCCAATACTCGTGAATTTGTTTTTTTACGATAAGTTAGGCTCAAAGTTCATTTCTTTGTCATAAGTCTGTTTTACTCTCTTGATCAAGGAATCTTCCACTATAAAATTTCTTACCTCTTTATATTCCACAATTTACTTCTTATTTAGTGTCTGAGAAACCGTCTCTTTAATACATTAGATGGTAATCAAAATAATAGTTTCACTTGACACTAGTTTTTTTTGGACCCATTTCTTTTTTTATCCTCATATTCCATAATCTTGTGTCAAAAGTCATAGGGGTCACATTGAGGGACTAAAACCACTTCCTCAAAAAAGGTGAGGGACCAAAAAGATTGTGGATTATGTAGCACATAATCATACATAAAGAAAATAAAGATAAAAATAACGTAAATATTTAATAAGGTTCGAGTAAGTCTAATCCTTCATATAAAAATAGAGAGAGTTTTCCACTATGAAAAATTAGAATTTTCTTCTTTATTTATTTTGTGTGTTATTACGTATTACATAGCTCACAATCTTTCCGCAACAATATACTTAACCAATCATTTAAAAAAAAAATACAATTAAATTTATTTTAAAAGAAATACTACTATAGTTGGAGACAAGACAGTATTTCACAAGCCATATGTTACATTCTTTAAAGAGAAAAATTGAAATCTTACTTTTTTGAGCAGTGAAATTACATATCCATAGTGTTTGGATACGTAAGAAGTTCAAATATGACACCTGAAAATCACTATTGATAATTAAGTTAGTGGAGTCATTATGTTTGGTAAAACTTAAAAGTAGTGTTTTTTGAGCAACATGAACAATAATTATATTCAAGTTAAAAGTTGTCCAAATTATCATCACTTAACCTAAATTGCTTGCATCATCAATGTGGTTGGGAAGAAAATGAAAAGGACAAAAAAAGAAGTATTTTTTTCTTTTGGCTCGTCAATTCTTGGGAGGAAAAAAAAGGTAAAAAAGGGAAGCTTTTTCATGTTTGTTGTTGTTTTGTTTTCCACATTGTGTCTAGTATCATCTCAAAACATGATTAATTAAGATTCACATTGAAAAATTTAATTTTGAGGGGTAAGGCGTTCTTTGCCAAAGATAATCATATTCCCAAGGTTCGAATCTAATTAAAATTCTGATTAAGGGTGGAAGGAGTATTTTAGAGGTGGATTCACAGCTTTTAATTTTGGATTCTAGATTTTTTAAAAGATAAGTTACTAGGTTTTGAATAATTTTATTTATACAACTTATGTTGATTTTTAAAATGAATATAAAATTTGATCCAAATCTATAAAATTTATCGAACTCATAAACATAATATATCTCCGCTTTTAAGATATTTACCATTTCATCACAATCTTTTGTGGTATTATATATCTATCATTCCTGTTGGTGATGAGGATGAATGGTGTAAATTATTCAAAATAAATAATTGGGAAAGGTGGTATTCTTTCATATATATGCTAAACATCAACCAAAAAAGATGGTTAAAAACGATAGGTGATGATGTTAACATACATTAGATTGGGGACTTTTTGTTCAATTTTTATTTACTTAAATTATATTTCAATACGTCCTCTTACATAAAAGCTCAATTGTTTTTCATAAGTCAAGCATGTGCAAGTTTTTGTTATTAAGGGGTTGATACCAAAAACTAAACTCAAGATCTCCGTATGCCTTTATACCATATTAAATTAAGTGATTGTTTCATCGAAAAATTTAAATAATTACATATGACATAATTATTAGTTTTTTACATGACATACATTTTCACATTTAACAATCGTTAACATCATTTTTAATCAGTTAATCTAAACGAAATGCTATATTTCGATGTAACTATCAAGCGTCGGTATATATTTCCAATTAAATTGAGATTTTTTTTTGGATATCATTTTTTTCTTTTTCTATAATGCCAAAAATATTATGCATATGTCAATGGAGGTTTTTGACTTTTTGTCCCTTCTTTCTTTTTCCACCTTTTATTTTTTCTTTACAGACCTAATTCTGTATGGTGCTTCAATCTTGAATAGTTGCTTTTCTTAAAATTAAATAAAACAAAGAACGTCAACAAAAGGTTAAATGGTCTGCAATAAGAAGAAAGATACTAGAAAGAAAGATTAACGATGTCGCCTAGTGGTCAATGAAGTGGTTAAGAATTTTGAGGTCTCATGTTCAAAAATCAACGGAGACAAAAAAAAAACACTAGGTGATTCTACTCATTTGTCGAGGTGACAAATATCCCATAAAATTAATCGAAGTGCGCAAAAATTGGCTCGAAAGGAGAGAAAAAAGGGTAATTTATATTTATACACTTCTTAGGGAGACAATGACAAATTTCTAATTGACTTAATGGCTCACAGCTATATATACATTTTTAGATTGAAAAGGACATGAATTTGCATAATAATCTTGATCTTGCTGGATTAAATTTATCTCACTCAAAAGGACACATTGATGTACTAAGCAACTCGAATACAACAAAAGATCGCACCCCTAAAAGGTATAATATAGGCGGTCTATCCTACTGAAAGTATCAGTAGCTGATTCCATGGCTCAAATTCGCCCTTTTAAATTTATCTCGCTGCTTAAT
Organism: Solanum dulcamara; assembly: GCF_947179165.1. NCBI lineage: Eukaryota > Viridiplantae > Streptophyta > Magnoliopsida > Solanales > Solanaceae > Solanum > Solanum dulcamara. The sequence continues at coordinate 2,558,333 of NC_077241.1, read as the reverse complement.
TAATATTAGGAATGTCAAATAGAAAAATTGGACTGAATTTAGACTGATCAAAATTAGCTGAATTAATAAATATTACCTAGCCAATAGTTATGTAGTCTGAAATGCATGCTGAAATGGGCTGAAAAGTCATAATTCAACACATTTAATTTTTACTAATCATTTTATTTGTTCTTTAATAACTTACTACTACATAATAAAACTATTTTTTCCTTTATTATGGTTATACAACGTACTAAAAATGTCAAATATTTTGATAATATTTTTCATCTATCAAATTTAAATAATATATCAGCCCAAATTTTGACAAACTAAAATAAATTGAACTAATAAAAAATAATCAATAATCAACCCAAATTTAAATCGATTGAACGAATTATATTTTTATAAATTAATTTTGCCACCTTTAAATCAAATCTTCTAGATTATATAAAAAGATGTAAGTACTAATACAAAGGAATATGCATTGAAATAGGTAGTGAATTTACTTCGCTTTCGTGGTTGATCTTATTATTTTGACACTAAAAAAGAGCATTTTATTTGAACGCTGCTATTCGATTTTAAACCTATTTTTAAATGTTTTTATTCGTGTCTACCAATCTTAGAATCATGCGACAGAAGCTCAGACAAAAATAGTTGAATTTTCATATATATAGCTAAAAACTAAATAAAAATAATTAAACTTTAATTATGTGAAACTTTAAACATAGCATATATAAAGTTATTTCAAAATTAAAAAAACTTGTTAAAAAAATTATGCGATGTGAATATATTTAAATATGTTAAATCATTTCTATACTCCCTCCGTTCCACAACAATTGATTCTCCATCCTTTCAAATTTGGTCCAAAAGTAGATGATATTTAACTAATTAAGTCATATGCATTAAGAGTATAATGAAATTGATAAATTTAATGGATTATAACAAGTTATTATGCTATTATTAAATTCATATCAAAATTTATTTAATATATATATATATATATATTTAAAACACCTAGAATATTTAGACCTTAGAATACATCCGGAAAAGAAATATAGAGTTATACATAAAATCAATACTATTAGGTGTAATTTCTCACAAGGAGAACACATATTACATTCAGAAGATAAACACCACAATACCTTAGTCGACCTAATTATAAACCTTAGTGATAATACTCAGTTAAAAGACAAAGTAGTAATACGCGTCCTAGAAACTATAGAGTCTAACATAAATAAACAAACAAAGATTTTAAATAAGTTAGAACAAAACTTCGATTTCCTTAAAACACAACAACTAGAAGTAGATAGGAAAATACATTTCTTAAATACTAAGTTTAATCTTGAAAAAATACCTACTAAAACAGAAATAGAAAGGTTAGTAAAGACAATTTTGAAAAAACCTAAAGAACTAGAGGTACAAAATAACCAAGTAATAACAAAAATCACAGAGCAAATAGAGTATATAATTTCAGAAGTTAACAACTTAAAAGAAATAATAAGAAGACTAGAATAGATTTCTCTTTCATTATGAAGAAGATATAAACTATAAAAAGGCGTTAGAAATCTCAAACAAATACCATGATGACCCAATAGGTCTTACAAAACACGTTTCCGACTAGTGTATCAGATAAAATAGTTGTAAAACAAAATAACACAATAATAGCTTTGCTAATAGAATTAAATACTAAACTAGACAAACTACTTAAAGAAAAACAATCCGAAGTGCAAATACCGCAACTTCCTAATAAAGAAATAGACGCTTTAGTAAATCAATTGAAAAGAATAGAAATAACTCTCCAAAAGAAAAAAATATAAATTGTCAAAAAATCACAACCATGGACCTTTTTTCACACAAGTCTAGATCAACAGATGAAGAAAATATCCAAAGAAATAGACCAAGCTTAAACTACTCAGACAATAGAATAGGAGATAATCTCATATCTAGGATACAATCTAGGAGGAGAAGCTCTAGTGATGAACAAAACCATGAATTAAATGAAATAGTTGACAAAGATAAAGATTTACAAATTTTCCAACAAAATCAATTAAAACTATTGAACCCAGAGACTCTATACAAGGTAGGATGTTTCTCTAAAGATACTCAACTATACCGACACTATATAGAAGAACAAATATCAGCACTAGGAGAAAATTATTCGGTTTTAAACTTAGTAACTCCTAATTTCTTGAAGACAATAAAAAGCCCTAGATTAATGATGATGAATATGAGATTGATTGTTATAGAAATTAAAGGTTTAACTAGAAAAAATTTGGATGCCAAGGTATTGATCGTAATATATGATGACAGATGGTCAGATTTGAAAAAATCCATCCATAATCAAATTAACTGAAGTAGATATGACAAATAATAGAGGAATATTCTATGTAAGCCCGAACTTTTTAATGAATTTGGTAAACATATTAAAATAGGAATACAAACCAAAGGATATGATGTAATGAATAATGGTAATAACTTACTAATGTGTTTAGGATTTATACGAAAAATGACTTTGAGTAGTAATACAAAATTCAAAGTCCAAGTTAACGATGCGGTAGAAGTAATGGAAAACAAAGGAATAAAATTGATAAAACCAATTAAAATCAATCCAGAAGAATACGCAGGTTTAGAATGGAATCTAGATAAATTAAGTAAGCCTAAAGTATTTATACCAAAAGACCATCTAATGTACACTAGTTCCAAAGGAGAAACTTCAATAAGGTTTACAGATTATAATTATACCAATCAAAATCTAGTAGATGACACAGATACAGAAAGTACAATAGCTACAGAACAAGAAGAATTTATGAATATAGAACTAATACAAGAAGGATGCGAAGTAGATAATGCTATAGCGATAGCAAAAGAATTATACAAAGAAAATAAATATAGTGTGTTTAAATGTAAAGGTTGCAAAAAGGATATTATTGAAATTATAAAACATTTTAGAATTTGCCCAAAAAGAAATGATAACCTGGCATATAGAATAGAAGATACTAAAGAACTAAATGAAAGTGATAACATAAAAGACACAGAAGACCTAGAATCTCTAGATGATATAACATCCTTAATCAGCTACAAATAACTAATGAATGAAGCAACAAGTGCCCATAGTGCAAGCCCTTTCCAAAGAACCAGTCCAGCAGCAAATGTTACACATACTTCAGGCAATCTTTCAAGAAAGGCATGGCCTGCAACACAAGAAATAGAAATAAGAGACAATATTAAACCAGCAAGTAGACGAATGCCCTTAGAAGAACCTATTAAATTACAAGAAGGAGGAAATAAAGAAAAAATACTTAATATAGCAGCTCACGATCCACAAATGTGGAATACAGTAATAGACGTATGAAAATGAATAATTGTAGCAGATTTCATAAAAAATTATCAAGAAAAAGACGTAGAAACAATGTATAAATATTTAGAAGCCTTTTTAGGAGAATCCTATAAAGCAGTTTGGGAAGCATATAAACAGACTTACCCTCAAGAATTTCAAGGTATAATAGAGTTAGGACCAAATTCATACAATTTTGCTAATAAAATACATGTTTTGTTAACAAGTGAAGATCCAAATAGTGAATTATTAGTCTTACAAAGAAATGCAGTAATAAAATTAGAACAGTTAAGCATCACGAATTGGATGCATATTAAAGACTTTTTAAAAGATTATTTTTATTATTGTACAGTTAGTGGTAATACATTTGATGACGAACTAGGTAAAAAACTATTTCATAAGTTACCTGGAGAACTAGGAAGATAAATAGAAGAACGATGGTATAAGAGAGCAGGAGTAATACAAGACCCAAATGCTTTATGGTCAATAAGACAAAAGATAGAGCATATAATGAAAATACTACAAGAGAAATGTACTAATATACAAATTCAGAAGCAGCTTAAACAAAATGAAGTGAACTTTTGTAAGTCTGTTATATATACAACTCAAAGTTATGATAAAAGAGCACAAAAGCCAAAGAAGCATAAACGACAATTATACTATAACCCAAAACCATATAAACATAAAAAATATTACTTAAAAAGATCATCAGCAAGAAAACCTTATCTAAACAGAGATAGACACGTTAGAAAATATAGAAGTGATAGAAACTATAAAAATAAATTCGAATGTTATACATGTGGAAGTATAGACCATTTTGCCAACATATGCCCTAAAAGAAATAATATTAGAACTAGAAACTCCCAATTGATAGAAGAATTGCAGGAGACACTTTTAAATGTAGACGAATGTATGTCAGATACTGATAGCATATACTCCATTGTAAGTGTTGAAGTAGCAGAACAGACCCAATTCGAATCCTCCGATTCAGATGAAGATAACCTAGTAAACGAAATAGAATTAAATAGAGGAATGCTAAATTTAGAAGATTTACAATTAAGTACCATGATGAACGCAGGAATGGAATGTCACCATAATTTTGAGAGATATAAAGGTATTGACAGTAATCAATGTAACATATGTAAATGGTACCCCAGTAGAGCAAACAGAGCCAAATGCAATAAATGTTACATGGAAGCATGCATTACGTGTATAGAAGCTAAATTAGAAATAAACATAGAAAAACAAAAACAACAGCAACAAGATAGAGTAATTACAAAAGACTCAGTAACAGATTTAAGATTAATAACCTTATAAACTAGAATAAATGAAATAGAACAAAGATTGATATATTTAGAAAAGGATAAACAAAAAGTAGAAGAAAATGAAGAAACGCTAGGAACAATACATTTAGATAATATCGAAACAGAATTAATGAATATAGAAGAAAATAATACTGGCCTTATCTGTAATGAATACAAACAATTTGAAACAGTTAAAGTATTAGCTAGAATTAAAATTAAAGACATAGAAATAGAAACTTTAGCATTAGTACACACAGGATGTACGAGTTGTCTTATAAATAAAAAGATATTGCCAGAAAAAGTATTAAAAACATTTAAAGAACCTATATCAGCAATACAAATGGATGGAACCTATAATTTTTACAATCATTACATAGACAAAGCCCAAATAAGCTTTATTAACACTTGTAATGAATTTTATAAACCTACTTACAATATGTATAAAATACTCGCAAAAGACTTAGACATAAAAAACCGACCTAGTAATAGGATTACATTTTCTCATACAAAATAATGAAAGTTGTTTGTTTTCCAGAGACGGAATAATGTTATTTAGAAATATAACTTATACCCTAGTACAAACTGAAAAGTTTCTTACTAAGGAAAGATCTCAACTAAAAACACAGCCAAAAGAAGAAACAGTTGTTTGTTGTACAGATTGCAAAGGTTGCAATAACTGTACCACAAAAAACATGTATGAAGAACAGGAAGATACATACCTCGACGACTTGAAAAACGATTACACCTTAATAAATATAGAAACAGAATTTTATAATTTTCAAAAAGGGATAAATGCACTAGGAAAAATAAAAAATTCCAAAGATTTAGACAATATAATTTTAATATTAGATGAAATGGAAATAATCGGAGAAAGACCCCTAGTACATTGGGATAATAACAAAATTATGTGTAAACTATAGATAATTAACCCAGAATATACCATAAAAACAGCCGCTATCGAAGCCAATAACGAAGATACAGAAGAATTTAGTAAACAAATTAAAGAATTACTAAAACTAGAAGTAATAAGACAATCCACCTCAAAACATAGATCAGCTGCATTCATGGTTAGAAACCATAGTGAGCAGGTAAGAGGAAAAGCAAGAATGGTAATTAATTATAAAACATTAAATGATAACACTAAAACAGATGCATACAAGTTACCAGACAAAAATGAACTAATAAATAGAATACAAGGTAAAATATTTTTTAGTAAATTTGATTGTAAATCAGGATACTGGCAGGTAAAAATACACCAAGAAAGTATAGAATGGACAACATTCACTTGTCCAGAAGGACATTTCGAATGGCTAGCCATGTCTTTCGGGTTGAAGACTGCACCACCTATTTTTCAACGAAAAATGGATACTATATTCGGAGAGTATAAAAACTTTGTATTAGTTTATGTAGATGATGTACTAGTATTTAGCAAAGACATACAAGAACACTTAGAACACTTACAAACAGTGTTCCGTTTATTTGTTAAAAATGAAATCATAATTAGCAAAAATAAAATGGAACTATGTAAGACTCATATTAATTTCTTAGGAGTAACAATAAGAGAAGGTAAAATAAAATTACAACCACACATAGCCAAAAAGGTACTAGACATGCCAGATAAACTAGATACTACTAAACATCTACAAAAATTTTCTAGGGTTAGTAAATTATGCTAGAAATTTTATTAAAGATTTAGGAAAAATAGCAGGACCTTTATATGCTAAAACAGGTAGCAAAGGACAAAAATATTTTAACATAGAAGATATTAAACTAATTCAGCAAATTAAAGAAAAGGTTAAACATATACCATATTTACAAATCCCCCTCGAAACAAATTATTTAATAGTACAAACTGATGGAAGTCAGCTAGGATGAGAGTTGTTTTAAAAACTAGACCAAATAAATATAGTATTAAAAATATGTGTCTATCAAAGTGGTAAATATAAAGAAAAAGAAAATATGAGTAGTATAGACACAGAAGTTTTAGCAATAATATATGGACTAAACAGTTTTAAATTATACATACTAAATAAATCAGAAGTATTAGTAAGAACGGATTGCGAAGTAATAGTAAAATTTCACCAGACAATCAATAGTAAAGCAAGTAGTAAAAGAAGATAACTAAATTTTATGGATGTTATATTTATATACAATAATATAGTTTTTGACTATGTAAGGGAAAAGATAATGATTTAGCTAATCAGTTGAGTCGATTGCAAGTAAAAACTAATTAAACAACTGTGTTTCAGCATGAGACCCACTGGCCAACAGCCAGCAGACAAAGGCAAGGGAATAGCCCCAGCAGACTCATACGCTCAGACATTGCTTGGTAAGTTTAATTTCAGACCTTAGGAAACAATTGAGATGATGGAACGAATTTACTTCAGTAAATTTAATTTAATCTCATATCCTCAATATAACCTGTCTTTTAGAATACTCCCAGACTGTAATATAGATAAGACTCAAAAATGTTTAATAGACAACTTATGAATAGCATATACTAAACAAGACACAAAATATTTTATTGCAGCCAATAATGTTTTATGTCAATATTTCTCAGATAAAAATAGAGAAAATAAATTTAAATACTATATAGTCATACATGGAAAAACAAATGGCGTTTTTCAGACTTGGTTAGAAGTAATAGACTCTATAAATGGGGTGAAGAACCCGTTCTTCAAATATTTTAATAATTTTACAGAAGCCTTAAACTATGCTAGAGGAATTCTGGGCCCAAACTATTACATTTCTCCAACCCTCAGACAAAACCAAGCCCAAATACCCCAATACAACATCCAGAAAGACACAGACAAAATCATATTTTGCGACCATTGTTCTACCATGATCGAAGCCTTCAAAAGACTAAATACAAAAAATGAGACTTATGAAACAGCTGGAGACTTTCCAAGGTAAGTTCATAGCTAAATCAAATACAGGTACTCAGAACGAAGACATGAGTTCTCCATCTCAACCAAAAATGGATGAGAAGGGTGTGCATTCCCCTCTGAATGCTAAGAAATCTACTATACCAGATCAAGGTATAGCTAGTCCGGCGCAAACGGTAGTCGGTAAAGATAAATCAAATTCGTTAATGGCTGTCACTTTGCCAAAAAGTGAAGAAGAGGAATCTTCTTCCTCACGAAGAAGGTTACCTAAAACTTTCTACCAAGACAGTTCTTAAAGAAATATGGCTATAAAAAAAAATTGAAGCCATAATTAAGCAGACTTTAGAACAATTTTTCAAAGACCAGGGATCTGATAAGCATGTTATTAGTAAAGACAGTCCAAATCCGGAAAACAGAAGAGTTCAATCAGACGAAGATACAAATACAAGCCCAATAAGAACACCAGTTCAGAAGAAGGCTATGAGAACGATAATTACCAAGATGCCCAAAACCCATATGAAGACGACGACTCAGGCATGAGTTTTGACTCTATTGCCCTTCATAATCTTGATACTTAAAGAAGAAGCATCCAAGAAGATAAAGACAAAGAGGAGACATATAATCCAGAAGAAAAAGACATAAAGATAAGTAAATAAGTGTGTCATGTGGGTATGTCCACAGATATTATGTGAGTGTTGTCACTTTATCACTATCCTCCAAAAGAGGGAAAGACTGTTGACAAAAGCACACGTCTGTAAATAGTCGGTCAAAAAGATAGATTGATAATGCATGTGACGATGGGGCCAAATGAGCACCCAACGCGCATTATTAAACCTTATCAACAAGTCGGCCGTCTAGAAGAAGGCCACGTAGCAGTGTTTTAATCCTTTCATTCTGCTATCTCTACCTCTATATAAGGAAGAAGTATGTAAGTTAGAAAGACAGAATTCTAGAGAGAAACGCTCCAAGTCTAAGTGTAAGAAAATCCTCCAACATATTCCCCTTCCCTTCTTGTAAAAACACCAGTCCCCTTCTAAAAACCTTTCTCTAGTTGTACTAAAGCTGTTTATGTAATAAAACAAGTGTGGTTGTGTGAAGTTTTCTTTATATCTCAAGACCTTTGGGGTTCCCGAAAGGGAAACCTCTCTCAGTCAAAGTCATGTAAGTTTTTATAAGTTTTACAATTAAGTTTCCCCAAAAAATATGTGTTTATGTTTATCTTTACCGACTACCGTTTGCGCCGGACTAGCTATACCTTGATCTGGTATAGTAGATTTCTGAGTCTTAACCACTGAACTACGGAAGGTTACCAAGTGGTCCTCCTTTTTTGGGAAACTCGAATTGGCTATCACTAATCCAAAAGCTCTTGCGAACTCCAAAAGTGAACTCCTCCTCCATTTCTGTCCCCGAAGCCAAAGCATCCATGCACATCATCATACCCTGTCGAAATAGACCCGATGTGCCCATTGAAATTCCCTCCCACGAAAAGCTTCTCAGTAGGCGGTATGCTTCCCACTAACTCGTCCAAATCCTCCCAAAAGCGCCTCTTCCCCTCCTCGGCTAAGCCCGATTGCGGCGCATAAGCACTAATAATGTTCAAAGTGGTCCCTTCAACGACCACCTTAATCGACATCATCCTATCAATGATTCTCCTAACCTCCACCACCTGATTCCTTAAATCACTGTCTACTAAAATGCCTACCCCATTCCTATACTTCGATCTACCAGAGAACCAAAGTTTATACCCGTCTATCTCCTTAATTTTAGTACCTACCCATTTGGTCTCTCTCTCTATATTATTATAAATCACCTTAATTTGATCATGTAATACACCCATATCAATGCAGAGAACTTAAACTTGGTCGTGGCATGAATATGTCAGAAGGAAAGTGCTTTCCATAAAAACACAATTTAATTATTTGCCTGACATACTTAGAAGATTTGCTTCTTATATATCTTTCGTTCCCCTTTTACCAAACTATATATCATAATTTATTATTTAACTTATCTCCACTTGTTAGAGCAAAAGTTTAAATGACAGCTTTTCCACAACTCTGTTTAATTAAACTTATTTCTTGGTAACCATTCGAGACAGGAAAAAGTCACATATAGAACACACACATATATATATATATACACATATGAAGTATTTATAATTATCTTTTAAATAACATAATTTTATAAATATATTTTATACTATATTGTTTTAGAATTTAAATTCCAACAATTAATTTATTCTAAAGGAGTCTGGTGATTAGTCTATTTCGCACTACTCGAAGCCTTCAGTAATTCATTATTGGTTTCTATCATAGTGAAGATTGATGTGAAGAGATTCTTGTGTCAGTGAAAATTGCTTTCGATGATCGAAAAAATTAAAAATACAAAAAACATTCATATATTTCCAACCATCCAAAATTCCAAATAGGTGGAATGTTTTGACACAATGAATCCTGGTTCCAGCTGTTAAAAGTCAAGTTATCACTGTATTTTTGCTAAAAAAAATCAATAATAATCCTAATTTAAACTTTTCTTTTTCTTCTTACTACTACCTAACTTTTCCACCATATCTTGTTCTTTGTCTCTCTGTATAGTGACTGTTGGAGATACAATAAATAAAAAAATTAATTTGCCACAAAATTTTCTATCATAATCCACACATGGTCAATATATTAGGAAAAGGTGGACCCCCTTATATAATCAAAAGAAATTGACAGTGTTTGAAAAGGGAATATAATTTAAAAGAGCAAAATGAAATAATTATGCACTGTGACTTATTTAATTTAGGAATAATTGATGGAAATCTTTATGAGAAGTTCATTGTTATTGATATGTCATTACCTACCTAGTGAAAGAAATGCTAATAGGTACTATAATGAAAACCAACAAAATTTAAATTATTAAGGTGATTTTTTTTCATCCGTCTAATCTAGAGTATAGTTACTCGCTAGTCACTACCTCTACTGGTGGGTGGTACGTACATAATAGATACTTGATGAGGTAGTCAAGGCGTGTGTAATCTAAATAGAACACTACTGAAATGGCTATTGATTTTATCACCAACTTGATGAATTAATTTTATGAAGACTTCTGTATTATAACGGGTGTTTAAAAATATTCTCCATCTTTCCATCAAATATTCTTATTTTTTTCCTAGATACTCAAGTTCAAATACCCACATATTTATGTGGCTAAAACCACAGTAGCAACTCACACTATTATTTGACTTAACTGAGTGATGGGAACTGTTTTTGGCTTATTGGAATTTGTGGGAAGATATTTTGACAACTCAAAGATATAAACATGGAAAAGGTATTACTTACTATTTGCCTAAAAATATATAGGGATATGTGAGAAATCTTCACTTGAAGAATGCAAGTGGTTCCCCATATTATAATGGGTGAGAGATTTTCGCTTCGTCCACCACCACTCGCGCGGAGGCTTCTCTCTAAGGCGGAACGCTCCCCTACCGATATATTTTTACATCCCACAGCTTCGGCGAGTTCTAAGAATATAACTGTTATATTTTGATAGTAAATATTTTCCTCGTTGATGAGTTCTAAATACACGACATGAATTTAAAATTCGCCGGGTTAGTAAATATCAGATATCAAATGGTAGATTAAAAACAAAATCAAGTTGAGGCACCAATAGCTTTGGCATACTTAATCAATACATTTAGGTAAGGAAATACTCGAGTTAATTTATTATACGCACTAATGGCTAGTTTTCTTTACAATGGAAATATAGTTCAACTTATGAAAGCAACTTAGTTATTATTTTTATCAGGTTACTAATTAATTTTTATATAAAAATCTATTTGTAATTATTATTTTATAAGTGATATGATTATAACCCCTACGGGTGGCTTAGATGGTTTGGCTTGAGATTTTCACGACGGAGATCTCAAGTTTGAAACCCTTTGCTTGACATAGCAAGGAGTTGACCTTCTGGGTCGATCTCATCACACAAATTGTGCTGGGGGTTGGCCTTCTAGGTTGAGCTCGCCGCACGAAGCTTGCCTAGTGCAATTTACCTCTTTTGTGTAGTTTGCAAACTATTGCACAAAAGCAGTTTATTCTGTGCGCACCCAAAGAATGGTGACTGTTGATTTTCTTGTCATAAAAAAAATGACGTGTGTAAATTCTTTTAACACCATAAAACTTTTTTTTAGCTAAAGTTACAACACTCCTTTAATGAAGAAACAAACACTCACCATATTTAATATAATTGAGATGTACTCTTGATAATCAATTATATGCTTATCATCTTAAACATAAAGTAATGATAAAACATTTGATAAAACTGAAAATACAGAGAGTAATTTTGGGAAGATATAAAAGGAAATAAAAAACAATAATTTAGGTAAAGCAAATAAGGTTAATAGAAGTGTCAAAATCAAAGTCCCTGTCCAACTTTGTAACACAGGCCTCTAAAACCATTCAACAGAGCTTCACACTAAAGTGTTTGATGTGTCAATTCAACTCAACTCAACCAATTGAGAGAACACCAAAGGACATTCAAATGGGACCCTTCAATATTAGTCTTTTTTCTTTTTAATTTTTCATATGATGTTTGGTGCCTATTTTAAGGCTCGGTTAGTTCGATTTCACACCAGAGCGTCCTAGTAAAGCACTCTCTATCAAAAATGATCTAAATCCAGAATTCGAAATCAAGACTCTTATTAAGAATTGACAATCACGATCACTTCAACACAAGCTTTGGTGGCAACCCACAATATTAGTCTTTTTTTTTAATTTGGTTTTTAATCTAATGTTCAATACTTACTTTGAAGTTTGATTAATTTAAACTCATGTTAAAAAGTCATACTTTAAGGTAAAGCTAGCATTTTTTATCAAAGACAATATTACTCAAGACTCGAACTCGAGACTTTCGAAGAGAGGAGTAGAGCGGGGACCCTCAGTATTAGGTAATTTGATGTGTTAGATCATAAATATAAAGTAAGCTACCCTCCCATATCCCATTTGCTTAGGTCCAAAAACATCAACTAAATTAAAATAGTAATAATAATAAGGTCTTGTGCATATTACTTCTTTCTTCTTCTTTTTCCTTACTAATATTAAAAATCAGTTTGTCTCTACCGTCCACTTAACTCTCTCTAACTTCTATATATAGTTTCATTCACTTGCAATTTACTCACAAACTCTTTTCTTTCTTGGTTTAATTCTTCTTTCATCTTCCACCATTGAGAAAACTCACTAATATACCAAATCTTTTAATTAAGCAAAACCTTTGAGTCATTATGTCAATGGCTTGCTTGGAACTCTCCAAAGAGGTTAGTAATATTCAACATCTAGGTTGTCTCTCTTTTCTTTCTCTTGATCATCTTCATAAAGATTACAAAATCACTACAAAAATAAAATTAGAAATTAGTGACCGTTAAATTTTGTAGCTAAATAAAATATCGATCGCTAAATCGTTCGTAGTTAAAGAAAAAAAACAACTTTCTTCCTTCCTAGTTGTAGTGTCTATCATTTACCAAACTTTGATTCTTGAAGACAAAAGGTTACACAGATGATGTGCAATATATTCCTTTTTTCAAAGGAAATGTTTTCTCATGCAAAAAGTTGTACATACGAACTATAAATTTAACTTATATACACTGATAAAAGAATTTACATTGCACACTACACTAGAGGCAAACTGCTTTATTTTCAAGTTATTAATATCTTATTTTATAAATAATTATTTACAATTATCTTTTGATGACTAATTAGTATATAGTAAAAGCTATTTTTTACACTAGCTTTTTATTTATTTATGAAATTTCGTGTTATGAAAATCAGGTTAAGCTAAAAGGGGAAGATATAGAGTGCACCAAGGATGGAAGTGTTGATTTGAAAGGAAATCCAGCAATTAGAGAAACAAGTGGGAAATGGGTGGCTGGAGTTATGATACTATGTAAGATTTTCTTTCTGAATATATTAATCATATTATTAAAAAAATTATTTATTTTTTAAAAGAAAAATAAGAAGACGAAAATGCCATAAAGTAGTAGTGATATTTGCATCTGCTTATCTTCATTAAAATTATTATATCATGTACAGCGTATATAAATTCAGCATCCACAATAACTAATTAAGTTTATTTATTTTTAAACTATGAATTTAAGATTCAATCTTTAAACTTGGTCCAGAGTTAAATTGCTAATGTTATATTCGTCCACACTCAAAATGTGCAATTTTAAAAATGAAGAGTATGTTAAAATGTCACATAAGTTATAATTTTTTTCATATGATTTTGAACAATTTTTACCGCTTAAACTAACTTTTTAAAATTGAGTTCGAACTGATTTTTGTTTATTTATGTATACTAATATAATATTAATATGTAATTCTCTGCTCATTCCAATCTATTTTTTGTAATATACTTTTTTAATTTTGTGGGGTGTGGGAAAAAAGAGAAAAAATAAATCACGATAATTCTAGAGTAACTGAAGCCAGCTATCATATGTCTGGATGCTAGAAAATGATGAGTATGAAAAGGTCAAAAAAGCCTAACACTTTGCACTAAAACTACGACGTGTGTCAAATTTACTTGGCCTATTAGATAGTACATAGGTTTTTTTGCCCCTAGTGTTTTATCTGCATGTGAGAGTATAACACGTGATACGTGGATTAGGTATGATCATAATAATTTTAAAAAAATTATTATATATCTATGTTTCGAACAACGCATTAATAACCCTAAATAATCTAATTTGTTGGATATAAGGAAGAAAAAAAAAGATATATAGGTAGTATTCATAGGCAAGAGGATAACTCGTGATGGTAGATTAAGCACACCACCAGATATTCAAACTCTGCAATATACAAGAGTTCAATACTTAAAACGAAAAAAGATAAAAGAAGCATACTTATATTCATCTGAGTTTCGAAAAGTGCACTATTAACCCTCACAAATTTGCTGGTTATGAAAAAAAATACATAAATCAAACACGTCTAATGCGTTTGAACTTTGCCGCACATAATAGTATCATATTTGAGTAGAAAAATACAAAATTTTAAAAAAAATTATATAATTGAATTTCGAATAGAGCGCTATCGACCCAAGTCGGAAAATATAGATACTCATAAATTTTCAATAGGGATTTGTGTAGAATAGCAAAATTCGTGTGGAAGACAAAAGATGGATAGTGAAGTGACAAGAAAAGCATGCACTACTGGGAAAAGACATCATTGACACATAATTATGAAATGGAGGGAGTGTTTGGCCACAAAAATAACAGAAAAATTATTTTATTTAAAAATTTTAAAATTAAAATCGTATTTGATCATATTTTTTGCAATAAAAATTTCAAAATCTAAATATACTTATATAAAAAGAAATATGAAATTTAATTTAAATGAGATTATTTTTTACAAAAATAAAAAATTAAGGTAATTTGAAAAAAGAAAAAAATGAAAATAGAATTTGAGTATTTTTCAAATTTTAAATATAACTTCAAGTTATATTTGAAATTTATGATCAAAAGCTGATTTTTACATAAAGTAAAAAAAAATCTAGAAAAAAATAAAAAAATTCTTATGGCTAAATGGGTTCGAAAAAATGTGGTGGGGTTAGAAACGTCATCTTTGATGACAAAACTAGTATTCTTGGTGCGTGGGTGGGTGGGTCACTTTATTATGTGATCTGGACTATCACTTATCCCTGACTTTTTTGCCTTTTCATATACATACAAATATATATTTATTTAAAACATTCGTCGATATCTTAAATGATAGTGACCGAATTAGGTTGCTGCTTCCTTTCAACTATTTTACGATAAAGATTTATCTGTACTCGAATCATTAATTCAAAAACTAAGGTGTTAATTTTCACCCCACCATTATCCTTGCTAATAAATGATAAATGATTTAGATAAATTATTGAAAAAATATAATTTTCTATGCTTAAATTGGAGAATATAATGATTAATAGTTTAAAATATCCTTAATTCTTTGTTGCAAAATAGTTTTCTTAATAAGTGTGCAAAGACTAAAAGTCAAATAAAAAGGACTAGAGGGAGTATCTATTTAACCATGATTAAGTGATATATAAATTCACTTTAATTTTAAACTACTAAGATTATGTTATTAGATTGGTATAAACACCATGTAAGGATAAATAAATAGTACTCTATTTCATTGTATCGTTGTATTATTTCAACCAGTACATGTATTGAGTAAACAATAACTCCATCCACCCCAAAATAAGTGTCGCCTCAGCAAAAGAAAGTTGTCCCAAAATAAATGAGTCGTTTATACTCCATCTTCTTAATAGTGTTCAATTTTCAAGAGACATTTATTAAGTAGGGATAGTTTATTAAACTACATATTGTATTTATTGATTTCTTAATTGACGTCATTTTTGTTAAGGTAATACTTATTTTGGGACGGAGAGAATATCAATGTCACTTTTTCTTTCTTTAATTGACATTTGGTTTCCATCTTGACTATGTAGTGAATCAAGCTTTAGCAACTCTGGCATTTTTTGGAGTTGGAGTGAATTTGGTGTTGTTCCTCACAAGGGTGCTAAAAGAAAACAATGCTGATGCTGCTAATAGTGTGAGCAAATGGACAGGCACAGTCTATATTTGCTCCCTTGTTGGTGCTTTTCTGAGTGACTCTTATTGGGGAAGGTTCAAAACTTGTGCCATTTTCCAAGTCATCTATGTAACTGTAAGTATCCACTACCTCCCATCATACTTATCCAGATATTGAAAAAAGTAATATTTTTTAATGTAATCGTGATGTTTGGGCTAAGCTTGCGCGCATTTCGACTAAACTTACACAGTACTTGCTATCTCCCATCAGCACAAGTCGAATAACTCTATCTACCAAGGCTACCACCAGCACAAGCCGGGTAACTCTTATCTACCAAGGCTACCACCAGCACAAGTTCCGGATAACTCTATTCATCAAGGCTTAGACGATAGAAAGAAATCACCTAGTGTTTTTGTCTCTGAAACCTGAGACATCGTAGTTCTCAAACCACTTTATTGACCACTAGCTCACACCTTCGGGTGCTAGATATTGAAAAACCACTTAGAACACACTAGCACATAAATTCACAATCAATAAGATTTAATATTGCTACAACAATTTTGCACAACACTATTCCTATATTTTCTCACAACAATGATGTTCGAGTTAGCTTGGGTGCACCTTGAATATACCACTAAGTACCTTCTACCTTCAACAAGCATGGGTACTGAATAAATTTTGCCCACTAAGGCTTAAGCAAATGAGAAGTAATAACCTAATTTTTTTCCGGCTATTTTGTGTTGATTGACAAGAGTCCTCAATCTTGCTCTTACTATGTTTGAAACTTAATTGACAGGGCTTGTCATTACTAGCACTAGCATCACAACTTTACTTGCTCAAACCTAAAGGTTGTGGGAATCGAACGACTGTATGTGGAGAACATTCAACCATGGAGGTTGGTCTATTCTACGTCTCAGTTTACATGATTGCCCTAGGATATGGTGGTTATCAGCCAAATATTGCTACCTTTGGGGCTGATCAGTTTGACGAGCAGCATCCGAGGGAGTGTTCATCTAAAGTAGCCTTTTTCAGCTACTTCTATCTGTTCATGAACCTTGGATCACTCTTCTCCAACACCATTCTAGACTACTTTGAGGATGAAGGAATGTGGGCTCTTGGTTTTTGGGCATCTGCAGCGTCTGCCTTTGCAGCATTGATGCTCTTTCTTGGAGGCACTCCTAGGTACAGACACTTCAAGTCTAGTGGCAATCCTCTTTCCAGGTTTGGTCAAGTTTTAGTTGCAGCAACAAAGAAAGGTAAAGTGGAGACACCGGAAAATGAAGACGACTTCTACCAGGGGGAAGATGAAGATGACACAACTGGTGGTAGAAAAATGCTGCACACCCATGGTTTCAAGTAAGTAGAAATGCACCATATTTGTGACTTAATTCTGTCATTTAAACCATTGACAAAGTCATAGTCACGTAGAGCTTAAGTCACGGACATCTAGTTGACATTCTATAATGCACTAAACTGGATTTTTCTTCTGGCAGATTCTTAGACAGAGCAGCTGTGGTGACATCAAAGGAACTCGACAGCCAGAAGCAGGGTGTTCACAACCCGTGGCGTCTCTGCCCTATATCACAAGTTGAGGAAGTTAAATGCATTTTAAGGCTTCTGCCAATTTGGCTATGTACCATTATCTACTCTGTAGTTTTCACGCAAATGGCATCACTCTTTGTCGAGCAAGGTGATGCCATGAAAACAACAATAGCAAACTTCAGAATTCCAGCAGCAAGCATGTCTACCTTTGACATCCTTAGTGTAGCAGGCGTCATATTTCTCAATCGCAGAGTTCTTAATCCACTAGTCAGAAGGTTTAAGAAGTGCAAGGATGATGATGCCGGGCTAACTGAACTTCAACGGATGGGTATTGGACTAGTCATAGCAGTGATGGCTATGCTTTCATCGGGAATTGTGGAGTGCTACAGGCTTAAGTATGCTAGTAATGACTGCAAACACTGTGAAGGCTCAAGCTCTCTTAACATCTTCTGGCAAGTCCCACAATATGCTTTTATAGGAGCTTCAGAAGTATTCATGTATGTAGCTCAACTAGAATTCTTCAATGCGCAAGCACCTGATGGACTTAAAAGCTTTGGAAGTGCACTATGCATGACATCGATATCTTTAGGGAACTACGTGAGTAGCTTTCTTGTGAGCATAGTGATGAAAATATCAGCAACTGATAGCATGCCTGGATGGATACCAGGAAACCTTAACAAAGGCCATTTAGACAGATTCTATTTTCTATTAGCTGGTTTGACACTAATAGATTTGGCTGCATACATTGCATGTGCTAAGTGGTACAAGAATATTAAGCATAGCGAAAAGATTCAGGAAAACGAGGAAGAGGACAAGTGTGAGGTCTAACATACGTACCTGATATGGATCATACCTTAGGCATGTTTTGCCAAAACCATATGAATAAGAGGAAGATGTGCAGCAGTCACCACAACAACGTTTTGTGTAGAGTTCATGATTGGTATTTTGGATTTCCTCAATTCTCCAGTGCTCCAACCCAATCAATTCAAATTTCCCAGCTTTGCGGAATTCTCCAGGGAAACGGACTACTCTTAATTTCTAGGTCCACCATTTCTCGTTGTTGCTGCATTTGTTGGTTCTGTCATATTAGTTCTAAATTGACAAGCATTTTAGATTGATATGTAATTGGATTGGTTTATCCTGTATCCAGGAAACTATTGAAAGTACTGCTGTACCCCCCAAAAATTCCATGTATTAAAAGATCTCATTAATTTCATATGCAATTCAGAGCTCTAAGTGTTTTCCTCACAAAATTAGTTCCATGAAGAACATAAGTTCATCATTTACTAGTTATGAAATATGACTATCCGAAGAGGGATTCAGGTCATCAAAAAGAATGCAAATTCCGAGAAAAGAAATACAACACTAGAAATTACAAAAAAAAAAAGAAAAAAAAAACCTCCATTGTTTTATTTTATCCGCGATATTGATGTACTTGTTTCCTAGGTGTAGTAAACCTAGAAAATCCAGATGGAACTGAGATGCTGATGACTAGACATGGTGAAATCTGAACTGAAATGCAACACAAAGATATCTAACTGTTATCTTTCTTTCACAGGTAACATCGAAAAATAATAAACCACACTTAAAGAACTTCTGTATTTCATCACAGAAAGAATAAGTTAAGCTTAAAAACAACTGCATGTAAGAAAGAATTACAAACTATAGCCTAGATGCCAACTACAGTACTACACAACATGATTTCTACTTAAATAAATGGCTAAGGCACAAATCAACTTTGGACCTTACAAACTTGTATATGGTGAGTAGAAGTGCAACTCATACAACTGTGATTTTTAAATATGAAATGTAGCTATGTTCCACTTTGCTCACCAGTTAATCAAATTGAGTCTCAAAAAACCGGAAAAAAAATATCAATCAAATGAGAAAACGAAAGTAGTTGATCGTAAAACAACTTACAGATGTTACAGGTTCATTGAACAAGTTATTGCTATTGTTAGCATCGATTTGTAGAGCAGCACACATCTATACCTATACAACCGGAATAGTTTTAGAAAACTCAAAATAATCCTTCATCTTATGTGTGATAATATATGAACACTAAGCAGCATAAAACATTCCTTTGTCCCAAAACGCTTAGCTCTTTTCGATTTCTGTGATTCAAATTAGGGGGAAGTTTAACCAAATTTTTGAAAATGCATTCTCCTCACATATTGATATGGAGAACACGAGAAGTGCAACTCATACAACTGTAATTTTGAAAATATGAAATGTATCTATGTTCCGCTTCTCGCTCAACAGTTAATCAAATTGACTCTCAATAAACCGAAAAATCACCAATCAAATGATATATGAACACTAAGCATCAAACATTCCTTTGTCCCAAAATGCTTAGCTCTTTCCGATTTCCGGATTTAAATCAGGGAAAGTTAAACCAATTTTTTCAAAAATGCATTTTACTCACCATATTAATATTGAGAAATGCAACTTATATTACTTCAATGTTTGAAAAAAATATGAAACTTATCTATGTTCCGCTTCGCTCAACGGTTACTCAAATTAACTATCAATACACGAAAATGTTCAATTCAAATGAAAAGACGATAGTAGTTGATAATACCGCAACTTACAGATGTTACAGGTTCAAATTAGGGGAAAGTTTGACCAATTTTTTTCAAAAATGCATTTTACTCACCATATTAATATCGAGAAATACAACTTATATTACTTCAATTTTTGAAAAAATATGAACAGTTAATCAAATTAACTATCAGTAAACGAAAATGTGCAAATCAAATGAAAAGACGATAGTAGTTGATAATACCGCAACTTACAAATGTTACAGGTTCAAATTAGGGGGAATTTTAACCAATTTTTTCAAAAATGCATTTTACTCACCATATTAACATCGAGAAATGCAACTTATATTACTTCAATTTTTGAAAAAATATGAAACTTATCTATGTTCCGCTTCCCTCAAAAATTAATCAAATTGACTATCACTAAATGAAACTGTGCAAATCAAATGTAAAGACGATAGTAATTGATAACAGAACACAACTTACAGATGTTACAGCTTCATCAATTTGATCAAAGGAATTGAACGGCCACGATTAAATTCGGAGCAACTTGTTTCCGGCGGCATAGAATCGGAAAATAACAAATCACCGACGTTCTTCTCCGACGAAAGGCGGTACAACGCCTCAGATCTGAAAACGTACGTTCCAGTAAGGAGATTTATCGTGAATATATTATGCGGGAAAATAGTTTCTATTTTACCAAATGTGTTCATCTTTATAGGAGTAATAAGAAAGTTAAGGATAATAACACTCTTGGTTGCTCACTTGTGGGTAAATTCTAATTTTGGTCCCTATAATACATAATTTAACATTTTTAATTTTTAATTAATTAAAATATTTTGATTTTGGTCCTTTTATATTGGAAATGTATTGTATTTAGACTTTTTTTTAAGAAGTACATTATACTCAAATACGGAGCAAAAATACAATTTTAACAGAATACTCAAAAAATTATGATTCTATGAGGTAGTGGTAAGAGCTGCGTACATTTTATCCTCTCCAGACCCCACTTGTGGGATATCACTGGGTATGTTATTATTGTTGTACTCAAAAAATTATGATTATTTACGAGAAAAAGAATTAAAAGTGCACATTTCAAGTGATTAAAGGTTAAATATACTTAGTTGAATATCATAAAGACTAAAATTAAAATTTTATTAATTACCAAAGGACCACAAATATTATTAATTCCATTTCATTTTATTTATTACACTATAACTAAAGTTTTAATCCTAGTTATTTTTCATTTTCTGAATCTTTTATTTTGGACTTGAGTGTGTGTTCATGTCCTATCTCATGAAATCTAGTTTAAAACTTATATATGGTTTTCGGAGCTTCAAACTTTCAAAAACTTTTCAAAAAATGGCTATTTTCTAAATACATTTGAAATTGTGGCTAAACTTTGATTGCCGACTCAAACATTGTTGTGCTCTTTATTGTCTTATTTGTTTCTTGAAACTAAAAATTGAATAAAACAACCTTCCCTTTTGCTTTCCACTATAAGATATATGAATTACAACTACGCACTTCAGTGTAATTCTATAATTATGATCCGGAAAGGAGGGTATCTATACAGTCTTAGTCTTACCCTTGTTTCTGATAGATACTCAACTCAAGTAAACATAAATCCCTGATTCCTTTCACAAACAGAAACTCCATTACATGAGTTAATGAATAAAACACTATAACTTCTGTTAGGTTAGCCTGTTACAAACACAAAAGATGTCTACTCTAAAAGCAAACTTTAAAATGTGTATCAAGAGGTAATTTCATAATTTACAAAACAATACAGCAAAAAAAAACTTGGGAAGAAAAATTTTACAATAAGGGAAAATTCACTCAAAATTTTGTCAAGACTTCTTTTTGTTACAATTACAAAACATTAAACGCATTGTGGTTCCAACTCTTCATTGCTCAAGTATATATGTTTATATGTTATGTATCTGAATGACACGAATTTCATCTCGTGTCTTATCACCTTTCCAAATAACAGGATTTTGAAGACCTTGCAGGCTTATCCGTCATATAATTTAAGGCATTCTGAATTCACTTACTCTAGATCCTGGATTTGCCTCTGGCTTAAAGTACATATGTACACGATGCTTCATTTCTGATTCCTAACTGAAAACACCGACATTTCTTTTGTTAACTCGTGTCTTATCTTCTTCAAAGTAACATGGTTTTGAAGACCTTGCTGGCTTGTCCGCGTCATATAAGACATTCTGAATCCATTGACTCTAGATATTAGATTCGCCTCTGCCTTAAAGTACATATGTACACGATGCTTCATAATGATTTCGCGAAC
The DNA here is from genome assembly GCF_947179165.1 of Solanum dulcamara. NCBI lineage: Eukaryota > Viridiplantae > Streptophyta > Magnoliopsida > Solanales > Solanaceae > Solanum > Solanum dulcamara. The sequence continues at coordinate 2,535,901 of NC_077241.1, read as the reverse complement.
TCATGTCTTATCATCTTTAAAGTACAAGACATTCTGAATCCACTGACTCTAGGTCTTGGATTTCGCCTCTACCTTGAAGTACATATGTACGCGATGCCTCTTTTCTTATTCCTAACTGAAAATACCAAAATTTTCGTGTTATTAGTACCAACTCACTTACTCTCATTCTTGATGGAAACTTATCTGAAAAGGCTTTTAAGTCTTACTCTTCAATATCTAGCAGGATCTCCGGATTTACAGCGGTAGTGTTAACATTGAGGACTCTCTGGAGCTTTCTGTGATCAAATATTTCAACTTCTATCGAGAAGATTGAACTTACAGGCTTGTGATCAGAGAGTCTTAACTCGGCTCGCTTGTAAAAGAGCTGTTGAATACCTTTCCCTAACCACAGTATACGGTCACACCTGCACGATATTAGGAAATACTCATTTCAACGTCTATTTTCAGAATGAATTTAACTTTTATGCACAGTCAATACACTCTATGGATATATAAAAATAACTATATGTGATCGACCATAATAAGTGGGACTAGTAACCTAAAAAATAAGGCAGGTAACATGCTACAACACGTTAAAATATACTGAGAGTGTAAAGTATGTAAGTTAAATCCTATCAAAATATGCTGCAATGTCGTGATTGTGACAATGTCTTGTTCGACTCCAAGATTTTGAAATTTGTCCATTTAAAGAAAATTTCACTTACCAAGCCGGAGATCTCTTCTTCTCCCCTTCTCTTGGAGTCTCTCCGACATATCTATCCGTGTTGATTTCATATTTGTATGTTGGTGCAAAGTTAATCACCCCTTCCTTCCAACCGGCAAAGACATGGCCACTTCGAAGTTCTTTGATTAGCTGCCAATGTGGTGAATACTGTTAGACAACAACATATACAGTGAAATCCCACAAGTGGGGTCTTGGGAGGGTAGGATGTACGCAGACCTTACCACTATCTCATGGAGATAGAGAGTCTGTTTCCGAAATGAGTGCGCAGAATATAAACTCGTACTTTTAACTTAGTGATGAGTCTTACCTCGTCGTTGTTGAGAAGTTCATCCCATTGTTTTTTGGCAACTAGCTTCCGCACCTCAGCATCCAACATATTGATTCGATAATTCAAATCCCCGAACCAGAATATCTGACTGTTTACATTAAAGGACGGAGTATAAATGCATTCTTATTTGAAAATAGAAAATACAATTATTTGTTAGAACTTCAACATATGCTATTTCTTGTTGAACAGAAAAACACTGAGCAGTTATCGTCACGTCTAAATCTAATATATAATTGAGAAAATCATCCATACTATGAGAGAAATAATAATGTAAAAAGGATCAGATACTACGTATGGCATGTTTAAAACCATAAGATTAAAGGACGTTTTGGTACATTTTACATATCTTTGGTTTAAGACAACAAGATTCAAAAGTCTTCTTTACTTTCTTTAACTCCGTGTCAAGTCAAAATCAGACAAACAAATTGAAACAGAGGGATTATTACTTACTCATGAGATGGAATTGTTTGTGGTTGATCTGCATCAGTATCGAATACAGATGAGAAATGTGTGCGCCTCATAATTTCGTACACATCAGAGTTACGCCTTTGATCCGCCCCGTCCTTTTGACCAGAAGTTAAATGTGAACAAACAAAGCATAGCCTTGACTGGAAAATAGACATGCTCACAGAAACAGATCCCTGTATAGCACCATAAATTAGTCAGCAATAGGTTCAAGAAAATGCAAGACAACTGGATTCGAACCTTCAACCTAAAACAATTTTTGAACTACTGACACTAAAAGCTTCCCTTATGTCAAGTGGATTCAACAATTTATATATAGAAAAGGGCAATTCGGTGCACAAGGAGTGTGTTGTAGGCAACTTTCCCTGACACAAACATCAGTGGTTAATTCCACGCCTTGAACTAGTGAACGATAGGTTACACGGAGACGACTTATTGTTGCTCAAAGGCTCCCCTTCATTCAACAATTCATATACTCTAATTACACAGTATAATTTTCCGAAGGGAATTCAATATAAGAGAGGAAAATAAAGGGGAATAAAGTCTTCTAAAGTTCAAATGTTCTTTTCAATTCAAATGTTTCACTTTCTACAACTAATGAATGCTGTTATTTGATTCAATGAAATTCTTGAAAGAAGAAGCAATACCTTGTTTCCCATGTATCCCATAAGACCAACTCCGACGGGGGAGACTTGCAAGTTGTTTATGTGCCTTCTCAACCTCCTACGGACCCAAATTGATACATATATCCCAACCATCTGCTTGCTGACAATACGAATATACCTCGGATGTGAATTCACAGCATGTTTTAGAAGTGAACTTTCATCTTCGAACTCTGTGAATTCCTCGAAGAGATCATTTTCCTCGTCAGAAAATTGATCAGAGCCATCAGAAAGAGCATCAAGAACTTCAGGTTCCTCTTGTTGATTTGTCCATAACAATCCTAAGTCTCCGGAGCTTTGGTGCCCTCTTTTTAACTTGCTACCATCTAATCCAACATCATGATTGCTAAAAGCAAGAGCACAGCTGCTTGATACTCTCCTCAACTTAAAAGTTGAAGAAAGGACCTGAGGCGTTGCATCGAGTGAACGTTCAGGCCAATCCAATCGACTATCACAATCAATGCCATATATTCTCTTTAATTGCAAGTTCTTCCTCAGGTTGATCATGTTATCTTTACTGAAGCACGTGGTGTCCATCGACGCCTCTGCCATTATATCTAGTGCAGTAGTAGTAGTTGCCACATCAGCAATTATATCGGCTGCAGGAGAAGTCCTTAACACCGGAGACGGTGGAGCACTGTAACTCTTTAGTTTAGCCTCAGGTTCCACTGTCGTTCTGTTTAACGCTCTGCGTATGATCGTCTCCCATTTTGGAATTGGCCTTCTATTTTCTGCCCCCAGTACATTTCCAGCACTTAGAGGAACCACCTCTTGGAAGCTATAAAGAGAAGATACAAATTCACTATAAGTTTGAACTGATTTAGCCAACAGATCCCTTGGCTAGACAAAAAGGTAAGTGCTACGATGCGAAAAGGGGATGGGATGTTGCAAATCCTTGACCTGTTATACGATGGATTTAGTGGCAGAGTCAGGAATTCTAACAAGGGGAGTCAGGAATTCTAAGGGATTCAAAAAATGCAGATTGTCACACCAAAGATTTGAAGCAACAAGCAAATTTTGCTGTTAAACAACAAAATCCGTAGCTAATACTATTCAGCGACAAATTATCATGAAAGTTTGTTAGCAACAGATAGGCAACAAACTTCGTCAATACATCCAGTTTTTGTTTGTAACTAAGGGAATTCAATTGAACACCATTCGAAGCATATAGTTCCATCCCTCGATGGATTTCATTTTTGGTAAAAGGCAAAGAGGAAGAGCGATACACAGATCGATTGAAAAATGTTAAATTGATAAAAAAGCACATACCCAAGGATATATATATCAGCTGGTTCATTCATACAAAGCCACTCATCAATTTCAAGATCCTCATCTGGAAGTCTTCCAGCAACATTCCAAGTTCCTATAGTAACTCTGAAGGAAAATCAGGGAATATGTAAATCTCCGAGGAACAAAAATCTTATAACTTAGATAGCCGGTATCACAAAAATGCAAACCGAAATGAACTGGATTTAAATCCAAACCTCACTTCTTTTGTATTAATGTACTGAACTCTCGGAGTTTCTGATTTCCCTCTCCTGTGTCTAGATGAATACTTGGTTGAAGTCTTTCCTGAGTAATTCCAATTCAAATTTTCAACATAATTTACATTTTACAGTACAGAAATTAAAGCTTAGTTGGCATATAATAGCTGCATATATTTGGAAAAAATAGAATTATTGAGATATCTAAGGGACAATGGAACTATATTAAGTGTATGTCCACAGAAAACGGCAGTTGCACACGCCCCTACTATTCCACTAGTTACCTGCTACCTCCCACTTACATAGGTACTAGGTAAATGTCAACCAACACTTAGGAAAATAGGAATAAATCGTCTAGTATTTCTTTTTTCCGATCAAAATTGCATCCTAACTTCTCATCATATGCAAAATTTAGGCAGCAACAACATACCCAATGAAATCCCATTAGGTGGGGTCTGAGAATGATAGAGTGTACGCAGGCCCTACCATTATCTCGTAGAGATAAAAAGGCTGTTTTCGAAAGACCATATGCAAAATTTAGGCATGATCATGAAATTAAGCACAATCAAAGTCATGATTGTAGTAGAGTCTTTCTATTATTCCACTGGTTACCTGCTACCTTCCACTTACGTAGGTAACAGGTAACTTTTAACCAAGGCTTAGGGAGATAGGAATAAGTCGCCTAGTATTTTCTTAGTCAAAATTGCATCTTAACCTCTAATAATATGCAAAATTTAGGCATGATCATGAAACTCAGTACAATCAAAGAGTCATGATTGTAAAGTCTATAACAATCAAACTCAACTACAAGCATAGAACAAAATAAAAGGAGATGGTGATGTTATTGAAGGTCAGTATCTGATATCCCGGCTGGATATATGCGTAAATTGATATCAACTCTGGCGGGAACATCCTCGAGTCTATAAACTTAAAAGTTTTGTATTTATGTGGAAGGGTAAAATCACCGAAACACGAAAAATAGGAAAAAGATGTCAGGTGATTTCTTCCCATCTGCTTAAGTCTAGGTGGCCAGAGATATTCGATGTTTGTGCTAGTTTGAGGTACTAGTACCTAATGGAATAGTCGAGTCGTGCACAAGTTAGCCAAAAGCATAAACTGAAACAGAATTTCAAGAAGTACCTGAAGTTTGAGGCTGGCAGTCAGTAGGTTTCCCTGGTGATCTATGCCAATGATCTTCATGCACCCTTTCATCTTTAAGTGAACAAGCTAGAAATATTTTCCCACAAAAAAAAAAACTAATCAAGAAACTTAAAAGAAACAACAACATATCTAGTGAACTCCCACGAGTGAAGTCTAGGTTGTTGTGTGTACGCAATCTTACCCCTACAACTAAGAAACTTGAAAGAAAAATCAAGAAAATTTCTTTAAATGGTATTGTAGAAAGAAAAAAGAAACATACCATCATCCTCACTCTCTGTTTCAGTATCAACTTCATCTTCACTAAAATCATAAAGTTTAGGCTGAATATTCAACCATTTCTTCATCACAATTGAGGGCCAAAATGCCTAATACCAAAACAAAACAAATCACTCTTCAATTAATCTCCCACTAAAGCAAACAAATAACTAAGAAATATACTATACAATATAAATTTTTAAAAAAAACATACCTCTGATCTTTTTCCTCTTCTAGTTTTCATTTGCACAAGAACAAAATAAAGTTGGAAACTTTTAAAACTTAATGAAGTTCAAGAAACAGTAAATGCTAGTAAATGTTTTGTTCCCAAGAATGCCAAGATAAAAAAAGAAGTCACAAAAGACTTAAACTTCTTTTTGCCAGTGTTCTTGGAGTTTCATATGTATTTAAGGGCCTTCTCTTAGACCATTTAACAAACAAGTTGCTTACCAACAAAGTTGTTGTAGATCGGTAAGTATTTCTTCATTCTTAGGAATCATTTGGTACGCGAGATAAGGTGGATATCTCAGGAATAAGTTTGAGATTAGTTTTATACGGTTGACATTATAATCCCCGGTTAAATTTGTTTTCTCTACCAAACACTATATAAAATTAATCTCAATCTTAATCTTAGGTATCTCATCTTATCCCATCAAACTTGAAATTATTTTATCCCACCTTCCATGTGGGATAAGGTAGTCTAATCTCGGGATTGTTTAGTCTGCGGACAAAACGACCTCTTAATGTCTCGAGTTTAAAACCTAAGTATAAAATTGCCTTTGTCCGGGAGTGAACTTCACAGCATTAATCAGAATTTAGTCAGACACCAATATAGCTTTGTGGCGTAAATCAGAATTTAGTCAAACTCCAATATAATTTCACAACGTGAATTAAAATTTAGTCAAACTCAATATAGATACTGAATATAGAGTGTGAAACTAAAAAAAAAACAAGTTGTTGCTAATTACAAAGAAGATTCTTACTAAGACCAAATGGAACATGACAGAAAAAAGGTATGGCCAAGCTTAACAGCCATCAATTTCCTCAACTTGCATTTGTAAAAATAGATAAATAAATATCGATTTTTTTGTTAATGGTCCCAAAAAATAGGTCCTTCCATGAGATATAAAAAAAAAGGTGGTGATATTGCTGAAATTTCAAGTAAACACAAAGAAAAAGCATATAAAAATAGGAAAAGTCATTTTCAATCTTTAACAACTGTTTAGTACTAAATTCAAATGATAAATAGATCCATGCCTAGTGGGCTAACATAAGCTATTGACACAAATAGTTAGGAAAGATTTGTACTAATGTTTTTTCTTTTTTCCAATTTAAAAAAATCCACATGCAAACGACAAATGACAAAGTCCAAGAATCACATAATTAATGGAATATTCAGAAAGATTAGGATCTAGTAAGATTAATTAATCACTTGTTTTATTAAGGCCATAATTCACTGTTGGTGACCAAAATCTTGGTTGGCAAGTGGCAACCCTTATATATAATATAGAAAATTTATAACATGGTGTTTGTTTGGTACATGCATCTTAATTATTTCACCAAATATCTGTTATTTCAATTTATATGCAACCTCCTATTTTTAAAAATATACGCAATTTGTAAGACTGTTATCTGATATTTAGTGATGGATCAAAATTTTCATTAACGAGATTCAAATATAGAGAAGTAAATACGAGAAGAAATTAAAAAAACTCAACATTTACTATACATACACACACACACACACACACATATATATATATATATAATCAATAATTTTGACTCCGCCATATATAGTGTGTTTTCTAGTCCCCGAGCGCCCCCTAAGTTCCGCCCTGCTAACAACGGCTGGCATCTCAATTATTTCATCAAGTATCTTCTACAGGGCAGATCGAATCATAACCAAGTAAAAGTGATTAATCGAACACCATTCACCGGAAAATTAAACCACGCATATAAGTAAAGTAGTCTCTATTATGTTGATATATAAATAAATGAACACCCTTACACACAACTAGGAGTAGTAATCCAAGAATAATAGTGTTCATTTAAGACTCGGAGGTCTGCAAATGGGATTCAATATTTACTATGTAAAAAAATCTTGTATATTTGACTCCATTTTTAATAATATATTTAATATAATTTTATAAATCAAATTTGAGAATGGCGGTGTGTTTGTAGCCTTACTCCTATCTTGAAAAGGCAGAGAAGCAATTTTTTAAAATCAAATCCTTTAACCAATTTGATGAGTTAATTAAGCTTTGATTAAGAATAAGCTAAACAAGGATTAAAACTTGCAACTTGTAAGAAAAGCCACGACTAATTGATAGAATTTAAGATAATCAATTTAGTCATGACTTCATGGCATGATCTTCAAGACCCCACAACTTAGAAATAATATGTAATGACCTTATTGAGACAAAAAATGATTAATGACTAAAATAATAGTAGGTCAAATTGGTGATTAACAATTTGAATAGTTATATTATAATAATAAAAGTGTATGGAATTGTGAGAAAACCAAGATGAAGATGTATGAAATTTTGGGAATTTCTGTATATTCATTAATATTGTATCTGTAACTCTTTTATACAAAATCCTAATGAATAATTTGTTAAGGAAAACAAAACAAAAACAAATCCTACCCATATTTGTCCTTTTTCATTGGTTAAGTAAATATCAAAACTAACTAATTTTGTTCTTATGTACAGGTGTTATTTGCTGAGGTGTATGGCCCAGATTTGATCCATCAAAATTAATTTTAATGGCTGTGATACTATGTTGAGCATCAACGACTGTGATACATTGTGTCCATTATCTTGGACACATAAAAGGCTTCTTCTGGAGACTTATGTTCTGTCCGTTCATTTCTTCTTCTTCTTCTTCTTTGTTTTCTCTTCATTTTTCTCTTGAAGCTTCAGGTTTAGAGATGGTTTCTTGCCAACATCCCCCCTCAAGTTGGGGGGAAAAGTCATAACACCCAACTTGTCCATTATCTCACGGTGAGAAGCCCTAGAGAGAGGCTTGGTAAACAGATCTGCAAGCTGATGGTGAGAAGGAACAAAATGTAGTGAAATCAGACCGGAGAGAAATTATTGACGCACGGAGTGACAATCCAAGTCAACGTGTTTCGTGCGTTCGTGGAAGACGGGATTGCGAGCGATATGGATCGCGGCCTGTCTATCGGAATGAAGGGGAATAGGAAGTGAAGGAGGAGTAGATAGGTCATCCAGAAGTCGCACTAATCAGGTAAGCTCCGCTGTAACTCGTCTCATCGATCTATACTCTGCTTCGGCAGAGGAGAGGGAAATAGACATATGTTTCTTTGACTTCCACGAAATAGGAGCTCCTCCTAGTGTAATAAAGAAACCACTAACTGATCTCCTACTGTCCTTGCAGGAGGCCCAGTCGGCATCACAAAAAGCTAGCATATCAAAAGAAGGCGTAGAGGATAAAAGAATACATTGGCCTGGATCTTCCCTAAGATAACGAAGTACCCTCTGAGCAGCTGAGAAATGTGAAATACAAGGTCGTTGCATGTATTGACTAAGGCATAAAACTGCATAGGATAGATCAGGTCTAGTATGAGTTAGATAATTTAATTTCCCAACTAAATGCCGATATTCAGTGGGGTTGTCCAATAAAGGTCCATCATCAGCTTGCAACTTCATGTAAGGGTCAAGCGGTGAGGACACACTTGAACTAGTGCAGTCAAATTCCTTAAGAAGATTCATAGTTAATTGTCGTTGACTTATGATGAAACCTGAGTCTTCCCTGATTATTTTCATGCCCAGAAAATAGTTTATCTCACCCAACATCTTGACCTTGAATTCAGCATTAAGAAAATCAGTAACATCTAGAATTTTTGAAACTGCATCACCTGTGATTAAGATGTCATCCACATATACTGCGATAATGAAAATAAGATCACCAGTAGTCTTGAAAAACAAAGAGTAGTCATTTAAAGAACTAGTATATCCTTTGAAACTCAAAGCTCCCGCAAGCCTAGCATACCACTGTCGAGATGCCTGCTTAAGACCATACAAAGACTTCTTGAGAAGACAAATATGCCTTGGTGAAGGAGGTTCCAGCCCTGTTGGGAATCTCATATAGACCTCCTCTTGTAATTCACCATGTAAAAAGGCATTCTTGACATAAAGTTGAGACACTTTCCATCCCTTCTTTACAGCAACTGTGAGTAGACATCTAATAGTGGTCATTTTGACCACTGGGAAAAAAAGTTTCAGTAAAATCTATTCCTTCTTGTTGAATATCCCCCCTTACTATCAGTCTGGCTTTTAGTCTTTCTATGAAACCATCTGATTTATGTTTCACTTTAAATACCCATTTACATGGCAAAGGTTTCTTCCCTACATGTAATTTCATTACTGATCATGTGTTATTTTCTTATAGGGCTTAAATTTCAGCTTCCATTATTTTGATCCAGCCTGGGTGTTGGCTTGCCTCAGCATAACTTGTAGGCTCTAAAATTTGTGAAAAAGATTGGAGAAGAGTCTGATGGAGAGGGATAGAGATGCAAAAGAGAAAAAAAGTTGGTGTTGTGGGATGAATGAAACAAGAACTTGTAACATCAGTTAACTGAATATTATTGCATATGAAGTCTTGAAGGTAAGCTGGTGTCTGTTTAATTTTGGTTGATTGTCTAGTGAAGATAGGAAGAATTTTTACATTGAATTGTTGAAGGTTAGGAATACCAGTAGAAGAATCAGGAGGTGCATTATGAGGAGAGAATTGAGAAGTAAATGGTGAGCCTGAGGAAAATCTGAGAGTGTTAGGTGAGTGTGTGGGTGAGGGATGAGGTATATCAGGTGATTTAAAAGGTGGTGAGATAGGGATAGGTTGTGTAGGTTCAGTAGCAAAATCAAATGGTGGAAAAAGAGAGGGATCTGAATTAAGAACTTTGGCAAAAGGGTAGTATTCTTCATGAAACTTTACATTTCTAAAAACAAATACTTTTCTAGTTTTCATATCCAAAACCTTATGCCCTTTTTGAGTCTGAGAATATCCCAAAAAAATATAAGTTTTAGCTCTAGGTTGGAATTTGTCTCTGTTTTGTGTTAGACTGGAAACAAAACATAAACATCCAAAACACCTAAAACTGTTGTAAGATGGTGATTTTCTGAAAAGAACTTGATATGGTGATTTGTTCGCTAAGACCTTAGTAGGCAGTCTATTAATGATGTGAGTGGCAGTAAGTATACACTCACCCCAGTATTGAATAGGAACTTTAGATTGGAAATATAGTCCTCTTGCTACTTCCAAAAGATGTTTATGCTTCCTCTCAATAATTCCATTTTATTGAGGGGTAGCAACACAAGATGTCTCATGAATGATCCCTGTTGATTTGAGATAAGCAGCCTCTACTGATCCTTTTCCAAGCTCTAAGACATTATCTGATCTTATTCTCTTAACCTTTACTTCAAATTATCTCTCCACCATTGACAAGAAATCCTTAAGAACTAGAAATGCATTAGATTTAGTTTTTAGAAGAAAAGTCCATGTCCCCCTGCTATAGTCATCCACTATGGTTAAGAAATAAGAATAACCATTATAAGTTGCTGCCTTAAAGGGACCCCAAGTATCAATGTGAATCAATTCAAATATTCTCTGTATTTTGATAAAACTCAATGGAAAAGGTAACCTACTTTGTCTAGCTTGAGGACATATAGGACACACATAATTTGAGCAGGAAGGAAATTGAATGAAACTTAAATTTTTCATTGCTGGAAAAGGTAGATACCCTAGTCTGATGTGCCATAATCTTACATTAGAAATAGCATTTGCATGCACATCAACAGAAGAAGTATTACATTCTATATTAGACACTAAAATGGAACTAGGAACAATTTTGGAGTCCACTTTTCTTGAAATTGAAACTACTTCCCTAGGAACTGTGGAGTTTCCTTCTTTTTGAATAGAAAAGACTTCCTTGACTTGGCTTGGCTCTAATTTAGTAGGCTTGAGTAGATAGAGTTCATACCCTACTTCACCAAAAATTTGTTCCTTCTTCAGGAAAGGTTCCTGTAACACACATTCAGTAAGAGTGAATAAGAGGTCACATTGAAGTTGTACACACAATCTATGAACCGATAGCAAGTTGTATTTAAATTCTGGGATAAGCAATACATTATTTAAAGTGAGATTAGGAAGAACAGAAACACTCCCTATGTATGTGACAGAAATTCTAAAAGAATTGGGCAAACTTATATTCATTGGTGCAGGTAAGGGTTTAAGAGTTAGAAAAGAGTTAGGATTAAAACACATATGTTCTGAGGCCCCTGAATCAATGATCCAGGTGATAGTGTTATATACTACAAAGCATGAACCTGAATATTTTAGAATAGTACCAGCCATGGCATTGACATTGAGAGCTGAACCTGATGGATTTGAGTGGCTGAGTTTCATTTCTTTTAGCACCTGCTGGACTATTTCATTATATTGTTCTTTGCTAAATTAATTTTCCTGGTTAGGGGTGAATTGAGTTGACTGAACAGCAGGTGTGGAGTTTATATCCTCAGTCTCTTCATTTCCTATAACAATATTTCCTCTGATATTGTGTCCATACTCTTTGGACTTGGTGAATTCAAAATCTTCAGGGAAACCATGAAGTCTGAAGTAGTCATCATGTACATGTCCTAGCTTCTTACAGTAAGAATAAGAAACATTAGGATTGTACTTTGCTCTTCTCTATTTGAATCTCTGGTTACCTCTTCCTCTTGTAGGTTTAGCAGCACCATTTCCATTCAAATTAAAATTATTTCCTCCCTTGTTAAGTTGATTACCAGGTTTGTAGTTTTCTCTCATTTTTTCAGAAACCATAAAAGAGTCAGAATCAGCTGGGGTGCTGAAAGTAGTAACACTAGCCTTTCTTTGATTTTCATCTTGCAATAGCAAAGAATAAGCAACATCCATTGATGGTAATGGATTCATTATGATAATAGCACTCCTAGTTTGAGAATAAGCATTATTAAGCCCCATAAGAAAGTGGATTAACTTTTGATCTTCTAGAGACTTCATTAGCTTAGCCTTACCATCACATACACAAACACTGGTGCAATATGATGCAAGATTAAGAGAATCTAGCTCATCCCATATCTTTTTAAGCTTGGTAAAATACCCAGCTATGTTGTATTACCTTGCACTATAGTTGATAATTCCTTCTGAAGTTGATAGAGTTTAGCTCCATCTAGCTTTCCAAATCTTTGTTCCAAACTATCCCATAACTCTTTAGCTGTTTTCGAGTAAATAACACTATCTCTAATATCCAGAGATAGTGCATTCAAAAGCCACGCTATTACCATATCATTTACATAACTCTATTGTTCATAGTCTCTAGATGTCAGATCTGGTGCTTTAATGCAACCATTAATATATTCTAATTTCTTCTTTGCAGACAAAGCAATAAAGATTGATCTTCTCCATCCTGTAAAACCTCTTTCATTAAATATAGAGTGAATGAGATTCATCCCAGGAGAATCTGAAGGATTGAGATGATATGGATGACCTACATCATAACTCACCATTGTGTTGTTGGCAGTATCAGCTGATGCAGCATTGTCACCCATTTTGTCTAGCCTTTGTGAGTAGATGAATCTGAGACAGCAGTGATGAAGATGATGACATAGAAAATCTGATATGGATCGAGATTATGCTCTGATACCATGTGAGAAAACCAAGATGAAGATGTATGAAATTTTAGAAATTTCTGTATATTCATTAATATTGTATCTGTACCTCTTTTATACAAAATCCTAATGAATAATCTGTTAAGGAAAACAAAATAAAAAAAACTCCTACCCATATTTGTCCTTTCTCATTGGTTAAGTAAATACCAAAACTAACTAATTTTGTTCTTATGTACATGTGTTATTTACTGAGGTGTATGGCCCAGATTTGATCCATCAAAATTAATTTTAATGGTTGTGATACTATGTCGAGCATCAACGGCTGTGATACATTGTGTCCATTATCTTGAACACATAAAAGGCTTCTTCTGGAGACTTCTGTTCTGTCCGTTTATTTCTTCTTCTTCTTCTTCTTTGTTTTCTCTTCATTTTTCTCTTGAAGCTTCAGGTTCAGAGATGGCTTCTTGCCAACATAATTTCAATGGCTGTGATACTATGTCGAGCATCAACGGCTGTGATACATTGTGTCCATTATCTTGGACACATAAAAGGCTTCTTCTGGAGACTTCTGTTCTGTCCGTTTATTTCTTCTTCTTCTTCTTTGTTTTCTCTTCATTTTTCTCTTGAAGCTTCAGGTTCAGAAATAGCTTCTTGCCAACAGGAATTAAAACAGCTGTAGACTTATAGGTCGGACATCATACAAAAATAAGCATGCATGCATAAATGCTAGTCACACAAAAATGTATAAAAAAATATTGTAAGTGGGATTGAGCAACACACACACAAAAAAAAAAGGGTTATGTATTGTGGCTCATCCATTTAGGAGTGTGGTGAGATAGGTAAAAAAATTTAATTTTTAATATATTGGAGTCTTGAATTTGGCCTTATGAATAGAAAAATCCCTACTAATTTTCTTTTTAGAAAAATCCTAATAAAAAAAAATTGAGTTACGCAAATTTAAATTAGTAAGATTCTAAAGTGGATACCAAATGGTAAAATGCATAAATAGACACTTTTTAAACATGTTAAATAATTAATTAAAAAATAATTTATGTTATGGAGTTTTCAAAATATAAGTGAAATTTAACATGTGTTTTACACACACGATTTTTATCATACCAAACATCGGACTAAAATAAAGAAAACTAATTATAGCCAAGACTTTTGGTCTAGTGATAAGAATACATCAAGTGAAAGTTAGGCACGTGTTACGAATTCGAACTTTGTCACAAATAGAAAAATGATATTTAAGAAGAAAAGAACGAATCCATTATTCATCAAATTTTAAATTGTGCATCACCAACTCATAATCATTTGTTGATTATAAAAATTGGTTATATTTTATTTTATTTGATATTCAATATTTGTATTGAGACATCAATTACATCATGTGTAAAATTTATTTAAGGGCAAAGCATTCGTGATTAAAAAAGTTTCATACTCAAAACTCAAATTTGAACTGATTTAAGATAAAAGAAACTTATCCCTCACACCATAACTCTTAGGGGTTGTTTGGTGGGATGCATTAGAAAAAAATAAAGTATGCATTATTTTGTGTACTACAAATACTTTATTTGGTACACTTTTTTAACTCAAGCATACACTCTATTTGACATATACATAAGAATTCATGATATTAGTAATGTAAGAGATTTTAATACATGCATTGATATGGCTAAAGACACAATTGCCCCCTCCCTCCCCCTCCCCACCCCCAAATCTTTTCCACATCTTTTTCACCATATTTGTAGAGGATATTATTATAAACGGATAATTATTTTTAAAAATAATTATGCAATACATGTTATTTTTAATAATTAAATCAAACAATGCATATAAGAAATAATTCCAGCTAGCAATTATCATAACTAATATCATCATTATTAATAACTATATTCAACATTATTCTTATACATTACCAAACGACCCCTTAATAATTAAAGGTTTATGATGAATAAGAAATGGATGTAAATATTGGACCAAATACTGAAATACAGAACACAAGGTTCGGTTTGATAGTTGATTTGTGGGTGAGTTATGTGGGTATTAAATCCTACATAAATAGTATCACTTTGATAACTGATTACTAGGTAAATTATTTATATATAAAATTAATAAGGTGTTTGGTTTATAATTTAGAAATCGCATAACTAATACATGTATAAGTTATGAGGAAATCTATGTATTATTTCATGCATAGTAAAATTTTAAATAACTAATACATAAATAACTAAAATCTACATAGCTAATATAAATATAAAATACATAATTTTTTTCATAATTTAGTTTTACCTTACTAATATATCCATGACTTTAATCAGGTATCAAACGACCCTTAAATGCATGTGGAGGTAAGTAAATGAAGATTTTCTTTGAAAAATAGTTATATTGAATTTGATTTGGAAAAAGTTGACTTTTGATTGCTGCCATGGAAATACAGATTGTGACTAGGACTAGAAAGGTAGTGTACTTATCATGGTATTTGACAATTCAGAATCAGTAATTGCACAATTTATTTCATGATTTCAATTGATGTGTACTTTAATTGGATACAAAATTTAAGAAGAGTCTTAATTACGTAAAAGCGTATAGTATGAAAGATCAAAGTATCTAATTTTTTTTGTGAATTTGAGCACATATTCTTCAAGTTTTAAAAAATAAAAATTTATATATTTGAAAATTATAAAAAAAAATTACTCTCTATATTTTCGTTTATGTGATTTAAAAAGAACATATACTTTTATATTTAGTAAATTTTTAATTCAAATATATGACATAACATATTCAAATATCTCATTTACTTTCTTAAATTTTTTAACCAATTGAACTAAAATATTAAAATAATAACAATAAATTTAATATAATTTCATAAATAACATTAAAAAAATAGATGTATACTAACTTTATTTCTATTTTTATGAAGTAGAAAATTTATTAATAAATTTTCGACTCAAAATAATATTCAAAGTAGGGTTGAGGAATAAAAATGACAGAACAATCATTGTGGGACAAGATAAATAGCAGAAATAATAGAATCTCATTTCTGTATTTATTAATTGCAGGATTTTTGAAATTATTAGTACTGCATGCAGTAAATTCTGTACTTTGACGCAAGTTTTTTTTTATTATTATTTTTATAAAACATGTGTTTGACCAGAAAATTTTGACAACTGTCTTTTCTTTTCTGTTGCTTTTGTTGACTTTGTATTTGCTGTCACAATTTGAACACAAAGAAACAGAAAGTCGCTAACTATGGAACACACCTTCGTGAGGTATATACGAGTGGTCGGATCAGTTTGATTCGGTTTATCAATTTTTAAATAAGTCAAATTAATAATTAAATAAATAAAATATTTTTTATATTGATTTTTAGTTTATCGATTGTTGATTTTTAATATTTGATTTTTAATTTAAAAAATAAAAAAATATTCATAAAATAAATATATATGACTTCTCCAATAATTTAACGCGACAGAACAATAATATAACTTTATATAATGAATATAAAATAGAAACAATTTATCTATATATAATTTGAGAGGCAAAATGGACATGTGGCAGCGCCACAATTAATCTCTAATTTATCAGTTTTAAAAATTAAAAATATTTTAAATTTAAAAATCTTTTTAAAGGATAAAAATAATTTTTAATTTCAAACAAAAAAAGAAAAAGAAACAAAAAAATATTAAATAACTAATTATATATATGTGACTAAAATAACTACTCCATGCACGTATTTATCTAATAAACCTTATAAAAAATAAAATAACCGTACCAGTTTATTTTTAAAAAAATAACTTCCCACGTTTTAAAAAGTATATATTTTACATAAATTTGAAACACAAATCAATTCAGACTATTTTTGTGTAACTATATTTTCACATCACATGATTCGTTCCCATTGTTACATTAACTTTTTTTTTACATTTATCACGTAAAACATTGCTCATGCAGTGTTAGATTTCATATGTTTTTATCAAGTTATTCTTTTTTATTTATTTATGTAAT